>NC_047529.1:103529699-104129699 GCF_012275295.1 Melopsittacus undulatus | reverse complement strand
TGTTTTACAAATGCCCAGGAAAAAAACCCGTAACTCCTCCTAAGCATACTCCGTAATTGTGCATTGAGAGTGGACTCTTCTGAGGTTTGCTGGTTATCCAGGAGAGAGAAGTAGGTCCCGTTTGGAAAGCAGTGTGCAAGCTCTACAGTCACCCTCTGGCCGTTTGCTGGGGGAATGCATGGTCCCAGTTACTCTTTGGAGAATCACCTTGGGCTAAATGGTGAAACAACTAAATCTGAATTAATTATTGATATTTCCTTAACATCAAATGTGAGGATGTGTTTGGAGTATTGCTTCCCGGTTTAGGAGTTGAAATAGCTCTAGCAGATGTATTCTTTTGAAATGTTGCTTTTCTGGTCTTATTAGTTTACTTGGATAGCAGTAAGAAACCACAGAAGCGGATGCAGGTTCTGCCCATCCCTGGCAGGCTCTGGATATATATAACACATATATATAACAAATAGCATTATATGTTTGGTGTATATATATGGAACATATATAGCATAGATATTTGGAGTCACACTGGGATTTTGGTCAGAATACCAAACTTTGCTGGATTTGGGATGTTGTGCTCCACGATTTTAGTCCAAGGGGAGAACAATGCTAAAAGGCTCTGGGTAAGATACTAAATGAAAGAAGCAGCCCCTTCCCACTCCCCAAATATTTTGACTTGTACTCTGTATCAGAAAAAAAAAACCCAACACTGAGAAGTGTGTGACTGATGCAAGGCAGGCTCGGGATGAATTTAGGATAAACAGGATGCCTGTTGCACTTAATTTAGCAATTCTAAGGCAGAAAATGCTTTTGAGCGCAGCTAACAGCTTCTCATCTGCAAATGCCACAATCAAGGCAAAGCAAAATATATTGTGGTGAATTCTGCAGCTCACAGTCATGACACAGTCAAAACCTCCTATTACAGTGAGGGAGACTTCTGCCTGTATTCTGCCTGCCTGGGATGCAGGAATTTCAGAGCAGCGTTAATAAAAGCGATACAGTAAATAATACAGCTTCAAAAAGTCCTGTAGGACACACAGCAAACGGCAGTGATTGGAACTGGGTGAAGTTGTCAAAGGTTGCTTTGCTCTCCAGAGCCTGGCAGTAGCTCCACACTGAAATGTGATGCCATTGGTTTTCAGCAAAGGTTTCTTTTCTGCAGGGCTGCAAACAGAGATCAGCTGCTACTGTGTATATACACAACTAGGGAGCAAATCAAGCAGCACATTTAAGCAGCCTTTTTAACCCTGAGACTTTCCAAGATTCCTTCTTCACGCAGGAAGTTTCCTTTATATTGTCAGCTGTAGCACTTTGCTTATGTAATGAGATCAGAGCTAGGATCACTGCTGCACAGTAGAAAGACTTCCTTAAGACATTTGTCCTTGAAACTGCACCAAACTCTTGGAAGAACCCAGAACCTGTAAGTATGTACGATATAGGCAACAATAGCATGGTGCAAAGCTGCAATTGACCATCATAAAGTATCTGATTAGCAGGGCAGGAGGGATTTTCTGTCCTTTTTTCCTCAGATGTTATGTTACATTCATTTTCAGTTTGTTCTAAGGAAGCAAATCAATTCGGGCTTCTGATACAGTGACTTTGCAGTAGATGAGCTAGTAGTAATATGTTTGATTTAACTATTTGTTGCTGTCATATAGCTTATGGGACAATTATTGTAGCCATCAAACTATAGAGAACTTTTCTTATGTTTTTAGGCATTTTGAAGGATTTTGGCGGGGGGGGAGGGTGTCCATCTTGCAAATAAGTTTTTCCTTTGCTTTCTGATTTTGGCAACCCCACCCTACGCCAAACTATAAATAACAGGGCAAATGGAATTAGTGCATATTGTTCTTAGGAAGCAATAAAATATATTTGTTTGCAGGTTTAATTTAGTCATTAACAACGTTGCACCGTTTGGGGTGGTTTTTGTCTTAATTGGATTCTACTCAAGGCTGTCTGTTTTGTGTTTTACTATCTTGTCTGTGTCTGTTTAAGTTACTTTGCCGGGACTGCAGTCTGGTTAAACCTGTATTTAAGCACCATTTATATTCTGAGCACATTTCTGGTGAAATAAGTGTTTGAGATTTATATATATATATGTGTGTGTATACATATATATATTAAGCCTTAAACTGTATAGTTTTATTTGCAGTGAGCACCAGAGAAGGCACAACATGGATGAATGTCAGACATAGACCATATAACCTAAGTCTTCTGTGCATTAAGCCTGATCAGAACGTGCCCACTTCTGCGACTGCGACTAATAAAAGCCTTGAGCTCCCTTTCAATAAATTTTTCATACACAACGATACTTCTGTTTATCAGATTAATTTCTCCCAGGTTAGCCTGATTGATAGCTGGATTGTGGTTTCTTAAGAGCTTTCTCCATGAAACCCCACTGAAGAGCTGCATTCCATTTAACCAGTGAATGTAAAAACTGGTAACCATGGATTCAGCCACCACTAACTGTCGAGAGCAATGACTTGTTGTAAACAATACAAATGAGCCAGGATAGCAGAAGCAACCAGACATGAAATGATTTTAATAGAAATTACGGTAAAGGTCATGTGATACTGTATTGGCTTGGATTCAGTGTTAAAGGGAAAGCATTTCAGTTTTCCAGGTTTGAGTTAAACTGCACATCTCCACTGGCTTCTTCATGTTAGTGTAGGACCCCCAGAAGGGAAAATGAAGCAGTTCTTTGGAAATGCCTCTGCTTAATTGTACATTGTGACTTAGGCCCTGATCTTGAGAATGTGGGAATAGCTCTAATCAGTGGGGATTATTCACGTACTTAAAATCAAGTGTGTCTGTAGGACCAAGGCCTTTCTAGATATGTTAGCAAGGAAAAAATATATATATTCTAAGGAAATAATAACTTGCCACTAAAGATAAATAGTGGAAATGCAAAGTTTCACTAGTGTTGTGGGTTTGGTTGGAGGGTTTTTTTTTGCTTTTTTTGATAACATGAAAACAAGTTATATTTATGCCTTCGTTTTTGAGTGTTATGACTTTCATTTCTCACCCACCATTCCTCAAATCCTCTTCCTAATTTATAGCCTCTCTTTTGGAGAACTGGTAAACCATGGTGTCAGCTATTATAATATAGCATGATGATAGGCACATGCAGATCTCATGAGCAGTCGTGTGTCCTATCTCAGGAATTTCCATCCCTACAAAATCTTTGCTGACTCCCAGCTGTCACATGGCTGTCACTCACAAATTCTAACCATAACCAAATCCTCCTCCCTGGGCATGCGCTCACCAGACCTCTCTAGCACACATAGATGAGGCACAAATGTCCCTGCTTAAGCACTTTCTTTTCATAAAAGGGCCTCTCTCCCAAGCCTGCTTGCATTCCACTAATATCTCTCCCTTCATATGTTCTTGGGTGCTATTTGCCTGCTGTGCCTGTGCTTTGTAAAGAGGAACCTGGGGTAGGAATGGTCAGCAATAAGAAAGGAAAACAAAAATAACTTCTGCGTTGTTTAATATAACTATTCAAATCAATGCTAATCTAAACTCCCATAGCTCCCTAAACCTTTTCAAAATAATTAACCCTTTCTGTTCTGTAGACAGCACTGTCACCTTACTGACTTACCGTTTTGCATATTTACTTGTCATGACATATATATTATTCGGAAAGCATAGACTGTAAGAGTTCTAGACTGGAACTTTGTTTCTTTTTATATTTCTAGGTAATTTCTGTATTTCACAGATGTCACATACATCCTATGCTGTTTTATCAGTAATTATGGTTTGTATATTTTTCAATCAGAAGTATTTCAGACAGTTTCTTATCAATCGGTTACAGCTCTGAGCAGTGTCTGTTGAGCACAAGTTGCAACTAAAATGCATAGATAGATGCAGGACAAATCCTGCTTTCCCTATTCTGCCGAGCTGCCTTGCCAGACAGAGGGGGCGATTGCTTGTGTGAGTTGGAAAGGTAAGATTTAGCTTGTACATAGATTAACAGCAGGCAAAAATAGGCTGACTTCTACTGAAAACAAATACTTTTGAGAAGTAAAACAAAAGCACTCAAACAGGAATATTTAAAAGAAAATACATGCCAAGCTGCAAAATATTTTCTGTTGCTTGTCTGTGTCAGTGTTACAAGTTGATCAGACCTGTGAGTATATTAACACCTTACCAAAAGAGAGGAGGTGGCTGGACAGAACAGATACCACCTTGACTTTGCATATTTATTCTGGGATGAATCCAGAACTGAAAGTAAAATGCAGGTGAAAGCACAATGAGACTTGAGGCCAGTATCCAAGTCAATTGGAGAAACTGCATTGGTCTCCTTAGCATTGACATCATTGGGAAGCATTAGTAATTCCTACACCCCTTGAAAACCAGGTGGGGGACATATGAGTCGTGCCTGGTGGAAGAAAACCGGTTTCACTCTGGAGGGATAACGCAGTGTTCAGGAAGGAAGGAAGGAGTGCACTGTGTTTCCTTGGACTTCGCTGGCATGGGGCAGTGGGTAGTTTTCCTTTGCTCACAGCATCTTTTGTTTTTCAAGATCTGTGACACGTGCTTGCATACTTTTCTGTGTTTAACATCAAATACTGATTTTGTAACGCAAACTTTGTCAGAGTTAGTGGGTGAGCTGCCAGAGCTCTTTGCCCATCTGCAGATAGGAAGGACTGGGAGGAAAATCCCTTTGTTTCTTTCCCAGTTGATAAAGTTCAGGTGCTGGTTAATGGGCAGTAGCAGGAGACTTAGACCAGAATTCCCATTCGAAGCAGAGCTCTGGGAAGATGTACTTGAATCCCCAAAATGGAGACCTCAGCATTTTACCCATGGAGAAATCGCAGTGTGTGCAGTCAGGGAAATGTTACAGTGCCTACTTAGGGACAGCAGAAATATCTACCATTAAGATAATAATAATAATAATAGTAATAATTAATGATATTTCCCTTATAAGCACAGTAATATAGAATAATGACAAAAAGTTGTACTTTATGATTGACATTCAAATCTACTTTCATGATCAACATTAAAATCTACTACTTTTATGCAAAGATAGCTTTTGCAATTAGATATATTTTGTATATGAAAATACCATATTGGCAGTCCTATCAACTAAATTCAAGTGGTGAAAGAACAGACACTTTATACTTTAAAAAACAAAACAGTCTTGATATGGAGGTACCACGGGTAGGGAATAGGGTAAACTGGTATCTGTGTCCATCACACTTCATGGTGGAGACAACCAACAGCACTGCAAGTAAGTAAGAAATAAATGGGTAGCTTTTGTTGGGGGGACTCCTGGCTACCAGGAATTGAACCAAACCAACTTAATTTCATGGAGCATGGCAAACTCGTTGGCCACTGAATGACAGGATATTGTTCTTTAAATTATTAACTCCATATAAGCATTGCAGTGTTTTATGTATTTCTGCTCCTTTCTAATTTTACCTGCAAGCCGGTGTGGGCAAGTGAAGTTTCTTTTGAGGACTCCTATAATAATTTTGTCTTTTGAACATTACCAAATGTACTTCTCATGGGCTATTGAAGACCCATGATTTATGGTTTATAATGTTCTCCAGGTCAGCAAAACTGTCATAGGGTCTAAAGACAAGAGTGTGATCTGTATCAGCTGCATTAACTTTCCATTAACTTTCCGTGACTAGAACACGTCTTTGATTATTCTGCATTATTCCTTTGTACAAAATAAGGTCATTCTCAGTGTATTTTAGTTTTAACAGAATCAGACTGTCACTGACCATCAGCTTTTGCATGCATAGACTCTCTCCTTCCTGGCACAGCTTTAGGCCCACATCCACAAAAGGATTAGATGCCTTAAGTGGGACTTAAGTGGGATTTAGGCTTTGAAAGCCCAAACTGAGATCCTCAATATCCCCACTGAACTTCCACCTAACCTCAGTAGTTGCCTAACCTGTGTGAGTGCCTACGTTTTCAATATCCAGCTTTCCCAGGTGGCCAAAGAGCTGCTTTGGATATTCACAAGCACTTCCATCCTGACAAGGTCAAGCTTCTCTGCTCCTGTCTTTCCCCCCACATCCCAACAGACTTTAGAAAGCACGAGCTCCTCTTGCAGAGTGGGTTTCTGTGTGATGTATCTCACTTCCTCCAGCTGTGCCCTTGAAGGAAAGAACCCTCCAGAAGGTTTCTTTCAGGAGCAGCCTGGGAATCTTGAAAAAGATACCAAAACAAAGAAATCTGGGTATCACTGCTTAAACACGTAGGTCCTAGAGAAGAAGTGGGATTTCAGATGAGTGTGGCCTGTTTTTTCTGTGCAATGGCCACTTGTGAATGTGATGGTACTGCACAAGACACAGGGGTATCACACATGTAGAGCACCTGAAAGTTGGGTACTGGGATGCAAAATTATTGCTCCAAGAGGCTTTCTTGGAGGGCAGTTTTGGAAAGAAGCACTTTAAGGAGGAAGAATTTTCATCTTCAAGTAGTCACTCAAGATTTCACCTGATTGTGATACAGGGCAGATGTTTTGGTTTCTTTTCACTTATTGGGGTGTTCTGTGTGCACACCCAGAAACAATCACCACATCTGCAGGGCTGCAGCCTCGAGCATTTCAGGAGCTGTGGCTGGATTGATAGCTGTCTCGCTCTGTGGAGGCCAGAGCAAATAATGTCTTGTTAGTAGCTGAGTAAGTGGTCCTGTGCCATCACTTATTTCTCAGCTGTACTCGTGACATTTCATGTGTTCTCAGCCATGTCTGTTGTTTGTTTAAATCCTGCTCAGTTCCTTGATTTATCAGTTTTCTGTAGACTTTTGTTCGAGTAGTCCAGGATGCTATCTTATTTCAAATAGATGCATCCTTATCAGCAAATAGTCTTTCATCAATAACTTTAACCCTTTCATGTAACTCTGCATGTGTTCACTTTGACCTTCTCTTTTTAAAATACTGGAATTTTGATGGGGGTAGTATTTAGGTGTTCTGTTAGAATTTCACTTGAATAAGTTGTACAGGCATTTGCCCATACCTTTTGTCCACATTAGCAGATAAAACCATTTCCTTTTCTCCTTAAAGAGACAACTTTTTCTCAGAGAATTTCTAGTTCCCTATTTTGTCAAAGATGGCTAAAATATGTGCAACCTTAATATTATTTATTGTCACTTTTGCTATATATACATGATCTTAAGGTCCTTTTCAACCTTAACCCTTTTATGATTCTATGTGTACATTCCTGAGAACAATACAGAATGTAAACCACATTTGTATAGCTTAGAAACTATGCAAGTACAAAATAAACTACACTCTGAAAATTTAGACACTGCAATCATAAAAAGCCTATATATAATGAATAAACTTAACATGTAATACCAAGTATTATGTGTGTTCCTTACAAAACCTAGTTGTGTTACATTGACGTAGCTAAAATTTGTAGGACCGTCTATGATAATGGCATCTTAATAGCCAAGAATATTATTCATGTATTTTTAAAACTGATATAGGGAGATCTGTTATTTTAATGGAGAGTATGTGTTATAAACTAACCTGTAACTTTCAATCCACTAACTTGTGTTTTCAGAATAGCATACTTGAATTATTACACATTTATTTTGGCATTTTAATATAAACAAGCATTGGCTCCTGAGCACATCTTTCATAATTTTATTTATACTTTTGGATTACATAATCTCTCTTTGGCATTTTCAGGACAAACAGTGACATGAAAATTGTGAGGGGCAGGCTTGTGAGTGTTCCCATCTTGCTGTATTATGCCTTTTACTGCAGAAGATCTGCTCCTGCACTTCCACGAGGATGTTATACAGAGTGATAAAACCAAGCACAAATTACGTATAGCACAGTAAAGTGATGTAAAGAAACCCATTTCTGGCAACTTGCAAAAGAGAACTGGTATTGGGAGTGTTAAATCATTCAAACATAATGAACTATGACTATTGGATGACTATTGTATGGAACCAATTTGAGGTATAGGAAGTTCAGCAAATATTGTGCCTTGGTGGTTGCCAGATCACTTGCGTGCTTGCTAAATCCTATATACAGCGCTTCCGTTTGCTGGGTTACTCACTGAGCTTTTAATAGTCAACTTAATTTTAGTTAAGGTTCAGTTTAGTAACTCTTG
The DNA here is from genome assembly GCF_012275295.1 of Melopsittacus undulatus. Classification (NCBI taxonomy): domain Eukaryota; kingdom Metazoa; phylum Chordata; class Aves; order Psittaciformes; family Psittaculidae; genus Melopsittacus; species Melopsittacus undulatus. Next base: position 104,121,624 of record NC_047529.1, on the reverse strand, counting down.
CAATTAGTGGAAAATATTGCCAGTGTTCATCTGGTAAAGCCATATTACACAGGACATGCACACTCATGGTACACGCAGAAGTAAAAGGTAACAGATCGATTCTGATGGATCTCATCATGACTTGCTTTTAAGGATAAATTAAAGAACCTTTTAATTACTGGGGAGTAATCTTGCAGAAAATTGAATCTGGAGTTTACACATAGGAAGAAGTTTGGTCTCTGTTGCTTCCTGGTACCAACAGTGGCTCAATGCACTGGGGTCCCTGCCAGGCTGTGGGCTTCACATCAGTGATGGTGACATGTTGCTTCTGAGTGGGATTAGAGCTGTCATAAAAGCAAGAGGTCTTAATTTTGGGGCAAGCTTCTGAGCCTCATCCTGCTTCTTTGCTTTGTCTCTCTGCAAGCAGCTGAGGAACAGGAGGTAAGTCTGCTGCTTACCTATTTTAAGGCATTTTTATGGGTTGTTTTATGGGTACAGGTAAAGGACTACAGCTGAGATTTTTTTTTTGCCTTCATATAAAATGGAGGTATGACTTCAGCCAGCTAGATATGTCCTGCAGAATGAAATAGTGGGGGCAATAACCATAACTAAAGATTAACTTAGAAATAAAGGCAAAGGTGCAACAAGCGAATGCAGCAAGAGGGTGTTTTTTTCTGTTTTTTCCCAAGTAGCTGATGTTGCTGGAAATTGTTGGCCTGTATGTTTCCACAGGACAGGCACTACAAGGACAGTTAGAGCAGTGTCTTGCCCTGTTAATGGTGCTCTTATCTGAACTAGGATTTCTCAGACCTATAAATACCCAAAGCATAGGGTTCTCTGACAAAATACGTAGAAATTGTATAATAGAGGAGGCACAAGGGCATGTATATCTTTATTATGATTGTGTCCCTTGCTCAGGATTAAATGCTGGTTACCTCTGTGTGGAGTGAAATTCAGGAGTGCATGTGCCTATCCCATCTATTGGGCTACAAATTGCTGTCTTGAAACTGTCTTTGTGTGTGCAGGGTCTTATCCTCGTTAAAAATACACTGATTTAAGTAAAGGTAATAATATATTTTTTTCATAGCAACCTAATGTAGAAAAGGTGAGATTAGTGATAGACTCCTCCAGAGCTGGATGAAGCACAGGCAGCAGAGAACTCTGATCTATAGGAGAATGTAGGTAAGTGAGGATCTTTGCATATGAAATCATTCTCCAGCTGTATGGAAAAGCATACAGGATAAAGCCTTGGCCTTGCTGAGATCAGTGGGAATCAGTCTTGTTATCATTGTAGATTCCATATATTCCTGCAGTGCTCTTCTCAATGGTGACAGAAACCCCAGCACAGACGAGCAGAATCCTCAGCATCATGTTAAGTTTGAGCTTTGCAGGAAAGATATCACTGCTATTAATATTATGGAATAAAAAACAATACTGCCAAAGACAGGGGGTTTAAAGCTTTCCATTTTGTATTTTGACCCTGTTGTTTTGAGTGATACCAATATGGAAAATCAAATGTCAGTGGGGCTTTTTTGCAAAGCAGGGCAAGAATGTTTTTTTCCTCAGTTTTTCTAGTTACAGGATCAAGATTTTGGATGTTTATTATAAGAGGCCTCGGAAAAGAAAGAATAGCAATACTTATGTTGTAGGAATACTTGTTTGTTTGTAAAGTATGTGACCTACTTCACAAAAAGGAGCCATAAGAAATAACATGCTGGTTATTCTGTTGTGACAGAAGTCTGTATTTAGGTTTCTATTAGTCTCCTTTGCTTATAATAAAATCTTTGACTATCATTTCTAAGATGTTCTGCTATCGGTAACGATGTGATAATGAGGACAGAGGATAGGTCATGAGTCTGCAAATATGTGTGAGGAGATGGGGAGCTTAACCTACTAGGTGAAAGAAAGGTTAGTGTAACAACTGCAGGAACACTTCAAAGCATGTACCTAGTTTGCTGCACTAACTTAATTATCCCTGCTATAGATATGTTTGACAAACATATCTATAGCCCAGCTACTGTTACTTCTCAGTGGGAAATAGCAGGAGGCTTCTGTTTGAATGCCAGTTGACCAAATCCTTCCCTCTGCTTCCTTGCATTACTGTTTTCAAGGACTTTCCCTGCCTCTGCTCATTTGAACAGAAACTTACCCCTTTCTTTTTGGTGGTGGAATTTATTGTAAGATGGGGAATGGTGCAGCCTGATGGGATGGGTGTAAAGTGATTTTTTTAAGCAAGTCTAATGAGAATTTAATCATATTTTAATCAAATGTTGCCTGAGCTGACCAAAAATATGCCTTTATCACTCATGCTGAATCAACTGTATTCTGGTGTCAGCACTATTTCTCAGCAAGCATCTTGCATCCTCCATGTAATAGTACAGGGTGGTTTTGAGCATCCCAGTGTTGTTGACTTTCTCCACGAAAAGTGTGATCTGAAATGTAAAGAAGCAGGATTACCCTAGCACTTCCCATTGCACAGAAACGCAAGCCAGTGCCCTGTTCTTTGACACTAAACTGTTGGCAAGCTGTGTGCTTTAATAAGCAAAGACCATGGGGAACTTCTGAGCTTTTTAGTCTTTCTGCTGCTGTAAAGTTTGTTTCACACAGAAGTACAGTTTTTATAGGTGGTCATTTTCATTCCTGTCCCTGGAATCTGGCTGGCAGACTGGGAGTGCAGAGCAAGCAAACTCAGGATGTTTATACATACGTGAAAATAGAATGAAGCAAAAAGAAGCTAATTTAGGTGAACACTGAGGGACCAGGTTTAGGGCCACTCTTAAACCTGGTTTAGGTGTCTTGTGGTGAAAATCTTTAGCTTAAAAAGATGCTGGTTTTGTCTCCTTTGAACCAAGTTTATGCAAACTCACTCATGAGCCAGCAGTTCTAGCTGCAGAGAATAGAGGTAAAATTTTGGTTGGTTTTTCCCTTTTTGTTCTAACTAATACTATTTTAATTGCAAACCTTAAAAAACAGAAAGCTTTGACATGTTCTTTTTCATACACAGTTTATATTAACTACCTTCCTTCTTCAGAAGCCCATATACATTGATGTATGCTAAATATTCCACATTTAATACTAACTTAAAAATCAGAGATGTGGTTTCATAGGTGTAACTCTGGTATTTACCTGCATCTCTTGGGGTCTTACTGGGGATTCTCACTGTAGTAGCAAGGATTGAAACTTGTTTGTTGAAAGAGTAGTTTTGTGATTTCAGAATGCAGGTGAACATCAGTGTGTTTTATTGATTCGCTTTGCTCTCCAGACTGATTTTGACAGGTCACACTGAAAGTAACACTTTGAGCTTTCCAAATATGTATTTGTTCCATGTTGGCCATTTGAATTTTGTTATGAAACTCTGCTTCTGTAATAATTTCTGCAAGCTTATCTCTTTTGGAGCAAAGGATTGGCTTTTTCCTATTTCTGTCAAACTCTTCATGGTTTTCTTTTTGTTTCCTCTATCATCATAATTTTAATTTGTCTTAATCTTTAAACCTATTTTTTCCTTTATAAATGGAAAAGAATAAGGTTTTTGAGAAGAGGCATTTAAGTTTGATTACTGTCCATTTTCCTACTATAATGGAAAGAAGGATTGCATCTTCCCTGAAGTATTACTCCTACATATAGTAGTAGCATAGGTGCATTGTAAGCTATTAGTTTGAAATACACAGTGTTTGAGACAAGGTATTAAAAGCAATCAGTGTATAGAAAAACTAAAAAAAAAAACCATTTCTTTGATGCACATATTCATCTTCCCATGTCAACTATAAGAGAAGTGTGCTCATACCTAGAGGTAGTGATGTTGTGTAATGGAAAGAGCAAATGCCTGTGAGTCAGGGGGTGTGTTGCATTCTGGCTCTTCCCCAGCCTGCACACCTTTGTGAAATATGTTGAGATTTCTGGATGAAAGCACTATAAATGAGCTAAGTGTTGTTTAAGCCTGCTTAGTTAGACAGTATTCTTTAGTCTGCATTAATTCTGGTTTGTGTGTTACATGAATAGAGTGTGAAACTGCTAGGAGAGACTTTTGTTCTTGCACATTGACTCTTTCATTTGACCTCTTTTTTTTTTCCTGGTGATAAAGCATATAGTAGCTACAAGTGCAAGAAGGAGGTGCATAAATAGGAAACATATTGAACTCTGAATAACAGGTAGTTTTTTGGACTTTACTGGAAGAGCAGTGATGCTCTCGCTGTGTTACTGTGGGGAGGTGACAGGTATATACTGTCCCATGATTGTTCATGTAGCTGGTACTTCTTCTGTGTCTTGCAGTGCATCTCCTCAAAGGCCACTCTGTCCTCTTGTAACAGTGGCAGGAGATTTCAAAGGTAGCTTCAGAGCCCTGTCAGTGGCAGAACAATATTTATGGCTTTATTAGTATATGTGCCACTCAAAAATGTAACTTCTAGGGCAGGACTTCCAAACTGCCACCATCACAGAAGGATCTTTCCCACTGGGCAGTGTAATGGCTGCAACAGACGCCTCTTTTCCACAGGACCATGCACACAAGACTCATATAGTAGTTCAAGCAGCACGTGGTGCCCAAATACTTGTTTTGTCCTTTCTTCTGGGATGAGGGCAGCAGGCTGGATTTTTCCATATCAGTGTGTAACAGCTCATTTAGTACATGAAATGTGCAATGTAGCTGGAGAACCTTGCTCTGAAAGAACACCAAAGTCTGTACCTGCAAGTGAAGATTGCAGTCTGGAAAAATTGTATGTATTTTGTTAAAGGGAGTCTGTGAGCTGCAAGTAGATGGGTGTTGGGAAGAGCAGTCTGGGGAATTGCTGCTGTATGCCTGTTTGCCACTATCCTGAACAAGCCTGTAAGTGTAAGTGGCCCTTTGGTTTCACCTGCTGTGGCCATTCTCTTAGATACAGCAGAACACATCATGGATATGTTTGTGTGTGCGTGATAGCCAAATGGATGTTCACTGTGGAATTCATAGCAGTGGGGACACTAACTACATTTCTTCATAATCCCTTTTCTGTCAGTTTGTCTTAGTGGATTTTTTCTAACAGTGTATGAAAACTTCACGCTTGAGAGCCAAGTAAATTCAACAAGCTTATTTCTCTCTTGTTGCTCTTTGGGTGTTTTCTGTACTGAGAACTTGAACTCCTGAAATTCTAGCCCTGTATTTGCAATTCAGCATGCACGCTCATCAGGATGCCATGGGAGTTGTTTATTATTATTATTAATTATTATTATTAATTTAATTTACTTCTTGGCTAGTCCACAGCTGTAAAAATAAGGCCAGGCTTTGACAGAAAAGAGATGACCTAAAATTGATGTTAAATAAACAGTCTCCTGTTGCATCAGAGATGGAGACTAGACCCTTGTAGTTTTAATATCTCACAGAAGGGAGATGACACTTTCTTTCCATGTGGAATGTGTCACCTTTGTGAATGGCAGAATAGGATGTTATCCTGTAATACAGTGATTTCACATGCTCGTTTTTAATGGACTGTCCCACCTCTGAAGTTAGTTAAACCCCGTAATTGTCTCCAAAATATTCTTGTCTAGGGTTTTACAAAATCTGTAAAGGCTTGATGCATGATGGATGTTTTTTATCAAGCACCTGCTTTCTTTGCCTAGCTCAGTTATGCAGCAAGGTTGTTTTTACACTACTAAGAAGTGAGCAATATATTCCATATGCCACCAAGCTTTGTGAAGAATCTTGCTGATGACAATTTCACAGCTGCTGAGAAATAGGCCAGGCTTTCCCTATAAAGTGTCAGTAAGGAACAGAATATCTAATTCCGTTGGGATTGGCCATTGAGTCCTCCATCCTCCCCAACTTCTTCCTTTCTGAAGGAAAATGCTAGCACTTCCAAACTATGTAATAACAGATGGTGGCAGAAACCAATTTCTACTGCAAAGCCATTTGGTCAGGAAATATCAAAACTGTTTTGGAATTGTGAAAGTGAATTGTTGGCTGCAGGACTGTGGAAGCCTACTAGAAATGAGACACTGAAGCAACTGCTTTACAAACGCAAGGACCTGCTTGGCTCTGAAAGAAATGGCTTTGGTCAATAATTTTAAAAATTAAAAAACAAATAAATTAAAATCTTATACTTCTGGACTCCAGAAGTATTCTATGTATTATGGGTGTTAGAAGAATTAAAGTCTTAATATCTGGACACTGATTGCTTGACCAACTACCAAGAAAGCAGCCTTGCAAAATATGCAGAATGACCTCCAGCTGAGACAAGCTTAATATAGGTCCTCCTGGCCTAGTCAGGTGGAACCTTCCCTTTTGGCTCAGCCCATTTGCTGCCGACAGACCATGAAAGTCCCAGGGCTCTGGTAGCATACAGGGACACAAAATTAATGCAGGAACAGCACAGGCCACTCTACTGATGGGTTATGTCTAGTAAGTTGTGTGTGTCTGTGAGCTGCTGGACACAGTAGGTTCCTTTGGTGATTTCTGTAGCTGACAAAATGTGCCTCTTTGGAAAGCACTTTGAGAAACAGAATTCCTTTTCAGAAGTGCACCATAGTTGTCTGTGTGTGCCATTACTCTCTGAAATAAGCAGCAACATGTTTTTCCCTTCAGCGTTTTTGTTGCAAGTCTTTGCTCTTCATATCAGGGCCATACATTGGAAATGGTTCGAGAGAACTTCCTGTAGATGTGGGACATAAATGGTACTTGGCAAACCATCTTGTTTCATCTATTCTGTTAGAAATGTATACCAAATTATGCGGTAATGTCATGTCACCAGAAACATGGAGCAGATGGAAGTATCTCTTCACATATTGACTCATCTTACTCTGATGAAATGAATTTGTTTCTCTCCTTCTGTTAAGCCTGCTAGCCTCTGGCAAAGGATGCAACCCTCAGCGAGGAGAACTTCACCAATAGTGTTCAAGTGACCATCTGATTTAAATAGCAGGTACCCTCCTAATTTCTGTTTGCTGTAAGTGGTTTTTGACTTGATGAGAGCAGTTTTGGGGTTGAAAACATGTGAAACTGAAGTCAAAAGGGAGTCAGTGTAATCATTAACTGACTTACCTTCTGGATGTGACAAGTAATGAAGCAGTCTAAACTTGCCTGGAGCTTTCTTTGGGACAAAATACCCACAGGGGAAACCCTCTCACGCTCAAGTGAAGCGTTATCAAATAGGCCCTCTATTTGCCCCAATTGCCAGCTCTTTTCTGCCTTGTCTCTAACCATCTGAGGACATAAAACTGCTGATCTCAGCATCCCAGCCAACATTTGCATCTCAGGGGCTTGAGTACAGGATAGTAAAATCCCAAACACAGCTTTTTTTTTACAGAAAAATGCATATATTTTGTGTCTTCTTTTCCTTACTATCCCACTCCCACAACCAGGGGATTGCTTTATCTGCCCGCACTGGGATTTTCACGTTTGGAAACCTCTTTAACCAGCATTTGGCTCTTTCCACTTTCTTACTTTGATTTGGATGACTGCCTGAAGCACCTGCTAATAGCCTGAAGCGTTCAAGCCGAAATTTGCAGTTTGTGTCCCATACGTGCTCAGACTGTTCGCTACCTGCCTTCTGGAGCACCTGCCACATGGTTTGGGCTTGAGAGCCTGCTCTTTACCCGCTGACACAGCACTCCCCTGCTCTCCATAGCCCCTGTTTCAGCTTTGCCTGGGTCTTCAAGGTAATATGGAGATTGTCTTGCTTGTTCTAATGTCTGAGTGAAGAATGGGGTTTCCCCCTGTGCATAGGAACAAAGGTGATGCAAAGGTAAACAGGTCATTTTGGTCATCCTAAGAGCTTCCGCATGACATCCACAAGCAGACTTTATTTTTTAGAACAGGTATATATAAATTTTATATATATGTAATCTATATTATATATATTATAAATATATATTTTATAGAAAAATTGTGAAACTTGCTGAAATCAGCTTGTAGGTCTATGGTGGCGAGAAGCCAAATGGCAGTTTGGTGTTCAGCATTTCTACTTTACAGAGAAGGGCCAAGAGACCCAAGGAATGCTCCTCCCTTTCTCCTGCTCCTCTGCTTTTTGAGGGTCTTTTGCACACTTTCCCATGAGATTGCTTCTGATGTGTGAACATAGAAAGGCTGTTAGAATTAGCTTTAGAGTCTGTATTTCGTGAGAGAATCCTCTTCCCTGGCAAGGGGCAATCTTAATTGAAAGATTTCAGTAGTAACAACTTCTAACAAGGAATTTTCTTCTCATTCTGTCTTGGGAAGCATTAGCTTTTCCCAGAGTGTTGGTCTGTGCTGGGGGCATCATTTACATGGACCTTCACTTTCCAAAAAGGTGTTTTCTCTGTTAGAAGGATGCTGTTACCAGATACAGAAGAAGCCCAAGTATTGGCTTCCTACCTGGAGATTTATGCCTACATTACCTGCTGGATCATCCTCTTTCCCAATGAGCCATATTTCTTAATACAGCCACACTGTGCCTTCCATCAGCCTTCCGTATTAGTGCCATGCAGAGTTTTCCCTGGGAAGCATAGCATGTGCCTGGGCTGCAAAATGGGGCTTGGGTGCACCAGTGACCATCTTGTAGAACTGGGCAGGACAAGGGCTGTTTTCTTCCTCCTCACTTTCGTTTGGTTGCCTCAAAATAACCCTAATTAATTTTGTGGAGAGTTTAGTGTGTTCCCATGATGGGATTGCTCTTTGTGCAGATCTCTTGCATACTATATTTAGGTATGGTTTTTGGAACACCATGTGACCCGAATCAGATAACTTCTGAACTAGTAATCATGTCTTTGACACTGACTCCCTCCATGGCTTTGGGGCATTTTACAGTTGTTTTCTTACATACAGAATGACAACAGATATACTTACCTGCCTTGTAAAAGCCATAGCCAGGGTTAACAAATATTCAAGATACTGGATTAAGCTATGTTTCATTTTGTTATTTCTACTGTAGTCTTAGTTTTATTGTTTCTTAGATACTTTAGAAAATGATTTTTTTTGCCACCTTATTTTTTGCTAATTGATGAGCTATTTTACTGTTTTAAAAGAAAGAAACAAGTTTCTTCTATTTGTAAATGAAAATAGGGCAGAGAGAAAAAACATAAATCCCCTCATTTCCTGCCCAACACAAACTTTCTTCCTTTGTTTACTATTTGGTCTGTTAATGTAGATGAAAAGCCCAAAATGTTAACCTGAATTATTTCCATTTGCATTAGCTATGTCCATCTTTATAACAGGGCAAGTTAGTTATCTGCCTGTTTTCTTACTGATTCCTTAAGTTATTCAGCCTGACTTGTATCTTGTCATCATCCATTGCTCAAGGCCACTCAAGCCCTGGAGGAATCTGAGTCCCTTTGGCTCTGCATCTGGCATGGCTGGTGTTTGGAGCCTGTCATCCAGTTCAAGGCATCATCTCTTCGTTGCTCATGTTATAGTTGCTGCTTTCTGTGTCTTGGTGACTTCTTGCAGGGAACTGTGGTGCTGGCAATTCTTTTGGCTTCACCTTATTTTGCCCTGACCCCTTAAAGACCTTTATATAAGCAACTGGATCAAAAAGTCTTTTTGGCCTTCAGTAGTTGGAAAGACCTTGGTTTGGCTAAGTAGTTAGACTAAGAACAGGAGAAATTATAGGACTATTTCTCACTCTTTAGGGAGTAGTTGACAGAGAGGAAAAGAATCCGACCTTATTGCAGATCAAATTTATTAAGTCTAATTATAAACAGTAGCTTTCCCCCCTTTTTTCTTTTTTAAATTTCTCCAGAATAAAATCCTTTACCCAAGAGCTCTTTATTATCCTCCAACAATAGCACCAAAAAGCAAACTAACACATACAACTAAAACCAGCTTTGAGAAAAAGGCACATAATGAAATATCAGCCAAAGACTGTGCAATATGTGTGTGTCAGAGGAAAAAACAACCAACATTCCTCTCTTTGAATCTCTGCAATGTAACTGCAGCAGGCGAGTTGGGGAAAATTTGTTTGAAGATGTATTACGTTCCACGATCAAATGGAAAAACTGGCACCTGTCATCATATTTAGCAAACAGCTGGGCAGCATGGCCAAGTGCCATAGGCTCTTTTCACATGGCCTTTATGCTGGAACCATCCAAGCTCCATTCTCAGCAACTGGAGAAACCCTGTGCCTTTAAATGGTTACAGAAACATCTACTTAGGGGCCAGCTCTTATTGCAGCAAAGCCTGCTTTTGATGCTTCTAATTAGCAGTTAATGGATTATACTTTACTTTTATAACCAACCCAGCAGGCACTCTTCTATAGTATTTTTCAGCTATTTTTGATAGGAGATATATGCAGTTGTGCTGCTCTTCATGCTTTCATTTTGAGCATGCAGAGAATATTAGAAATAAATCACTATCTGGGATTATTTTAGCACTCACATGCTTAGTTTAAGTCCAATTAAGCATTTCCTAAATGTATTTTCTTTCATCTAATATCTTAGAAAAACTGTAATGGGTTAATTGACCTATCTGGTCTGGATGTGATGCAGAATCCCCTAAATACATATGTACTGTTAATTAAAAGGCTTATGTAAAAAAACATGGGTTTATATTTAAAAAAAAATATTAAAAAAATTAGTTGCAAACACAGCTCCAATTTATATTCTTTTAGGAAAAAATGTTTTTCCATCTGAACACAGTACAGGTACTCATAGCGTAGATGCTTCAGAAGTTAGATGGGCTTATAGAAGCTAATGATTTTTATACTTACTTTGAATTAAAATAGCAATGAGATTAGTGGCATTCAAGTTTTGCAATGCTGTATATGTATGTGTTCACACATCTTACACATACTCTGACATGTATACTAAGCTGTGGATCTGCACATATATCTATGTTTAATAAAGAAATACATTTACATAGGTTCAAAATGGAGGAGTATACTATTCCCCCACCCTCAGGGAGTGTATTTTGGTGCCAGTTTCTAACAGGAAACCTGGCTCACTGAACTGCCTTTGAACCTGGTCTTTTCACTCAGGCCATGCTTCCAGTAGGACAAGGTTTAACATTGGTTAGGCTGGAACAGGAGAGGGAGCTCTCACTGCACCAGCCAGGAATGGGGAAGATGGGGTACTCAAGCCAAAGAAAAGAGGGGAAGAGGTACCCAAGGCAATGAATAGAAGGGGCAGTGACCACCAGCTGCAGGCAAAATGTGCTCTTAGTCTGCTCCTACTTGCTGTTGTCCCTCCACCAAAGAGCAAAAGTGGACTTCTCCATCCCTTACATCAATACAGACACAAAAAAGGGATTGTCTCAAGTGATAAGCAATTCCAGGTTATATCCATGGCTTGCAGCAAAGGAAGTGCCACCTGCAAAGCTCCCTGTTTGAAGGCATGTTTGTATTCTCATCCTGATGCAGCACCACACTTTCTAGCTACAAGATAGGCACTAAACTTGTACTGTAATGTTTGTTGAAGGGAATGAGTTCCAAAATTCTGTCCAGAAAAAACATGGAAACTGCTATTTTATTTTATTTTTTACACAGCAAATATGAAAAAGGAAAGAAAGAGAAGAAAAAGGAGGTGTTGGATAGTGGTTGTTAAGTGAAACATCTTCCTCAGGGTGTTGGGATAAGCACAGCTTACTTTCTGTCCTGGTTTTTGAGGAGGATGGGTTTGGGCTTTTCTTCTGTCATATAACATCCCAGTGGAGAAGGAGGAGGCCAGCTCTGCAGGAGCTAAAGCGCTGGTGTTTGCCTACCCCTCACAGCCCTACCTGTGCTGCAGATCTAGTCCCTCCTTTTTCCTGAAGCAGGTTCGCACTGTTTAATCCATTTCCCCTTCTAGCTTTTACAGGACAGTGCAGCAAGAGTTGCTGGAAGTGAGGCTGTAGTCAAGCCTCTCTGAAATTATTTTAGGTTTGCTCACTTCTAATCAGCCAAAACCATTCTGATGTGCTGTTATATTTCCCTTAAGAAATAATGTGATTGAGAGATTACAGTATTAGCCCCCTTTCCCCTACCCCTGCCATAAAGAGCTCCATCTCCCCCTGAGTCTGGTAAAAGCTCTGCTTTCTCCCAAAGCTTCTGCAGAGGTAAAGTCCATTTCTTTTGCCTGCGCTATCCCCTCATAGTGCATTATAAACGCAATTTGGGGTTAGAAAGACAGGATTAGCTTCCCTCCAACCTTTGTCTGAGGTATCAGTCAACGTAGCTCCTTAGAGCTACATTTCTGGCCTCCACATCATAGTGATGAAGGCAAGACTGAGGCACCACCAGCATCCCAAGATCTGCATCAGTCAGAGCTCTGGGAGGGCTTCTGCCTTCCCCAGTTTTATCTCCAGCAGTTTGTGCCAGGGCAGGATAAGCCAAGCTTTGCAGTATGTAAGGTTATCAGGGAGAACTTCATCCAGAAGAGGAAGGGTCCTTCAAGTAGAGTTTGTGTTCCTAGGAGGTCAGCATGGGAAGTTCCCCATAAAATCTGAACTTTGGTGTTGGCAACAAAGACAAGTTTTGGGAACATTCATATGCTATCAAAGTTCTTTTCTAAAAAGAAATATTCTGTAACTCATAGTGGAAAGTTTGATGAAGAGCAGAATGCTGCTCTGTACAGAAATTGCGCTCTTGCAACTGAATTAAACGTCACTGGTTGCTCTCATTTAGATGAACCTTTTTGGAAGTTCTTTTTATAAAGCTATTGGATTGGACTTCTAATTTTAACTCTTAGCGTTTATAATTAGAAACATTTCCAAACTTGTTTACAAACACCTGCACTTGACAGCATGTCTGCAATTTTAGAAGGACTCACTTATCGCTTCCAATGGGGGTTGAGAGGGCTGCTGAGTTCTTTGTGTTTGTACAGTTTCAGGAGACTGGAACAAAATCCCATGTTTGTAAAATGAGGTTACAAATACGTGATGTTTTGCAAGGGAGTTGTGTGCAGCTGATCAACAAATAGGCCTTATTGACTAGTTGTGGGCAATTTCAAAGTCAGGAGGATTGTTAGTGGCCCTTTGGAGCAAGACTCAAACTGGCACCCAAAGGAGAAATTCCAGGGGCTAATTTTAGCAGTTCTCTCAGTTGGAGAAGATGGTTTGCAGTTATATATCTCTTCTTCAAATGTATGAAGAAGAAGTCCTTCAGCAGTTATTTAGAAAGAGTTTAAAATTACTTTTTAATGAATTGGTTTTTCATACGAAGTTAGAAGTTAGGAGCTGAATGTACAGTCAAGCAACAAAACATGGTTCCGCTCCAGCATGAGTGGGCAAGTGTGTTGCACAAATCTGTATGCAACTTGTTGGCAGCTGTGTGGATATCATACTATGTTACTCATTGGTCAAGTATATAATCACGTTAGAGGTAATTAAAATGCTTTATAAGAAAAAATCCTTTGGCTCCTCAATATGCTCTTTAAACCTGATTTTTAGCTGCATCACACAGGTTAAGAATGTGGCTTATCTCTTTCTAGTATAATAGCAAATATTATCCTTGCTAAAAATCGATGCTGCATGGGAGGGTGACAGGAAGAACTCTCCAAATCTGCTTCAAGGGTATGGCTGAACCAGGGGTAGTCAAAGGAGATTTAAGCAGTAGTGGCATAAGGTGTCCTATTGATTGCTTTATGCTCTTGTTGTTACTAATTACAATGAAAAACTCCAGTTAATTAGACCAGCTGTTTGGCTGTTGTGTCCTCTACTGGGAACCATGGTCAATCTTAGAGAAATTCCAGTGTAGGAAAGAATAAGGAGACTGTGGAGCAAAGTGGGGTTTATTTTCTGTTGTTTTGTTGTCCGAAAAAGCATGAACCTGGATCCCGATGAGGAATCCATGTTAATGTCAAAGGACCATGTCCTCAGAGGTGCTTGCTCTCTGTCAGTTTCACTGAGAGTTGATATAAGTGAAATTAGGCACCTAAATAACTTTGTGTATGTGTGTTCTTTGAAGTTAAACCTGTAGTCCACAGTGTTTGTCTTGTGTTAGACCCTTCTGCAAAGCAAACAGCTTGAGGGGTCCTTCCAAAGCAGCTGCTTTTAAGTAAACAAACAGAAAATTTGGTAAAGCTTTTAGAGTCCAACACGTAGGTCTGAAGAATTAGTTTTATCCATCTGCAAAACAGCCTTTTCTCATAGCTGTATTTCTGATTTCTTTTAAGGCAATACAATTTTAACAGGCATTCACTTTCTATGGCAAACTGGCATTTCTTTCAATTTTGCTTTTTAAAAAAGTATGCTAGCCAAAGTGATAGTGTAACTTAGGTAGTCCACCGCATAATTTCTTAGCAAGTATGACTGCAATTAATAAATTGCGTTGCAAACGTATTAGGCTGTTACCATGTTTGAAAATCACCTTAAACATAGTTTACAAGCTCTCAGTTTACAGGCTCCCAGTTGGTCAGAGTTAGAAATACCTGACATGTTAGAAATTGCTTACGATTCAAATATGACCATAGAAATCAGACTCAAGTGGAATTTAATACCGCTTCTCACTTAACTAGAAACTTCTGTTTTAGTTGGAATTCTGTCTGGAGATAGCACTTTCTGAACTGATGTACAGATGGAAATGTTGCTTTGTTCCAGTGTTTTCAGTTTTCATCTATGTCTGTTTGCTTATGTCAGCTCCGTGCCCACTTTTTATGTGTTAATATGTAGAAATGTTTCTTAAAAGGTTAGAGGAGGCTGAAAAGCAAGAACTATGCAAAGGTAGAAAAATCCACCTATCCAGCAATGCCTTAGAAACATGCAAAAACCTTTTTGATGTCAGAAGTCTTAACTGAGCGTGAAGTTAGTGGCACACTTTCTCAGATGTCTGTGATAAGAAAAGAAGACCTCTATGGAATATTTGTAGAGTTATCTAACCTGCTTAAGCCTGGCTGGTTCTTTGGTGAGAATCTTTGGGTGGAGTATATGCTGTTTGCATGAAGTGATCAGGATAATCTCCCTGGCTTCTATGGCAAAACAGCATGGAAAAATCTCTCTTTTGGTGCATTTAGAGATATTGTCTCCCTCAGAAATTCATAATTAAGATAAGTGGAGGAGTTGTGTGAAGAAGGGAAAGGGGCTTCAGAGTTCTGCTTTGGTTCTTCCCACAATAACTCCCAATTCAAGTAAAATTACTACTCCTTGCAAAGAATCCCATGGTTTGAGTCAGCATACACTGTATACTAGCATGATTGATGAATTGAATCCATATCCAGGTAGCTGGGCATCTGAATGTATACTGTATACCATCATATGCCATGAGAGGGAAAGCTCCAGAATCACGTTGCAGTTAGAAACTAGGCATGGATGCAAGGTGGCTGCTTGTATACTGCCAAAGGGATTTAACATAGGTTCCTAACCCATGAAGTCCCAGCATTGAACATCCCCAAGGCTGGGACTCATTGCAAATTCCTGAGATGCAGATCCTTTGCCCACTTCTCCCATGGTACATAAATACAAATAATTTTTTACAAGGCCATCAATAGATGTAAAACATGCATTTTCTACAGAAGTAATGAAGGTAAAGAATGCTGTGACTATTACTATGGCCTACTGAAAATTACCTGTAGCTTAAATGTTTGTAGGTTCTTATTATTGGTGCATATGCTTTGTATGAGCAGCTGTTTCATATTTTGAAGTAATCCAGTGCCATAAAAATATGTGGTTTTCCTTCTTGAAGGAAAACTGCTACATGCTAGTTATATCCCAGCTGAAGGGAACGAGAGCAAATGCCTATGAAGTGAAACTACTTCAGGATAGCCTGCATTGGTTTAGGGAACAGTTAATGATACATTTATTTTTGTGACCTGTCTGCCAAGTATTTGTAAACTAATTAGGACCTATTTTGAGGGCAGAACACGTGAGCTTGTGAGAAACCCCTTGTACAAGATGGGAAGGGCAAGGGGATTTTAGTCCTTAGTGCAAACCCCATCTTCTTTACATTTCATTCCCTAAATGTGTGCATTATTTCTAAGTAGAATATGAATCCCTGGGCTTGTATGGAGGCACTTCTTAAATTGACTCATGGGAGTAGCTGTAGCCAGTTAAAGTGCTCGAGTGTAGAGCACTGGGGAAGAAACTGAACTGAGTCAAAGCATAGTCACAGTTCTTAATTTTGCATAATGCCTTTTGCAATATAGTAGAAAATTACCTTTATGACTAGTGGCAGGACCTGTTATATAAGTAATCCAGACATGGTGCTGGTTGGTATCTCACTTTTCACTTGAACCTCTCTGCGATGCAGGTCTTGGAGGAGTGAGTGCCTGGTGCAGCCTCTGCCTGGCTCCTTGGTAAGTCATTTGAGTCTATCTTTTCTGTACGTACAGTTCCTTTCCCAACTGCTGAGCAAAAATAAGGAAGTTTTTCATAGAGTGCTTTAAAAGAGAGCTACTAATCAATTTTTTCTTATTATTTTATGCCCTGTGATTTTTACACCACCCCCACCAGCTGGTTAATCATGCAAAAGCTGAACACTTCATTAGCCAGAACATGTTTGCCCATGGGCATTTCTGTAGTAAATTAGTTCTTTCTATTTATACAGGTAAGTCATGGCCAAAAGTCTTTAAGGTGCCAAAGGTAAGGGTTTGAATCAATTATTTTTCTGAGTTTTCAAGAGAAGTAGGTTTAACTTTGTGCACTGTTGATTGGCAATAACTTTTGAATTAAAGGTAGTGTGGGTAAATGAGCATTCTCAGGCTGTTCCAAAACACATTGTTTCTTTCTGGGTTTCAAATTTTGACTTTACGTAATACAGCCTGCCTTAAAGAAACGCCAAAAACAAAAAACAAACCCCTGAACAACCCTCCTCCCCAAAGACAAAACCACATGCATGTACCCACCCATATATATATACATATATATATATACATATATATATACTCAGCATCTGCATATACATGGCAAGACTGCTTGTTTGAGTGGCATGTGGCATATTGACCAGTGTTTTTCCTTTCTTACTCTGTGCCTTTTAAACTATTAATTGAAAATATGTGGTTTGTAGATTCTTTTTTCCCTCAAATCAAATGATGCCCTCTGAAAGCCTAGTTTAGCTCAACAATGAATTTAGCTTTCAGGCTTGGGCCATTGCAATATTGTTTGAATGCCACCATTTCCTGCAATCAATGTAATTTTATATCTACTTGGAATAGAAAGTCAAGATGGTGATTGCCTTAATTTAACTCAGTGTTTTATTCATTAAGGAGCTGATCCTGAAGTCCTTTCAGATCAAAGTCTGTCTTGATTTCAGTGGAACCTTTCAGCGCACAAGGTGTGCGGTAGCCTTCTAAAATGTTGTCATTGTGACTAGTGAATAAAAACTAAATGTGTTGCTAAATTTAGGCTGTTGCTCATGTCAGCTTCCTTTTCTAAATGACGGTAAGTGCATTCCATAAATAGTGTGCCTCTTATGTTGTCATATCTCTTTGGCTTGCTTTGCAGTATTTTACAGGATATTTGCAAATGAATTTTGTGTTCAGTAGGCAGGGGATGAAAATAACACTACTCGTTGGGTCTCCATTAACCAGCAGCTAATGAGGAACCATTTCAAGGGCTGGATGACTATAATTCAGATTAGTCTGCGTGCCAGGCTGCTCTTGCTCCAGTTCAGGCTTGTACCGTGCTGCACTGTTATGGTCTGGAGGGACAGAGCTGGTGCTCCAGCACGGAATTTTGTCGGTTAAGTCAGTTTCCCTTTTGGAAGGTAGGAGAGAAGAATGAGTGTGTGTGTGTGCATGTAGATAGGTGACAGTGATCTTGAACTCCACAGTCAACTGTTCTGAGATGTAATGAAATACTCTAGAAACGCTCTACTTGTGCTTGCTGGTTGCTAGCATTGTTACTTGTAGAAAAGGGTACTACACGATGACAGTAAAGGTGGTCCAGACTGGCCCTTAATTAATTTTATTTTCAAAATCTATATTAGTGGCTGTCGCGGGGGCACCTGGGCACTTCACATCAATAAAATAATCAATTTAAAAAATGTGTAGACCAGAACTCTGTGTTCACTAACAAAACTCTTGTTCCCCGCTACGAATAAAGGTCAGTCCAAGGCTGGCCAAGCAAGCAGGACTCGCGTTTCTGTGCCTTGGTGCTTGCCAGACTCAGCTCTGGCAGAGCACCACCGGCAGCACTTCCAGATGCCCGCAATCCCTGTGGAGAACATCTTATTGCTGTGCCTATGACTTCTTAACCCCCTGCACGTCTCACATTGGTTTCAGGATGAGTAGGGGAGGTGGGGAAAGGCCGCTCCTGATTTAAAATGTGACTTTGCCAGTTGCAAGCAGCCTACTGATGTGCAGGAAACGGGACTCGGAGGAGGTACTGAAGTAGAGACAGAGACCTCCTCCTGAAGAGGAGGCTAGAGGTCTCTTAACTGAAAAAATTGTATTGATGATAAATGTTACATTATGCAAGCTGAGCAAATTCTCTAGGAAAACAATACTTCCTAGTTTTTTTCTTAATGTGTTAATATTTTATGATACGTGTGCATTAAGGGCCAGTTCCTACAAAATTCAAGTGAGTTTGGGCTGATAAATTGCCTTTATGGACTTAAAAAAAACCCCACTTCTGGTCACTACGGATTTGCTAAATTCCCAATCTTGCTTAACATGCTGATGATATAAAACCAGCTTGTTTCTGGTTTTCATGCGTTAAGTGAGCATATGTAATTAAATTAAATGTTGCAAAGCTGCATTTTATTTATCTGTATTAGTACATTTGGGGCAATAATCACACTTTAATACATATCTGACTGTGCAAACAGCACTGAAAGTAGGAGTTCCTGAACACTGATTTAATTTTTTTAAATATGAAATGATAATACATTTTGATGTCTTGAAATCCAACTGAACTCAAGCTGAGCTTAAAACTCCAAGATCTGATTCAGGAGAATTCAGGCCCATCTGGATGGTGGGTAGCAGGTGTGCAGTGTTTGTGTGTGTGTGTGTGTGTGTATGCATGTAAGGTAGAGAGTGCAGGGAGTGAAGCATTTCTATTTTCCTATAAAGCTTTAATTCCAGTCTAATGCTGTGGTCTGAGACTGTGCAGTTTAAGTTCTTGCACCAACATCTATTGTTGGTCTCCATTTCTAGACAATGGTGAATGGCAGAAGCAAGTAAGTGTGCAGTGTTTTGGAAAAAATATGGTTTCTAGTTCTTAAAGCTTGAATTTAGCTTCTGGTTGCACTTCATATGGGAGTGTGTATAAACTGATACATACGTGATCCTTGAGGAGCCAATGAGAAAGGTTTCATGTCAAGGTCGTTTTGAGAATTGTATGTTCCCACAGCAACAAAGAAGGTTTGTTTCACCTTTTTTTTTTTATAAAAGCAAAGAAAATATATTATGCAGTTTCTATTTTCAGCAGACAATGGACATGTTCTACATTTTTGTATTACTGTGATTATAATGAAGGAGGGTTTTTTAATCTTTAATCAAGCAACTCTACTCAGCCCACTTTATAACATGTAACCTTCAGAGACTTGTCCCAGCCATTCTTGTTTTCCTCTTTTTCCTTCTCTTTCTTCATCTTTTGATACTGCCAGTTACCCTCTGCCTGGAAGTTTTTTACTTAGGAGGTATAAGAACCTGCTCTTCATTGACTTCTGGCATTAGCTATGAAGTTGTCTCCTTTTTGAGCTCTGATCAGCTCTCCCTCTTCCAACTTTTAAATATTTCCTGTTCCTTTTATTTGTCTTCACTGCTATATAACTTTGTGCTTTCAGCACATATGTTATTATGGGAGTTGGCACACAAAGCACTACTTAACAAATAAGTAAACAAACAGTCATGCTTCTCTTTACATACTTTTTAACTTCACATGACTACAGTAGATGACACTTTGCTATTGTATTTCACAGGGTTTTTTGTCATGATGATCTGAATTTCTAATGGAGAGTGGAGCTGGTGCTGTGTTGCCAAGGGAAGTCCATCTGGGTTGACAGGCAAAATCATAAGTGTTTCTCTGGACATCCCTGTAAAGACCTCTCTTTTATTTATTTGCTTTTATGGACTTAAATGGAAAGAGGTTACCCCCTTTGACAGAACAAACTCTTTTTCTTAGCAATAGGTCTTTGCATGAAAACATTTTTTTTTATTAAGCAAGTCATCCATACTGCACTGTAGGCTGTTTGAGCATAACAGTATGTTACAGTCTGCAAAGTTAATGCAGTTAATATTCAACTGAACTTTTGGGGGGTTGCTAATCCCTTAGGCGGGCTTAGCAGAAAGGGCAAACGTATTTATAGCACTTTGAATCAGACTGCAGTGAACAAGTAAGGGTATGTGCTATACCATGCAAATGTTACACAATTTCAAGAAAACTCAGTGCATAACCATCTTTTAAGTGCATAACCATCTTTTTTTTTAAGTTGGTGAAATATCTCATTTGTAAGAGCTGTTTGTTCAGGGGACAACAGGGCTGTTAAAATGAGACTGTATGAAAGGTCTTGAGATTCCTGTTCTGGTGATAAATTCTATGAGTTCTGAACAGATTTATGGGCTGTTTAATTAGGAGCTAACTGTATTCTTTAAGCTCAGTCATTTGTATTATTCCCTAATAGGATTTCACTGGACTTTGTCATGTTATCTGACTATGACTGAGTGTGAGTAGGTTTGTCAATAGCCTCTTCCAAATGGACCATGGTCTCTTACTATATTTACAGTATTCTTGAATGATCTTTCCTCCAGATTGGAAATGTGACACTGGGTTTGCTTTGGTTAGAGTTGTGGGCACACAGGGCAAAAGAAACAAGAGTTAAATCACAAGTTGTGAGAAGTTTATAGAGAAGCTGAAGTGCTCAGACTGAGAATGTCTAACAGTGAGGGTCATGTGTCTGTGAGACAGAAACTCTCAATATTTATGTTATGGACAAAACTTGAGTGTAAAGTTATACAGAAAAGGCCCTGTAAAACTACCAGTCTATCTGGAGTCAGAGAAAAAGAACTTTTGATCTTGGATTTTCCACAGAATTTGATTACGTAGAGTTTTCAGTCTAATAAATAAAAGGTCCATCAAGTGGTAGTCAACAAAATGTCATTTGTGCCTTCTTTGTTTTATTGTGAGAGAAGAGATTGTGGTATGTATGGTAGACCTCTAAGGTGAACTTCTGGTTCAATACAAGCACAAAATACAGGCCTTGCAAAGTGGCTGTTCTAAGATTTTAAAGTATATTTTTACATTTTGGCTATTTCTTCCTTTTTTTTCCCCTAGATATTAAATATTGTAATGAGTGACTCCAACATGGAACCTGACCTTAAAGGAGGCTTAGATGCCTGGATTTATGCATGTACTCAAGTAATTTATTGGTTTGCCACCTTACCTGCACCCACTCTCTTCCTTTTCCTTTTGGTCTTTGTGAACCACACTGGCCTTTCATGGTCCTTCAGGAAAAAAAGTCCTACAAAATAATGGATGTGACAGAATTCTTAAGAAAACTGGAATTTTGTTGGTAAAGATTTTTCAAATGTATTTATTATATTTTCAGTTAAAATTTAAGTGACTGAATACCAGAGGAAGTTAAAATTTTGTGTTGGAGTTGTTTATATCTGAAGTACTAGAAAATAATTAGTTTGTTAGAGGTAAAATTTCAAATGCCAGAATATATTAAAATATAAGCTCAAAGGTCAAACAGCCTCTTTCAAGGAAGGAAGAAAGAAGGGAATTTGGGCTGATCAGATTAAGACCCAGTAGGTCTGTAACAGGTATGCAGGGGTCATGTGGCTAACACAGATGTGGATTCTTTTGGTTCCTTATCCTCAATGTCCCTAGCTCATCAATACATCAGCTGCAGATCCTAAGCAAGATTCAGCCTTATACCTTCATAATTATAACAAGACTCAATAACATTTCTGTCATTTTATTAAACAGTTAACAGTAAACACCTTACTTCACAGAGTATGCTGCTGAAGGTGTGCTGGATCTTAGCTGCACATCCTGCAGCCATTTGGAGCTTAGACATCAAGGAAACAATCAGCAATTTTATTGGGAAAACCAAGAGTTAACACTCCAGTGATGGTAACTCTGATAAAAGGTGTGTGTGTGTGTGTGTGTGTGTTACTGTGCTGTACTCTATACATTTATGAGCTCTTTTTATAGTAGCATTCCCAGGAGCAGTCCAGGTCCAATCAGGACTGGTATGCCATTGTGTGAGGTGTTGTTCTAATTCATGTGTAAATGTGGAGTGGTTGCTGCCCTCAGGATATTACAGTGAAATTACAAACAGCATAAAAAAATAGTAGGAGTTGTGGAGGAGAAGGAGGGCAGCTGCAGCGAGGTGCGCTTGTCTTGTCAGGGATGTGGTACGTACAGCCTGATACCAAATGATGGGCATGTCATTTATTTATAAGTCTGCTGCCTTCAAAACAATTAGCCTCATTGTCCTTCGTATGTGTCTTAGTTATTTAAACAGAAATGTAGGAAGTATGAAATGAATCACTTCTGAGATCCTTCTAGCCTCCTGTTCTGTGTCTAGCAATGGCCAACCTCAGGTGCCATAAGGAAAGTTGTAAGAGCCTCACAATGGGCAGACATGGGACAATCTTCTCTCTATATGTTCTCTTCCTAATCTTTCATTATTAGGGATTAATTTAAGCTCTGAAGTATGAGGTTTTAAAAGAAAAACATTTGGGGTTTCCCCCCCTCCACTGTCAGCCTTGTTTAAAGTATGAAATATCCTCCCAAGCCTGTCATCCGAGCTGTTCTCAGAGTAATCCTACCTGTTCCTTGGTGTGCTGACCAAATCTGTGGCTTGGGAGCTGGTAGTTTTCCTTCCTCTAATGCCAGAAGGCAGTGGTAGATCCTTTCCCACAGGGGGGTGGGTTAAGGTAGAAGCATGTTGAGCAGTAATGGCCTGGGTGTTCCCATGTCACTGTATGTCAAAGCTGTGGTGCTGCAGCTGGACCTCTCCCCTTTCTTTTGTATTTTAGTGGGTAATTTGCAGTAAAGCACTATAGGAAATAACCATAAATAAATCTGGGAACCTTTGTATTAGATTCTTTTGCTAGCTGTGTACATATGAGCAGCTTGCTGTTTGCATATGTGAATCTTGTCATAACAATTTCGGGAAGTGATTTGTTAATAATCAAGTTCTCAGAGCAGCTCTAAATCAGTAATTGATGTAGGTCTGGATAAAGCAAGCCTTCTGCCTGCCTATTTTGAGGATCATTTTTGCCAAGTTTCAAGCTAGTGTGAAAACTAGCCATCAGAATAAAATTTAGGACAGCTGGGATGCATTGCAGTGAAGACTTTTGGCTCCACAGTTCAAATAATCACAATAGCAGCTCAATTTAGCCTTTGGCTGGATAGGTTTGGCAGGGCACAATGAAAAATAATTATTTCATGGCCTGCTTATTTGTCCCTTAACAAATAAACTCTCTGACCTATGCAGGCTTATGTAAATATGCTGCCATATGTGGGCTTGTAGAACACTGTCATGTCCCCATTTGGAAATATGTTTTATTTCACCCTCGTGTTACCAACTTTTTTGGAGAGTTCTGTCCGGGAAGCAAAGAAAGGGATAGGAGGCATTGGATACTGAAGCCCAGAGCCAGGCACAGAGTCTAAAAAGCCATCTAACAATTTTCTTTCTGAAAACATATCCCCATTAGTATGCAGTGTTTTCACTGCTGTAATAATAAGAGCAATCATGATACGAGCAAGTCCGTCTCTTTGCAGCCTTCCCACGCGGGATGGAGAATGACAGCCCCTAAAGCATTTGGATATTAGCCTGAATGTATGCTGCTTAGCTAACCATGGTTCAACTTGCTCTTCATTTTACAGCTTCCTGGATATCCTTCTCAATTGGGTTGGTGACAGCTTAAAATGTGAGACTTGGGCGGGGGGGGATAAAAGCTTAGCAAAAGGCTTTTTGTGTGTGTATTTAAGGGGAAGTTTTATTACACTTGGTGATGGAGAGATGTGCCATACTATTTTCTGTTCCTACGATTTTAGCATTTGCACTCTGTTGTACTGGCAGCAGCCAATCCATAACATTGTCTTGCTGTTTTCCACTCTGGAGGGGAAAAAAATAAACAGAAGAATACAGATTGATGGGTTTGTCTTCTGATGCCACCATTTTGGTTCTGAAACAGTAAAAGAAAGCCTTTTTTCTCAGTGATACAAAAGTTCTCTCTAGAACGTCTGCTTTTACACGCTCGTGCCTAGACACAGACAGACATGTGCACACACAAACAGAGGCTCTTGCTGAGGTGGCTATGATCTGTTTTTAATAGTTGCACTTCTTCTCAAAGTGTCATTTAAAAAAACCATCAGCAGTCATGTCATGCATCGGGATGAATTTCTAAATGTAAATGAGATTCTCTCAGTAATTTATTTACATTTGTTTTCAGCACAACAAATGAGACATCACGTAGCTTCATAATTTCCCATGACCGAGTCACCAGCATGAGGTGTGTAATTTACCCTGATTTAAGATGCTTATCTAGAGGTTCTTGCAACAATACCTGGTGGGCTTTTTTTCTACTACTTTTTGCTGGCTTTTAACCCATCTAGCTCCTTCTCTGTTTTTCAGTTGAAAAAGTATTATAAGTGTTTCTTCTTCTTGAGTCCTTTTTTCAGTCCTGCTGAGAGGGATGGCTTTGTTGCCTTGTTTTGTATTCTATTTTCTCTGCTATTTCCTTCTCATTTGGTAAAAAATCATAGGAGGCTTCCAGAACATATCTTGACTTACAGTCTGATGGTGTGGGAAGGCAATGCCGATTTTTGACATTTCTGATGGGAAAATGTTTGTCCAGACATGAAGCATGAATGGGGAGCATCCTGCAGTTGTTGGTTCTCTCCCTTTTTCACATACTAAATCTTAGGCCTGGTCTTGGCTCTGCTACTGACTTGGAGTTTCTGATTGGCTTTAGTGATACTTGGGCTGAGAGGGGATGTGAATGCCAATTTTTAAATAATGTGGACAGAGTCATGTACTACAAAACTAATTTATTTTAAGCCTGTAGTTGGAACATTTAGATGTCTAACTACTTGCTTGAGTATTTCAGGTAGGTAGATGATTAAAGGTGCAATGTACCATGCATACAATTTTGTACCGCTTGCTTCCAGACTCAGTTAAGGCTTGACTGAAAATCAGGGCAGCAGCTTTTGCCACTTTACAGGGTAACCACACAAGGAGAGCTGAGAGGCTTTGATGAAAGTTACTGGTAGTTCAGCAGCAGTACAAAATGCTAAGCTGTATAATTGTGCTGTGGTGAGTTTGGGATGTTATCATGTTATCATGCAAAAATACTTCTTTATGGAGATACACAGGATTAACCATATGCAGGTGATCTCCTTACTGAGAGAAAGCATGACATTTCCTTGTGTTAATTCCCAAAGAAAAAAAAAATCAGTGTGTTCCTTTAAACTGAATAAACATATTCCAGAAAAGAGTAGATTTGGACTGGGTTTTAATATGTGTTGTACATGCTAGGAGTTGTACATGCTTTGATTAGTTGAGATTTAATTTTTGGCCTGCTGGCCGTTTCCTTAACATTGCCTGGGTTTAGCACCAAATTGTACTGGTGGCCTGTCTATGACCAAATTATTTACAGAGCTGCAGTTAAATTATACAAATCTTCCAGACAAGCAGTGCTCTGGGCAAATTATTTCATCAGAGTTATTTTCCATGGCGTACTTAAGCAAAAGCTTACAGGAACAACATGAATCTTTTCTTGGTATGTGATTATGCATATGTGGTAACAGCCACCTTGTCAGAAATAGCTAACTCTCTACCTGGGAAAACAGAAGTAAACCAGGATATGAAAATTAATGATCTCTGTGCTGTCCTCAGTTTGAGGCACAAGTTTTATGTCATGAAAGTACAGGACTGGGGCCAGTAGTAAGATGGTCATTTCTGTACACTGTCAACCCATTCAAGGTCTTGTGACTTTTGTGTTTTTCTCTGTATACTTAAAACTGCACAGCTTTGTGCTCTTGTGATAAGCAGGTCAGCTGACTTTACTAGTTCTCTGTCACAGTGGTCACTGTCCCTTTTTACAGGGAAGTACATTTGTATATCTAAAGGCAATATTGGCTTTTACCATGTTACCCCCATCTAGCAAGACTTGAGCTGCTGTATGATTATGATATGTACAGAGAGAATATAGCTACTAAAAGCAAACCTAACTCTCAATGATAATTGGCATCCTTTCAAGCTCTGTTCCAGAGTTTAGGAATATAGTTTGGGTAGAACATATATATTTGGGTTTATGTGTATTGGTCATACCTACTAGGTGAAACCAAACCTACCTGTAATGGTTCACTTGGAGAAACTTTGGCATAGATCACTATTTAAGGACTCTGGGTGCAGTGTTTGTGTTTAGCTCAGTGGTTTTTATCACTGCAGGTTTGTTCAGTAGTTATGTGAGGACTGCACAGGGTGTGTGGGCCAGACCTGGGGACACCACTTGGCTGTTGAGCTTGGTGAGCTCAATCCAGGCACACGAGAGGTGGAACTGCAATAGCTGGAGTTTCATTATGTTGTCTGAGGATTATTTTGATTAACAGGAAGTGAATATCTGTGAAAGCTGAATCTCCTTCACTTGCGATCCTTAGCAGATGCAACTCTGATTAAGATCCCCCTTAATTTAGAAATGCTCTTAAAGACAGGATGATACTTAAAGCTGACTTTGTTAACCAAACGGAGGAGCTATGCTCTTGGGGCCCATTAACAGTGCTGCCTAGATGGCCACTGCTGCACAAATACTGGGAATTAAGTTTCTGAAAACCCCAGACCTGGGGTTCTTCGGAGCTTCTTAGCTCCAAATTGTATATCTCACCAGTTCTTTACTCCCCCAGTTGTAATCCATATCTCACTTATTGCTAGAGTCAACAGTCTAATGGTAACAAAAAACACAACCTTTCATCATCTATTGATTTTCAGTCTTTAAAAACTGACAGTAAGCTTTTTTTTGTCCAATTTTTCAATAAATAGGAACATTTATTGGTTTTTCAGTTTTATTGTATTACATTAGGTTATATTTTACTGCATATAGTGGGTAATGTAGCATCAGGAGACATGTTTACTTTCACCAAGTAACTTTTGAAACTGCATAACTCAACTGAGATATGTAAACAAATTTGTAATGCTAGTTTAATTTAGATTACAATGCAGAATACTCAGGCTTGAGCTCATTTTTCTATTTATTCCATTAAGATCCTCTAACTAATGGAGGAGAATTGCCATAAAAATAATTACAGTAGAACATCAGTAAAGGTGAACATCTAGTCTTCTCTAGCTGAGAGAGAGGGAGGAATTTTGTACTTAAGTAAGCATCACAGTATGTGGGTTTCTTTCCTAGAAATCTGCCATAGACAATGTTGTATAGCTTGGGCAAGTAATAAATTCTGTCTGTGTGATGCTGTGTGTCAAAAGACATGGCATGAACATCTTTCTCAGTGACCTCTGTTACCTTCTCTCTCCTTTTAAACAAGGAGACAAACTGGAGTATGATTTAGCCCTGGTAGACTTTGGGATGTGGATCCTGATTTGCATCCCCACTACCACCTGCCTTCATGGTAGAAGATATCCTGATGTGTTTTTCCCTTTCCAGAATTTGTCAAGAAACGCTGAAGATCAACAGTTGCCTCTTGCTTACTCTTGTGATGAGAAATGGCAATTTGATGATATTTTTATCCCTGGTGTAGAAGCAATTTAACCTTTTTTAATTAAGAAGCAGCTAATTTCTCATCTGGTGACATTCAGCACCACAGCCAAAGACAGTAAGATCTCGGTTTCCATTCTATCAGCAAAAAAAACAAGGTGGAGGTGCCACTGTTGAGGTGGGGATGTACAAAACAACCTCTGCTTTAAACCAGCTGTGCCACTGTACCTCCTGCACTGGTCTTTGCCAGAAGAACCAGTGCTTCTTCTGCTTCAAGGCTGTCAATGTCATCCTGGCAGGCTTCTCAGATAAAGTATTTCCTTACTTTAGGTCATGAAGCATTTTCCTGTACACTATGAATACAGAGACAGTTCTGGATTATGTTTCATAACCATTTCACAGTGGACAGACAGAGGAAGAACCATCTGGGTGAAAGGCTTCATTTTTTTGTGAATTGGATGTAATTCTTCAAGGCACAGGTTCTTTCTCATAAGTTGCTCTGTATCTTGCTGTCATCTCTGCTTCACAGGATCTAATGCACAAGGAGTTAATAGATATCCAGTGGCCAAAGCCATTTATATTTCTCTTAGTATAAGGAAGTGAAGTGAAGCATGTAAAATTAGAAAGCAGAACCAAACTTGAAATTCTCTAATTTTATGACTAGTATGTGTGTGTTATTTTCCCATGATCCTTAATTACATTCTGTTCTGGAGTGGGGAAATGGGGGATGCTAATCTAGTGCACCAACTGGGGGAAAACCAAACTGTTTTACAGGGAAGTCTAGATGACAGCATACAGCAAATGCAAAATTTGACATTCATGTGAAAGTGAGCTAAGCAAGACCAATAGAAGAGAGCCAAAAGGACTGCAGCAAGAGGAATATAAGGGCTTTAAGGAAACCACAGATTCTCTATTTATTGAAACATTACAGGTGACCTTTAAAGTGGTGATAGGATGTAGATTTTGTAGAGCAGCACCAAGGGAGATGGCTGTTACAAAGGGAATGTGTGATTGGATTCAGGTTCATGAGAAGCTAGGTTTAGAAGAGAACTGGCCTGCCCTATTTGAACACATAATATAGTGGAGTACGTCTCATTACACTGAATGGAAAGAGACTGTTGTGGGAACTGCTGTTTGCTGTACTTGCTGATGAGTTTCCAAGCAGTATTTTGATATTTACTGTAGAGATGTTTCCAGTGAGTTGGAGATGTGACTGAATGTGAAGCTTAGTTCTGTGAATGTACAGTCCTGCTCTCTGAGTCTGCCTAAGGTTGTATGTTCAGTATCAGTCTGCAATAGTGAATAATTTGTAGGAGTCCACCAGGGCACAAAGTCATGGGATACTCTTTTTCTTCTCTCTCTGGATAAAATAGCCTTTAAAAAAATTATTCCAACTTCCAGTCAAAACATTAAAGACAATGAACTGGGTGGACACTGAATAGAATCATAGAATGGCTTTGGTTGGAAAGGACCCTAAAGCTCATCCAGTTCCAATCCCCTGCCATGGGCAGGAACACCTTCCACTAGAGCAGGTTGCTACAAGCCCCATCCAACCTGGATGAACACTGCCAAGGATGGAGCAGCCACAGCTTCTCTGGGTAACCTGTGTCTCACCACCCCCATAGTGAATAATTTCTTCTTAATGTTTAATCTAAATCTCCCTTCTTTCAGTTTAAAGCCATTCTTCCTCGTCCTGTCACTACATGCCCTTGTACAAAGTCCCTTTCCAGATTTCCTGTAGCTTCCTTTCGGTATTGGTACCCTTTTCCTGGGGTATAACAAAATTGCTCTCTGCTCTGTTCTTTGGTTCTGATGTTTTCTTAATTCCCTTTGCTGAGAGCTGGGTCACAACACAGTGCTGTTCTCTTCTGCACCATGGGAGACGAGTTTCTGTGCAGAAGTAAATGTCTTTGATAAACAGCTTGACTTAGCAGCACTGTACGCTTACTATTTATTGGAGTAAGGGATGAGTGAACTGTTTAAAAACAGAATTCTCAGGGCAGTATTCTAGTGTCATGTTTAAAAGGCAGTGGAGAGCCTGACCTAAAGATATCTTGTGTAAATAGGGATTTAGGCACAGGTCTTACCTTTTCTCTGAATTCTTTTGATTTTTTTTTGTTTTGTTTTGGTGGATAGGATGTTCCAAAGGGCCTAAGTTCTTCTGTGGGATGAGGACAAGGGCAACTATGACATGTTACAATCTGACACCTTTGAGTATCATATAAAGGCATCTCTCCTGCTCCCCAGTGGTGCTAACCCATGGAGCCAGTGGGGCAGGATGTCTTGTATTCTGCACCAGCTGTGACTGGTGTGGATCCCTGGGGTGCTGCTGAGGATGAAGGAAACCATTGTGTGCTCTGATGTATCGATTATGAGCAGATCGTCACTCAACACCCGTGTTGTTGTCACATTCTGGGCAGTTTACCTCTGCTCCCAGCAACACTTTTAACAGTGAGCTTTAATCTGGATTCCAATTTTAAATCTAATTTTCATGTGAACCCTTAGGGAAAAAAAAGTTAAATTGTGCTGTTAAAAAGAAAACAAAAGGTGGAATTTAGTGTTAGGGTGGTGAGGTACTGGAATGGGTTGCCCAGGGAAGTTGTGAATGCTCCATCCCTGGCAATGTTCAAGACCAGGTTGGATGAAGCCTTGGGTGATATGGTTTAGTGTGAGGTGTCCCTGCCCATGGCAGGGGGGGTTGGAACTAAATGGTCTTAAGGTCCTTTCCAACCCTAACTATTCTATGATTCTGTGATTCCCTTTGGAGCTTCCTCTGCAACCTGGTACTTCTTACCACTCTCAGCTGCACTTGCACATCCATGCCCAGCATCACACTCAAGCCACACAAAGGCCACTTGCCATCATTTACATTTTTCATTAGCCTTCTAAAGTAGTTGCTCACAGGTACAGTGGCTTTCCTAGCTGCTTGAACTCTTTTGGAAGGCTGTCATTTTGGATCATTGGTCTACCAATGGGCTATAATTGTTATGCAGAACATTGCACAAACATAACTAATTGCACAATTAAGATTGCTTTCTCCTCCTCATCCCATTCATCATATTCCTCATTCACACCTATAGTCAGCATCTGGCATTAACAAAGTCCATGTTTGTCACATTAATACATTCCTTTTCTAGTGAAAATGCCTTTTGTATAGCCCTTTGTTGCTTAAGGGTCCTGTCAGCACATTCAGTATGCCTGAAAGTGGTGTTTAGAAAGCCTTGTAGTGGACATCCCTTTTCTGAATGTTTAATGGGAGAGTAATGCAATGCTCCAGGATAAAAACAACTCTCAGGGCTCAGAAAAGGGACTTGATCCAGATCAGCAAAGGACTCTCCCTTAACAATGCTGAAGTAAGTAATACAGTGTTTTGCTATGTTTTAAGATCTGAGGCAAATAATGCAGGGATACCTTTTCTTCACAGTGGACATTTCAAGGTCATCAGTCCCATTAACCTGACATAGCTGCATAATGACTTCATTCTCATGGTCCACACCAAAACCCAGCAAACCAAACCCATGTTGAAAAGTGCAGGAAGTAGCAGGGAAAAGTCCATGTCTGTGAAGCAAAACGTTAGAAACTGCCTGGTACCCTTACTGCCAGACCTAGTTCTTGAATGTAGTGATGGTGTGTTTGCATTCATGTAAAGGCAAGGTGGGAGCTTCTTGGATTGGAAGCCTACAGAGGTCTGCAGCACCATAATTCTTCTTGGGAAAAGGAAATGATGTAAGTATCTTCTTCTGAAATTGTTCCCCACAACTCTATAAATTTAAAGAAATAAAAACCAAACAGAAAATCGATTTTTAAATGACAGTGAATTATTGTCATTTAAAGATCTGTAGTTTTGTGTCAGGGAAAAAAAAACAAAACAAACAAACTTGGTGTACTGTATCCTACTTTTCTGAAGCATTACTTAATGTACCAGTCATTGCTGGGAACAGGGAGTCCTTTTAATGCTAGTCAGGTAATATGTCATTCTCTCTGTAAAAACTGCAGCAGAGACATGAGTTATATACTGATGTCGCTATCAGAATATCATGTGGTAGCACTAATGTGAGTCACTACAGTGGAGTTTGCCCCATTTGAAAATTTTACATAATTAAAGTGAGTCATTGTCCAAATTCTGCCAAAGTGCAGATGTCTTTAATTCAACATATGCAGTTCAGCTTGCATATGCCTTCTATAGGGTGAGCATCTTCTCCTTTGTACACAGCCCGAGGTTAATTCTGGTCTGGGAGCCATTTCTTTTTGCCATTCAGCGTGCAATGCTCCCATTGAAATCTATTACAGCTTTGGTAAAAACATCTGGAACAACCAGACCTTAAAGAGACCTCTCTGCTTCATTTTATGTTCTACTGATAATTCTTTAAATGCATGTAGTTAGATCAAAACAAGTGTATTTTTGTTTCTGTGATAACAAAGGATATGGCATATATATCCGGGTGAAATACATTCTATTGCTTTCAACGACATCTGTCTCTGTACCAAGGCAAAGACCAGAGAGAGAATTAAAAAGGTAAGGCAAGTTTCTTTGAGGGAAAGCAGACTGGATATAAATATTCCATACATATTCAACTTTTAAAATTATAAACTTCAAAGTGGTGGATGGTTTACTACTCAGGGGTAATTAAACCAGATGGTTTTACCTAAGATTAAAACCACCCTCCATGCAGTTAGCTGCATCATCAACGTTTCTGAAGATTTCGTACATCATTTGCTTTTTGAGGTCAGAAGATGATCATGTCTGAGTCATTTGTCTGAAGAGGCAGTACCTTTTCTTTCCCTCTTTCCTCCCCCTTTCCTCCCTCTTTCCCCCCTTTTCCTCCCCCTTTCCTCTCTCCTTTTCCTCTTCTTTCCTTCTCTTTTTTTATCATCTTGCTCCCCAACTCTTTTCTCTCTCATTCTTTCTTATCTCCCTCTTCCCCCTTTTTCTCAGCTGCAAATCTCATTCTTTTCTATCTAATGCAGAAAAGTAACAAAAATGTGGTTAACCATCACATTCAGAAATAGCTCAAAATTTTGCTGGGCACAGAAGGAAAGAACAAGCATGTAAGGAAATGTTGGAAAAAATGTCTGATTAACTCATGAGAGATAGTGAAAATGGCTAAGGCTGCTCTGCTAATGTCTGAATCACTCAGTAGATGCTATTTTATCTTATTTATTAACGTCTTTGTTAATAGGGGCATTATCTGGAATGTTTACTACTATAAATTCTTTTCCAGGAAGGGCAAAGTTGCATTTAAAACCTAAAATGTTTTACCTGCAAGTTGTTCGGGATGATGTATCACGTGGTTGGTTAACTTACACCGATTTTCAGTCATTGCCAGTCATTCTGTCAGACAAGTTCCGTATGCATTACTGATTTACTTCAGATGGTTAGCACAAGCTGTAAAGGGGATGACTAGTTCATTTATTTGTGAGTTTCAGCTTCTCTCTACATGTTCTATACTCATAATAATGCTGGCAATAAGTATGTGTTCTTGAAAGGTAACCTTTGAGCCTTACACCCAGGTTTCGTTCTGAATCATAAAATGGTGCAATACCTGTCTTTGCAGCTCAGAATGGGAAGCTGTGTTACAGGAGAAACTTTTGTATTTTAGTTAAAAAGTAGTTGTTCTTCTATAGAAAGTCTGCAGCCTTAGGTATGCTAGCCCATCCAGAGAGTAGCCAGACAAAGAGGTATATGTTTCAAACACCCTCTGAGAGTCCTGAAAGCTGCCTTAATGGTTTATTGATGACAGAGAGGAGGAATAAATTCTTCCCATAGTCTCCCTTCACACACTGCTCTGTTAATACTGCCCACAGAGGAAGAAGGAAGTTCCCACACCTTCATCTGCTGCAGAGAAAAGATTGCAGGTAAGCAATCCTGCTTGCCAGGTAGATAAATAGTTAGACTCAGGAGCATGTTATTTTTGACACTGGCAGTGCCTACTCCCTCTTCCTGTTAATGTTTAAGTTTTCTGCCTTGTTCATGATCTCTGAGCTTGTTCCTGTTAACTTTTTTTTCTCTCCAGTTGTAAAAAATAAAGCTGAGTGGATGTGCTCAAATAGCGAGACACAGTGTCCTAAATGATGTAACTCAGGTTTTGGGAGCAGGGTAATGGCAGTAGTGTGAGGCTCCTTTTAGAATAATTAATCTTGCTGAGAAGCAGGGTATAAAAGCCTGTGCAGAGCACAGTAATAATGCAGTTACACCATTTCCAGTATTTGTGTGCCCCCGCACAGCACTGCAGATCAGCGCAGGCGTGCCCATAATAATGGTCAAGGAATGATTTCATCTTTGCAGCCTTGTGCCAGGACTGTGATACAAAATAACGTGGGATTCATTCTAAAGAAAAAAGTGGCACTCACCTTCCATACTAAACTCTGAGATCATTAGGAATCGTTTCTACAAAGGAGAGATTTATGTTTCCATTCATAAAGCTAAAGCCTGTTCTTGTGCCCTGTTACTGCCCAGCTCATCCTCATCCAGGAATAAAGTCTACTTCAGCTGCATGCACTTGCACATGTTAGGATTTCCATTTCAAAGTATAAACAATTCTAATATTAAAAAGGCTATTTCCCCTGTGGGAATATGAGTTGCATGAGCTGCTTACTTTTCTTTTTTGTCTTTTGATCATATATGATAACACCTTTAGATCTCTCTACAACTTTTTCTTTTCTCTTGTCAGCATCACAGTGGACAAAATGTCAGTAGAAGTTAAAGTGGAAAGTGTCCACAGAGAGAGAAAGGTTCTCTTTCACTACCTGCTGTAGAGTTGACTCTTCTGCTCTTTTCTGTTGGGGTTTAGTCTGCTGGGGCGCTTCGTTGCTTGACTTAAATTTACTTATCTGTTAGACAAACAAGGGATAGCCTTGGCCATTAAGTAAATCTACTGATGGAGGGAAAAGGGATTTTCTAGAGCACCTGTGTGCCTTTCTGAGACGTGGAGTCCAAAAGCATCTGATAAGGTAACCTTCAACTGTTTTTCTGCAATGACTTTTATCAATGAGTCCTAAAAGCATTGATATTTTCAGGCTTTATAGTTGAAGAGAACTGCAGTGTCCTTGAGCAACTCACTAGGCAAAGGAATGGTGTCTCCGTACTCAGCTGGTAAATTCCCATGTACTGTCATACATGACTTGGTTTTTCCTTTCTCTCTGGGATGTCCAGTGGCTACCAGGATGTTGGCTGTACCCAGTATGCAACACTAGGCTGGTACCCATCTCAGAATTTGCCTGGATTTGCTGTTGCCCTCAGAATGTCTGCTCCTGTATTGTATAGTGAGGATAATACTTGGTTTTTTTTTTGTTTTAACATTTTGAAAGGAAAACAGGGTTCTCATTCAGGTCTTTCCATTTTTGCATGATAGTACAGTTGAACAACGTGTACATGTGTTAATTAAACATCCCTTCTTATCACTGTTTTGGTAAGTGTCCTGTAAATTTAATCACTATGACACCTCTGTACACATTACAATCCTTTTAAAGATCTAGAGAAAAATCCTGGTGGATTATTCAAAGCACTAAATCACACAGAATTACAGTAGTTATTAGAGGCATTAAAACCTGTGATAAGAAGCTTTATCATGCATTTTTGAGGAGGCTTAGTCTTTATCAGAGATGACTGTAAATAGAAGTGAACAGTAAAAAAACTTGATAACAGTTTATTTTACAGTACATCAATAATCAGGTATTGTAACTACATTATAATTACGTAAATATTGCAGAGTAGGTAACTACAGCATATTAGTTTTCTTGTTTTCCTGTTATCACAACTACCTGCAAGACCTGAGCCAGCAAGGGGCCTTATTCTACTCCCATTTATCCTGCATTTACACATACATACACACACACATATTTACATCATATATGTGTTTTGACTGACTTCAGAGGAGTTGAATGTGTTTACGCAGAGGAGGAGCAGGCAGTGTGACATGCTAAAGATGATACAGTCTCTTCCATATATATATACGTGTGTATATATGTATATACACACACTTATGAGTTCATGTATCTGGACTTAAGACAAAGGTAAGGCAATCAGATTTTAGCTGTGGTTGTATTTGACTATCTTTTTATCCTTTTCTTTTCCCTCCCTTTTTTTGGATCTGGAAAGTTATGGTATTCTTAATCACTTAGATAAACCTCAGTTACAGACCTACCCAGTGTGTGTTTATATTATATCTGTAATATAATATATTTATATTATATATCTGTAGCTTATTTATCTCTGTACATCTGCATCTGAATACACATTAGATTAGTCTCTGTTAATAGTACTTGGGCTGTGTGTGCATGCCTGTGTTTACATATTTCCAGTAGTAACCCTGCAATGTTCAGTCATCTTGGGGTGTAGGCTAAGTGAAGATAACCAGTTATGCCTGACTTTTTCATTTAATGCTGTTTACAGTGTTAAAGGTTCCAGTTTATGACAAACAGGTGTGAAGCTGGTAGAAGAAATGTTCATGTTGAAATTAAGAGCTTTTCTTGTTAGCAGGTGCTGAAGATGTAACACAAAATATGGCCTATGAGGAGTATGGAGTGACTTCTGCACCTCACAGCTTTGGTAGGAGCTCAGTAATACCTCTAAGTGCAGATTTGGGCAGTGCACCCCAAATAAGCTACAGAGAGTTTGGTGATAATCCAAAGGAAAAGCACTGAGGGCTATAAGAGTGAGAGGCCATGTGACCTGTCAGGAAATACAGTGTTGGGGGTGCTCATCCTGAAAAAGAGATGTTTGAGGGACAACATGGCAACTTGCTGTAAAAACAAAATGGAAAAGAAAGTTGGCAATTTATTCTCCATCTACATGGTGAAAAAATTGAGGGTGTGGGAAATAATAAAGTTTGGGAATCATGGCTGTGGGAAGGTGAGGTATTCTCAGCCTGCTTATGAGTGGGTCACGAGAAAAACAGATGGATTGTTCATCTGAAATAAAACCTCTGTTCTGGAAAAGGCCTTGGAAAGAATCAGCATCCACATGGATTTACTGAACTACTGAAACTTCATTTCTATCAAGATTTGAGGGAAGATGCTATACTGGCTGAAGCGGATGGCAAAGCTTCCCGTAGCACTAGTGGAACCAATTTTAATTTACACAATAAAATCCGTAGGTTTTGCTTATTTTGAACTAGTGATTGCACATACCAGACATAGTTTACACTGCTTAATAAGAAATTGTACAGTGAGAATAATTGCATTTTGAAAAGTAGTGACCCTACTGCTAACTTAAACTTTCTAACTACCATGCAGTTCCCATGTCTTAGTAGCAAGTATGAATGTAATCTTAGCATACTCCGATTTCCTTTTCTCATCCTTTTGACTGAGTAAAACATCAGATAATATATTTACTACCTAATACTTGCTGATTAGGGGAGTCCATGTGTAATTTTCAGGTGAAAAAACTCAGATTTTTCTGTTTCTTTTTCCTACCTTGGTGTGAAAGAACTCTCATTGAAATACCAATATAACTTTTATAATGCTAATTATTTTCTAGAAGAAATTTAGGGTTTATTTGTATAGGAGCTGGCATTTTTAGTAAACAGAGAGTCAAGCAATGATCCAGTTGGAGAGTAATTTACTTAATACACCAGAACAGTATGGGTGATGTTCATGACCCCTCTTCCACCCAGCTTATCATCAAATGATGTGCAAAATGCCAGATTGATGAGAAACACGGAAGCACTGCACTGTCACAGAAGGGTTCAGATCTTGATTTGGAGGTTAGCTCTTCGCAAGTATTTAGGAAGAAATATGAACAGAAAGATGCTGAGGCTGCTGTTTGTGGCTGAGGCCATCTTGACACAGTCCAGCGAGTGTATTTACAGTGCTCATGATACAGTGCTGTGGGGTTTGGTCTCTCTTTGAGAGAGACAAGCGGTCTCCAGTGGTTATCTGAACACAATCCCATGAGGGCTTTCTAAATTTCCTTTTAGACTCCTGGCATTTCTAATGCTAAGTATTTTAAGGATATGGTTTTCTAAAAAAATTGTTTTATTTTAGAAAGCAAACTTTTTACAGAGGCATATTAGAGAGGAAAGGGTATGATTATTAAGGGAGGGGAATTAAATGCGTCACTTCTATGGGCATTAGGAAAATTGCCTCAGTTGGAGTTAAGAGGCAGCATGGGAGTATTTAAGTATAGGGTACCTGCAATGCACTTTATGATAGTCTTAGCTTATGACCTTATATCATTTTATTTCTCTATTAAAGCAAGACATTCCATGCTGAGACTGTGATTGTGCATGGAGTGGTATTTAGCACCTCCTGTCCTGAAGACTGCCCGGTGTCCTGTGATAAAACAGGGAAGCGAATGTTGAGTACTTGACATGTTTGTATGATAATCCAAGAAATAAAAAGCTCTGTCTAGTATGTGGTAGGATGGAAGATATGTAAATGAGATGGGAAAATGTCTAACTTGGAAGTATGTTCTATGTGTTTTACCCATAAACCTTTTTTAAACAGTACAGCAGGTGCCACAGTAAAGAATAATTTAAAAAGCAATTATGGGCCACCCAGAAATACTAGACCAAGTCTAGTATATTCGACTACCTCTCAAGTCCCTGACTCCAGAGGTAGTAAAGACCTTACAGGTCAGCCCAGTGATGGTGCTTAGTGTTTATGTGCTAGTTTGGCATTTCACAGAGGAGTGCTCAGATATCTATGAACAGACTGCTGATTCAGAGAACCTTCCTGCCTTGGGGAGAGCAGAAAGAGGCTGATGGAAGATATTGTTTCTGAGTTTTATTTTACATGGAACAAGCTCTTGCAGGTGGAGCAAGAGGAAGTTTTGGAGGATGCCCTAGTTGCTTTCTGCATAGGAGCAAATTGTGACACTGCCAGTGAGCATTCTCTTTAGCCTGATACCATGAATATTGCTGTGCAGACTTAGGCAAGGATAGTTTAGGCTCCTAGATAGATTTTGATGCATGTTACGTGATCCAGTCCTTTGCAGAGAGATAAACTGGACTGTGAGTAGAGATGCAGCTCTAAGGTTTGTGAGATGGATATTTCAAGTACAGGTGCTTTTGAGTGAGAACGAAGCTACCATGGGTATTGTATTGCAAACCAAGCACAGGCTCTTGAACTTTGTAGAGCTAGCTGTTTTTCACAGCAAAGATGATGTATGCTCACTGTTGTGGTTCAAGCCCAGCTGGTGGCTCGGACCCACACAACTGCTTTCTCATTCCTCCCCTTCCTTCTTCCCCCCAGCTCCCAAAGGGATGAGGAGGAGAATCGAAAGAATGTAACTCCCACGGGTTGAGATAAGAACAGTCCAGTAACTAAGGTATAACAAAAATCACTACTGCTGCCACAAAGATAATAATGATAAGGGAAATAACAAGGGAAAAGAATACAACCGCTCACCACCAGCCAACCCATACCCAGCCTGACCCAAGCAGTGATCTAGACCTTCTGAGTAACCGCCCCCAGTTTATATGCTGGGCATGACATGCTGCGATATGGAATACCTTTTCAGTTAGTCTGGGTCAGGTGTCCTGTCTCTGCTTCCTCCCAGCTTCCCCTCCTTCCTGGCAGAGCATGAGACTCGAAAAGTCCTTGGTCAGAGTAAACATGACTTAAGATCAGCTAAAAACATTGGTGTTATCAGCGTTGTTCCCAGGCTGAAAGTCAAAACCACAGCACTGCACCAGCTACTAAGAAGGAGAAAAATGACTGCTACTGCTGAACCCAGGACATTTGCCACAACCACAAAGGCTAGAGATGTATTTGTTTAGAAACAATGCACCCATAGCCACCCCTCAAATGAAAGCATGGAGCCTGTGGACCAGTCACAATGGGATGCTTTTGCCACTTCCTCCCAGTCAGGCTGATTTCAGCCTCCAGTACAGTTAGCTCTTGGGATTCTCCTGTCACTCCAGAAATATAGATGGGTTCCACCCCTTGACAGCTTAATGGTATCAGGGTATACTGTGCACTGGTATCTACTAGAGCCTTATACTTCTATGGGACTGATGTGCCAGGCCATCTGATCCACATAGTCCTGTAAATCCGATTGTCCCCTTCCTCCACCTGGCTGGAGGCAGGGCCCCTCTAATAGTGATCACAATGTTGGTCACTTATGTCTTGTAGAAAGGGATTAGTCTTCTTTATCACAGGAGCTGAAATAAAATCAGCTCTTCCACACCATCTGGGAACCTGCTCACCAAAGACCAAAGCTGCAGCTTTCATGGGATGATTATCCTTGACCTTTGTTCTCCTCTTCAATTCATGCATCCCTTCCTCCAGAGCTGAGGTAGGTTTTCCATCCCACTTCATCGTATCTTCTCCGTGATCCCACAGGTAAAACCATAGGGTGGCCCATGGCGTGTACCTCCTGTATCTTCTCTCTTGAGCAGTAGGACACCTTTTGTTAATAGCTGAGACGTGTGTTGGTACACCTGAGGAGCTGGATAGATTAGATAGATCATCTCTCAATTGTCTGAACTCCTGGGAGAATTTTTCCACAGCTGAAATGGTGGAAGGGGTGAGATCATCTTTGAACTCTTGGAGCTGATAAATCATGTCATCCACTGTTGGTGGTACTATATCATTCCAGGTTATTGCTGCCAGTGAGTGGGCATATGATGATAGAATCATAGAATCGTAGAATAGTTAGGGTTGGAAAGGACCTTAAAATCATCTAGTTTCAACCCCTCTGCTATGGGCAGGAACACCCCACAGTAAACCATCTCACCTAAGGCTCTGTTCAGCCTGACCTTGAGCACTGCCAGTGATGGAGCGTTCACAACTTCCCTGAGCAACCCATTCCAGTACCTCACCACCCTAACAGTAAAGAATTTCTTCCTTATATCCAATCTACACTTCCCCTGTTTAAATGTTAACCCATTACCCCTTATTCTATCACTACAGTCCCTAATGAAGAGTCCATCCCCTGCATCGCTATAGCCCCCCTTGAGATGATGGAAAGCTGTTATGAGATCTCTATGCAGCCTTCTCTTCTCCAGACTGAACGGCCCTAAATTTCTCAGCCTGTCTTCATCTGGGAGGTGCTCCAGTTCCCTGATCATCCTCATGGCCTCCTCTGGACTTGTTCCAACAGTTCCATGTCCTTTTTATGTTGAGGACACCAAAACTGCACACAATACTCCAAGTGAGGTCTCATGAGAGCAGAGTAGAGGGGCAGGATCACCTCCTTTGACCTGCTGGTCACGCTTCTTTTGATGCAGCCCAGGATACGGTTGGCTTTCTGGGCTGTGAGCTCACACTGAAGCTGGCTCATGTTAAGTTTCTCATCAACCAGCACCCCCAGGTCCTTCTCCTCAGGGCTGCTCTGAATCTCTTCTCTGCCCAACCTGTAGCTGTGCCTGGGATTGCTCCAACCTAGGTGTAGGACCTTGCACTTGTCATGGTTAAACTTCATGAGGTTGGCATCAGCCCACCTCACAAGCTTATCAAGGTCCCTCTGGATGGCATTCCTTCCCTCCAGCGTATCAACTGAACCACACAGCTTGGTGTCATTGGCAAACTTGCTGAGGGCACACTCAATCCCACTGTCCATGTCAGTGACAAAGATGTTAAACAAGACTGGTACCAACACCGATCCCTGAGGGACACCACTTGTTACTGGTCTCCAGCCGGACATTGAGCCATTGATCACAACTCTTTGCATGCAGCCATCCAGCCAGTTCTTTATCCACTGAGTCTATCAAATTGATGTGTCTCCAATATAGAGACAAGGATGTTGTGTGGGACAGTGTCAAATGCTATGCACAAGTCCAGGTAGGTGACATCATCTGCTCTACCCCTGTCCATCAGTTCTGTAGCCCCATCATAGAAAGCCACCAAATTGGTCAGTCAGGATTTCCCCTTAAATGCATGATGGTGCACTCCGTGTAAATTCCTGCCACACAAGTCATGTACGTTTGACTTCATCTGGATCTATAGATGCATTCCCAGTATCCAGTCTGGTATAGATCATCGCTACAATGGCTGATTCCCTCAGAGACTGGATGCCTTTCTCTAGTGTGGTCCGCTTGGCCGAATGACTCATAACATTGTCCGTGTATGGAAACCTTTCTTTCAGATCTAACAAGAGCTGCCTTCAAAGGATGAGGGACCATTTCTCTCTTGCAATTGCTTTGTCAATTGCCCCTTCCATAGCAAGTGATCCCAGCTGCTTGGCTGCTACCTTCTAGTTCATGACCATTGGCCTCATTGTCCCAGCATTGGAGCAGCCAAGTAATGATGTTCTCCCCTGGATGACAGGTAAAATCTTTTTGCATATTCCATAGCTTGGCTGAGGTCCGGGGTTGAGAAGTCACCTCTTCTTCTTCCTCTTCCTCTTACCTACATAATAATAACTCTTGATCAGATGCTGTCCTGTGTAGTAGGTGAATTGGTTCTTCATCTTTCTTCACTGTACAGGTTGCTTTTTGTGCCTCATGTTTGCTTTTCCCCTTGCATACAGGGGCAACCAATATTGGCACAAATTGGTGCTTTGGTTTAGTTGCCGTATCTGTTGTTGGCGTTGGTGCATCCTCTGTGCTTGGGGGCTGAGTAGCACCAGCAGCTGCACTGTCTATTGCTGTTGGGGTTCAGTAGCTTCCGTACTTGTCACTGGGGTTGGTGTAGCTGCTGTACTTGGAGTTGGCGTAGCTGCATTGTCTATTGTAGTCAGAGTTGGAGTAGCTGCTGTACTTGTCACTGGGGTTGGTGTAGCTGCTGTATTTGGAGTTGGAGTAGCTGCATTGTCTGTTGCTTTGCCATCAGATCCAGAGACATCTTTTTACCTTTGAAGATGTTGGATAGTGTTGAACAGGGCTTTGTAGGCATAGGCCAAGCCCCAGCATGTTGCCATGATTTGTCCCTCTCTGGTATGACAAAGATGATAATACACCTCATTTAAGTGCTTTACTAATTTTTCCAGATTTTGCACTTGTTCGGTGGTGAAATTCCAAAGCACTGGAGGGGCCCACTGACTTAGATACTCTCCCACACTGTCCCACACACCCTGCCACTCATGACTGTCCAGCCTCAGGGAAAGTCTCTTGGTCCTCCTATATTGTCATCTAACCCTAGACAAGACCCAAACCCAACTCTGCTTAACTTTTGAGATCAGACAAAATGGTCATGAGGGAAACACACTCCGTATGTGTGCAAACATGGTGATCCCCATCACAATCAGCAGGCATGTCCCAAGGGTATCTGAGGGCCATTCAGACCCTTCAGAACTCTCAAATGATGCTGTAAATAGTCTTGTGCAGGTGGTGAGAGTGTAAGGGAATGTCTCCATCATAGATTGACCACCCAAGGAGGGAAAAAAAGATGTGTAATTGTTAAACACTTCCATTATATACCTCCCAAAGTATAGAGGTGGTGACCACACTGGGAACACAAACCAGAGCAGTTTCATGATCAATGAGTCTATTGTATTACAAGTCATTACCATAAGGTACAGCAAAACAAGAACCTTATCCCAAGCCCACCAGCCGATAAGCTCTAAACCAGCAAATACTAGCTGTGAGGTGCAACACGCTGAAACTGTGAGATCAAAAGCAACAATTTTGAGAGCAAATAAATCAGCATTGTGATAAGTGACTA
This sequence comes from Melopsittacus undulatus, assembly GCF_012275295.1. Classification (NCBI taxonomy): domain Eukaryota; kingdom Metazoa; phylum Chordata; class Aves; order Psittaciformes; family Psittaculidae; genus Melopsittacus; species Melopsittacus undulatus. The sequence goes on along the minus strand of NC_047529.1, from coordinate 104,078,643 downwards.
TTAATTCAAAACAATGAGTGCTTGTCACAAATACGATTAGACACACTTTGGTCAGATCTGTTGTTATCGCAACCCTTTGTGCCCCACGTTGTGCACCACAGAGAACTGTCATGGTTTAATCCCAGCTAGTAACTCATAACCACATAGCCGCTTGCTCACTCCTCCCCTTCTTCCTCCCCCCAGCTCCTGGAGGGATAGGGAAGAGAATCAAAAGAGTGTAACTCCCACAGGTTGAGATAAGAGCAGTCCAGTAACTAAGGTATAACACAAAACTGCTGCTGCCACCAATGATAATGATGATAAGGGAAATAACAAGGGAAAAGAATACAACCGCTCACCACCGACCAACCCATACCCAGCCTGATCCAAGCAGTGATCTGGCCCTTCTGAGTAACTGCCCCCAGTTTATATACTGGGCATGACGTGCTGTGGTATGGAATACCTCTTTGGTTAGTCTGGGTCAGGTGTCCTGTCTCTGCTTTCTCCTGGCTTCCCCTCCTCCCTGGGGGAGCATGAGACTCAAAAAGTCCTTGGTCAGAGTAAACATCACTTAAGATCAGCTAAAAACATTGGTGCTATCAGCGTTGTTCCCAGGCTGAAAGTCAAAACCACAGCACTGCACCAGCTACTAAGAAGGAGAAAAATGACTGCTACTGCTAAACCCAGGGCATTCATACAACAGCTAGGCCTTATATTGTGTCTATATGGAACAGTGCATCAGCACTTTTTCATCAGTAAGATAATAAGAATTCAAAGCTTCACGTAAGTGATGTAACACAAGGCCCAAACTGCCAAAGAGGTCCAGATCACTATGGCTTTGCATCATTCAGGCTACGTGGTGCAGTGAGATTCACCAGTCTAAGATGTGCTTTTGGAAAGGTGTAACTGCCCCATTTAATCTAAATGGATGCCAAGTTGCCTACTCAGTGATAAGCCTTTAATTGTCAAACTTGCTAATAATCTGTATGATCAAAGGTATGTGTAAAAGGAGAGGGAGGAGAGTGGAGAAGCTCTTTATGAAAAGCTGCAAGGTCCAATGCAAATAACAGCCAATATTTTACAACAGACAGGAATGAACTGGCTGGTGTGTCTGTGTACATTCATTAAATTGTTAAAAGGCAAAGGTCAAGGAGGCTGGCAAAGCCCAGGGTGGCATCAGGAGCCTCCAAAGTGAGAGTCAAGCTCCCTAAGGCCAAAGGCAGGAAAGAGTCAACCAAGCCAGAGCAGCCCAGCAGAGCCCATGGGTGTGTGCATCTCTCTGCATAGGGCAGGTAAGGCAGGGAGAGGGTGTTTTAAAAACCCTTGTGCATGCCTTTTCTGGGTGATGTCCCATGCTTATCTTTGTAGGAAGCTCAAAATTGAACTGCCATCTTTTTTGCTGAATTCAGCCCCAAATGGGACTCTGTTTGAGGTGTCAGTAGGCAAAATGTGGTTTAGTAAAGCATGGGAAACGGAGTTTTTCCATATAGTGTTTGGCTGCTAATGTGTGTAATGGGCTACTTGATGTAAACTTGGCATGTTTATAATTTGCCATTGCCTTTGAATTGAGAATCACAGTGAGACACTGAAATCCTCTGCTGAGGAAATGCTTTTCCAGTCTACTGGGCATTCCTCTAGATGAAGCAATGGTACCTCCTACTTCAGCATTTAAAAGTTTTCCTGATGTTAAATAAATAAAAACACCAAAGGATTTCCCCAAAGGGTTGGAAAAGCAATTTCAGAAATGTTGTTTCCAGCAGAATCATTGGAAAAACAGGGTACTCATTTCTATGGGAATTATGCTTTCATTCCTTAAGTCTTTTCCTAAAGTTTATTTTTCAGTAGAAATTCTTGCTGTCTATTCCCATTTGATTTTGGGATTCTCTAACTATACGGGAGATTATCCCCGTGTTAAGAGTTATTTAATCTCTGTTTCATTTCCCCATCTGTAAACCAGAAATAATGATACTAGCTCCTGGTGTACAGTGCTCTAAGTTAATGAACAAAAACACTGTTGAAAACTTATATAGTGTATTGCTTACAACCCAGACATCCCACTCTTAAACACTGAAATAATAGTTGTGGGGGATTTAGGTTTGGGTTTTTTATATTAGATCAGTGGGAACAGTGTAAATTAGGCATAGTTACCACAGAAGGTAATAGTTGTCAGCCCTGGAACTACATTTAACCAGTTGACTGAGAAGTGGGAGATACTCTGTGCCCAGTATCAAATCTTAAACCATCACGCAAACTTATAAAGCAATTCCTGCCACTCTCTTTATGCCTGACATATTCCAGCTGCAATTAGAGCTGCAGTAGCAATGGGATGGATTTTCAATACACGGGATTTCTTGGAGGAGCCTCCCTTTCATGGGACAAGTGGTGCCGTGCCCATGGTTTACCACAACTGCAACTGCAATCTCGGTTTTGTCCCTGGAGCTGCATGGCTGGATGTGCGGAGCAAGAGCTGGCAGCACAGGTGCCATGACCTGTGTCTAATTTATGGCTGCTAAGTTAAAATGCACACGATCTATGGGTGCAAATTGTAGTTGGAAGAATCACAGAGAGGATGCTAGAAGAGCCTGCAATAAATAGCAAAAAAGGAGCTATTTCAGCTATGCCCACCTGTGTTGCTATGCGTGATTAAAAATGTATACCTTCATTTGTTTTTCCTCATGCAGACAAAGCGCAGTAAAAGGAATATACCTGCTCAGGCACCCAGAGTTTCTTCCAGGAAGGTCAGGTCCCAGAAGTGAAATGGAAAAATAAATTAGGTGAGAATGATAACTGAGAAAACAGTGAACTTTACAACAAAAAGCCAAGAGTGAGATCTCAACATATAGGATCTTTTTGCAGCACAGGGTTTAATGACCGGTAAGTTGTTCTACAGCAGAGGACACCATCTAACCATGCAGATGCATTAGAAAAGATTTCATTTTCTTCTCTCAGCAGTAGCTGCTGTGTGGTTTTTGTCGCTACGACTTTTTACAAGCGTTGTTTGCACAAAACCCACATTTTTCTCCCACTGCTGACGTGGTTGGTGATGTAAATACACCTGTTCAGGGTCTGTTCCACAGAGAGGCATAGCACACAGGGCGATCAGGCTGGTTGGCAGCGCTTGATGCCAGGATTTTGGGACCGTCCGCCTTTGTGTTGAGCTCTCTTGAGCTTTGTCACAGGGAAAGAGATGTGATACTCAAGTGAAAAGGATCTCGTGAGAATCATGGTACAGAGTAAGCCTCTCTTTCCGTTAAGCAAAGCACTGTGTACTGTCTCTTGTGAAGAGAAGTACACCGAGTGATAGTCAGGATGCAGAATATAGAAACAAATTAGCCCTATCTCTGCGTTTAGCAGCAATATTAATACTTTCCCAGGCAGCGCTTCCAATGTACAACTGTTTGGGGCTTTTAAGTGACATTAAACTATCTTCAAGGTGGATCTCTTCCAAAATCCATTCCAGGCAGTGGAAAGGGATTGTCTGGAAGAATCCAATGGCAGCAGAACAGGCTGAACTTGTGCTCCTCATCAACAATGAGTGCTGCTTCGAGTAAAGACATCAGCAAAGGACTTTGTTCAGGAAAACAATGAAAGCACTGACAGGGTGAGACCCCATGCAGAAAAGGGACAGCTTCTTTCCTTAACAGACATGATCACACTTTATTAAAGGATCATAGTAAGGAAACAAATAAGATTTAAAAACATGACTTTTTTTTTTCTACTGCAAAAGCAGTAGAGAAGGAATTTCTCAACAGGAAAGGAATGTTAACTGAAGTATTTTCATGATGTGTTGTGCTTGCAGCCTGTGAGGAGGAGGGAAAAAAAGAAAGTGAAATTGGTAATGGCTCAAACCAGCATAACTGTGTAGGATAAGAGAAATGAAAGATTCAAAAAAGAACTGAATGAGCAGTGCATTAGATAACTTTATAAGAGTTTACTTTAACATGGAAAATATTTGTCCTTCTGTGTGTGAATGCACCATTTCCTTATTTCTCATTGGTTTTAATCTGCCTTACTTCTAATGGCAGTAGTTTGATCTGTTTTCAGCAGAGGAGACAGCCTGTTGAAAGCCCTCACTTGTTACACATGTAGCTGGATATTCTGGCAGATCTAGGTGTAATGCCAGAGAAGCAGAATGTATATTATAGCTCTGCCTTTCATTTCTAGCAGTTAATTATTGCTGGTTCTGACCAAAGGTCCTGTATTCAGCCTTGTGCCAAACAGGGTTAGTGCTTACCCCTACCATGCATTAAGCCTCTTTGCTAAAGGATGCAGATTTGCTACTTCAGTGTTTTTTCTCTCTGCCAGCTGCTTTGTTCTGGCTGTCTACTACGTAGTGTTGTCCCAGTGATCTGAGTAATCTTTCTTGCAGTGGCTCTTAAGCATCTGTGTTTTCATCAGGAAATGCGTAGTTCAGAGGCAAAGAGCACGGGAAATGGGTTGTGAGCTGAACAATATATTGGGGAAAACTCAACCAGATAAATGGCATTTACACAAAAGGGGAGGAAAAGTCCTGCCCCAGTGCTGAATTCAGCCTGTATGTTGTCTTGTGAGAGACAATGGGATGGGAGAGAACATGGGGACATTTCAGGTTAGATATAAGGAAGAAGTTCTTTACTGAGCGGGTGGTGAGGCACTGGCACAGGTTTTCCAGAGAAGTGGTGAATGCTCCATCTCTTGCAGTGCTCATGGCCAGGTTGGACAGAGCTTTGGGTGATGTCATTTAGTGTGAGGGATCCCTGCCTGTGGCAGGGGGTTGGAACTGACTGATCTTAAGGTCCTTTCCAACCCAAACCTTTCTATGATTCTGTGGTTCTATGATTCTACACCAACCAGCATGTGGTATGGAGGCACTGTCTCCAGCTCGTAGCTGCATGCAAAATGTAGCTGAGGGGAAGCAGCCTTCACTAGCAGCTTCTCACAGGTCAGCCACTAGATAACCTGCTCATCACCATCGTGGTTTATCATGAGTAGGTATATGTCAAATAGTCCTGGGTTTTGATTTGTGTAGATGTGACTCAGTTGACTTCAGGAGTTGTACTTTTGATATAGAATGGCAGAAGTGGAGGTGTATGAGAGCCAACATATAAAATGGTATAAATTGGATTACATTTGGGTCTTTCGTGTTGTCTCAGTGCCCAGGGACAACTTAGGCCATAACATCCATTAGCAACATGGGAAGATAGGTGGGTAATTCTCACTCTGAAGGAAAATACTTACGTTAGTGTCCATGTGCCAGCTGCATCAACTCGGAACACTGTAAGGAGCTCCATTAAGTTCTATTGGGTCCATAATATGCACATTAAGAAAAATTTACAGGATAGATGGAGCTGTTAAAGTCTAATTGGGTAATCAAAAATTAGTTAATGTGCCAAAATATGTATTTAGCTGATAAACTCTAATGGTTCCAAAGGGTTCTAGTATTAATAGAAGGCATGCTTGCACATTAAAGAGTTGAGAGTAAGATACTGCTCTTCTAACACTCATTTCAAATAAAGATCCCAAAGCACTTGACATATATTAAATCACTTATTGATTTGATTTTTCCAAAATATGTCCATCCAAGGCTCTGGGGGAATATATGTTAACAATAATGTCAAATTTGCACATAAGTAATAAATTATAATTTGCCCCCACTTCCCAAGTCTATCAAGTGCAATAATCACTCCTGCCCTCAAACTTAGTTAAAATCTCTCTAGGCTGGGTCTTCTTTAATTAAACCATATTGTGTCCCATGATACAGTGTATCCACTTGAGTGATAAATAAGATGGACCCCAGTGAAATTAACTGGTTTAAAAAGGGTTAGAGGTAAAGTCAGTGGCAGAGTCAGTAAAAGAACATAGTATTGCTGGTTACTTCGTTACCCTGCAGAGCAACCAGCACAGAATGTGTGCATTCACAGAGCCAGGAGGATGTCTTGGGATTCTGGGAACAGCTTCCTTATCTATTCGTTCAGGTTTCTTTATTTTTTTTTGGGGGGGGGAAATGAATAAGAATTTTAGAATACCTCTTCTGGTTAATAGTTTCAAAGTGTCTTAATGTATTGTTAATAGCACCCCACACCCACATCATAATAGCATGTGTTTGTACAGCATCTAGTATAATAGGGACCTCATCCAAGAGACTTTTGTAGGCTCTTCTACAGGTCAAACAGCTAATGATAGGTTTATTTCAAGATTGAAAGAGGTTATCCTTGTTTTATGGAGGAAATGGAGGCAGGAAAGTAAAACCTGTCACAGAAACAGAGCTAGACTCCAGACTCAGATGTTGCTTTGCTGCTCTGTCTACTGGACCACGGCCCAGAGGTATTCCTAAACTTGCGCTTGTTAAAAACAGTTTATGCTTTGGTTCATGTATAGGGTGCCTTTATTTTTTTATGGGATTTATAACAATAACTACCCTGAGTGTGTTTGCCCTATTGTGCTCTTTAAAAGCCTCTAGACATCTATAAGTGCCAGACAAATGGCCAAAGTCCCTTCTGTTTGACTGGGTGTGACTTTGAGGAGGGAAAGAGAACATCTCCAAGAAAACTCACATTTAGCATAGCCTAATCCTATCTCCATACCATGTAAATATTTAAAGACAAAATGCAACATCCATATTGTTGAATTTCCTACTTTAGATGACTGTCACATTTTTAATGATAGCTGAATAGTTTTGTATTTTATTTATGTGGTGTCATTTGTTTGCTGGAGAATATGAATTGAATGCTTTCTTTGTCTCTGAGTTTGAAAATGTATTTTCCCCGATATCATTAGTTGAGGGATGTTAGACAACTGGATGTTTTCTTTTCCACATAAATAAATAAGTAAGCTAGGTGTCATGAGTGTTTGCTGTCTGATATACAGACTCAAACTTATACTAAAATGTCATTTGAAACAGATGCATCAGGGAGACATTTTTTGACATCTGCCTAGAAAGAAAAGAAAAATAAACCTCACAGAGAGGGGAAAAAACCAGAAGCAGTCACTTGGCTTTTGGGGAAAGCTCTGGCCTGAGAAAGGGAGGGGAAAAAGAAGTGGGCAATAATGAATTCATCAAGCTGAAAATGCACAGGCCAATGGAGCGCTTAGATTTCAATAGAAGGCAAATGAAAAGAGAGCCCCCATTACTGCTGAGATACACCGACACGGCTCTACTAATCATTTGGTCATGCTTGGCAGACAGTAAGTCATCATGGGCCATGACATGGTGAGAACAGGTGCCAGGGTTTGTTGTAAGAAAAAATTGTTTATTTAGCATCTGCAGCCAAGATCATCCCCTCCTTTACATGCATCCCTGTGCCCAAATCCATCCCTCTCCTCAGGGGGAGAGCAGACCAAGCAGCATAGCCGAGCTCCTGCTGTAGGGCACACCTGAGCACCTGATAGCAACAAGGGAATGTTTTTAGTAGGATGCAGCTGAGGTGGCAACAGACAGAACGGCCCGTAATGGCAATTAGGCATGTGCTGCTAATGACACTGTTGTGGTCAATGGAATGAACTGCTTGGTTAGGGTGTGTTTGTGCACCAGGAGAAGGAGGGTGGGAGTATCATAGGTTGATTTGGATTGGAAGGGACCTTAAAGCTCATCCAGATCCAAACCTCTGCCACAGAAAGGGACACTTTCCACTAGACTAGGCTGCTCCAAGCCCTTTAGCACAAGGCAGTGTGTGAAAATGAGCAAGGTGGTACTTCAAGACTAGAGCTGTCCTCTGCTTCAGCTGTTGTTGTAAAATATATTATGGGCTCCTTTAGCAGAGCTTCCTGTCCTTTCATAACTTTATCATACCAGGTGAACTGCTAGGTGTATTGTAGAGGCACTAACAAGAATCCTGTATTCAGTATGCATCAGGATTGACATTGGACAGAGCTTGAAATACTTGTCACCTTGGGTGTACAGACTGAGCTATCCAAGAGTCTCTTCTGATATTTGTCTTATGAACTCATTGTTGCAAATAAAGGATTGAATTTTTTTTTTCTGGATTTTTGAACAATTATCAAATTTTCCACCCCTTTATAGTACTTACTAGCTTCAAAATTAAGAAAAGTGTCAACATAGTTTTTATGTGAGACATGCTCCCTTTCTTAAAACCAAAATGACACCTAAAATCTCCTAGGGTTTCTCTTGGAAAACTGTCCATTTCTGTTTGAACAAAAGGAAAGATGCTGAATTGGGTGATGCTGGGCTGGGAAAATAGTGGTCTCTGGGAACTTGCTATAGTAACATTGAGGACAGTCTCCTCAGACCCCAAGAAGCTTCAGGCCCTGAGAAGACTGTCCTCAAAGGACAGATAAGGCAGGTAAAGACAGGTAAGCTTTGTTACAGTTGTCATCATTGATTAATGCAGTGGATGGGCATTTGGAAGAGCCAAGCTCTATTCTTGGCTACTGCCACAGACTTCCTATATGCTGATGAACAAGTCTTTTAGACCAATGCTTTTTCTTTGTGAGAGTTTCCTTGCATTTTAAATCTGTGGCAAATTAAATGGAATGGACATTTAGATTCCCTTCCCCACCTCCTTCAGTAATAGATGAAATGGAGAGGGCATAGAAACACGTTTAAAAGATCAAATCAGCGCACTTACTTTGTTACCAGAAACTAAAGGGAACAAGGTGGTGGTTTTTTACAACACAACTGCTTTTTTTTCCCCAGCCTCCCTCTGAGATAAATCAAAATCAGTCTTCGAGTGATTAATTAAAGAATCTGTATCTCACAAAAGGTAACCAATGACTAAGAAAGAGCAGGCATAGTGTTTACTAATAAAATTGTTTAGCTGTACAAACCTTTAAAATCACACGTTTGTTCTGCCACATATCTTAATTAGCCCCACAAATAACACTGCCTACTTTTGCTTTCCCACCTATTAATTAGTCCCACACTACTGTGAAGTGAGCATTGAGAAAAAAGTTGCTCTTTGTTCCTTGTATTATAATGCAGACCATTCCCTTTATTCTGACCTGAGGAGAAAGGGTGACTCTTTATGCCCTTTATGAGACCATGGCTATCTCTTAATGCTCCTGAATTAATTTGCAGGTTTGCATTATATCTGTATATAGAAATGAAGAATGTAATGTCATGAGCACACACACACACTCATGTGCATGTATATATTCACATAAAATTAGTGGATGTCAAATACTGAACTGTGATCTGCTTGAGGGTGTTCCTCTATGATTAAACTAATATTAGGTAAAGAAAGGAAACCACAACCTGATAAAATAAAATCTCATGCACTTAAGGCAGAAATAAAACACTGAGAATTTTTTGGTTTCTTCCTCTTTCTGTGGTTGAAAAGGAGAAATAACAGTGAAGAAAGAAGCACTAAATAGAACTGAGCCTGCTCTTTAAGAAAAACACCCCAAATTCCTTGACTTAAAAATGAGTCTGGACATCTAGTAGATTCACGCACAAAATTACCTTTGTTCCTCCAGTCCTTATTCAGGTGAGGCAAGTTCTGATAAGGGGGGTGTGTGTGAGCTTGTTAACTGAACCCATAATTAAGTGACTTCTAACATCTAGAGCCCCAAGTACCTTAAATTTATGATTCCTTGAGGGTACTGACCTGTGAAAGCAGAGGTTTTCAAAGGGTATTGCTCATGCTTGTAAGCTTTCTGAATGGCCAGAGTAACAAATACTATTTGGGTACTTTCTAGTCAGGTGAAAAATGTCTAACCTAGTATCAAACTTACTATTATGCAGTGCCTTTATTTTTATTCTTTGCAAACCATCTCCAAGTTGCAGGGGTTGTGCTGAAACTGATGGATTTTCCTGTTCCCTAAGTGTTTTCTGTCACCAGGAGACCACAGACCACCTTGTTGTGAGAGGCAGTCTGTGTTCAGAACAAAACAGTATGGAGGGGCTGGAAAAAGAGGGACTTGTGGCACAGCATCAGAGGGCAGGTAGGTAAGCATGGCAACACCCACCCTCCAGGAAAATGTGATCCTGCATAGTCCTGAGTTTCTACAAGTCTACCATTATGCTATCAGTTATGCAACATATCTCCAGTGAATAGAAGTTCAGTCTGAGCATTATCTATTGTTCCATCTCAATGAGGAAAAAGAGATTGAGTTTAGGCCAGGCACAGCTAATTTGTCTTAATATAGATGAATCCTGTGTATTCATCTTCAAGTTTATTTCATATTTCCCATCATGATATCTGAGTCTTTATCTATGATGAGAACTTTCAGTTCCTCACTTAAAAAAGAATAGAGAATTCAGTATGCCAATTTCATCTGATTTATACACTCTTCCCCCATAGCTTGTCAAGCTTGTTCTGTGTATCACCAAAGTTGGGTAAAAAGACAGGTCATACAAAGACTATGTGGTGTAGTATGAAGGTTGTTCTTTCAGATTCATAAAGTGATCTGATTTCATTTTGAGTTCCCAGTTGATGTTTGTTTTTATTTAAAATGTCTGTAAGGGTAACTGTTCAGAATGTACTATCCAAGATAATAGCATTAACTGGCATGGCTGCAAAATCAATAATAGTAACAAAAATATACCTCTACTGATTAAGAGTGACATAAAATAAATTTGTTAACTAAAATGGATGTAGTCAACAGTTTAAACACGTGTCTTAAGTACTGTAATGCAATTCAGAGTTCTTATTTTAACTTTTAGATAAGTTTCTAAAAAGAACCTTTAATAATGTGTATTGTGTTTCTCTCCTTATAAAAAGACAAGCAAAACTAAGCTAGAAAGTATTTCACTCCCTCTAATAGAGCTCCCACCCACAAAAACAAAACCATAGTGGACTTCACCTAGAGAAAGTACTTGACAATGGTAATTCAGAAGCCATAGACTAGCTTTGAAGGACAGGTCTTTGTCATCAAGCTTCATGAGAAACAGTAGAGCAGACATAAAAATAGATCATGGACCAAAAATATCCTTTTCCAGCTGGGTCATTTAAAGAACTGTCTCCTTTCTTTAATCATACGTACGGCTGATTCCAAAACTACCCCAAAGGGGGTCTAACTCTTAAGGTCAAATACTCTGGAGGGTTTTGTTGTTTACTTGCTTTGTTTTTGAGAGCAAAAGTAGTTACAGGATGAAGAAGAGTGACTAAAAACTGTAAGGCCTGGAATAGTCTTTGAATCAGATATGTAAGTGTATGGTCATCAAGCTGAGACCAGCACCAGGGCATGTGTGTCCCAGTCATGTCACTTCCAAACTCAGTAGATTCCTACTGTAGCTTTTTGAGGTCTTCTCTGCATTGACTCATGGGGTTTTGCACTTGGCACAGAAATCAGATATTTGGGCCACATATGCATTAACTTACCAAAGCTGGTTATTAGGGTCCCTCACGTAAGAAAACTGAAGGCTTTGGATAACTGAAAGGGCACCCAACATAACATCATTCTAAAGACACAGGTCAACAGGATGGCAAGTTAATTTTTACCTCATTTTGAGAGGAAAATAAAGAGACATTAATTTAGAAGTCTTCAAGCTGTCTGAAGTGTGCTTTTTGGAGATGCTGCAGTTGAGGTCAGATTCTTATATATCAGGGTTGTTTTGGGGTTATTTTTGTAATGGAAACTCACAGAAATGCTCTGTTTCTATAGATTCCCCCTCCTCCCCCAATTTGCTGTGGGGATAAGACAGTTAAAAAGTACCTATTCCCCATGTGGGTAGAGAGGGCACAGAGGAAGTGATTTTCACTGTGCAAGGGCAGTAAATTGACTGGAGGCTTGCAGAAAGGCTTCTAGGGTGTTGTGCTGGTACACGATTTCCTTGTATATCAGCATGTCAGAAAAAGGCAGAAGAAGGATGAGCAGCATACTCAGTGGCAGACCTGCAATAGGGGATCACTAGCCACCCCTTGAATGTGAGCAGAGGAAAAAAGGGGTCTGTAGAACAGGATGCCCAATGGATTTGCAGGCTGCCCGTGCTGATGAGCAGCTCCTAGCAAGGCACCATGTGCACTAGCTGCAGTTCTGTGGAGTTTTGCCCCATCCTGGGGAAGCTCAAAAAGAGTTTAAGGTCTGAATTAACTAGTAGGAGTTCTGGCCCATGCATAAATCTCACCCATTGAGGCAGATCGTTAATGTGTATAAGCAGTTTTTGCTCAAGGCAGTGGCATCAATTCATACCAGCTACTTATTTTTGCTACTAGCTAAAATGAAAGCTTGGCAAAGCTTTGCTTGTGTCCCCTTCATACAGTGGCATTTCACAGGAAAGACATCTGGGAGACTATATAGAGGCTGCAGACACTGCATAAAATCTTTATTCATTCTGGCTCTTTAATACATAAGCACAGCTTGAAGTAGAGATATAAAATAAAACAGAGTATTGACAAGAGACACAAAAATATGAAGATTCTAGTTCAGGACCATCAGAGATAATGATACCTAAACACCTTAACCTCAAACTCATTAGTCTCACATATCTCAATCAATATGGATTCTCTCAGAAATCAATTTTCAGCAGCAAATATGATTGCTAAATAATTCACAAGTTACAGGCCTTTGGGAAAGAAGAGGTTAGGGAAGCAGAAGGGAAGTGGTGATCTTGACCTGAGATGTGATTTCAATTAAAAAAAGAGAGCATCTGTAAAACATAGTTTTATGTTCAAGGTGTCAAACTGTTTAAAGAAAAGAGGATTACAAATGTAAATTACAGTTCTAAGCAGTAGGGTATTTAAAACACATTCCTATTTTTCATACATTAGCAGAGACAATCTATTCGTCGGAACAGCAAGGAATGTGGCATTATAAAAATCCCAGCCAGTACTACTGGCATCATTTCTTCAGTTTATTTACTTTTGCTTTTTCCCTGTTTCTATTACTAGCTAATTTATTATAAAGTCTATATAAAGTATATATATAATTTGTATAAACTCTCAGGGAAAGGCAAAAGTAGTACAAAACTTCAGATTCTCTCAAATTCTTTCAGTATTTCTGACCAAAGGCCTATAGTTAATTTTATTTTCTCATGGCTGCTTGGTTCTGTACCTGTGTTTTTAGGTCCACTATTAGGTGAATGACAGTTCTTAGCAGAAACAGTATCTTAGTGATACAAAAGTCAAGCTGGGAGAAGTCCTGTGAGGAAGGATGGTACTAGTGCTCCAGTACTTTTCTTAGGGCCTTATTATGCCTACTGCAGCCCATGGCAAGATTTGTATTGATCTGCTGAATCTTGGATCTGGCTCTAATTATGCTTGTGTATACTTGGAATTACATCACTGAACTTAATGCTATAATAACTATATTAGATTAATGCAAATATTCCTATTCAGGCCCTGAATTCTTCAGATTTGTAGTTTTTTTGCGGTGTCCATAGATGCAAGTTGTAGTTTTAACACAATTTAAAAAATCATAATTTAATTAAAAAAATTTACTAACCCAATTATTTCGATACCAGACATCTCTTTGAAGTAATTATAATGATACATTTTAATCTGATGTTATCTGTATTCTGCCAGGGATTTTTCAATGGGTATAATTTGGATAAATATCAAGCACTCCAAATGCATTTGAATTCAACCCAGGTCAATAATGGTATTACTGTCTGAAGGCCCTCAATGGGTTTAGTCAGATGAGCTGGTGAGCTTATTCCAGTTTTGACAGCACTTAAATGCTCTCATGTCAGATGCCAGTATAACAATTTAAGGAAGAATTGCAGTGAAAAGGCATCTTTAGTGAGGGACACCTGAGGCTTTCTATTCCTAGTCTTCAAAGTGATCTCAGCTAAGGCTTGTTGATTTGGGGGTAGCATATATATGGCAAAGCATGAGTCCTACCCATGTTTCTAGTTTCCTTCCAAAGCACCCAATCCTTCATGGCTGGCTGGGCAGCCTTTCACCAGCATAAAGTTCCAGTTACATCAAAACTAAAAATGAATTAAAAACAAGAGATACTAACAAACCCCCTCTCTCTACAGATCTTAGAAACACCATCTGTAAGATTGTTCAAAATATATATAAAACCCACTTTTAAAATACTTCAGCTACCTCTAAAATGACTTTAAACTTTTTCTCTGTTAAGAGATGTGTGAAAGAGTAAAGGAGCTCTGATTTTCTCAGCAGTCAGTAATGAGTGGCTTGTGATCAGAAGTGAAAGGCAGCACCTGGCTGCTGGTGAGAAGGTGGACAACACTAAGACAGGTCATGGAGATAGTTTTGTTGATGGGAGAGAGGGTTTGATACCCTTTTCTCTCTCAGCTTATTGTAAAAACAGAACATTTGTATCCATGAATGGAGTCCCAGGAAAGTAAAGGAGGTGTAAGGGAGAGTGTTTGTGTTTATTGCCATGGAATTGCAGCCAACCATGTTAAAAGTTATTTCAGTCAAAACCGGGCTAAAGTAAGTGTAATAGGTGTAAGATATGCTTATGTTACTCATCTTTTTTAAATCTGGTTTTGCACTGAATGAACTTTATTTTAAAAATATATTTTTAAATATGATTAGTGGTGAATGTCAGTGAAATTTATTGTACTATTAAAATCCTATTGGGTCTTTGTTTATGAAATGTATTTTCCTGTATTTGAGGTTTAGGGAGGCTTGATAATGAGACTGTGAAGATTCATGGCCCCTTTTCTGCAGCTTAATTTAGGCTCTATATCAAATATGTAAAAGAACATTATATCTTCCTGCAGTCTGTGTATGTGATACATTTCTGTATTATTTCCCTTCCAGTATTATTTCTTTTACAAATGTAGAGCTGGAAAATGGTGACAAACTGACAAGCTTAGCTTTCCGTTATTTTCTAGGCTAGAAAGAGTGAATCTGAAAGGTGCTGTGCTCGTAAGTTTTGTTAGGGTGAGATATGTGTCCATGTCCACATGTTAACCAAAGATCACATTATTCTTGATTTAATGTAACAATGGAAAGACAGCAGAGAAATTAGTGAGATGTTTCAGAGACCCACTGTCTGCTGAGAACTTCCTCTTTCTACTGTAGGACACCTGGAGATAAATGTTCCGATCAGGAAGTAGCATGGTGTCAGCCATATGCCAGTGACCTAGCAAAGAGCTAAAGAGCTCTAGCTTTAGAGGTGTAGGTGAGGGATACTCTTGTCCCTAGCTGTAACAAACTTCAGAGAATGGTGATTACAGTAGAAAGGTGTTATTTTAATTTTCGCAGCATTAGTCCATTCTCCTTCTCAATTCTGCTGGTAATTGGTATTCTGATCTGTCCATGCAGAGACGTGGGTATGGTAGGATTGGTCTCCAGGTGATTTCGGTCCATTGCTCCAATGCAGCATGTCTCTTCCAGGAATGCATTGCAGTGTATGATTTAGGGAAACACTGTGTGGCTCTTTTCCATAATTTAGGAAGATCTGTAATTCCCGTTTTCCTCATACCATGGATTATTTCTCTTTCAGTGCTCAAATCCACCTCAAGATCCAGGCTCACTAAGAGTGGTATGTAGGTGTCTCTGGGCACAATTTCTCTCAAATCTTAAAATACCCTTTTTACTAACTTCGTCGAATGGCTGTCTACAACCATAAGCAGGAGATAGGTTTCTGAAGGATGGAAATACAGGATGAATAAGGTAGGACATTCCTATTTGTTATAGGTACATCCTTATGCACAAGAGAAAGACATTGCGTCCTGCATGTCAGTGGGATTGAGATTAGAAAGAACCCTAACCCAGCAATCTACATGGGAACTGATAAAGATCAATTGTGTTACCTCACTGAATACTGAAATATCCTAAATTGATCTCCTCTTGTTTGCACTTACATAAACTTCAAGTAATCCCACTGTAGGCTGAGAAATTACATATGTAAAACTTGTTTTCTGATCAAGTCTCTAAGTCTTTGGAAGTGAAAGCTTTTGCCTGAGTCTTTCAGATTGGTAGGAGCAGTTAGGAATGAAAACATCAGATTTATCCCCAAGATTTCTATGATCAGGGTGTCCCTGGTTTGAATTGTTGAGCAGTGTCTTTGAGTCCTAACTCTGCTATGTTTCAGACATTGTTTAGCCAGAAAAAAAAAACAAATCCTTAGGGACAGGCTTTCCTTTCAGCTGTGTCCTGGGATGTCAAGAGAACAAAGCTCTGTTAATTGTTCCTCATTCAAGATGCATAGCATGACATTATAATACTCAATATTCATTAGGCAAAACAATTGCAATAATTATCTTATAAAAAGTCAGACAGGGTAATTTCTTTTAAAATGAGGATAATCTCCAGAGGAGATTCTGCTCCAGTTTTGGTTTTGTTTGTTTATTTTTGGCTGGATGGTTTTAAATAGAATTTACTGTGGTGTCAATGACCTCTGGGTTCAATTGAATTAAGACATTGAAATGAAGTTTAAACAATATTGGTGTTTGCTGGGAGGTAGAAAATTGTGTCTATGAAACATGCTGCAAAAATGCCACCTACATAAATTTTGGTATAGGCATTTCAGTAAGGCCCTTGAAATTTGGAATACTGGATCCCATCCTTAACCATCCTCAGGATGTTCTGGGTTTTGATGCTTTGAGACATGACTGCGCTTTTTGTGTGTCTACATGGACTCAGACAGGGTGTGAAAAATAGCAA
The DNA here is from genome assembly GCF_012275295.1 of Melopsittacus undulatus. Lineage (NCBI taxonomy): Eukaryota > Metazoa > Chordata > Aves > Psittaciformes > Psittaculidae > Melopsittacus > Melopsittacus undulatus. The sequence goes on along the minus strand of NC_047529.1, from coordinate 104,062,201 downwards.
CAGGGTTCCTTTTCTTGATGTTTCCTTTGCTTCTCAGCTCTCATGTTATTCTAGGATCCTGGACCTGGGTGGTATTATACATGATCAGCACAGAAGATGGACATACCAGTACCTAAGTATTTAATAAATCAAATAGTCACTTTTACTGGACACCATGATAACTGTCCATCAAAATCAGGAGTATTTCTAGCAAGCCAAGCTTCTTCTTCTTTGGATTCAGTACTATAGTTTCCAGAAGACACCAATAAGTACTAGGAGATTAATTCAATACTAGGATGCAACTGCATTGATCTTTCTGGTGTCATTGCCCTAAATTATTATAGGATACAATTAAAAACTAGCTTTAGAATACATATGAGCAAGGACGTGATTCAGGAGTATTTCTTCTTGTTCTAATAATGAGTTATTAGACCAAATCTTTGCTTTGAGAAATCCAACTGTACTTCAGTTTTCAGAAGACCCTTTTTTTTTACATTTTAAATCTCAAGGGGAGAGGCTGTAGCAAGAAGATTGATCACTGACAGAGGAGGCTAGAACCTGATCATGTACTCTCTTATTCAAATTCATGAATAATTTTCACTTGTACAAATTGCCCATTGAAGTCCATAGCACTCCTTATGTGAGACAGGATCATTCATGCAAATAAAGGTTTACCGGATTAGGATCTAGGATGTGTTATTACAGGTCATTTCCTGATACAGTCTTGGCTTTTTTACTCCTTACTCACTAATTTTATGGGTCCTATACTTCTGCCAGAAGAGGTTGTTACATCAGTAATAATGGACCTTATTATTGCTTTTAATATTTTGATTATATCTGAAAAAAAAAGCTAGAAGGTGTATTCATTTCCTTAGGAGCATTAAAATTAGAAGATGCTAGAGTCTTTGAATTATACTCTGTATAATTTTAGAATAATTTTGGCATTTTTTCCCTTTTGGCAACTGAAGCCTTTAACCTTATTGGACTCTGATTTACAGTGACACCACAGTCTTTTCATAGGCAGCATTATGATGTCATTGATACTGAAATGGTACAGTCAGAATTAAGCAAAAAGTAATGAAAGGACAAAGTTGTTATAGTAGAGCAGACCTGACTTGGAGACCAAGGGCCATATCCTACTTGCTTTACTTGAACAAATCATCCCGTTGCATCTCATTCAGATGTGCAGCACTAGCATAAACCCAGAAAAAAGCTCACATGAAGTCACCATTGTGAGCAAGACTGGAATCTGAGACAGAATTACACATGTATATGTAGAGGGAGGAAGAGATTGTCCAAAATATTCATTTAATTTGAATATGTATAGGAAGTGAATGAAAGTGTTGGGCCAAATCCTGCTCTCATATACATTAATGCAGCCCCATGAAGTCTGCTGAGAGTAGAATTTGATCTGACATTAGCACAAACTAACTTTTACATTTGCCAGATTCTTATTTGCTCACAGCGTGTGACTAGCCAGAAATATAAATAAATCAAATCTGTTCCTAGGAAGAATCCAGCAATCCTTTGAAATTTTCCTTCTTTGCATTACAAAAAAAGAAGGGATAGAGACAGAGAGGGGAGAGGATGGAGGGTTACATAAATGAGAGCAGGTGCGGTCGTGCAGAAGTAACTATTCAGCATATGTAAGTGTAGTTGGAAAATCATTGTCTTGCAGAGAATACTTGAAATTGGTCCCTAATGGCCTTGGGTTTTGTCATATGGTCTTGATTATCAGGCTAAAATTGCATTGCCAATGCCTTTAGTGTGAACGAGATAGATGAATAATTGTTACGTGCGCTGAATACCTTTCTGCAAGGAGGAACCAGGACATCCCCTGGTCACCACAGCTACCATTTTACCTTGCTGTCAAGAAAACTGCAAGTGGCCAATTCATCACTTCCTGATTGTTCTTAAAAATACATGTTTATGATAATAAAGCCTTATACCTGCACTAAGAATGGGCAATGCAGAACCTCAGTGTTGTAAGGAATTGCGAGATCCAGTTATTTCTGGGACTAGGGGTTGCAAACCCTGAGTGCCTGATCCTGTTTCAAAGGGCCTTGCTTTATCTTTGTTCTCATGCAGATCTCTGTGGCTATTCTAAGGAGCAAAATGAGTTTCTAGTAAATAAAATAAACACATACAAAATACCCCAATTTTGGCCTCTGTTCAGAAATGAATTACCATCTTTTTCCTTTTTAGCAGTTAAAAAAAAAGGCTTACATGCTGAACTACTTCCTTCTGCCTACTTAAGTCTCCATTACCACTACAATAACAGAAGCAGCAGTAATAAGGTTAACAAAAATCTTATTGCTAGCACTAAGAATAAGTCTCTGTGGTATTTAAAAGATCACAGCAGCTTCTCTACAGAAAGAAAAACGTGATGGTACGGTTCAGAACCACTCCGAGATCCGTGACCATGACCACAGTGCTTGTTCATCACCTGAATATTTACACTGAATCACAGCTGGGTGTGACTGCCTCTTACTCTCTGTGTAATTCCTTGCAATACTGGCAATTAGTTATGGGATCCACCAGTTCCTAAATGATCCAAGCTGAGCTTCCTCATAGCCACATGTAGAGCATAACAGCCTGTGCTTCCTCTTGGCGTGTGATCAGAAGGATGTGTGTGCAGGGTGTAAGTGTTTCGTGACAAGATTTCCAGTGTCTGCAGGTTTTTCTAATTAATTGCTTGATGGTATTTGCCATTAAAACCCTAATGAAGTGCCTAACCCCAGTTTTGATTAAATAATCAGACAATCACCCCGACTATTCAGGTCTGATGATTATCTCTTACCAGTTGTTTTAGCAGTGACTGCCTATTATGGACTTAATATATATATGTGTGTGTGTGTAGCTTAAATTTGAGGGAAAGAAAGAAAAATGTAATACAAAAAATCACATTTAAGAGAATGGGCTTAAACATGTTTTAGTATCTTCTGTCAAATTCTCCCAATAGTCTTCTTGCATGAGTAAATTAATGGCTGAGAAACATTTCCCTTGAACTTATGTGTTCTTTTATATCTATGGTACAGATGGCTACACTCAAGTGCAGTGTATCTACACTCAAAACAAACAGGTATCTAAATCAGGTTAAATATGATCCTATGCTGTGGGTGAAGAAAAGCCTGAAATGAATCACAAGCTGCTAGTCTCAATTTTCTCTCATTAGCTAGACCAGGTTATCTGGATTTCTTTCCCCACAGGGTACCAAAAGTACATAAGGAGAAGCCAAGTGACCTGTCTAAAATGACAGAAGAGGATGTTAGGATCCAGACTTCACCCAAGCTCCAATGTAACCCATAAGCATGCTTGCAGCAAAATTTTGAAGCAGCCTGGCCCTGCTTGTCTTTTTAAACCCAGTATGATAGGCATCACTCAAATGCAACCAAACCATTGATTGATGAAATCACCTGAAGGAAGATCTGATTGTGGGAGCTAGATGTTCTGAATTTTTCAGGTGTAGTCTATACAGGGAGGTAGGATTCAAGTGATGTGAATCTCCACCTCAGCGCCTCTTTAATTTCTGTTGGCACTGATTTGAATTGGAGCAGCCTCTGGCTTTGTTGAAGTACCCTTTTAAAAGGCTTAATCTGTTCAAATAGCGGACATCAGTCTTAATCTGGGGCTATGATGGACTTTTTTGGCTCTTACAAGGGCCTCGGATACCTTCTGTATCATGTAGTGTTGCACAAGGTCATGCATTTCATACCTTTCTCCAGAGCTGCTACAGGGTGTTGGCAAAGTTCACGGCTGTGAGGATGCAGTTACTTGCCTATCCACACGAGTTGCTTCCTGATGTAAATTTGCCTTTGGTAAATTCACACTGTGCCTCTTGGTAAAAATTAATGAAGTCATCTTGCTGTGAATAAAATTCTAACTATAGACATCAGGGATATTATTATGTAAAAGGAAGCTATTGATATTTTAAAAGAGCCCAAACAAAATACCTAGAGGCTAAAAGTTGGTCCTAGGGCTTTCTTTTAACTTTCTTTTCTAATTGAAAAAGCTGAATTGATTGAAGCATTTGAGCCCTGAATTAGCTTTTAAAAAAAGAAGCAAAAGCTAAAAATGGCTCAGTGAAGTGACTGAAATGCTGTCACAAGCATGGGAGATCGATAAGCTCAGGAAAAAAAAAGGAAGAAGAAAAGTTTTTGAGTGACAGTGTAAAAATGGGAAATTTAAATACGTCTATGTTGTTGCATATTGCTCCATTGTGTATTGCATAAAATATAGTTTGGCAGGGTGTTCCCATGCTATCTAGAAGGTGATTTATTAGTAAAACTGAATTTATGTTTCAAATTGTAAACTACATTTATAGCGATATTTCTCTATTAAGGTATTAATGCTAGAAGTGCTACCTAAGCTTAATTTTACCAATATAACTCAAAATGTAGTTTATAGTGCTATAAATAATAACATTGATGTTGAAACTTAGAGCAGCATCAAACTCTATGAGAAGCTGTTTCTGATGCTAAATGAAAACACAGGGAGTTGACAGTGTGTTTATACATACCAGGAGGTACAAATAGTACTTCATAGCTCTCATTGTTGAGGTTCCCTTGTGCTAAAGTGTTTAAATATTTAGTGGCATTCCCAAATATTCCAATTTAAAAACAATGTTTACATCAATTATTAAGTACATGTTATTATTATTTATAATGATGCTAACCTCATGCATGAAAATACCGAACAACAGGCATAATGCCTGTTATCTGTTGTTGGGGATGGTCTTTGACTTTGTTGCTTCCCTGCTTTTTTGCAGTCTTCTGTATTTTCACTGGAGGTCTTCTCACATCTCAAACATCTGGGAATTGCATCCAGGACTGTTGACTTCCTCAAACCCTCCTTTGATTGAAGGATCTATGAGAGGGGAACACTTAATGGCTTCATCTCTCCTCTTGCAATACAGATGGCAAGCTTTTGTGCGTGTAACTTTCTCTGCATTGTGTAAAGAGGAGCAAGGGGGATCATCAGTTCACCAAAACCTGATTTGGCTATTTTGAACTTATTAACAAAGTTAATCCAAATTTTTTCATACTTTTAATTAAGAAAACATCTGACATCTTAGATCTTTTAAAACGTTGATGATTACCTCTTCCCTCATTCTAGGCAGTAGCTCAAAGCACCCGCTCAGGACATCAGAAACATAAATCCAATTATCTTTCTCAGGTGTCTTGAGCTCTTTTCTCAAGAGAAAGCCCTATGCACTGCATGTCTGAAAAGGACACTTTTTCTGAGGGTTGCACATAATAATTTGTCCAACATGCAACTTCTAAAAAAGTTATCTGCTGAACTGCAAAATGAATTATTCTCACAGCCTTCCACACTGACATTTTTAGTTGCAGCTTGTGGCATAAAAGGGTTTGTGCAATTTTAGGCTATATTACGCATACTGAGTGTGGCAAGGGTGATGTTTTGTGGTTTAGAGTTCCAGGTTTTATTCTCGGCAGTCCTAGAGAATCACTGTTCAAGTATGGACAAGTTTATTCCCTGCCTTGTTTTTCTCATTTGTAAATTAAATATGATTGCTTCCTTGAATGATTCCTTACATAAGCATTGTATATTTTGGATTACTGTGGGCCTCATGAGAGTTATTTGGAAGTATAAACTACTTTATCTGAGGTGGTTATGTTTCTTATGTGTGTATGATATGAATGTGTGCATGTGTATGTTTTGTATTAGAAGCATATAAGTATTACAGGTTTATCTAGGTTTATGATGCATGAATACTATAGTAAAGAGTTGCAAATAAAATACTCTTACTTGGATAATTACTATCATGCTGTAGAATTCCCTTTTTAAAGGGTATTCTGTCCTCTTTAACTAAAGTAGAAGCTACCATTTATGTAAGCTGAATTATACAGACTATTTAGTACTAATGTCAAACTGACTTTGTTATTTTTCTCAAGTTTTGGTCCTTCGCATATTTATTCACTGGAGTTGGGTTAGAATTGAAGGATTGGAATGTCCAATGTTGACCTGAGAGGCATAGGCCCATCTAAGATTAAGAAAGGTGAGAGGATCCACTGTCTGAAGACCAAATTCAGTTCTTGTGCTCTTCAGCTCCTGTCAGAACGTGTTTTTAGCTGGAGAACAATGAGGATGATTCAGAGGGGAGGGATGCTGTATGTGAGCAGCATGGTGAAGGTGAGCACAAGCAACCCAGCTCAAAGACCAGGAAACAGCTGTGAATTCAGGGCTGGGAGCACATGTGGGTTTGTTCTGTTTTTCAGTGCTGTGGTTGTGCCCAGATCCCAAGAGTCTCACTGAATCCTATCAAGTTCACATTCTCATCTTTCTTCTGCCAAAACTTTTAAAGCATGTTGCTTTCATTCTTTTTAAGGAGTTTTAAAGGGGTGTTAAATAACTGTTCAGTATTATCAAGCCTCATTCTCTAAGGAGATTGGCAGCTGCCATGGTAAGGAGAGGTTAGAGCAATCGTTCCTTTTGTACATGCTGGCTGAAAATGACAGTGGGGTGATCACTTTAATGATTTTTCATAGATTCTAGCTGTCGATAGCTGGGATTCAGTGCTTTATATTCTGAAATTAACTTCTCACTTCAGTCCACCAGAGCCCATGTCTGGCATCTCTTGCTAATGTAGATGGTGGCCTTCTCAAGCTTTTACCTGAGAAGGTGACTGTAAGTTGGTACTTTATGCTTGTCGAGGTTTAAACCAAGTCCCCCAACTCCCGGAGAGTTAGGAAGGAAAATCCAAAGAATGTAGCCCCCACGGATTGAGATAAGAACGGTTTAATTGCTAAGGCATAACACAAAACCCCTACTGCCATTTACTACTACAAATAATAATGATACAGCAAACAGCAAGTGAAAAGAATACAACACCCCACCAGCCACCGACCCATAACTCACTCCACCCTGCCCGGCCGAGCACCGCATGCTCCCTCCTCCATTTTCCTCTCCAGCTTTCTCTTTCCCAGTATGCATCCTGGGCATCACGTGCTATGGTATGGAATACCTCATTGCCTAGCCTGGGTCAGGTGTCCTGTCTCTCCTTCCTCCTGGACTCCCCTCCTCCACCTGGCTGGAAAAAACCTTGAACAAAAACACCCTCAAAACATGCTCAAACCATGACAATGCTTTGTTTGAACAGACTGTTACAATAACTGGAAAGATAGCTTGTAGTTCCATAGCTCTGTGTCTGCATCTGTCCAGGAAATAACAGGTTAGCACATTAAAACACTCTTAAGAATGCAAACTGGTTTTAGAATAAGGCACTTCTGCTTTACATTGTATTTAAAATACCTTTTAAAACCATTTCAGTACTGCATTCATGAAACTTCCTAGCAAATACTCTTGCAACAAGATCTTTCAGAAAGGGTAGGAATATGCTTTTCAGATTATCTAGAGTTTGTGTTACTAACTTTTCCTTTTCTTTTTTTCTTCTTTGTTCTCTATTCTCCAGTTTAACTAGATGCTTCCTCCTCGTCCTTTTCCCCCAGGATCCTTTACTTGCTTTCTATAGCAATTTCTAATTTACTGGCTAATTTGAACCCTAGTTTTCTTTACAGCTAAAAAACCCACCATGTATATTCAGATTTGTGACTATGGGAGGTAAGGCAGGAACATAAAACTAAGAAAGTAAGAGATCAAGTCTGGTCCCAGTATGTAGGGCAACCATGTCCTAGCTCTGTTATTTATTCATCTGAATAATGGACAAATGACAAAAGTCCCACTGATTTCAGTGAGAGCAGAAATCAACTTGAAATGAGCAGCTTTCCTACATGTCTAATATTCTGAGGACTCAGGTGTTAATTTGCGAAGAAAGATCAACACAGATGGGAAAAGTTATAGCTTGTGGAAGAATAGCTGGTTGAAATGCAGATCCACACCGTAAGAGCCTAATCTGCTTGATGCCACATAATGACTTCAGTAAAAGTCAGGGCCCTTGCAGGAATCCAAGCTAAATGGTAGTAAAAGATCTAGACAAGAGCTAGAGAAAGCCCCTCACTGGTGTGAAATCGTGTGTACATCTAACCTTCCACATACAGATTTGTACGTATGTTTCCTTAGAATAAAACATTAATAAAATGAAAATTTTTATCCAGGAAGACAAAGCATCCAAGGCAACCCATCTGCACTCCTGTCATATGATAGACTTGGACAAACCAAAAGCTGCCAATGCAACTGCTCAAGAAGTATGCCAAGGGAGCAGATGCTACCTCTGCAAGGATATTTTCCAAAGTTTGGCATTCAGGATCTTGCGATTATCATCCAGAGAGGAAGAAGTGAGGAAGAGAAGTAGAATGATGTTGCCTTGGCACCTCCAGGTGTCAGCTTGCCTTTCACATTCATTTGAGCTAGGTCTTTTCCTTTATTTCTTCTGCCTAAGAGAGGCATCTGGTGTGGAAGCTAAGAAGGAAAACAGCTATATATGAAAGCAAAATACTGTGAAACTTGATGCCACCTTTAAAATATTTATTCAAAGGCAAATTTATGACTGTATTTAGATATGTGATGCATAATCATGTTTGGGTAAGCAAAAGGCCCACAGAGGTACTCTGGGATCTCTGGGATCTGATGTGGGATCAGAAGCCACTTGAGTTTTTGTGAGCTCAAGTGGTTATAGAATTATTTAAATACTTCTCACTGGTTTTATTCCCCTTATATTATTTGTTGTAAAGGGGTAAGTGACAATAGGCCTGTATTCAGGTGCTTGGCTTTTCTAGTGACCTTCAGCATCCATGTTGACACCAGGACATATCTATGAAAATGTCTCTTCTTCATGCCAATCTGAGGAAACAAACGAATCCAGCCAGTAACGGTCTCTGTTTCCAAAGTTTTATAGTTTCTTTCAGGCTTGTGCTGCTAAATAATGTCCCACTGATTTCTTTAACACGAGAAAATATTCCTTGAGGCCATGCTCACAGTTCTTACCAAACTTATTTGGCTCTTGGACTAGGTGTGCTTCTAATCAAGTCCCACTAACACAGGAACTAGTAAGTGATGACCTTTCTTTCGTTTTGGGTTTCCTGCTGCTGGACATCATGAAAGATCACCCAAAATGATCTTATTTTCCCTGGTGTGAAGGAATCAGTAAGGAACCTTTGAATAAAGCAGTGCTTTTTATTTGTCCTGTGAGTATTACCTCTGCTGTTACGGTTCCTGCAGATGGGTACTTGTAAGATGGGTTGAGATCAGCTTTCTGTCCATGCAGCAGCCCCCAGTGTAGCTGGAACCTTTGCCCCAGCCCTGGAGTGACTGTCTTCATCGTGAACTCTCAGTCTTGCCATATGCATACTCAGGGTCTGAGACTTTGGTCTTATCAGCTCTGTATGTCCCTGGAGCATCACAGAAACCCCAACCAACAGTCAGCCAAGGAAGAGGTTTTATACTGGTTTATACAGCATATGTTTGACTGGGGGTTAGCTGTGTCTCGAGCAGCAAACCACAGGAACGGAATCTCATTTGCTAGGATTGAAATATAGCAACCAAGGCAGATCATCCTGTCTCGCTGTTTTTATGTGTCCCTGAGTCTAAAGTCATTTTTAAAATGTGAGTGATGCAATTTCTTGCATCTTTCATTTAATTTGCTGCTTGGTAAACAGTGTTTTAGATTAGTATATTTGTAATTTAAATGAAGACAATACATCAAGTCAAGTCAGAAAAGAAGGAAGAAGTTTAAGGAATGATTGATGCCTCTTTCAGTGTTATGCCCTCTTCAAAAAGAAAAAAATCCAAAGCATAAGGAGAGGGAAGAGGCTGGATTATTGAGGATCTAGTGGGGTAAGGGAGAAACTGTTGTTCATGGGCAGAAATACGCTATTTTTAAAACCACAGTCAGCTCTGATAGCTGAATCTGTTTTCTTCAAGCACACTAATAAATTCTGCCTAATTCATTTTTTATTCTCTCTTGGGGTCTGCTTGCAGATTTGCCTCAACAAAGGAAGCATCATGTTACTTCTTTTAAATAATTGATAGCTCTTGGTCCAAGCCAGCTTGAAGGAAATTCAAAAATAGGTACTGATTGAGTAAATACCCTGCTCCCACCCCTCCAACCCTTACTTATTTTTGCAGCCTATGTGACTGGCATCATGTCACTTCGATGATATCATTGAAGCCTTGGGTACACCCCAGCACTTAGCGGCACTGATTTCTTTTATGTATGTATTTATATTTAAGAAAAGGTGAAGCTGGTAATTGCAAACTGTCTGATAGAGCTAAGAGCTCTTAATAAATCATCAGCAGTCTTGCACTGTAACAGTCAGGGGTGGACTTTAGTAGCCTGTGGTTGGAACAGGTATCAAGAAAGGCATTGGGGAGACTTGCTTATATATGCTCTCTTCTTTGCTGGGGGATGTGGTCTTCTCAGGGTACCCATGAGTCAGTGGTTTCCATCTTGTTGGTTGTTTGCAGGCTTTGTCATGCCGCCTCTGACAGCAGCATTGTTGCCCTGGAGTAAGTCGTTTCACTGGACAGTATGAATTTACAAGGCTCTGTGATGTAATTTTTAAACATGCACCATTTATAATTTGCCCTTTAATTTATTCAAAACCAAACTCAATTAACAACAAAACCCAGCAATAATGTTTTGATATTTTTCTCCTTTTTTGGAGATCCTTGGAGAGGCAGCGTGGTCATCTTCCATTGTCTTTACAACAGAAATTGCCACAATAAGGACATTTTTGGTGTAAAAATCTGCAGAGGAGAAAATAGTGGAGGAATTCTCATCTAGTGAGTTTTGTATTCATATTCTGATTTGCTGTCCTTCTGACTTCATGCCTTCCCAGTTTTGATAGCAGTGAGATAAAGGGCTCAAGAACAATCTGTGGAAGGGGGCTCCTGTATTAGGTTTTCTTTGTAAGGTATCTCGGTGTTTTGTAACATTACTTTTGCAGTGCTCCATAAGTGATGCTCAACTAGATTCCTGTTGACAAAATTGGGGAACATTTTTTTCTTTCCAAACAGGCAAGTCCTACAGTTCATCTCAATATTTTGATGCGTGAAACCAGCACTCACCTAGTAAATAACATAAGGTCTTCTTGCCCTTGCAGCATTACGTGGGCATGCATGCCATTCAGCTGAACCACTCCAGTGTCCAATACCTTGGAGAAATTGTCAAGTATTTCCTCTGATGCCACTCTTGTGTCACCCACGCTCACTCAGTGTTTGCTGCCTGCTGATGGTGCTCAGGCCATGGAGCAGTTTGAGTTCCATCAGGCAGAGCCTTTCCAGATGGGAGAGCAGAGCACCATCAGGGGCATATTCCCATGAGTAGGTGCAGATGGACCAGAGTGGGCTGAACATGGTTTGGCTCTGGTCTGGAAGCCATGGAACTATTTATTGTGATGCTGTCATCAAGCTAATACTCTTATTGTGTAATATAAGTAGTATTAGACCTAGAAGCTGCAGTATGAAGATTGATCTGTCAGAAGCATGCCATATATTCTGCATATTTATTGTCCTATTTTCCCTCCCATAATATGAGTATCATCTCCAGTAAAGTAAGGAGTGTAATGGCAGATAATCTGATTTACAAAGAAAGCTTTCTTTGAGGAATGGAATGATGGAACCACTTCTGTTTATTTCTCTTCTTCCCCTCCAGTAATGGATCTCTGGGGTCTGTATGAAGGAAACCATAGCATTTAGGGGGCAACATGGAGACAGGAATTCATTGTTTCTGAGGCATAACAATCTAGGCATCAAGAGGACAATGCAAGAATGAAACTTAAAACAATTATACCAAAAAATGCTTACCAAAGCGAGGCGTACAATTGCATATCTGGATATCTTCAAAGTGCTCTGTACTCTGAGTAGTTCCTCACACCAGTGTGGTGCACATTGATGTACAATGATGTGCAAGGCTTTTCAAGTCACATTTTTATACAAGGGACTGCAGTATTTGGAAACTTTTCCTCTGTGCGGTGCAGTTTGCAATCACACTTTAGAGGGTGTTAGAATTGTGTCTTTTTGCCAAAAGAACAGGTAAAAAAATACTTTGGTGATGGGAAAAGCTTAAAACCAGCACACTAGCTCATTTTGTGTGTTAGTCTTTAGCCATAGAGAGAAATCAAAGACTTGCTGAAGGCATAGCACACTGAAGTGTATCTATTAATGTGTGCTTAACTCTGTTGCCTGGGAGCTTTTATAAGATGCAATGGTCAAGAAAATTGTCCTCACTTTATGTTTTCTTTTGGGGTTGCATCCTGAGTCACATCACATCACGTGTATAAAGCTGATAATTTACTGATTTATCAATGAAAATACCACTCAGTTGAAAAAAAAGGAACAATAGAATTGGGCTTTGAAATATAAACTGCATCAAAGAATGTTATTGGGTGTAGTAAGGACCCTTCTACCCACAAATGTAATGCTCTATAGCAAATATCATAAGACAAAGTAAAACCAGTTTCTCTGATGGCTGGACTCTCCAGTTATGAAATGCTATTACAAGCATTCTGTTTAGGAAGGGAAGCTAAAAGGCTCTCCAGGGTACATAGAAAATGCTGATCCTTAATGTATAAATGGATACATTTTAATCTGAAAGTGATTAATTATTACTCATGATTAATTGTAATTATTTTATTACTACTCCAAACCCTTGGGTCAAATTGAACACTGAAGTTGTTTAGAAATTTGCTGAAGATTCTCATGGTTTGGTGTGTTATCATTATTGTATTGGGTATTGGACATTATCAGTTGCGCTAAAGAGACCAAATGCTATCATGCCATCAAATTACAGGATATATTTGGGTTGCAGGCGTAACTCCGTTTCTCTCAGTGTCATCAGATATAACTGTAAATTTAATGCACAAAGGGAAGGGGAAATAATCCCTTCACCCACGAAGAAATAAATTAAATGTTACCCCACACTAAAAAATGTAACCCTAAGTGAACCTTACGTTCATTTAGGAAAGGTCAGTGCATACATTCAGTTCTGTTCAACGTGATGGCAGGTATTTGCAGATTAGTCTGTTTTATTGAGGGTTTTCCAGTAGAAAACTTGACATCCCCCCTCCCTCTGGCCAGTCCTACCTTCTGACTGCCTCCCTCTCCTCAAGTATCCTCAAGAATCCTTTTCTTCTGAACATATAGCTTGTAATATACATAAAAGCAGAGTTTGCTTTGATCCTGACAGCGAAATGTTTATTTTTAAACTCGGACTGGGCTGTTGTCCAGCAATGCTCTTTCCTTTGCATCATGCCATGGGTTTGAGCTCTGCAGCCCGCCTGGGTGGAGCTGGACCTGCTGCAAGAGGGACCTGGCTTGATGGGTCCTGCTGAGCTCCCTCCTTCCCTCTCCCCCCCCATTCCTCCTTATCCTCTGGTTTTGAAATTCAAATTGAATGCAATTTTCAGCTCATTTGAGCCAGAATATACTCTTGCTGAGCTTCAGTGGCTCTTAAATTCAAACTTGCAGGAGAAAACAGATATCATCTGTCACTGAGGGTGAGAAAGGGTGTCCTCCCCAGGTTTTATTCATGGGAGGCAGGGCTGCACTGACTAATTCCAGTCTTTCTGACTAATCACTCACTGGCAAACTAATCAGCTAATCGATGAGACTGGTTTCTTGTAGTTTGGTTGCTTTCTGTAAGGCTTTTTTTTTTATTTCTCTAGCTTATGTATTTATTGTCCTAGAAGTGCCCTAGCTGGAACACTTGTGTTCACATTTAACTGTACTGGCTCCTTTTGGGTCTCATTGTCTCCATCACAGACTGTTCCTTTTAAAGAACTACAGATGGAAATGCCCCAAATAAGATAGTTGACAAGAGGAGAGGCACAGGGGAGAGAGATTTCCAAATAAGCTTAAAAAAGAGAAAGGGGAAAAGGGGGAAAATGTGTTAAATGCATTAGTTGTTATGTCAGCAGGTTTAGGACCATATACATCTGTGGGGCATATACCATGGCTACTTTACAAAACCTGTTTTATATTAACACATGTGCCAGTATCTCATGGGTCACCTTACAGGAGGTGGGATTCCTGCTTAAAAGTAAAGAAGAAATACAACTCCCTATTTTTTCTTACTGCTTTTTTGGGGTTTTTTTTGAGTACTATTTTTGAAATATAAAAAGGCTCTTGCAAAGAGGACCAGCTCCTGCTTTTATTACACTCCTTTACAAAGCCCTCTTTCATTTGGTGCAAATAGCATTGGTTTGGAGATTGGCAAACTACCTTCAAAAGGAAATGTTGCAAGAAACAGCAATTTGGTAGGTATAAGGGCAAAACTAAAGTACAATCTGTGCTAGTAGAGAAAATAGGTTACTTAATCTAACAGCATGATAGCATTTTAATGCTGCTCTGAGCAACATCAGCTTGTTACTGGCAAAAATCCCCAACCTGAAATTTTGTTGTAGCAAAATCTAGATGCCATGAAGGATGTCAGAAATAGGTGGGGCATCTGCAAATGGTGGGAGCATATCAAAGTCAGACCGGAAATAATATCAAACACCATGCTAGTCCCCCAGTTGTTTGTTATCAAGGCTATCAAGCCTTGATATATTACTAAACCTGTCTTATGGTTGGAAGCCAGTTTTGTAGCTTTTTTGGTGCTTGTTCTTTGTGCCTAACAGGTTTTCATACAATTAGGGCCCGATCCTGTAAACACTTTTGTATTTGTTATGCCAATGTCACCCAAACTGAAATTAAATTTTGTGTGACAGTTTTCAGTTGTCACTTTGGGCAGGTTAAGTATTTCCAGTTTATTGTGTTGTAATCTATAAAACCCCACTTTTTCTGATGTGACAGAGTCAAAGCAAAGATAGGGGCGTGAGCAGCCAGTTCATAACAGCCAGATACAGATGCCTTGCATAGCGCTGTTATGGCAGAACTTGTGTATTTTATAGTACAGACTCACCAGAAAAAAAGCAGGAATGAGAAGAGAGGGCACTGTTGCTGCATGTTAGGAGTAGCTCAAGCTCACCTTGGGGACTGAGCCCCTTCACGACACAGGCAGTGTTTAGAGACCTGTATCTGTATCATGATGGAGTTTAGGGAAGTGACAGGGTAGCAGGAGTTGATTTCCAGTGGTCTTTATGGTTGTGAATGTTAGCCTCATGCATTTACAGTTTCTGAAGCAGGGTTTTTTGGAATCTCTTTTTTAATTAGGCAATTAAATTCAGGTTAGGCCCTGTTTTAGCCAACTCAGTGCCTCTCTTAATCTTCCCCTTTGTCTCCAGCGGCTCTGTTAGACATTGACACTGACCTGCAAAGCTGGTACTACAAGTCCTCATAAAGAAATCTGATATTCCTTTGGAAGTTATGATGATGTATGTAAATCAGCTGCCATATCCACACTGTCACCTCTTTGGCTGAAAAGAAAGGCAAATCATTTTGTTGGTAGCTGCTGAAACCGTCAGCTGCGCTGTCATTAATACTCTACCCTCTTTCCTGGAAACTCAATATATCGGCTACCTGATGTACCCTTCCTCTTCCAAGAATATATCTCTCCATTACTTCAAATTCTTCTTGAGCTGGGACCTCCCATCTGCCAGTTTATTGTTCTTCTTCTGGCCCATTAGTTCTTCCTCCCCTTCTTTTTATCATAACCTTATGTGTGTTTTATCATGCGCTAATAACTGGAGTGTCTGAGCTCCCTCCAGGAGCATATAAAACGATGTGTCCAACTGCTATTATGACTACTTTTTTCCTCTTCTTTCTTGTAGGGAGAGCAGCGGGGGGTAAAGCATTAGGGTTTAATTTTTTTATATTGCTGTGATATATACATCTACACCATCACAACCCTGGTCACCCTCTGCCTGTACAGCAACCTCTGGACTCTACCCTGTTTAGACTTTGCTGATGGATCTGTTCCTCAGGCAACTGCCAGGATTTCTTTTGCTGTTCTCTGGAAAAAGGCTCTCCATGTGGTGTCTCCATGTGGTGTCACTCCTCTGAAGGAGGTCTTTCTGGTCCCTCTCCTTAGATACCACTGCTGAACTTTCATGTTCCATACCCCCTACTCTCAATTGCTGTTTAACCCTGATGGTCCCAGAGATCTTCCATTATTGGTCCCTTCATCTACAATTTATTGTGCAGTAGCTACATGGCAATGCTGGGGTTTGTACAATAAAAAGTACTTGGCTTTGCATCAGTACGAGAGCCACGGAAATCCAGGTGAAAAGTGCCTGCCTCTTTGCTTTGGTGGATCTCATGGATCTCTTCTCTGGCACCTGCCACCCGCCCTTCAGCCCACAGCCATCTTTCTTGGTTTATTCTTGGCCCATATATGAAGCTTTCTGTTGCAAAAGGAAGCAAAAGTGATTGATGTCAATGGACATTGGCATCAATGGGATTTTTACTTAAATTAAATCTCTGCAACTCACCTTTTTGTTGTAGCAGATAGTCCTGTGCGACTATTAAAGTATTAGCAATTGCATCTTGTGCACCTGAGGAATCCTATTAGAGATTTCCACATGAGGAAGAAATGACTGGATTGCAACACACAAAAGTCCTAAAATAGTTGGTGTGTCTATGTGAGTTTTGCATATATAGGTGTGGATCCATAGAGAAAGAGATATGTTTTATGATATCTCCTACGCAGTAGATGACTTTTTGCTGCTCAGAGGTCACTGGGTGACCTGCAATACCTGCTTGATTATAACATGCTCAGTAGAGATCAGTTTCAAATAAATGAAAAACTGCTAACCAAACTGTGGGTATTTGTTGTATTGAACCTATGATCAGGCTTTTGCATTTTAATTTTGTATCTAATTTTAAGAATACATGTGTTAGTCCTTTTGATTGGTTGTTATTTGGTTTCACCATTCTCCATGTATTTTCTGTTTCTTTCTCTATGGTGCTTTGAGGAACTTCGTAGTGCATGATCAGGACTGTTCTCTTTGAAATTGTCTTTAAAACTGCTATTGACTTTAACAGGATTAGTGCTCATGTTAGGGAGCCTGAGAAAATGGTCTTACAGTGCACACAGCATCTGATTTCGATACCTTGTCAGGTCAACTATTACTCTGAGTCATGTTTTGTGCCATCCTGGCACAAACCAGACAGGGACGATGAATTGTATCACCAAAGAGGCATGATATTAGCCTTGGGTATATTTTACCAGCCTTTGTATTGCCATGGCAACAATAGTTTTAATTATAGATAGCCAAAATGATAACCCGTATATCAGATGGGACTCAGTTTTCCCTGTGGACAAAACTGATTAGCCATTGGACTAAAACCTGGTAACTTAGTTTCCCTCCGAGGCTGGATTTTATTCTCTGCTTTTTCAGAGAGCTGTTGTGCTCATGGTATGACCTCGGAGGGGCTGCAGGACAGTGGCCCGGCAGGAGATGATGAAGTGACCCTCTTGTCTCTTGGGCACCATTTAAAAGCAGTTCTCTCACTAAAGGACTGCTCTTGGCTTCCCTTTAAACTGCTGGAGATCTGCATATTTGGAAAAGCCTGGTGTGAAGTGATGTCTAGTAATGGGCCTTCACAAATTCAAGGTTGTGCTTTGGGGACAAAGAAAGAGCTCCACTTCAGCAGTAGACACGGAAATTTGCAAAGCAGATACACACCCACATCTAGCTGTGACATGGGAAATAAGTATGTCTGCGTGATAGGATGCGGGTCAGGAGTGGCTTTCTTCACAGTGACAAGGGTGTTTAAGCCACTTCCCCAAGATGGGATGTGTGAGGGCAATGACCAAAAAAGGTGTGTGTTACTCGGAGAATTCATACTGAAAGAGAAAAAAAAAACCAACAAAATATGGCTCATGTAAACCAGTGTCTTTTTATATATATATAGAATCAATTCATTCATTTTCTATTTCGGGTGGATACTGGCCCTTGGTGGTTATGCTAAGGCTGCTTCTTGGTTTGAGAACTACCTGGCATGTTTGAAAAGCAGAGAGGTTGGTGAAGAGATAGAACACCAGGTAACTTCATTTTGATCTTCTCTGTCATGCTGAGATTCCTAGCATATACATTCATGATTGCAGGTCTGAGGCAGCATCACGAGATGATTATGGCCAGAGATCATGAGATCACAGAGTTGCAAGATCATACTGTTGACTAGAAATTCAATTATTCAAATGTGGTTCTAGAATACAGAGAGCTCAGCAAGCATGTAGGCTAATATTTAGACTTGCTGAATCTCTAATCTCGCTCCTTGCAGTGTTACAACAGCTTTTTTACAACACAAAAACCCTAAGCAAATATTTCACTGGTAGTTGTACTGTTGATTCACTTACACTTTTTGAAATTTAAGAAGTCCTGCCTCTAAGATCATGATTTTAGAATCATAAATTAAACCCTCCTGTGAAAGAAAATAAGAAGTTTGTGGTTGTTTTAATAACATTTCATGGTAAGTATGGCAACAGTAAGTCAGTCAGCCTCAGCTTTGCTGCATATGTGTAGCTCTGTGCTTTGAGACCCTTGAAATGTCTGCTTTCAGGATGTCAGCAGGGGGCTAATGAAAAGGCTTTGTTGATTTTAACGAATTGCAAGCCACTGTAGCCAAAATAAATATAATCTGCTTTTTGGATTAGTTGTCACACATGATTTTACCTACTAACAGTGATTAAAGAACCCTGGTGGACCAGAAGCATAGCTGCTCTCTGATGACTCTTGCTAAAATAGCAATAAACAGAAGTAAATAAAGACTTAGGGCATTAGTTATCTTTAATAAACAGTGCTACTGCATATAATGGTGGGGGGAGACTTCAAAAACCTGTGTTGTGTGCAGCAATGTCACTCTTTCTAGTGCAAACAGCGTTGGCCACGTTAGATGTCTGGAGATAGTGGCATCATCAAGCTGCTTCCCTTGCATTACTGACCTGCAGTCCCTCTTCAAGAGGTGCCAACACAGCCAGATAGCCCCATAGAGACCTTCATGGCTCAGACATTTTCATCCACCAGCAGACGTCAGAAACAAAGCTGAAAATGTCCAAAACTAGAGGAACTACAAGAGGAAAATGAAGGGAGTGTGAATTGCTTGTGTAACTATGCAACCTTCAAACCACTGTAATTCCATCCAGCTAATGAATGGACAGCCAGTGCTGGTCTCTCTTACCTTGTATTTGTAAGCTGATAAAAATAACTACTTGTCCTTGCTGACATCTTTTATCCCTGATATTATCCCATATAATCAAAGGTGGGTGTGTTTCCCAATCCCCTTCACATTTGTTGTGAGAGGCAACAATTACAGTTGATGGTATTGTACTACTCCTTTGGATTCACTGTTGCTTTTAATCAGCAGACAAAAGAAGCAAAACAAATGAAAGCATGCTCTCTCTTCCTAGAGGGAATTATCACTGCAGTATTGAATGTTGGGAACAATTTTAGGCTCTTTTGCAAGGGCAAAAACACCTTCCTGAGAGTGGCAGGGAATGGAGGAGTTTCCTATCAGGAACACAGAAAGTCAGGGCTTTTGAAATGAGAAAAATCAAGGGACAGCAAAACATAAGAAATATTACTTTAAGGAGAAATCCTACTGCAACAGGAAGAGGGGTGAGCTTTCTAACTAGTCTTCAACTTTGTCTTCATCTGTCCCTAACTGTACATCCCTGGAAGGCACACAGCACCCTTCTGCAAGGAGTTTATCTTTTACATGACAGCTAAAACCCTTCAAATTAATCAAGCAAATATCCTCAGGCTTTCTTAGAATTGTGTAACTCCTTTTTGATGTATGGAGTTAGATTCTTATTTTGTGTTTTCAAGTGAAGTTGTGCAACAGTTACAATCCACTTCTGGCTTTACTGTCTATGGAAAAAAACACTTTGATATTATGCTCAGGAAGGGAGTAAAACCCATCATGGATCCATCCTTCTCTTGGCTGGCAGTCATTAGCTGTTTGGAGACTTGCCCGATGGTGTAATTCAAGTCTTGACTGCATATCTTATTGGTTAAAAATAGGAGCCAACTCCAGCTCATCAGTTTTGCTAAGAAACTATTGATTGTGATTAGCAAACTTAAAAATAATTACCTTGTGTGTTCATTGCTATCTTTGGACATACTCTCATATTCCTACTCTTATAGAAAGTATTGAGCAACACAATAAGGCAACTTGATGACTAAGGTGTTACACTGCATGGATGGGAGAAGGGTATTGAGCACTTCTTAATTGTTCCATCCCAAACACACAACACCTACGCAGGGGAGAAAACCTACTGAAGGCTTTACCAAAGGGTACAAAATGAGCTACCTACCACCCCCTTGTTCCCATGGGGGAACACATATCCAGTCTGTCCCAGTTTCAGTCATCACTTTAACCACTTAGCTCTTTGGCAGCACCCAAAAGTCAGTCCAGCACCTCAAATGGGGAGGAGGAAAGCACTAAGGTGTTAAACCCCAGCCTCACCTGGGGTTTAACACCTTATTTAAAAGCCTGATGCAGCTGACTCTATAGATGGTAGTGAGCTGACCCTGAACTGGCTCAGTTAAGGATACCTGAAAGCATATCTGTTTTTGGAAGTTGTTGTTCCTGTAACAGGGACAGTTGCAGCGAGCAGCTGAATTTTTGTTACTTACAACACTGTGTTCAAGTGAACTAGCACTTACTTCAGACTGCTCAAGCCTGGACTGCCTGCTGAGTGTGTGAGACCTGCCTGTACTTGTCAGACTCCTAATGCAGGTCAGTAGCCGCTTCAGGGGGCCACCTTCCCCAGGCGTTAACTCTTGAGAACCCTTGGAAAAGTGATTTCTGGCCGTGTTTTCCCTCTCTGTTGAGAACACCTATTGAGTAACTTGTCTATTTAAGCTTCGTGTCAGAAGGTGGATGACAAGAATGCTGTTGTGTGATACTTTGCCTGTAGGATCTCCCCACTTTGTTGTTTAGGGTTTGTATCCTCTATGAATGTATTAGTAACTTCAAATCATAATAATCCATAATGCCTGGGTTTGGTTTTTCATTATATTTCTCCTCCTGTTTCACTCTCATATTGGTTTGGTGTGTCCCAGGCTTGCACTCAGTGGGTACCTGATGTGCTGACAGGGATGTGCACGATAATGTGGGCTACAGTACAAATGATGCAGATGTTTTGCAACCAGGGCTTGCTGCAGGGCTTTATTAAACTGAAATCTCATTGCACAACCAGACAGTGCTGTATGGGCAAGGTGCAGGCAAACTCTTTGGGCCACTTGCAAGCCATATGAAACTGTATGGGTTTGTGTGTCTAGAGGAGGGATTGTCCCCTCTGCTTTTGTCTGTTAATAGCAGCTTTTGAAATTCAGAGTTGGAATTTAATGGGGTGGGCAGCTAGGAGAATAACCACTTCTTAAAGTGCTTGCTGGTGGAATGGTCATATCAGCACAGGTGTTGGGTGACACTATAGTTATTGTGCCTTATGTGGGCATTGTGTTGCTTCAGGAACACAGAGAAATGAAATGCAAGGTTTCAGCGTGGTAGAAGGGAAACCAAGGGCATGCTTGCTTTCCTTTGTGTGCTGCTCTGTCTGAGAGCAGGAGATGCACATGGACTGCAGCTGCTGGGCTTGAACAGGAGCCCTGCGGGGATGGCTGAGTGAACCTGGTGGGAAGATGCAGCTCTCTTCTTCTCACTGCCCTGCAAAGGTTGTTATTGCAGCCCTGAGGAAGATCTGGGCTGTGTGGATGGATAGAAAGCAGTTAATAGTATGGGAAAACACTTCACTGACAGGAGTTTCTAACTGCAGCTTGGGGCACTTCAGGTATTGTCATGTTTTTGAATACTTTCTAAGTGACTCTAAACCTATGTATTGCAGTAATTCCCCTGTAAATATCTGTGTAAACTCTTAATAGAAATATACACATTAGCTGTGTATTTCCAAACAATTTGCTTCAAAAATAGTTGGGCTGTCTCAGAAAAACATTATTGGAAGAGATGTTTTTTTCTCCCTTCCTGTATTGAAAAGGACTTAGACTTGAGCCTTTAAATCCAGCATCACTTATTAGCATGATTCCAGGAATCACAAAGATCTATTTGAGTTTAAAGCATGTAAAATAAGGTGATTTTTTAACATTTACAATTTTAAAGTTGTGTTATTTGGTTTTATCTAATTGGGCTGTACCAGAGCTGGAGGTGAGTGTTGTGTCACTTTCCCATGATTTGAGTACCTTTTCCTCCACCCAGGAGACTGCAGCATGTTTTTTGATGTCTGGCTGTCATGGCCTCGGATACTTACATGGCTGCAACTGCTGCAGTTTCTCAATGTTTCACAGTGCTTCTGGGAGAATATTATTACCTTAACCATATTACTGGCTCGTGAATACTGAGTGTTTCCCTTTAGCACAGATGAACTTTGACAAGGCTTTTGGTACTTTTTGGGAAGAAGGGCTGATCTGGAGGAAGTGCGCTAACAACTGTAACAAGAGCAAGGGCAGATTTCACATGCCAACAGGGAGCACTGTGCTGAAACCTCTCAGGTCGTGACCATGGAGAAGCTGAGCTTGTCAGAAGTCCCCCATTTATTTTATTTGGCTGTTATACAGTCTCTTATCTACACAAGCAACTTGTGATCTTCCACAGTAATTTTTTTTTGTGTGTGTGTGTTATATTTAATGTTTTTCTTGACAGAAACAATGAGAAATGGGGAAATACTTCTGCTTGAATGTAGCTGATGGCTCAGAGTCAACTACAGCCGCTAACCTGGCAATAATTTGAATTAGAGCAAACACATGGGAAGAGTGAAAAAGAAAGATGCAGGGCAGAAGAAAAGTAAAATAATCATCACCAGGGACATTTCTTAAGGATGATTTTATTAAAAGTTCATGTTTGAAGTCATGCCATCCTTTTCATTCTCTGTATTCAATTGCTTTTCTGAAGCTTGGCATAGCTATTCTGATGTGCAGCAGAAATACTACATCAAAGGTGAACGTTTGAATCCTGGCTGAAAAATAAAACAGAGGGTTGGTGGGGCACAGAGCTGGGGGGGAGAACCCCCAGATGACTAAGAGTTCTTAAAAGTAAGATATAAAAGAAAATAATCATTTCTCTCCCCTGACAAATGGTTCAAAAAGTAGCCAACAGTTTGGATCTGGTCTGTCACATTGCATACAAATGAAGCGACTGTCACCATCGGTTTCCTTTGAAAGCTTTTGATCTTATCTTCTGTAGTAAAGGGCATGTGACTTGATCAGGGCTTTTCCTCTCTGATACATAGTCAGAGTCCTGATCTACTGAAATATCTGTGACAGTTTTCTCCACTCAATTGCTACAGTATTATTTCTCCCTCCCCTTTTCCTTTATTGCCTTTGTCTGTGGTGGGTATGGTTCACCTTTCCCTTTCCATTCAGGAACACCAGGTTCCTAATTTGTCAAATTCCAGCAAATCCTGTATATTACAATTTATTCAGTAGTAGTCTTATACCTGTTTTCTCTCTGTTTGCCAGGCTTTTTTTTTTTCTAGTAAGAACAGGAAAGTGGATTTAAAATTACTTGTAAGGACACATTGGACACACAGTTCTCCCTAAAAATCATGGGATATATATTCTGATAATTCATTAAGGATTGCTTTGTTTCCAAGTACTTGTAAATGGATGATTTGGATACGCTGGGACAGTAGTGAGAGAAGATTTTTATGGACCTCTTATACTTTAAAAGTGCAGTTTCTGTAAGTGTTTGTATTTTATTATGAGCCAGATTAGCTCATGTGCTGTAGCTGATTAATATTTTGGTTCAGAACTGGTGAAGTCAAGGAAGATTTCCCCAAAGATCTAAACTCTGCTGCTGTGGCAATTGATGGCAAAACTGTCTTTGACCTCTCAGCTGTGAGACCACGCTGTGGGGGAGTTGAAATGGGAGTTGAATTGAGCCCCAGGAGGCTCCTCTCTGCAGAAGAAAGGCAAGAACGAGGTACCATTGGGTCCATTTGTTGTCAGCGCTGAGCTCTGCTGACAAGCCCCTGGTAGAGGACACCCCTGCTGGTGGTCACCCCAGGGTTGGCTTCTGCCCCCAGTGGGACCCTGCAGCTGGAGGAACTAGTTTGCAAAATCAGAGAGTTGCATCAGAGGCAAAGTTTATACTGATTTTCAGGTTTTTCTTCCATTTTGGGGGTTGTTTGTGGTTTATTTGTGTGTTTTCCTGAGGAAGGTAAAGCAGTGATTGAGGTGCCCAGGAATTGTTTCTACCCAAACTGTAGCTAATTAAACAAAAAATGCTGGAGCTATTGAGTGCAAAGCAGCATCTAAATGGGTGAAAGTTAATGGCCAGTGTTTGCACAGGAGGTCAGACTGAGTGATCTCTTTTAGCCTGCAGCCAATTAACCCCTGAGTATGCGGTGCTGCATTGCTCTGCAGCCTTGCAGATGGGAAGTTGTCTAAGAGAAGCCCAAAGCTTTACCAGTCCATAGGAGTGACCTGGCAGTGGGCTGAGCAGACTCTGCTTGGTTTTCCACTCAGCTTTGGTTGCAGGTTTGTCCCGTTAGAAGCAACGAGCTGGTGGGGACTGAAAGGAAGCCTGAAGCGTGCTAGTTCATCGGGAGGTGTAGCTGGGTAAAGTGCAGCAGCAAGTCATTAGCAGTGCTGGTGCTGAAAGCCATTTCAAGGAGCAACTTCATTCAGCAATTTTAACGCCACTAACAATTAGGTGTGTGTACATGGTAAGTGTTCCTCTACTGCTGAGGTGGCTTGTGTACGTGGCTCTTCAGAACTGGAAAAGGGTGATGGCTGGGCTTTTTGTACAGAAGCCTCTCTTTCAGAGTCTTTCACCGTGTGAAAATATGGGAGAACCAGAATATGTGGGACTGGTCCAGCAGCACTTTCTCTTGTCACTGAAGTGGCTCAGCTCTTAGCTCCTGGCTTAACAGAATAAGGGAGCATGTCAGGATGTCCTCCTGGGACCCAAATTATGTGCTTTGGATGGTTTCCTTCTTGGCTAGGAAGAAAAGTTAGTAAAGCTAACTGCACTTTGTTTTATCTAAAGAATTTGGCTTTTCCCAGGGTTGTGCATTGTTTCTCTTATGTCACCTGTTGTGTGATGGGTAAGACCTAGTATTGAATAATGATGCCTGAAAAGTGATGGGTTTGATTGCTGAGTGTAGCTGAGGATCCCAACTATTGGGCTCTTGGAATGCAAATGGTATCCAAATCACAACAGGTTTGCCTCTCTCCCCTAGATGGTGGGAGAAGGACAGTGGGGACTTGACAGACTCACCATTTACTCAGTAAGGAGTGAGGATTTCTGGGGAAATGTGATGCTTGGCACTCAGGGGCAGAGCTTAGGAGATGCAGGAAACCACCCATTTTCTTTCAAGGCTTATTCTGCAATCTGCATCGTTTCTCTTGAGGAGGGGATTTTGCTGTACAACAGAAGATTGGGGAATGGGGTGTTTGCAGAGGGAGAAATAATTATATTTATGGATTGGGAGTTTAAGCCCTTTTTTTTGACCCGATCACCTCTATCTGTCTGCTTTGCATACAGGAGGCAAGTTATTGGATAGTTTAAAATGTTGGCTATTTTATAACAATACTAATAACAATTTAAAGATTTTTCCAAGCTGTTGGAGGATGCAATTTTTCTTTTTTAGGCCATTATGTATGCAAGACCAATTGGTAAACTGCAGTGCACTTGTCTGTAATTATTCTCCCCTGTAGCTTTAATGAGGAGATCTGCATACAGTTTGATGGGGGAATATACTCTGACAACAGCTACATTGAAAATCAAGACAGGTGTAATCTGCTTACTGTACTTGGTGAATCCTCACCATGTGGCTATGTTATCTCTAGTGCATGTTTATGGAAAGATGCTTGTAAAAGGATTTAATTTAATGGAATTATGGTAACTGACACTATGAAAATGAGGGGGCTCAAATAATGTAGTGAGCAGTCATATAAATACTAAAGTAGGTGATTGAAAACTTGCTACATTATGTCATTCAGTTAACATCAAATGAAAAGAAAACATAAATTAACCCATGCTATGTACTAAAAGAAAATGCTTTCTTTATTACTAAACCTAGTCTTTGGAGAAAACGTGGGTTTTTTTTGGAGTATGCACATAGAGTATGCACATACCCAATCCTGCAGTTACATTTGCATGGGCAGATGTGTGTGCCTATCACTGGAGCTCTGCATGGGAATTTTTCCAGGACTGGAATCCGAAGAGCAGAATATCTTTTAAAAGGCAGATACTCTGAGCTGTAGCCAGGAGCTGCAGCTTTCTCTCAATGTGGAAGAATGGCTGTGTGATGAAATGACTACTTGAGACTTTTAGGAACCCACTCTGTAGTGGGGAGGCTTTAAGACATTCACAATGTGCTTCTGTTTCCTTACCTGCACAGCAATGACAACAATAAACTATCAGTAGAAAAGCAGTTCACATAACTTATTATTTTGAAGCTTATTGAGTAAAAGGAGTATTTTGTTTCTAGCAGCAGTTACAGAAGATTGCTCATCTGGAAAGATAAAATTATTTAGGCAGAACTGCAAATGTAGTTCTCCTTTTTAGAGGCTGAAAGAAATAATACCCCGTCACTCTCTGTGGATGTGATTTATTAATTATCAGTCATTCTTAATCACCTGATACTGACATCTGTCTAACACACTGGAGAGTTTAATATCTGAAAGAATACTTGCCATGATTTTTCTCAGCAGTCCATTTTAAGTGCTGAGGGAGATAATGTGGTGCCAGTGCTTCGGTATTGTGTTTCTGATCCTGTACGACTCTGTCCTTGAATGTGGAGTGTAAGTGCACGGAGGATGGAGAAAAGTTGCCAGCAAGAGCTATGCTAAGTGTTGCCATGCTCCTCACTGAATTACTTGAAAGCCTTTGGCTTATTGAATTTGAGCATCCCATGACACTTGTGTGTGTGTATATATATATATATATATATATATATATATACACATATATTTAATATTCATCCTTTTTTTGTGTTAAGGTAAACAGTTTATTATCTATATGAAGAATAGTGAAGTACATGATGGGACATATTATGTTACTACATCAGGCAAAAAGCATTTAAAAATACAATACTGAAAAGCACTTCTGTTGGGGAAAAAATGGGGGCTGGATGGGAGTTGGACATTGCTGTTAATTATTCTTCTTATGCTGATCCCACTCATATTTTGAGCCTGGTGATTGCACTGACAAAGGGGCATCCTTGATTTCTGCACTTGTTAAAACTGGGCTCACAGATTGTGCTGGAGCTTTTACTGTTCCTGCAGAACATTTCTGTAGTTCCAGCAGTTTGATCACAAATGCAGCATCTCTCTCCTAATGCTGTGCAGGTTGATAAAACAGTTGCCGAGCTGGAGTCCCTAAAGAAATTATTAATTATCTGGTTAATGTGCATCAGGCTGTGGGAGTGTGAGATTAATCACCAGTGCTTGGATGAGTTGCTGAAGTGGGTTTTGGTTTTTCGTCTCCTGTCACTCGGTAATGGCTTTTCCTTCCTTCACCATCAGGAGAACAGGTGCAGAGATGCTGTATTTTCATTTTCCTGTAGTCGGTAACAGCCGGTGACCACGAGATGCCTTTCTCTCAGTCCTGCTGCATGAGCAGTTTACAACATGGAGCGCTACCTGCTTCGGATGTTCCAGCTGTGGGAGATGCTCCAAGAGCACAAGACTGACCTGAGCCTTTCCAGATACACACATTTGAACACAGGCACTCAGGGAGGAATGTTAGAGAGGAGTGTTGGGCTAAGCTGGGGCTGGCTTTTCTGTATTCCCCAGGTCTCAGAGGGGCTGATTTATATTTGGATGTGGAATTGCAGTCTGACTCCTATTTTGAACATATTTATAGTATTCAGAATTTTTCAGTAAGTGAACATCCAGCATGCCTGTTCTGTCTAAGGTAACAAAAGAATAATGTGATCCTTTGTTGGAAGGATGCAGAAGAAGGTTCTTCTAGTTCAGTCTTTAGTGGTGCCATCCTTAAATCCGATGGCTTCATACTCAGCTGTGGGAGAATGAGTTAGACTCCTTTCTGCTGGTGGTGGATCAGTCAGGGCATTCAGGTGCAACACTGCAGCACTTGTCCTGTCCCATTAACTGCTGTTAACCATCAGCAGCTGCATCAGAAATTGTTCAATGAAGCCCTAAGGTACCCACTGGATTAAACACACTTGCACCACATAGTGCATTGATGAAAAAACTGAGGAGTAATTTGTCCTTTGAATGTTACAGTTGTGTTCCTAAATGGTGCAATAATAGCTCTACCCCAGGGCCAGAATCATTGGCTGGAGGAGTCTTTTGTTTTAGAGGCTGCTGGGGAGGGTAGATGGAAGGACGGTATGAGCATCTAAAGCAGATCACTTGCTGAGGTTGGGGGAGCATCTCCTAGTTGAGAAGGGAAGGAGATGTAGGCAACAGCACAACAGTCATTCCATTAATGTGTGCCGAGGGACAGAAATAGACTTTGAACCTCTCTCTGTTTATTATAAAGTCATTTGGATTACTTTGTCATCTCTAACACAAGTTTTGTTTCTCCCTGAGGAAGTTCTGTAAATGGCCATAGTTACTGAGAGTTAGAGATGCATGGCACTTGAGGCTGGAGACCTGTTTTTAACCTTCTCTTTGACTATGTAGTATCAAGCTTATTTTTTTTTAAATCAGTGTGAACGTGTATGCATTGGCCTTTGTCAGCTTATGGGTTTTGTTTCTTCTTGGCTGAACTAGTGGGGTTTTTGTCCCTGGTGAACTGAATTTTTGGTTACCTTGCCTCTTCAAGCAGGCAGAGGTGTATGTGAATTTGACATTACATTGTACTGCTCCATCACTGAGCTTTTGCGGTCCGTATTCTACTACCCCGAATCCATCTTCAGCTAAAGATGCCACCTTGGGAAGGGAGAAGTGTTCAGTTTTCAGAGAATTTGCTGTTTATAATAGCCATGTGCTCCAGTGTGGTCCAGTCTGGAATCCCTGAACAGCCCCATGATGGCATAAAACATCTATTCGTTTGGCAGGCTATGTTATAACTTCATATTAAAGGTAGATGACCTGTTTGAGTTTGAAATCCCCTAACCAGTAAGTCAGAATGACACCAGTGGTGTTCTCAATGTTAAGCAGTCTTCAGGGCTTCAGGTTGAGTATTTGCATCAGAGTCATTTGGGTTTCTGCTCCTTGTAGGGCTCCCTGAGCTTGTTGTGATGAGTAAAATCAAGTTTACTTTGTTAAGCTCAGCAGTTCCTAGTACTAAGGGGGGAATTAAGACCTTTAGGAGACACGAAGTAAATTTCTGACTGTACAGGGATGCAGGTCACTTTTTTTGTTTGACTTTGTGATGGTGATTTCCCCTTTTCTCACAGGTGTGCTTGCCCACAGTGGTGTACATAAGTTATGCAAAAGGAATGAAAAACTTGGTGAATGTATTAACCATACAGTAACTCGCAAGACTCTTCTGTAGCTATTGATCCCTAGTGCTTAAAAATAAGTAGAATAGCAGATTTTCAGATGAGTAAATTGTGCAAATCCATGCCTAATTTACATGTACCATCACCTTGACTGCTTGTACAAATCAGGTAATTGTGCATGCAAATAGCTAATTAACACAATTAGCTGATCTGCTGATGCAGTCTCAGGATGTACTAGCCATGTAGTTATCATGTATCTGCAAGCCAATTGTATGGAAAAGATTCTGGGCCCTTGTAACTGTTAGTAGGTGTGGGGAGTTGCTTGGCTTTTAACATCATGTAAGCAATGTTAGTTTTGCTCTGTGGCTTCATAAAAGCACCTGTGAATGTGGCTTGTTAAATACCTACTTATTCCTATTTGTAGATGAGTAAGATATTTCAGATTTTAAAGCAGCCATACCTCCTTCTACCTTGGTAAAAAAGAATTAACTCCAAAAAAAGATTTAAAGAGTGATTCTCCTGGTTTTACCTATTTGTCCAACTTGGAGGTCTCTTCCTTAACATTTGACTACTAAGCAATAATACCCAAGCAAGCTTAAACATATAAATTGTCAAAGTTTTGCCACTGCATCAATGTACACTAAATACAAGTCCCAGGGATTTCAGAAGTGCTTTATTTATTTTTATAGCTGTTATGGGGTGAATAGACACTTCTCATCACAGTAATTATTTATACTTTCAAACCAAACATAAAGTGAGCTAACAGTCAGTTCCTACAAAGCAAACATAATGTGAACTTACAAGCAGTTCCTACAAATAATGTAACATCAGCATTTGTGGCTTGAAGTTGAGTGTGTACAAAAGTCAGTAATAGCATAATCATCTTGAACTATCTTTTCAATAAACGTTTACTAGTTATAAAATAGGAATCTGAACCCTGTGTTTTAGATTTATGACCTACCCAACATCCCAGTTGCTCTCTCAATCTGCTTTCTTACAAGTGTGTTTTTATTTTAAAACAAAGATGAAATGTGCCAATACCACATAAATAGCCAGGATTCAAATCCTAGCAAAAGGTTTATGTTCAAGTCCACACCACTATATTCTTTCATATTTCTCACACTGATGTCTGTAATACATAGTGTTTCCTTTCTCAGGGGACTTCAAAACACATTGAGAAGCAGAGTTAGAAACTGACTGTGCAGGGACTGTGTTGGCAAAAGGAGCACCTTGTTACGTGCTCCACAGTAGCACTCTGGTCCTTAGAATCTGCCCAATGGAGGGAATTAAATGTGGCCAGAAAAGCTGGGGTATGTCTCTAACTGCTGTGAAATGTTTTACTATTGTCTAGGTGGCCACTAGATAAAGACCTAAGGGACTTCAGTAAAACAAAAATCCTGTTTCTAGTAGAGCTGTATCCATCTTTTGTGGTAGCTGGGTGCAGAGCTGGGAGAGAGCAGAGTGTCAGCCCTGATGTGGTTACGATGTCTCTCCCCCTGAAGGTCAGGGTCTTTCTAGGCAGGAACAGAGGGAGAGGAAGCCCCAGACACAGACAGATCTACATAAAGGTACATTTTTAAGGAAGCAGAATGAAAAGCATAGTGGAGATTTCCACGCTTCTTGTCAGCAAAGTACACTGTGAAGAAGCATAAAGTCCATAGAGAGCCTCCTTTCTTTATCAAGCTGTGCAGTAGCATGATTCAAGGAAGCAATAAATGCTCCTCTTCACCAATGCTGTCCACATAGTCTTTAAAGAAGCAGTGTCAGCTGCTGGTTGAACACTTTACTTTAAACTTTGTTTTGACAGAAGCAACACCTTTTATGATTTTACAATTCATTATTTCTCAATGACTCTTCGAGTGTAATATATAATTTGCTGTAAAAATCTTTCCCATCACTGGTCAGCCAAATATCCCCATTGACTGTGACTTGGAGTTGAAAACTGATAGGAAATGAGAAGAAAGCAACAAGCAAAATAAACAGTCTGTTTTTAAAGGCCAAACTGAGTAAGACAGAGAGACACAAAACTGAAATAAAAAGATGACAAGCAAAACTTCTGTAGGACTTTATGTTGGGAGAGCTTAAATCCTACTTTTACTAGGTTGCAGAACTGCTTGCAGAATGAGGCCAAAGGCTGTAAATGTCTTATTTGTGTGTTTTCCCTTCTGACCTGACACAACCTGCGGGCTATATAGTGCCAGTCAGAAAAAGAGCCATTTATTGAACTGTTTGAAAGTGGGAAGGGCAGAGATTATACTTGGCTGTGGTGATGATGTTGAGCAACATTTCAACTCACGGAAAGTGTAATGTCCATGAACCTTAGATCTATGTTCTACAGAATTCAGTGGGAAAACTTCTGCACGTGATGGGTTAAAGTCCCCACTCCCTGCTATGTTTCATTAAGGACTAAAGGCAGGGGGTTTTATGCTCTAGAATGGCTTGTGGGCTTCTTTCAGAAAGGATACACTGCTGAGCAGCACCTCTGTTCCTATGTATCTCACTTGGAAAGTCCTAAAAGTTCATGGTTTTTTTTCTCTCTCCAGTTACTCACAGGCATTAAATAAACTGAAAATGCAATGCTGATACAGGTGCCAAGTTGCTGCGATATGCAGATGACTTCTCTCCATGCCCTTTCCTGGCAAGGACCATAGTGCCAGCCAGCAAGATGGCTGATTGCCTTTGCCTGATCAAGGAATGCTTGAGGAACAGCTAATGGCTGAACCCCACTAAAATGGAGTTGATGATTGTGAAGAGCAGGAGGAGTTGCTAGGAGCTGGCAACTAGTGTTCATCTAAAAATATGTGCCTGCAGTCACTCCCTCTAGCCTGTAATTCAGGAACCTGCTTAAAATATCTCACGTTATATGTCCACAAAGCATGATCTTCATTATCTCCAGGTGATTAGAAGATGATATTCCCTTCAGGCAAAAGATTGCATCTTCCCAGATATTTACACCTTTGTGTTGTAGCCCACAACCATTTGGTGTCCCTGGACCCGAAGGAGTAGGACTAATCTGTTTTGTACAGCATGTAGGAGTGTGAGGCAGCACGAGTCTCCATGAGCATCCTAGCGCTGACTTCCAGGCAGTTTTAAATCCTTTCTGAAATTCTGGGTGTTTATCTCTCAGTTTCTATGTAGCTGGACCTTGCTTGGGTATTTTTATTATAGTCTTGTGACAAAAACTGTGATGAGAGTCTTTGTGCCTCCAGCACAATCGGCTGCTCTACAGTAGTGGTTTTCTCTTCCTCCCCCCCCCCCCCCCAAACATCTTCTATGGACTCATGGACAGCTTAGCAATGAGTTTAACCACAAGTGTGTTAATCTTGGGCATCGTGGGTTTGTTGATGTTTTATCAATTAAAACCTGTCAAAAGTCAATGCTCTACAGTGATTCGGAGAAAACTCCAGGAACAAACTCACCAACAAGAGTTTCAAGGTGACAAGCAGGTATTCTTTATTGTGGCGCTGGGAGACGCGGGGGATAGCTCCTCCTAACGTGTGTCCCCGTATTGCTATACAGTCCATCCTTATATGGTCACTGGGCATATTACATCATTTTCCAGAAAGTTTCCCTCATGCATACAAAAATGTGATGGTGATCTTTAAGGGTCGTTTACTTTTCCCAACAATCTTCATAACCAGCTTAATTAACATTACAGACATAGCAATCATCCTGTCCTTATCAGTTAGTTTAAGTGTGCCCATCCTGGACGTCTGCTAGTCTCAGATACTCCCCATCCCCAGGTCCTGTTTTTCTATTCTGCTTTTCTTACACCTTTTGTACTAAGGTCCTAAGGACCTGAAAGTATGTCAACTACCTTCAAGCACCGCGGTTATTTTCCATTACAAAGCCATCAAACTTAACATTACTTAGAACTGATTACATGTTGTGCTTTTGTGCCTCTTTGTCTCAACAACCAATGCAATTAGGCTGTGCTCCAGGCAGGATTTTCCTGTAGGATGGTTTGAAACGGATACCCGGACTTCCCCACAACTTTCCAGTCACATGCCTAGGTCTCGTGCGCTGTGTGCGTGTTTGACTTCATTCTCGCCTTCCCTATCATAACCACAGGGGCTCTTGTTTACAATGCAAACAAAATGCTGCTTGAGTTGTTTTCTTTGTGGAGGCAATGAGAGAAGAAGTAATATGAGGTAATGATTCCTCGTGAGATAGTACTGGGGACAGTGTGGTGATACCCCCTAGCACGTCTTGATCCCTGTTACAGTGAAATATAAGCTGTTGCACCCTTCAGAAAGCAAAGGAAATGTGCCATGGGGCAGGCAAAAAAGAAAGAATTGTTTCGTCCCACAGCATCTTTATTTACAGAGTTTATCCTGACAGCCTCAGAGCATCACTAACTGTAACAGAGACTGAGTACACAATGACTTAACTTTGCCTAGTGAATAAAAAATTACATATTGACATTTAAGTTTTGAGGTCTTTGTATTTCCCTGGTGCAGGAACGAAGCTCCCAGATCAGCTAATGCTGGTGAGGAGACATAGATGCATTATTAGGTATAACTTGGTTTATCTCCTTTGACAATTTTCTGATACCTCTTGATCATTAAGGTCTGGATTAAGTGGTGAAAAAGCATTACTTGAATAGCTGCTATGTAGCTTATGCCTCAGATCTTTTATGAGGGAGTTTAGGTGCTTAATGTCTTTAATACAGAAAGAAAAATCAGCCTCGTGTACAGCTTCCCTCTGTCAGGTGCCGAGATGAGGGTTAGGTGAGCACATAATAGAAACCCAGATATTTGAGAATCATGTTTCATGCAGCTGTATTTACTGCAGTTCTGGATGAAACATATTAAAGAGGAAGGGGCTTTTGTAGGGTGGGTTTACATTTGCTGAGTGGGTTTAATGAAACTTAAGGTGTACTACTCTTTGTCATTCCTGGGAGACCAGTCATTTTCTTTCCTGTTAACTGGCATCGTGACATTGTTGTGATGCACTGCTGTGTCAGGAGCATCCCTGGCATTGGGAAGAGGTGGCTTTCTGGCAGTGGCATCAGTGGTGTTGCACAGATGAGAGAAGATGCTTGGCAGTTTTGGAAAAGAGTAGCAAAAGTAAGTCTGTATGTATCTGGCCACCCAAAACCCCCATTCTGATCTGCAGAGAAACATACAGGGTTTCAGTATTTTGTTCCAAATCCCTACTCCACTGAAAATACAGTTATTATTTGTAATTAATAAATAAATGGCTTTCATCCTGAGCCTGTAACAGAAGTCAGAAATCATACTGTTCTGTCCTACAGTCTGACCAGAAACACCTGCTTGTGTTTCACAGGAACTCCACAGGCATTTCTGGTGCTCCTGAGCTGATGAAGGATCTGCTTCACTGAGAGCAGAAATACTGTGGTACTATTGAAAGACCTAGAGACTGATGTATTTAGCAGCCTGATGTACCCTAACCAGGGCAGTCCATTATTTATCCTAGTTTGTTCCTCTTCAGCACTTTTCATCTGAGGATTACGAAAAGTGAACTTCACCCTGTGAAGCTGTTATCATAATGGTTTATGGATGGAGAACTGAGGCTAAACTCGACATTCTGAAGGTTATCCTGCATGCCAGTCACACAAACAGTTGTGTGTCCTGTTTCCTGCTGCTTTTCCCCTACCCTTTCTCAAAACACAAGGGGACAAACCTATCTTTACACAGGGTCTAACATAACTTAGCTAAGCAGGCATCATTTAAATTGTTAGGTGAGACCTTCTGCAGGGGGATAAATTGGTCGAGAGCTTTGCAGGCTGCTTCACAAAAGACAAATGACTGCATGAAATTTGATTTGTGGAGAAACTGCTTCCTAGGAGAAAGCAGAACCTCAGCATCAGTAGATCTGCAAACTAGTGATGTAAAAATAGCTTGGATAATAAAAGGCTGGTAAACAGAGGTATGATAGCAGTTGGGATTCATGTGAGAGACAAGCTAATCTAAGTCTGCAGGAATTTATTCCCTCACAGGGTTCCTCTGAGCCACGTCCCTTTTAGTTGAAGCAGAAGAATATCTATTTGTAGAAGCCTAAAGTTATCTTCCTGTAAAGCAAAGCAGAAAACTTCCCAACTGCAAGCTCGAGCCTGCTCAGAATTATCCAAGTCTGTTTTGAAGGACTTTGGGGATATTATTTCCTTCTGAAGATCCCCATTCTTCCTTTCTTTTCTTTGCCAAGTTAATAACTAGTTACTTCTTGATTATTGCTTATTACTGTCTACTTTTTCATGGAGATGGCAAGGGACTATGAGGCTGTTAATGGCTATGCCCAGATCACCTTTCCTTCTCAAGCATGGTTTTATTAGGTTAAAATACCAGTGTGAGTGAAACATCCTGAAGTTCTTGTACTTTTGCTTTACGTTAATTGAAATCCTGAGTGCTTTTCAGAGCATCCTCAGTGAGTACCAGAAGTGTTTCTCCTTGCCTTGAATTGTTGCACGTCAACAGCGTTGATCAACAGCATCAGATGTGAAAGCTTGACTTAAGCAGTCCTAGTCTCTTTTTCGTCCCATAGTTGAGCACTTTCTTTCATCTTTTAGTTGTTCCTAAACACAGCAACAAGCATGGCTCTGCAACAGATGCAATTCTTTCTAGGTCTCTAGGTAACATTTTAACCTGTGTAATGTTCACAGCACAGCATCGTAAGTAATATTCCAGGAAATACGCTGCCGCTTGTTAAAAAGGATAGGACCCCAGAGATGCCTTTAAATATGCCTGTAAAGTGAGAGGTGCCAAGAGAAAGATAATATGGCTGATTATAGTTATTTACCTTACATTTTCATTCGCCCTTAACTGGGTGTAATTTAGGGGCATGAAATCTCATATTGGAAGTGTATTTGCATTAAACAGCTCTAAGCAACCATGAAAGTGCAGAAGCTGAAAAATTGACAGACTGGGTTCCTAGAATCCCAAAGTAGCATTTTTTTTTAATAGGCATACAAACAAATCAAATAAACATGTTTTGCTTCAACAATTTAAAGAATATGGTCTTTGGAGTAATTTGTCTTTTTCTTTTTTTCAGGACTATCATTTCTAAGCTTTTCATTGCCTATCTCTAGTTTGCAGCTCCTCTTAACAATCTGCAGCAATTTCCAACCCAGCTGTTGTGGTTGCAGAGCACTGTGCCTTTGTTTAGCTTTCCCTCAGCTATCAAATCGGCCTATAAAGGGGATTACCTGGCTGGTGATGTTGTTTTTCAGGTCTGCACTTTTTAACAAATAATTGTTTCACTGTGGCTCTTCCCCTTCTCCCCCTCCTCCTCCTCAAAAAAAAAACAGAGAAAAGAAAACAGAGGGGAAAACAAACAAAAAAGATAAAAGGAAAATCAAACTTTACAACTGAATAAAATCAAGTCTTATGAGTAGGTACCTTAGATAATCACCCACGCTTCCTTGCAAGTAATCACAAACGAGTCAGTTGAAATGAACTGCAAGAGTAGTAGATCTTTTCAATCAGATCATTTATTTGTAGCAAGACCTACATTTTCATAAGTGCTTTATTTAAAAAAGGATCTTTTTCAGCTACTGTGTTGGTGTGCACTAAGCTTGAGAAATTCATAATACAACTGTGTACTATTAAACAGGTATAATAATAAACTTCCACCTCTGCTTCCTAGTAGTCAGTTCTTTTATATCCATCACCTCTCCCATAAACAAGGCAGTTTATTTAACTCAAGTTTGTGAATTGTTGGGATCTTTGCATGAATGGACTTACTGAAGTGAAAGCAGCAGCAAGATTTATTTCAGCATGTTGCAGAATTAGTGATCAAGGAAGAAAAACTGGTAAAACTAGCTTTTTTATATAAGATAGTCTTTATTAAACTTAATTCATGCTAAAGAATGCAGATGTCTGTCTAATATTGTGTACTCCCTATATCATGCTGTGTCAAGTTTTCTAACAATATTATTGAAATACATCTATAGTGCTAATTTTTTTTGTTTCCTTATGTTGGGTGTTAATGGAAGCTATTGTCTGTCTTGCTCTGCTCAGTGATAAAGATATATTTACTGTACTTGAATGTCTTCAGTTTTGTTTCTCATTTTGCAAACACAGTACATCTTAATTAAGGCTTTTCACTCGAAGTCTAATGAACACATTTACTGTAATGTCTCCATCTTCAGGAGGTGAATTTGACTTAGAAATTGTCTCTGTCACAGAGAAGCCGATAATATCAGTTTAAAGATTTCTCATTTTCCTGGGGAGGAGCAGTTTGCCTGATTTGTGCTGATCTTGCTGGGTACAAGGTAACAGTGCTCACCTAAAGGATTGCAGAATGATGCATAGTGCAACAAACATGAATAAAATTCCTAAGGACACACATGTATCTGCATGAGACTGTCTATGAGACAGTCATCTCTTTTTCTTCCCTTTTTTACTTTTGACACAGTTTCAGAGGTGGTTTATTGACTATATTTGGAAAGATTAAGAAACTCCTCAAATCACACTTCTGTTAGCATATGAGAGGACTTCGATCAAACAAACAATGAATTGTCTAAAATACACAGTGGAAAAAAGAGAATCCTATAAAAGCAGGTTTCAGTTGACCTTTTACCTGTACCTGTTTTCACTCTTGCAGGTGGGGACTGGGCATGAGGAGGGTTGTTGTGCTCCTGTGTCTCCAACTCATGTTACTCTTGGCATTAAAACTCCTGCTTTTAATGTCAAGTCAAAACTGTAACTATTTTTATTGTCATGTAAATATAATTTGATATCCTGATGTTGTGTGGGAAATCACTGAAGAGTGGATCTGGAGTCTTCATAAGAAAGAAACTAAGCAAAGCATCCAATTTTTTATTTGTTATTGTTGCAGCATTTTAAACTGCAGTGATTTTCAGCTGGTTAAATCAAAGCTATATTATGGTGCTGTCATCAAGTGTAGAGAGATACAGAATTAGACAGTGCTTGTGGCACAGAGGGGCTGAGAACAGAAGGTGCAGTAAGATGATGGGAGAAGGCTAGTGGGATCCCCCAAGAGCGTATAGCACAGGGATGTCCAAAAGAGAAGCCAGTGGGGTGGCTCCTTGCTTGTTGTCTTCAGATGTCTGGCTAGGGGCAGGAACTTATTTGGCAGGTAGTATGTGATTCACTTGTGGTCATCTAATGCAAATATTTGGGAAGTTCTATTGCATCTGTTTTGCATGCAAGGAATCACATCATACTGAGAGCAAAGCCCAGATTCTCAAATGTACTTAGGCACTGTGCACCAGTGTTCTCACCACAGAGGCACTCTAATGGTGAGAGGATCAAGGCCGCCTCACCTAAATAATACCATGGCATCTGTCCTTCCCTCCACCAGCCCATCCCTGAAACAGGGGTGCTGGGAGCACACTGGTGACTGGGATGCTCTGCCTTCCATCTACTGCTGCAGAGGGCCAAGGAGTCAAGTGCTGTATAGGGCCCTGAATGGGCTGCCTGTGAGGTGGCAGGTTATTGCTGATGACAAACATGTGCCACTGATGGGTACATGCTTTTTTGACCTGCCTTAATTTTTCTAGCTGTGTCTTTAATTGCAGGGAAAGCCATAGACAAATGTAATAAAACAGCCAACCAAACTGGAATTATAGCAAGGCTCTGCAAGGAAATATGTTTAAAAGGATTTTTTTTTTCTTTTAATTAGTTGGGATTTTGTTGTCAGGCTAAAACAGACTAAAAATAAACAGCTGTATAGTACTTCATTAAGCTGCCTGCTTGGAGTGATTTTTCCATTGATTAGTCTCAGGGCTAATGCTGGTTCATTCCTTATTTCATTGCTAATTAACATCAGCTCTGCTCCTGACCACTTGACCGCACTCTCTCTGTGAACATGTGCTGGTTTGGCAAGTAATAACTGTTCCTTCCCTTTTAAAAGAGAGAATTAAGGGAGAAAATAGCTATCAGGAGTAGATCTCTGGCTGCTTCTACTGTAAAGAGAGCAAACCGTAAAACTGTATCGGGCCCGTATGAAGGGTAATAAATGAAGTCTACAGAGCACAGGAGTTTGATTGAGGAACTATGTAAATACAGATGATGAGCTCAAGCTGCTCTATGAATTGACAGGCTTGGCTCATCTACTGTCAGTCGAGTTGATTCAGGCTCTTCTGGGATGTTCGTGGAGCAGATTACCTGACCCAGGGGCTTATGACCGCTAGCCGTCAGGGAGAGGGCTGCTTTGGATGGCAGCACTTTTCCAAGTCTCCGCAATGTTCTCAGAGTCCGAGTAATGAAACATGCTGGCAGCAGGTGCGGCAAGCGCAGGAAACGTAATGCCACAGTTATAGATTTATCAGGCCACTTCCATGAAAGCAGAATGTAGATGGAAATAGGGGAATGAAATACTAGGACTGGTGTGGATGCACTCTGAGAAAATATCTAACAACTTTAATGAAATTAGCAGCCTCTGTTCTGTGTGAAAAAAAGTAGATTTTTTTTTTCTTTTTTTTTTTTTCTTCCCATAAACTGAAGTAAACCAGCATTTTGGAAAACATCACTAAATTTGGCACAGAATGAATAATATTATCCCAAAGTCTTGGTTCAATTCCAGATCATAGCATTTTCTTCTAATTGAATTGGGTATTGCATTTCATTTTCAGAAAGTCTCTTTGTTATTTTTAATTCCTACATTTTGAAGCATTCATATCTCAGAACTAATCAGAAACTCAGCCTTATACAAATCTATCAGTCAGGAGCAGTCACTGGAGAGAGAGCTTGCCTGAGTGATAATCCTTTTCTACCTACTTTTGAGCAGAATCCTAATTCACTTGTTCATCAATTATATATTTTATATATTTCCACCATTAATTTAGTGGATTTAGGGCTCAGTCTTGCAAACAGTTCTGCACGTGAGTTACTATTCATGCAAGCAGGCTGCTCATGTCAGTAAAATTAACCCTGTGAGATATTTGTAGGATCAAATTCAGTAGCTGGATGTATCCACACACAAAGCCATTGCCTTCCTCATTGCCTTTCTTTGATCTGTTGTAACAAGAAGCATCTTTTACCCAAGTGAATAAAGAAAAATAATCAAGATTTTAGTAACTGTACCAATTATAAGGTAGAGAAGTAATTCCCATGTTTAGGAATGTAACCACTTTACGTTGGAAAGAACTGCCTCCTAATTAAGTATTACATGATTGGTTACATCATGTAGCCTTCATGAATGGTTCTGGAATTGGCCGTAGAGCAGAGATAAAAGTGTAGGAAATCGGGTTTGGGTTTTTTTGTCAATTGACTTTAGAAAAGGCTAAAACCATATTGTGCTGCAGACTTTGAACAGTTGGACAATGGAAATGGAATTTTACTTGTTGTTCCCAGGATACATCCAGCTTCTTCTTTCTAAAAAAGATGCCTGCAATATTATTAACTTTTCTCATTATATTTCTGTTTTCTAGTCCTGGACATTTGCAGAAAATGCCCCCAGCAAACATTTACATTAATAATAAGTAAACCCAACATGAAATATTTCCTTGGATGCTTTTAAGCTGTATGGAGTCCTGTTTGAGGGAGTGTCTTGGTCTGTATCTTCTGCTGGTGGGTCAGTAGATACAGTCTCTTGTTTGCATTCAGATATTTCATGTTCTGCCCTCCAGTGGACAGGTATCAGGAACTGGTAAAATGTTGATTCATTGGTGGTGTAAAAATAACCTCAAATTTCTTTTCTCTTGCTTCTGTAGTGAAATAAGCATATCCATGTACTTTTGCATATGTGTATTATGAGCAAGTGTAGTTCTTTGGCACAGCAGGGGCTAAGCCACTTGCTGGCTTCCCCACATTGAAGTGAGCTTTCTGGGCAGCTTCACTGGCAGTGTGACGTGGGGTAGCACCACTGGGTAGCCCCCAGGACACAGGGACAAGCTCTGGAGCCCCTATTGCAGGGTTGGAGGAAACCCTAACAGTGATGGAGAGAAGATGCAAGCCAAGCGCTATGGGCAGAACTGTGGCTTGGAGGTTCTGGCTGCCTGGTATGTTTAGCCAAAACAGTAAATCTATGAATAGTTCCTTACCTGTTACCAAAGCATTTGATAATGAAGTTGAAAGCTGTGTGTTTCCTGTTTTTCTTATATGCCTCTTCATTCTAAGAACGTCAAAGGAAGGAGCTAAAACATTTTTAAAAACTCTTATGAAAGTGGCATGCTTTAAATAAGATCTTAGAGGAGGCTGACATGGTGACAGACTTTGTGATCCTCAGCAGTGGGACTATTTAAGATACAAATGCTATGACAAAGTTGTCCTTTCTGGCCTTGTTACCCTCACTACTTAAAGAGAAAATGAACTTTTGAGTTTTCAGATTTGGAACTTAGTGTAAGGGCCTTTACCCCTTTGAACTGTAAGTTGGTATATCATATTAAATAAGATTTAGCAGCTTCTTGTTTCACTACAGGCTAGAAATGAGTGAGTAAAATAGTATTAATAGCTCTTACAACCCCCTGGATGGACACCTAAAGGCAAGGAATAATACAGTATCACAAGCCAGCAGCATATTAAATGTTTGGTTGTGTTTTGGTTTTTTGTTTTCTTTTGTTTTTTCTCCTAGGAAAGGATTTCTTGTAGAGGTCCTGAAGAAAAATAAGTTTCATTAGTTGAGCATCGAGCAGAGATAGAGCAACAGGATTGATTGTAATAAGCTTCTCCTTTTTACCAAAATCCATTACTTTCTGAGCTATTAAGTGATGAAAGGGTTTAAGAGAATAAGAAGAATATAAGTGAGACTGTATTCCTTAATCTAATAAAGTTGATAACAGTATAGCATTTTGTGAAATTTGCGTGTGAATTTATAACATCCTAATCTAAGGGCAGGCAGTGCTGTGCTGTGGAGGGAAGGGGGTGCACTGTGCATACAGGATAAAAATGCAAGAGCAGGATTTCTGGCCAAGAAGCATTTTTTTTTTTTTCCTTTTTATTTTGTTGTTGTTGTTTTTTTTTTTCCATATGGATATCCATATGTTTTATCACAGATTCCATACTTTTCGTGCCAGGGTCCATATGTTTAGCTTTTGCTCAAATGAAAGACTGAAATCATTCTTCATGATCTCTTTCTTCCTAGCTGGTGTTTTTGTAGATGTAACCAAATGCGATGCTAGATGTTTGAGGCATACCCAGACAGGATGCAGTTGGATGTCATCAGAGGTATTTAAAACCAGTACCTGGGGAGTTCAAGGGCTGGATTATCTTCTGAGTATGATGCCCCTTGACAGTGCTGGAACAATGCAGAGGGTGCTATCATTTGATTGCAAAGTCCTGGCAAGGCTTTTTCCCTATCACAGAGATGCTCCTTTGAAAAGCAACAATGAGAATTTTTTCCCAAAGAAGCTCCGTTGGGAGCAACAATAAGAATTTTCCTTCTTTTTATTTTACTTAATTCTTGACCTGCGCCTCTGCCTCTGGGCTTCTGC
The DNA here is from genome assembly GCF_012275295.1 of Melopsittacus undulatus. Lineage (NCBI taxonomy): Eukaryota > Metazoa > Chordata > Aves > Psittaciformes > Psittaculidae > Melopsittacus > Melopsittacus undulatus. The sequence goes on along the minus strand of NC_047529.1, from coordinate 104,019,686 downwards.
TGAGGGGTGTGTGATGTAGGGAGATGACATGACAGAGCTTTATTTCACTTCTGCCTTTTCTGCTTGCCCAAGGCCTGCAGTTGGTAGAATAACAGCAGAATTTGGAAGTGCTGATGGTGCATCACCATCTCCTTGCCATGATCCAGTCTGCTATGTGCCAGGCAGATATTACTCACCAAGAATTGTCTCTAATAAAGTTTTATTTTGCCTTTTCTCTGTCTCTCTCTGCATCTTCCACCTCCTTTCCCATGGGAATGTTTATATAATGCGTGTAAAGGTGTGAAACACAATTGAGTGTCCATGGTTAGACCTTGGAATATGTACCAAGTGACCACCGATAGTAAAATCTGCATGGTGGCTCTCTGGTCAGATCCCATCTACATTTGGACTTCTAGTCCTTAACTTCTTTGCTGGGACAGGATGAGGCAGAAAAGCAGCTGTGGTCTGTGCATTTACTTCTCTTGGGAGTGCAATCGCCTAGCGGCAGGTTCTGACTATCCTATGGCTATGGTATTTTTAACTTGCAGAAGGGGTAAGGAATACCCTGTAATTTTGAATTAGAGTAGTCATAATTACAAGCATTACAGTACACGGTTTCAAAATGAAGGCAGCAGTGTGAATATTTTACTCCCAGGTCCCGCCTCTAGACCATGAAATGTAGCCCTGAGGTAGGCTTGGAATTATGCTTTATCCTCTGTGTTCCTGACAATAATAGAAATTATTGTGAAAGGCTAATAACCATTGTGCATTAGAGCTGTATTATCTTTCACGTAGAAGAAAGACAAGGCAGCTACCTTCTCTGAATAAACCAGAGGTCACAGTCAATGCCCTAAGGACTCCACAAAAGCAGCTGTAGCTTGGATAGACTCATTATATTAATTTTCAGGCTAACCCCCTTCTCATCGGAGATGGAACCAAAACTTACCACTGATATCATTCAAAGCAGACATAACTCCTGGTATTATCTATACAGATGCTAGAGAGGAACTTAACCTTTCTTTTGAGATTTTTTTTTGTAAAAGCATAATCCATTTGAGGTTGAGTTTAGTTTGCATTTCAGTGCAAATAATCCATCACTTTTCAGCTGTACCTTTCCTTCCCAGGGTTGTGCCTCTGGCAAGGTCAGTGGCAGGTTTGTAGCAAGTTGCCAGTTGTGAGCTACCTCATGGGTTTTGACTGATAGTGCAGGGAGGTGCTATTCAAAAGAGGTGGTTTACAAGGTGTGTCCCATTCTTGGTGGCCTTCTGCATGCAGCATTTCCTGGGCACAATAGTCAGACATTTCAGTCTGACCACCCCAGCTGTCTGGCCAATGCCATCCCCACTGGAGGTGTCTCTGTGAGGAAGTGGTATTTTGATCCCCAAATTAGCAAGAGGTTGACAGTCACCTGCTTATTATATTCATATAGGGAGGATAAACTCTAAGTACTAGGTGCAGCTTAAGCTCATTGTCCAGAGAAATTGAGTGGTGCCTATCCTTCTTTCAGAAATTAGTCTCTTGTAAAAATGCTCTGCTTTTATGTTTTCTCTCTTTTCCTTACCCCCTGCTTCACTCGGTGTTTGAATACCAGATTGAGCTAACTTTAAGATTCCTCAGGGCAGAGGCAGTGCATTCCTTCCACTCTTCTATTCCTTACCACATTACCTCACCACATCAGCGCTCGTATCTCCTGCTGATGGCATCCAGTTTCCATTCCATTCACAGCGGCTGAGGATCATATCTCTGATCCACTTAGAAACACAATGATCTCTACCCCTGAGAATGCAAACGCTTTCTCAGTCAAATCTATTGATCTACAGAACTCTATTTCTGGGTTTCCATTCACTCACTCAATGTTTGGGATGCTGCATATTCTTTCTGGGGAAAGAGTAAAGTTGAGTACTAGGAACTCAGTGAAGCACATTTCTGCAGAATCCAAAGATAGACATGATCTCTTATATACTATTGTGTCTGCACAAATACTATACTTCTTAACTAAGCAAAATGAAAACCTCCCAGCCAGCACTGTGATAATGATAGACCTGAGTGTGCTATCTCATTCTTATCCCAGGCCAATTCACTGAGTGTGCTAGTGTTGAGTTGAGATGGGCAAGTACATGTTGACTTCTGCAAGGAAAGAGGTAAACAGGTTACACATGGTCTCCAGGTTAGGGGGATTCACAATCCAAAGAGAAAAGATGAGACCACCAGGCAAGGGTGCTGGATGTGAAGAATGATGTGGTTTGATAAACATACAGATCAGTGAAAGCACTTTAATGGAAACCAAAGTCATCTTCTTTCATCACTGATTGCACAGGCTATAGAGCAGATACACCTACATACCTAACAATGGCTTTGTTGGTGTTCTGAGATGTTTACTACCACCCGAAATGGGGATTTTGGTTCTTACATGTGGGATTTTAAGGTTTTTCATGTATTGCTCAGCACTGACCTTGAAATCGTGTTTAAATGAAATTCAGGCATGGTGATGTTGAACAAATTATATCTAGACCTTCGATAAGTTTGAAAATATTACCTGCAATTCATGTGTTCTGGGTTCCAGCCAAGTGCCCCATTTTCTCTGCTTGCACATGGCAAATGAATCCATTGTTTCTGTGTAGGTTTTCTGTTTGCCTCATTCTTAAATGCAGGTATTGGGTTGTCACTTGGTCTAAGAGAAGACTGCTGAGGTCATAGCAGCTAACCTGGTTTGGTCTTGATTGTGTCATTCTAAAGCTAAAGTTTCTCACCACTCATGATGTTCAGTCTAACAGCTGACATGTTATAGGCAAGTCAAACAGGCAGGGATGTGAAGGGTTCCATGCAGAATGGTTATGGGGTTGATCACTGTCGTTATATGCAAGTATAATCTTAGTATGTGCATGAAGAGTACTGATGTATGGGAGAATTTGACTTGTGAGGGAGCATTAAATCTACACATGGAAATGTACTCTGAAGTTAAGCAGATACTGGATTAGTACGCAGATGGTGGTGAACTGCCTTACTTTGATTACTCCTTTAACCACAAAAGTTTTCTTCCTCTTCTCATGTGAGCTTTGTCTGCGAAGATAGGCAATAAGAAATAACTAGTGCACTTGTTTGTAACTTTCCTGTATAGACAGCTCCTCAGCATTTCCAAATTTAAACTGAGGGAGGGATGTGAAATTTCTCTTTTGTAATCAAACAATGCAGGCAGAATAGTATAAAAATAACAGTGAAATTAATATGTGCAGTAATGCCTTTTTCTGGATGTTTTATCGCCTTTACAGTAATAATTTAATGTTCTAAAACCCTATGGATGTAATAGTGCATGGATGATCCTTCCTTGCTTGCACACATGGAATAGGCTTGTACACAGTCATACGCGCAGGTGAAAGCTTCCCCTCTCTTTGTTTTTCTAGCAGGTACAAACCATTGATCATCTTTGATTCTTGCAGAAATTGGCATCTTTTAGGAAAAGCCTGGAGCTGCTTGCCCAAGGCTTTGGTAAATCCAGTCCTCTTGATTGAGTCCTGTACCTTAGCTGCCTTCTCCCAGCAAATGACGCAGCTTGTAATTCTTTGGCATAAAATAAGAAAGGCTAATTACTCTGAAGATTTTATTACTTTGTTTTTCAGTCCTTGCTTCTAGTATGCCATTTGCTATGCCTTTTCTTCTGAAAGAAAAGAGTGTTGAACTCTTCTCCCTTATCACATAAAGCATGCGTATGCTTTCAGTGCCTGTAGGTCTCACTAAAAGGAAGTGTCTTCTCTGGCAAGTTATCATGACATGCCCATCACCAAAAAAGGTTTCTGTACCCATCTGGGTAGTGGCTTTGTAAGATTTTGCAGGGTCTCCAGGCTAAGGGGATCCTTCTTCCCCCCTCCCTCCTTTTCCCAGTTACAAATAAAGAACTTTAGAGGGCAAATGTGCTTCTGCTGGTAGATGTGTAGCTACTGTTGTATTGTGGGGGTTTGTTTTGTTTTCTTGCCAGGTACTTGACATTGTTTTACAGCTGGACTGTGCAGCTATTTCCAAAAGGCTCAGCTAATTCTGTTGTCCTTTTTTATCAAGGAAATTCTTGAGAAACCACAATAAAGCAGCTGTAACCCTGGTGATGCTTACAACTGTGACCAGAAATAGAAATTGGTGCTTCATGCATTTTCTTAATGAGGGTATAGGGTGGTATTTTTTTCAGTGTGGTCCTTGACATCTAGCCAAGTTAGAGTTCGGATCTAAATGTTTATTACAAGCTTTATAAATAGCCCTACATGATGGGGCATTGCTTTTCCCAGTGGCGCACCCTCTCCGGGCTGGACCTTCCATGGACTGGTCGGGCAGCTGTGCTCTTGGGACATGATGGAGTATCTGCAATGACCCTTTTAGGCCACAGTTGCCAAAGGCTTCACAGGAGGTACTGATCACCTTGGGTCTGCGTTAGCTTGGAGGACGAGGCTCAACATCTTGCAGAATCAGGCCTGTAAGCTTTTGTTATTAATAAATGTGTTCATGATCAGTTTACGTAGAGGCAGGGTTTATTTGGCTTTTGACTATCAGCGAAAGTGTCCCCATAAAGATTTTTGCTCTTTCTTTGCACATATAGGAAACATTAGTTTGTTTACCAACTCATACAGATGTGGGCTTGTTTTCTGTGGAACATATCATGGCTAGTAAATAGGTATGAAATGGCTCAATGCTGGGATTTCACTGTCTTCCCACAGGCAGGAGAGAGATGAGAGAAGATGAATTAAAACTTTGGAAAAGTTCAGTCAACAAACTAAGAAGTGCAGACATGCTGATTTATAAAGATACTATAACTTTTAAACATGTACTTTCAATCTAAAGGACTGCAGTAGGGATTTAAAATATGACTATTTAATTTTTTAAAATTACATAAATTAAGTGAACAGCCCATTAATGGGATGCCATCAGGATCACATGGCCAATTCAGTTCAAGTTATATTATCCTGATGGCTGGATTTGAATAAGAATTAAGAAATTACTATTCAAAGTAGTATGGGGCATTGATCCTCATTCACAATGAAATTCGTCACCATAACTACCTGGAATTCCACTGCTTTCACAGAGGTGTTCCACTGAATCTTCTTTATGGAGCAGCTAGAAGGGAATTGTATTAGTCAGAGAAAAAAAAAAGCTGCTAATTAGTTGTTCTTCCTACATGTTAAATGAAGTCTTGTCTTGCAGAGTTCACAGATAAGCAGCAAGACATGTCTAATGAATAGTAACCCAGATCTAATAGGCAGCAAACTTCCTCCAGTTGATCCACTGCTTGACTAAAGTTTTACCTCAGGGGCTATTTATCTGCCTAGCAAGAGGAGCTTGCCTCTTATTTAGCAGCTGATACTTCATATTTGAACTTGGCAAATTGAAGCATGGGTGATAGGACTAACAAAGCTGAGTGGTGCACTCTAAGTTGTTCTCAGGGAGATATCTTCCAGAATCCCTGTTAAAGTGAATAACCAAACTCTGCCATTACATACAACTATTGTGTTACTTCTCACAATTTTGGATACCTGTTTGAAAACAGCTAAAAAACATCAACATAGTTCAGTGCTACACTATGTCAAGAAAGTGGAAAGAGTAAAACAGCAGCTGTTATTGGTCAAGCAACTTGTGTTACAGATTAAAAAACCCAAGTCAATGCTATTAATCTTAACTATGTTCAGTTTATTTTATAATTATTAATTTTACCAAGCAACAGCATTTTTCTTGACTTCACTGCAGTGCATTTCAAGTCTAATTCCTGTGCTAATTAAAATGTGGATATCAGAATCTAATTCTGCCTTTGCACCATTTCCCCCCTCTCCCCCTCCAGTTTAACTCCATTGACTTGCTGCTAATTTACACTGGCATAAATGCAAGACTACTAGGCTCAGCAGTTCAGCACATGGAGATCAAAACCTTTTAAACCCTTTTACTGACAGAGAACACTTGGAATGGCAGATGCTGAGTGTTTGCATTGTTAATCATTTACATAATGTGATAGTTGTATAAAAATACTAAAATGAATGCCACCAAATAAATTGTACATCCTCGCATCAACTTAAATGAGCATTCTGGATTCTGCAGTCCATGGGAAGAATTCCACTAGATGGCCATGAATATTTGTATTGTTCACTCTTACCTGACATTTCTTAGGCTGGTACCTGTATCTGTCGCAACACAGATGTTTTCCCTTGAAAAGGCTGGCAAAAAAAAAAGTGTTCTAGTGTTATTTTTATTGTCTTTTTCACACCTGGGCTCCCCTAAGGTCACAAATTACTTTCATAGGCTTTTTTCCCCCTCTTTTTGCTTATAATAAGTAGCTACAGTAAGAGCGTCAGCATGACTGTTGGTGTCAGTAATGCATTTTAAATAATTACAAACACAACATAATGTATTTGTGAAATGAAGGTAAGCAGGTTACCAATCGCTGATGGTTACCTGCGTTCCCAGAGAAGAAATAAAACTACACTTATTTTCAATTTTTAACATTCTGTAGCATTCTTACATATCTTCACTGCCAGCATATTAAACAACAACATAATGGGAAAGGGACTTCTCATAGGTTTGTAGCTATGATTAGAAGCAGAAGAGCTTAAACCCTCAGGGGAAAGACTAGGCTAGTAAAATTCCCATTCACATGTGCAGTCCCAGTTGGATCAGAGACACTTTTAGAGAAGCAGCTGATGATGATCTGAATTACTATCTAAATCTGACCAAAAATTAAACCTTTTTATTTAGCTGATGGACTGACATTGGCTTTGAATTGCATTTTTTTCAAACGCAATATTTAACTTAATTTTAGAAGGTTACTTGTTACTAGTGTTCTCATTTTGACATTAAATTCCAAGTCAGTGGAAGATTGTAGATGAGGATGCCAGTGGGGCTGTGTTCTGCTACCTTTAGATGATGATGGGAGAGGAAATTTATACCCTGAAAACTTACAGTTTTCTGGTGTAACATAAACTACAACCAAAGACTTAAACCCAGCTTGTATTACTTATCTCTTTTTGTAATCACTTAAGCTGTAAATACGAGCTTGAATTTTACTTTATGAGCTTGCTGCAGTACAGTGTATTGCTAAGTCCTGTGCTGGCTGTACTCTGATGTTGGTTTATGATTTATGTGGTGGGACACTGATTTGGAAAACCAGCACAGAATTTTTGGGAAAGAAGCAAATCAAAGAGGATGATGACTATGAGTACAACATACAATTATTTTTTGTGTGACTGTAAATGTTAACTGGAAGAAATGAAATGTCCATCATGCTGGACGTTTGATAGCAGCTTGAGATTTGTTTACTAAGGATGTTGAAGTATTATTGTAGTGTGCTAGCAACTAGAGACTTGTGTCCCTTTGTTCTAAGCAAAAAACAGGCATGTACCAAAATGACAGTTTCTACCATACAGTGACTCAGCTGAGAGTGATTTATTTATTGCTTTAAAAGGAGGTTTTCTGAAATTCCCATAGTTTGCTGCTCTGTTGTTTCTTCTTGAAAGATTTCAGCTTCTACTGCCTTTTAAATACTCTCTACAGAGTTTTGTTCATCTGGTCAAGGAAGAGAAACGTTTTGGTGTGTTTTGTGTGGCTAATACAATTAACCAACAGCATTTGGAATAGATTTGTTGCACAGTCAATAATAATTATTTTACTTCATTAAAAATAAACCCAGCTAAAACTAAGGTAGTTAAGGCAAAAAGAAAAGCAAACAAACCCCACCGCAAAACCAAACCAAAACCACCAAAAAGAACCCCACCCCCCCAAAAACAAATCAACCAACCAACCAAAAAACCCCAAACCCAGTAAAGGGGACAAATTACTTCAGGCGGGGGATTATACAAACTGGCTGTCCAGAAGCTGGCTAGCAAGCCTTCTACCTATGTGTCTGACCATTTATTTTAATTATTGTATTTTCTCCTTATCTGCTTCTCATTTTAATTTTATCTGTCTAATGAAAATGTAAAATGAGCACATTTGGCACTGCAGTGGAAAAAAACCCTGCATAGTTCCACAATTCACAAGTCTTCCGTTGCACGTGGATCAAGGGAGTATCTGGCCTCCAGTGGCAGGAAATGGGAAGGGAATTTTTCTGTGTCACAAATGAGTACCTAAACAAGATGTGTGTGGTTGGTTTTGGTTTTCTGTTTTGTTTTTTTAATTCTTTTGAACACACACACACACACACACACACAAATCCTTTTGTATGAAAGCACCATGTTCAGACAACAGTGACGTTTTGATCCCAGTTCCTGTTGCATTGCTCCTTCTTTGAAAAGTGTATTTAAGTGTTTCTTGTTTGTTTTTTGTTTACTGCCAGCCAGTGTTGGATCACATAGCTCTGGAAAAGGAAATATATGTTAACTGAGACTTTGCGTTTATATCTCTTCTGTTGTTTTGAGTTTCAGTTCAAGTCAATACTTAGGCTTGTGCTCAGACCGAGCTCTGTTCTAGCAGGCATAAGATGCTGTGCTCATCTAATGCACAAGCTGAGGTATTTCTTACATTAATAGTGCTTTCTTGCAATAGCATTGGCTGGGAGGGAAGCTGGGGCATGGAGGAACTCACTAATCTCTATACCACTTGCTGCAGAAGTTGTGGAGGATTTGCTTCTGGACCTCATTTTCTTGCCCTGTAAAGCCCATGGCAGGGCTCCCAGTGCCTCACTGGCGGTGGTGGTGTCACTACAGGGGGAAGTAAAGACCTTCAGTGAAAGAGGATGGTTTCTTCACTCTGCTGGGGCTGCATTAATGCAGCAGTGCAGCAGCAGCTGTGCTTTTTAAACAGCTTTGTTGGTTTTTTTTCCCCTCCTGTAGAGTAAGCTGACCAGACTTGCAGTTTATAAAACTGGGACAGCCTAGCAGGGGATAGGGTTGTCCACACACCATCTTTAGGGGATAATAATATCCGTCAGAGGATGACTGCCATGACAATTGCAGAGAGAGATGAATTGCTGTGTGCGTGTACCCACGCAGTAAACTGTTTCCATAAAGAGAGGAAAAAACAAGGAAGGCTCCCAAACTGGATGCTGGCTTTCATTAGAGCTAGAGCAGAGCGTTTGCTGCACAGTTGAACTCTGGACAACGTGCTTCTGTAAACCCTTCACCTTTATTATTTAGAGAGAATAAGAGCTGCAAGAATTGGTTTAAATAAATAAACAGAACTTGCAAGGATCCTTTCAAGCTCTGGGTGTGCAGCTAGAAGTAAAATATTGTAGCTAACGAAAAGAAATTGCTCTCCTACTAGCAGTGTTTTTTCTTGTTGCACTGTGGATCTCTCTTTGTACCAGGCACCCAAGTGCAGCTCCTCTGATTGCCTCTGCTGGTCCCGCAGAGCTGGGGTTAGTTGACATTGGGGTCGTGCTCTGAGGCTGTTTTCTCTGGCTCTTCCCAAGGGGCTGGATTAGTGGGGTGCAGCAAGGGAAGGCAAAGCCGTGGTACTGCAGGTGTTTGAAGGTTTGCTAACGTAGCTGTTGGATGAACAGTAAGGGCTGTACAAAACCTTCGTCTGGTTTGTGCTCTCACCACAAGTTTTCAAGGGGAAGGATTTTTCCCTGTGTATTTTTGAATGAGGTATAGAGGAAAATGAAACACAATTTGAAATAATATTTGTTTTTTCTGTTCTGCCAAGGCCTTGGGGGCGAAGAAGAGCAAATAGTCCTGAGCCTACCCGGAGTGTTTGAATACCAGACATGTTTAGAAAACTACTGGTTCAACAAAGCCCTGTTTACTTGTTCACAGGGTAGCTGATGCCCCATTCTCCTACCTGGTTAACAGTGTTCCCAGGGTTATTAAAAGTAATAATTACAAACTTCTGCATATAGAGAGGAGGATTAGATTACCTGGGGAAGATTTATAATAGAATGTCTATCAGTTTTTCACTTTTCCGTAGCCTGAACTGTAGATTGTCTTGCATCTGTTCTCCAGAGAAAGTAGTACATGCACACATGTGTACATGCATGTATACATGAGTACATGACTCTCTGATAGCCACCCAGATGTGACTCCTGCTCTTTCAAAGTGCTTTCCAGTCTCTGAACTGAGTCAGAGACACTCAATAATATCCTTCAATTTGGTCACTATTGCTGGTTACCCCCACATATCCCTGGTGCTGCTGCAAACCAAGCTGTTTTAGATTTTCCCACTGCAATTAATGTTCTAAATAGTCGAATACAGCGCAGTCTCACATAACTTGCTGAATGTCACAAGGAGGAAGATCATTTAATCAAGTGTGTTTTAACCAAATCTTTGAACATAAACTGGAAAGGCACAAGAAATTGGACACAAGACTATTTTTTCTTTTAATATAGCGATAGGGCCAAATTTAGATGAGGAAAAAAACTGAGCTCGTAAGTCAGATGTCTTTTCCTCTAACTTATAGAAGACAGTGAGCTGATAAAAGTGGGAAGAAGATTGCATTTGTTAAAAGCCTCTGATACCTTGAAAGTGATATGCATCATTCCATTTCTGAGCTTTCATTCCTGTCTAAACAATTTAAAGACAAAAACTAGACCATCTATTCTGTGTACACATGTGCCTATCCATTTACTTGTACACAGTGCGTATATGCACATGTGTATATAAGCATGTACCCCATAGGTGTACTTTTAGAATGCTCTTCAGTATTTTTATTTACCAGCTCCTAGATTTCAGTGTTTGACCTCCTACTTTAAAAAAACCAAGAGATTAAGCAGGACCCATTATTTTGACATCAAATGCAAGCCCTAAACCGTTGCTAGGATACAGGATGTGGCACTATAATATTGCTGTGGTGTAAGGTTATATTGTCTTAAGTATGGTGAGCAGGCCATATTATAAATCTAAGTAAGTTGATAGAAGAGACAACGATTGCAGCTCTTACGCTGTAATTAAAAGGAAGGGAATGTGTATAAAACAATTCGGTCATATACTTAGCTTTTATTTGGACAGTAAGTGAAGCACTATCAATAAGCAATTTCATTACAGTCAGTGTGGGTTTTTGTCTACTTTAATTTCCCATCTACATTCATTTAAAGTAACTCTACAGGTTTATTATTGATTGACACTGGTTTAGGCAATACTAAAATTTCACTATGATGTCAGGCCTGTTAATTTTGTCTCTTTCTTTTGTAGTCAGTAATTGAAACTTGCCTTCTGATTTCAGCGGTATCTCTTTAGGGGTGTTTTCTTACATTTTCTATAGGGCTGAAATGAGCTGCAAACTTGGTGGGTCGTGGAAAAAAAAGGTTGGGTTTTTTTTTGTAGACTCAGTTGAGTTGTGTTTTTGTCTCAGATCACAGCTAGATTAGCTGAGATGCAGTGTCTAAATGAGCCCAACCCAGTGCATGTGTGACTGGACCAAAACCAGGTGAATGTTTTTAATAGTTTTAATTTGTTTTTTTTCTTTTCAGGAGGGGAAAACCAAAGCAAACACACCAAAAAAACCCCCACCCCAAACTCAGCAAAACAGAGGTTTCTTTCTTTCATTTTTATTCCCAGTGTGTTGAATGGCAGTGGTTTACATGCATCCCCTGCATGCAGTTGCCACTCATAAAGCAGAGCTTGTGTGGAGTGAAAGCCTGCACTCTGCTGTAGAGCTGAAGTCTGTATCACAGAGGAAAAAGAAAGACCTTTGACTACACATGTGACAGATGGGTAGGTGCAGGTGGAATGTGAACAGTTGCCTCCTGGTCAAGTTGTCCATGAAGTGCACAATGGGCCAGATCACAGCAGCCTGCTCACCTGTGAAAACTCCTGATTTTCATAGGGGAGGATGCTGCCAGTGATTCTTGGCTTCCTCACCACTGTGTGGATGCAGGCATCTTGCTGATACTGTCAGATTGTAGACTGCTCCATGGGTCTTATCAAGATGCGAAAAGACTTTTCAGTGTACTTAGTGTAGGTGTTTGTCCTCATCACAGTTTCTGAATTGAAGGGATATGCCAGCCACCACCTTAGAAAAGCAGTGTAAACTGGGGATGGATGAATAGCAAGTGTGCTTATTGGGGCCAAAATAGTACACATTTAGGTGGAGCATAACCAAACAAGTGAGTCTAACTGGTGTAATGAAAGAGATTAGTGTCTTCACAGAGAAAGATAACATAAGCTTTCCTACTCTGGGAGGAGCTGTGGTAAGTGAAGCTGCTAAAGGCTGTGCTGGAGTGGACTGGAGTACGCATGTGAGCAGCTGGTGAGGCTGTGCTGAGACTGGTGGTCAACAGGGGAGGGCAACACCACCTTAAAGCAGTAGAGCTGTTTCCATCTGGTTTCTCTGTCCTTGATCCTGCATTGGGAAGCACTTTTTGCCATAGCAAAAAGTTTCCAGGAGTAATAGTTATCATGTGCTCAATGTTCATATAGTCCTACCCACTGGTTAACGGCTAAGAAGTTGTTTCGTATCCAGCAAATATCCAACTCATTGACTGATAGAGGGCAGTTCTGGACAGGTGACTCATGCTGCATAGCTATGTTTTAGCAGACTAGGTCATGTCTGGCAGTTATTGATTTCAATGACTTCATAGTGTTGCACCATCTATATGAGGTTCTGCTTTTTGCTATACAGTAGCAATTATTCTAAGGTCACTTTACTTGAATGATGAAATGCTTCCATACCTTTTTAATCACATCTGTGCGGATATCAAGTTAACTCTTGTGAAATCTCTTTTAAGATGTTATCTTTATCTTCCCTATTTTATGCATAAAGACATATAGGGTCAGCCCCTAGGCTAACAGACATCTGAAAAATCAGATTTCTGTGCCAGCTGTCTCCTAGCTCTCTGTTTTCAGGAGTCTTTTAGAAGTGCAACTACAAGCCTAATCAAAATGAAGTTGGATGTGCAATAACAGAAGTAGAAAATGGTTTACGTATTTTGGCTAAAAAGCCTTATCCAAGGTCAAAAAGAAAGCCAGTAGCAGAGCCAGGAATAGAACTATCTCCCAGGCCTTTTTCTCTTGCTTCTGTCCCAAAAGACACCATGCAAGGTACAATATCCATTTGACAAATTGCACAGTTATGTGATGAATTGCATTTATAATGCACATTTTATGGCCTCTTTTGGCCACTTCCTACTAATCTGTCTTTCCTAGGATATGTTCTTAACACTCCACAGCTCTCAGTGGCTATTGAACAACAACACAAAAATGTTCTTTTCTCCCAAATGTAGAATTTACCGCAATTTCTTTGGTTGGAAGGAGAGGCCTGGAAATATTGAGGCCTGTTCAAGTGACAGGTTTAACGCCTGATATCCTTCAGCTTAAGGGGGCAGGAACTTGTTTTTGTATGGCAAAAGTAATGTGGGAATTTCCCAGTTTGTCATCAAAAGTATAAATTCCCTCTACCCCTGCTTGTTTGTAAGGTCTGGTACTTATACATAAATCTGTGATTAGTTACTAAATACAATTTGGACTTCTTTTATAAGACTTTTATCTTCCAGCCAAAACTTTGCCTGTTGTTACTTATGTCAAATCTGTAGCAATCAGCAAGTTACCAATTACTCTTTAACTTCATGTACTTAATATACATGTTCATACACTTAATGACTGACCAGTAATGTGAATATTTCAGAATGTAAAACTGTTATTTACTGTGGTTCTGATTTCTTTAATTTCTTGCAATAAATACATGTGTACTGTCATGTAGGATAAATATGTACATACATGGTGAAGGAAAAAGTGACTGTACTGGAGCCGAAGCTGCTGGGACATACAGTCTCTAGGCTATGGAAGTATCTCAGATAAGGGCAGCAGGAGCTGAATGAAGGCCAAGTAGGTCTTAAGGGTGTCCTTGAAGTTAGGCAAGTAAGATCGTAGATAAGGATGCATCTTCAAATAAGCTTCAGTCTTATGTTGAGCTGAAGAGCTGTCAAAGCTTCTGAGGCATCTTCATGGTGATAGTTGGATTTTTGTGGTTGTATTACTAGCACTAATGTATCATGACCTTAGAAATATCACTTAACCTTTGTGTTTATATACCTGTAGAGAAGTTATAAAAACACTTACTTCTCAAAGATCTTGTGAGAACTAATGAACACTGAAGTGCTTTGAAACTCTTGTCCAAAAGTCATGTGAAGTGATACTAAATAGTATAACTGTCTATATGTAATATTGTGTTTCTGTATAAATGCGTGTGGTTCAAGAACACAGTTTATTATATATTCCAGGTGCAAATCTGAAAACATTGCTATAAAACTGGGTCTTAAGCTCCATGAGAGAGGGCTTAGATGAAAACACCTTTAAGACACATCCCTGCCCATGGCAGGGGGGTAGGAACTGAATGATCTTGGGTCTTTTCCAACCCAAACTATTCTATGATTAATAGAAGTTACTTTTGCTCAAAATAAACACTGTGAATGTATTTAATTTCAAAACACCTTGTAACCCCTTCTGCTCTCTATTGTTCTCCCTAGAAGACTGGGAGAAATAAACTTGTTACCACACCAGCTTTATCCTCCTGCCTTTGGCGTTTTATGTTGTGTTTCAGAAAACATGAACCATGAGAAACAGTGTTTATTTTAAAATACAAAACTACGTGGAAAATATTATAGTTGAATTTCTTGAAATATGTCCAGAATTCAAACCCGGAGGCAATAGACATGTGAAGTGAAACTGGCCCTACACAGTTAATCAATTCTGAGCAGAGATGCATAAATCAGTGAGGGTATTCTTAAAACTCTGGTTTTTGGTTTGGTTTGGTTTTGTTTCCAAAGGGTGGGCATGGGGGATGGAAATGTCTTTGGAGAATTGTTTTCTATCAGTTCAGAAAATAGAGGAAAGAATTCAGCAATACCCAGTTCTCGTTAGCAGATTGTCATTTTTGGGTTTGATGTTCCTGGGTTTAATTGTCTTTCATGTGAACAATGGCAGGATCTCTCTAGTGTGCCATGCGAGCATGATAAAAGGGGGCCGTTCTTGCATAGCAATGCCTTTTTTTTATTATTAGCGTAAAAAATTAGCAAGCTGGAAGTCGTTAGAAGGAGTTCCATTGGCATTAATTGTAATGCAGCCTGGATTTGTTTGCAGACCAGTGCGGCAAGACAATAGCATCAGGGAAAAAAGCAACATTAATAGCCTCTTACTTATTGTATCATTTTAGTGAGCCTTAATAAGGTGTCTGCTGTCAACTGGAATTTATTAAAATAAAAAAAAAGAAGACATGGTAATTGATGTATTGCAGTAAGTATGGATGAGGGCTCAACTTGATTAATGTATGAGTTGGCTTTTTAAGGCATTTTAAAAAGGCTTCTTAACTGGGTCTTAAGAGACTGGCACAAGCCCACTGTAAACTACCTCATTGCAGTTGGAAAACAGCCTGACAGCTGCTGATGTCTCCTGTGGCTTTGCTTTTTTTTTCTGATCAGAGAAAACGAAAGTAATATAGTCCTTGTCAATAATTGCAGTGCTTAAAAATCTTATAAAGGGATTTCTGTTCTTCCCTCCGGAGGTAACTTTTCAAAGGTTAAATTAGTTTTACTTGTGTGTGCTTCAAATATCTCAGCTCCCAATAAGGATCAAGTTTTGTTTTAAATAAACTGCTAGTTTGTGTGTTACATTGGATTAGCACCTTGCTAAATACCTCTCCTTCAGTATGAGATGGACACTACAAAGCATTTGGTTTAAGTCTAGCTGGAGTCCCCCAACAAGCTTCAAGATATTGACTCACTTGGCTAGTTTTATTTGGAGATAGGAGCTGCCTTTTTTTTTGTGGTGAACTCCACCAGAATTCCTCAGCTTTACTGTGCCATCTTACTAATCAACTTCAAAAAGTAGTGGTGGAAATATTTGTACATAGGTGAATGGGAACTGGGGTCTCTGATATTTATTTAACTTCAATATGCACCTGATTTCAAGAAGGTCTCAGCTTAAAACATCCTGCCTGTCACAGTGGTTCTCACACTGCCAAAATGCCAAAGATAAACTACAGTAGGAAGGCCCTAACATGTGTGAAGAGGCTGTTTTATGTAGATTATAAGGAAACAGTAAAGTTTTGTTGCAATACGGATTATAGCACATATGTAACTATATTTTTTGTCTTGAAACCTGTTTTGCCTAGGCCAAACCCCCAAATATTTGTCACGCTGCATAGAGTTGCATTTCAGTTGCATTTACCCAGTAGTCTATGACGCACACAAATGCTCTGTGAAGGTGTCACCTATAGACATTGTTCAGTTAGTCTGAATAAAAATATTCCACCTTTTCTCCTGGGGTCACCGTGAACCTAAGGTGTAAGGTGAGGTGACAGCATCTAGATTTGTTCCAGATTTGTCTCCTAGGATAACAGATGATTTTCTATTGGCTAGGCTAATCAAGGTGGTTCTTTCCTTAGCGTTGTCCCCATCAGTGCTGCAAATGTCATCCAAATAGGTATCAAAGTCAAAGGGAGAAAAACAGACTTTTAATTTGTCACGGTAGCATGTTGTCCTTCCTGATAGCTCCAGGCCCTTCCCAGAGGAAGTGCTCATGCTTCATTATGGATGTAAGCTTTATTAGTATAGACGTCATCAGGTTCAAGTGTTAGGAAAAGCCTCTCCTTGAAAACAAAGGCCTTGGCCTTGGATAATGCAACTGCTCTCTCTACTGAAGATATTAAGTCAGTGTGGATGATATTTCTCCTTGCATGTATATGTATATGTATTTTTTTTTTTTTTTGGCATGCTGATCCTGCTTGGAGATCTTGTATGATGTGATTCTCCCTCTCTGAAGACTAAAAGGAACTTGAGTGCTGTTTTTAGTATGTTCCTTTTGCTTTGGATCCAACCACTCAGCAGAGAGAAAGCCTAGTTGAAGTAACTTCAGAAATCTATATATAACCTATAGTCAGTTAATCCACAGACTTACTATTATTATATGAATAATACTTCCTGTTTCAGAAACCAGAAGTGCAGTAGCACAGTGTACACACTTGTGAGAGTGGGGTTTTTTTTAATCTTTTCCCTCTTCTGGCAGTTTGCTAATTAAATTGCTGCATAGCTCTAAATGTGTTTCTTTTTACATTAGAAGTCTGAACTTTATCTTCTTTCTATGCAGGCTACCTTCTGCATGAGAAATGCAGTGTGATTTTTCTAGGAGCCTTCTTTCTTGTCACCTTCATTTTATCCAACAACACTTCCTTCTCCATAGCTGTTAGACAAAACCTTCCATTCTCCTGTTCCTTGCCAGCAGGTGAGAGGAAACTTGAACGAATTGGTAGGGATACACCACTGCTTCAGTTGCAGCTTCCACTCCTTCAGCCCATTGGTCACCTGGGCTTTCCAGTTCCTAGCAACACTCCAATCGCTCTGATGTGTCACTGAGGATAGTATTTAAACATCTTAGATATTTACCCTTTTAGTTAGACTGCTGTGGAGATGCTTTCGTTGTCCAGCATAGTATCTCTGTGATCCATGCAAAAGAAGCTTGCTGTCCCAATGGTTTCTTCATTTAGCCTGACTCACAGTTTACATAATAATTCACTTCAAGGACTGATTCACCTCGAGTCATTTTCTCCTTCTCATTCCCTTTTCTCCTTCATTTTTAGGCATGGGCTTTCTGAAATCTGTTCCTGTATATACCTAAAGGTTGCAAGCATTTGAAAGCTAAGTGTGGTTTCTGATCAAAATTTTACAAATGGTTTCCATTTTATTAAGGAGTCAGATTGAAGACCATTAATAAAATGGAAACTCTGCAGCTTAATCTAACCTTGATGTATTTCCAGCCTAATGCATCTGCTTATAGCCCTGTCACCGCTGGATCTGAGCACAGAGAGCATTGTTGAATACATTTTCATACCTTTGCATTTTTTTTCATCCCCTATCCCAAGTTAGGCCAATTTTCCACTCTTCCAGTCATAGTTCTTTCCCTGACTTTGGCTAGGATTGGAATACCCGTGCCAGCCTTTATTTGATACCCTGTTTGCTGCTAAGTGTACAGATTTTTCTAGTGGGAAAAGGATGATGCAGAAAGTGCATGTAACTTGTTGCAGATTTTGGAGTTATATGCACCATTATTGGGTGCAATATAGCTTAATTATCTGCAAGGAGAGTTACACTGATGAACAACCCCATAGCACAACCATATGCAAAAAATAAGTAGTGTTGGTGAGCAAGCAGAAGTCTGCAGTCCTGACTTACAAGATTCCATTTCACAGAATTCAAGTTACCCACCATGTTTTGGCTCTGCAGAAGAACTAGACAAGCAACCAGGTCTAGTATGAGGTACCCCAGCTCACGGCAGGGGGTTGGAACTCGATCATCTTAAGGTCCTTTCCAACCCAAACCATTCTATGTGTACACCAGTGTCCTTCCTTCCTTCCGCACCTAAAGTCTGGTGTCCCCAGGTGATGTATGGAGGTAACCTCATCTTCTTAGGTTCCATGTCTGTTGCAAATCTGACTGACTAGATTTATCACTGAATTGTGGATTGTCCCTGAGGGGTAACTACCACACAACAATAAAGTCTTATTAATAAATGTAATTATTTAGTAGTTGTGATTAGAAAGAAAGTTGCAGATGTTACAGATCAGGTGTTTCTTTAGGCATTTTGAAACATGTTTCTCCTAATTTACTGAACTGAACCTGACCTTATCAAATAGATGAAGCAATTGTCTTTGCAACATGGCTCAAATATTTGGGACATATTTTGCTTGCACTTGCAATTTTTGAAGTGCATACTTGAAGAAGCCGAGTTTTCCTTTTTGCTCAGGTACTGTTACAAAGCCTGGTGCAGAAGGCTTTTGGTGTTACTGAAAGAGGTCTCATCTCACCACATCAGAGCACAAATCTCAAATTCCCTTTCTGAAGGGGGCCTCTAGTTATTACACAAGTAAAAATACAGATGATCTCTGCCAGACATACAAGGAGACTAGGTGTCTGTGCTGACGCATCAATATAAAGAACTGTTATCACAGGAAAATTTCTCCCTTCTAAATCTGGGCTTACACTAATATGAACAGACATACAAAGGCAGCAGTGGGTGACCTTTGTTCACATAAGAATATGTCTGTTTAGGGATTTCTTAGTTCATGTTAATTGATTTTGTGATGGGATTGATTAACTAATTGATTTACTGTGGTCTGTGATTTAACATGAGGATTGGCCTAGGGTATACTTCAAAAATTTTTGATGTGGAAGAGAAATTTGGGAAAAGCTGGCACTAGTAAGTGATAGTCTTTTTTGAGCATGACTCTGGTGTCTCATGCTGGATGAATCCCATTGCTGAGGGTGTTAATACTTAGCATGAGTAAAGCTTTAGAGGATGGGTAGAGCAAAGGGAGCAGAGGAGAGGAGTGAATTTACAGCGTCTTTGTTAACCCATATTTATTTTGTATAAGTTCACTTCAAGTGCATGTTATAATGTCGGTGTGTGAGGTACCCATCTTCTCTCTTATCCTTTTGCAGGCAAAGGGGGATGGACTACTGACAGGGTCTGTGCATAAAATCATTGTCCCTTCTTTCTGCCGGAGTGGGCTCCTAATCATTACTGTCCATGTACATCTACTCCTCCCTCACCATGGTGCACATAAGCAGTTCTTACCATGGAGGTGCAGAGAAAGACATGAGCGCCCTCACAGGAGACCAGCCTGAGATCAGCAAAGAATACCCCCAGTGCTGTGGTTCACACGTTTCGGACATGTGGCTCTCTGTTTCCTGGCAAAAGGGAAGCCATTTAGTGTGAGATGCCAGAATCAAAATCTGCATGACAGTTTTGAAAGCATGGTCCGAGTGCCTGGTGGGTGCAGTTGAAATGACTTTCCTCTTGCTTATATAAACTTGCTTCAAAGAAGTCATGTTGTAAACCTACAGTGAGAGCACAATAGACTCTCTGTTCACTCTCTATTTCTTGGTACTTGGGAGACTGAGGGAAAAAAAAATATATATATATTTCCTATTAACCTGTTTTGAAAATAGTCTTCCATATCAAAGCATGTTTAAAAGCAGATTGCATTTGATAGCAGTAGCTAAAACGCAGTAAGAAGCAGCCTTTTGATCTGTTGCAAATAAACTCTCCTGCAGATAAATACATTACAAGTGTATTTTTGTTCATTTGCTATCAAATTTAATAACAACCAGTGGAATTGAGTTCAACCAAAATGGTTTCATATCAGACTTTGAATGCATACTTTTAAATATTAAAAGATAATGATTTGTATGGCATTGTTATATAATGCATTTCTTGTCTTCTCTTGTGTGCACATGACGAATTCCAGTCGATAAGCCCAGGACTCTGGAGTCAGTTGTCTGGCTAGTTATTAAGATTAAGATAAGTACTGAGAAAGGAAAGATACAGCACATTGTACTGCCCTGCTGGGACAGGGCCACCTCGGATTCCAAGTGTAAACAATGCATTAGTTCTCCCTGGCTTATTTCAAATCCAAGGTGTACACTGTAAATATTTGGGAAATACGATGGAAAGAGTGTGGAAAGACTCTTTTTACTTTTTATCCGTTACATGTTATTACTAAAAAGTGAACCTTAACCCCCCTCTTTGGGTTCCAAATAATTTGTAAAATTCCAAGACCAATGTCTGTTAATTACTTATGAAAAATAACTTTATTTTTTCCCTAACCCAAGCCATAAAAAAGCAGACAGACGTTTGGATGGCATTACCACTAGGCACTTCATGCTGAATGTGTCATGGCAACAACATAGTTAATGCTCACACAGCAAAGCTCAATTAAGGTTTTTCAGGCAAGAGGGAGGGGGAATAGGACTGGAAGGCTTGAACTACAGTATATACTGAAGCTAATGTAAGGTCTCCTTATGAATTCAGTAAACTTTGGATCATGTCCAAAATGAAAGTTAGTGAGGTCAGTCGGTGTTGGAGCTGTGTCTCTGCGGTGAAGTCCTAAGGGCATCGCGCTGCGTTTGCACAACGGGGAGAGGGAGGAAGTTTTCTGTTAATCCAAAATATTACTGAGATATTAAAAAACCCCAAATATTTCCTGAGGTTCAGTTGCTGATTCTCACTAACTGTAAAAAATACGAGCGTTGCTGCAAACTGGTAGTGAACACTTTCAAGACCACAAAGTTTGGGTCGCTGGAGGAGTGATAGAAAGCAGTGATTTAGGAAGCATATTGAAGTTTCATGCTGTGCAATGTAGACCACCATGCAGCAATTAATTTTTGTTAATGAATTTTAAACTAGATGCATGGAAATGGTTATATAAAAATGTATACACTGCTAAACAGCTAACTAGTCCTTAGGGTTTTACATTTTCATTATCTGTATGTAAATCATTTCAGCAAGCATGATCTAATGAGTCAAAAACTGCTCTGAAATTTGAATTGAGATTGGAAAGACGCTTCCTGAAAATCCTTATCTCCTCTTTCATTGTATGACATTTACAATGAAGCTATGTCTATCCTCTGATTAATCGTCTCTTATGTGGAGATGGTTTGTAGGTTTTATTGTGTTTCAGAAGGGTTATTTCTAAACTCTAGGAATATCCCACATTAGCGGGGATGGGAAATTAAGGAACATTCAAAACCATTCAAGAGAAACAAGGAGCACAGCTGAGTGGTCCCCAGTGACTCCTAAATCTGATGTTTCTTATGTGGTAGGAAATAAATAAATAAAATAAAATAGTTAACTGTAAAAGGTTATCTGACCAAACTGTGCAAACTGCTTTCTCCTGAGCATCAGAAAGTTCTATTACTGAATTAGAAGCTGTCTTTCTTTCATATGCCTGCTAAATCACTGTGCTTCCTTAGCTCCCCTAAGGTATACGCTCTGATTTCCTCTTAACTGGCAATGAAGATAAATAGCTTTTGTATCTTCACTGTTTACAGTTATCTTAAGCAAAACCAAAATTAAAGCAGGATCACTGCAGCATCACAGTTTCTTATGGAATCCTGAATATAGGACAAAATGTTGGAATACCTCCAGAAGGATATATAACGTATGAAATATAAAATATGTCTATGTGCCAATACTTGCATGCATATTTATAACTTCAATTACCGATGGACCTGAAAAAAAATGAGGTCTGATGTGCTGTAACCAGATAAATGAAATGTACAGAGTGGACTGGAATATTTGGAATACCACGCTCTGTTTCCCACCCCTTTTTTCACAGCGTGATCATTATATCATGGTTGTGTACATTCCAGTTAGCTGCGAGTGAGAAATCACTGCCGAGGTCACTGAAATGTCAGTGCCACATACGCTGAAGATAAAAATGGATGGAATTCCCTGTTATAACTCTAATTATCAAAACTCCTATGATGCAAGAGGAAAATGTTTGTCCTATATGCTGTGTGCTGCAATCTGACAGACACTGCCTGGCTAAAAAGCCTGACAAACATGTCTATGCCCTAACCTATTTTAGGTTGTTAACCACTTCATACACCAGGTAAGGCTAGTCAGTATGGCTTTATGTCAAATATTCACTGAATACTCTTGAAACCAGCTATATGCTTTTTAAGCCCTTTAGCTGAACCCTCTATGGTCTGAAATACCCAGGTAGTTAGTATTCCTGCCAATTTGATATGATTGAGACCTTTACTTGAACTGACCTCAGAAGGAATAGAAGACTAATTGAGGCAGCCCTAGTTCTAGCTCTCTAGAGGAGTAAAACACTACAAATAGTATCTGGTGCATGCATAAAAACGTTTACATAGTGGAAGAGGGATGTGGGAAAGAAAAGGAAGACTTTTCTTTCTCCATCTCTCAGCAACCTATTCCCCGTTCCCCCTGAAGCTTCAAGAAAAGATAATTTTATTCCTATCTTAATGTCATTACATGGTAAAATAATAAGGAAAAAAAATAAATAAAGGAAATGCACCCAAACAAATGCAGAAGGTAAAATTAGGACAGTACTTGGGTGCCTCAGGGCTGTAATTAAAGCTATTCAGATAAACAGAGATATTCTGCCTCAGATTTATGTTCTAAGGAGGGAAAGGGGAAAAAAAAAGAAAAGAAGCTGAAAGTGAAACACAGCAAAAGAAATCCGTAATTCCAATGTATTCAATTCGCCCATCAGAAGAAATGGCATTAATTCAGGTACCCAATTACTGTAATGTGGTTCAGAGCACCTCAATAGGTGTTTCAATCTCAAGCCAGGACTAACATTTGTAATCCTTTAAATGCACTTAAGAAATTGATGTTACAGCCCCACAATCTGTTAGGGGCCTTGCTTCCTGGCTGATTGCAAAGTATCCCACCATTAATTGGATCATCAGAATGTGATCCGCGTTCTGGTCCCCGGATTATGTAAGACTGACTTTGCTCTGACGCGCTGAACCAGAGGCTTCTTTTGCTGGGTATTTTGACCCTTAATGTAGATAAGTGGTATTTTTCATCAATCTTAGCTTGCATTAAAAAAGGGAAATGTCAATTCAATGTGGGGCGTTTAACTTAATTCAACATCTTTTAATTTAATACCTTGGAGAAGTTAGTCTGTCTCCGACCTGACGGAGACTTCTGCTGATGGAATGGTTTGTGGAGTGGGGTTGGAGGCACGTTTTTCCTGCTCTGTAACATGGTCAGGTCCCAAAAGTCTCTTCATGCTTCATCTGTGAATGAAAGGGAAAGGTAGAAAAACAGAACCTCAAATGTCCCTCTGACCATGCTTTGCTGTATTGGTAATGAATTTCCTCAGTTCCTTTGGACTTTTCCCTGATGACTGCAACTGTGTGCCTGAGGGAGAAGAGACAAAAAAAATTATTCTGTTTTTGCTGCCCTGTTCTCTTCTCAGCTTCAGGTTTTCTTGTTTTTTATTTTCTTTTATTTTTCCCCCATGAATCAGGGTGCTTTGATTAATTTGTTCAATATTCTTACCATGTCCTGTTGCTACAATAACAGCTGGTTTGGAAATCCTTTACATGGACTAGACCTAAAATCCTGTTGAAAATAGGGGACATCCTTTCTGACAGAAGGATGCTTTATTATTTTTTTAAGTTATTATCAGAATAAGAATAGGACATGTCATAACACTTTTTTCTTCTTTCTTTTTCTTTCTTGCACTGCATATAAATGCCCTTCTAGTGCTTCTCTTCCTGATACTGAATGTTTGTCCCAGTGGTGCAGCCAGTAGTTCAAAGGCAACCGCAAGACTTCTTTCCTTATTCTTTTTCCCCTAATAAAAACAGTAAGTTTCACACTTTTCTAAGCATTGCAAAGAGCATCAGATTCATTTGAGTCTTAACCACGGCTTTGCGAAAACCATTATATGGCATAGTGTGTCTTGACCTCGTAGCTGCTAGGAGTAAAGTTGGTGCAGTGAAGAGAATAACATTAGGTTTCATGACCAAGGCTTTATATTTCTCCTAGTGCTGATGCTTAGTAATTCTGGGTATGGTAATGATTTCAGTGAAGTTAGTACTATCTATCTATCTGTATACACACACATATCAACAATCATTGTCAGAATCTGACATTTTTGGTGTTTCAGAGAAAAAGAAGCTCTTCACCTGTATCCCACAGTGGCAGAAGTCCATAGAAATAATTTTGCAGCTGAGGCTGGCTGACTTGGGTCTCCTTTCTTTTGTTTTCTGTGAAAACCTCAGTTTTAATTTTACACCTTTTCCCCCTCATTTGCAAGTCACTCAAATATTGCTGTACTGTGGGCAGGAAGAGCTACCGAGGCACAGCAATGGTGTGGAGTGGTTGGACTTCATGTTTCACTGATGTACTCTAGGCTGTAGAGACCTTTTTTGAGTAGTCTTTAGAATGTTATAGGTTGAGGAAAAACAAGCTTTTGAGGTAGCAACTTTGTTTAATGGAAAAAGCTCGATCCCAAGGAGCATAGGACTGAACAGGGCCTTTCTTGCATTTTTCTCACTCTCCTGCTATCCAGGACCAATTCAGAGTCTGCTCTGAATATGGTGGAAAATATGAATATGCTCTGAATATGGGGGGGAAAAAAGGTCAAAACTTTGAAGCAGAGAATTTAAATAGGAGGTTTGGCACAGATTGTTAGGTGTCCCATCCGTACAGGTTTTGCAGTTGCTTAGGATGGCACTCTGTGAGCTATCTCAGTATGGCAGACAGCATAGCTGGCCTCATCTTTGGTCACACTAATCAGGTTCTCTAGATTAGCAGAACACCTTGGTTAGCCTTCTTGCTGGATTTACAGATACAGTAAACACAGATGCATACAGAAGCTTTTGGCGGGAGATGTTTTTGTGGTCTTGAAGACCAATAGGAACAGAACTGGCCTGGTGTGTGGAGTGAGCTGACATTAACTATTAATTGTGCACTGAGCAGGAGGAGGCAGAGTTTCTGATGTTGGGGTGGGGGTTTGGGTCTGTGTGAGGTTGCTGTCACTCGTACAAGGTATGTGGCTCATACACAACTGCCTGACCTTGCTGCTTCCCTTCCCCCCTCCCCTCCTTTTTTTCTTTTTCCTTTCTTCCTGATATGATATGAATCGAATAGGCAGGTAGATATATACAGTTCTGGTCAGCCTAATTGGCACTAGAGGTGATAGCAACAGGTTTAGGCTCCTGACTGGAACACAAGAAACATGTGCATTCAATTCCAAGCAGTTCTCTGGCTGGTGTCTTTGAATTGCAGTATGTATTGGTCATGGTGGTCTTCTCTGCGCTTGTACAGCTTCTGGCACCTCAGGATGATGTCACCTGGAACAATATATATCACAGACCTGCAAATGAGAGCCCTGGCTAGAGATTCCTATAAATAGATGACCAGCTTGCAAAAATATAATACTTTTCTACCAGGCATATTTCATGTTATAGTACTGGAATATCTGTGTTCTCCTTAAAACTTTCCTTGAAAATGGATGAAGAATGTGAATTTGTGCTGTGATATTACATGTTTGATATACTAACATGCGAAGAAAAGTTCAAAGACATATATATTATCTATGAGGGAATTACACCTACTTTAGCTTAACTATTTTTTTAGCAAGCAGCATTGAAGGAAGCCTGTTTGGCCATCTTCAGACCTGGTATAAACAGAATCACCTTTCCTGGACTAAAACTTTATCTACTTCTGCCAGACCTAAGTTTAGATTGGAGACTTCCAGAGAAGTACAAGTCTCACAACTCTGGTTGTTCAACACCAATACAAAGCTAATAATAAATTAAAACAGTAAATATAAAACAGAATAGGTAAGTCTAAAATTACTTTGGCTACAGAACAAACATATTGCTTCTTCCTGCATGGAAGGGCCTAACCTCCTGTAGGGAGAGTAGGATATCTCCGGGATTGATAGTGTTCCTACAGCAACTGCATTTCCAAACAAGCTTTATACTGTGCTTCTGAGTTTTTCTACTCTATGCAAGGAAAAGGAAACCTTTTCTAGGTTGTGACAGTGCTTTCCTGGGCAATTGATTCTAAACACAGGAAGTGTTATCTCAGGGTGTTTTGCTGTATGGAGTTGCATTGGAAGTGCATTACTTCCAATCTGGTTAATTGGAGTCTTGGGTGATGCTTCTCTGCTGCCTTATCCCCAGATAGAAAGCTGTTCTGTGTTTTAAGTACGCTACAAGGTTGGAAAGTAAAGTTGAGTTTGCAAAGAAGCAGATATATTGGCTTCCCATGCTTTGAAGACAAATGGAGTCTCATCCATCGCTGCTACACCAGTATGCTGGTGATGTTTCAGGTTGCTTTGGGTTAGGATTTCAGTTTGCCCTTCCTTCCTAATGGGGTCCCTTGGTGGAGAATGCCATCCAAGTGCAGGATGGATGAGATGCCCTAAGGACCTGTATCAGGCTTGCCTTTTAAGCAGTGCCTTGCTGAACTGTGAACTGGGCTTTCCTTGAAGTGCTGTGTGGGGTTATAAATTCAACTTTGAGACAAAAAAAAGTGGGAACAAACACCATATACAGCATCTCACATCAGCCTGAAAGCACACAGTATTCAGTGGCAGTATTAATATGCAACTAAAATGATTTTCTTACGGTGTCTTAAATATTTCCCACTGGCTCCTTTCTTTGTTCTAACTCCCTGTGGAAGGGGTAGAGAAAAACTGCTGGTGCGTTCGCTTCGACCACTGTCAGCACCAGGCTCACAGCAGAATTATTTCTGTCCTCTCTTATGGTTGTCAGTTACCTCATTGCCAGGGAAATGGGCCCCTCCACCTTCAGGATCATAGCAGCTAAATTCCATTACGGAAGACGATGCTTCCCTCCTCCAGGCTGCCTGTGAAGTGCTTCTTCTTGCCATTGTGGCTGGGTTTCCCTGTTGGGCAATGCATACCTATCCCAGGTCAGGCTGTGTATTGACAGCTTGCATGTCCACTGCTTGACATTTTACTCTTGGTTCTAATCTGAAACGTAAACCCTGTGTTTCCTTCACAGTGGGAGGGGGGAAGAATTTAAAGTAGGCAGGATGCAACAAAACCCATGTACTATATCAATTATGATTATATCCTCACCTGTGCTTCTCGGTTTCCTGGAAGGTATTTTTGCAACACCACGTGGATCTGTATAAATACTGAATGTTCTTTTTGCACTGGAATGCATACTTTTTGGGATTGGATTAATAGTTCATGAGCCCACCTTTCACAAAGGCCCAACCACACAAAACGCAAATACTTTTCAAGGCAGTGTTGATTAATTCAGCAAATTCAGACCATCCTACATGGTGGTGCAAAACAAATGCCCTGTTTCTGTTTCCCAAATTTGTGCTCGCTACAGACTTCACTGTGCAATTAGTTAGATGCTGTTGCTAAATATGTTGGGCAAATGTGACCTATAAGGGAACACTGGTCAGCATATTTTGATATTTTGTGAGTGATAGCTCACACGTACTGGGCTGTGAAGCTGAGCAAGTGTCTTTTAAATGGTTGATTTAGGTTTCAGTGTTGAGCCCAGCTGTTCCTTGAAACACTCTGTACAGTACAGTAATTTAGAGTTTAATGGTCTTGTATAAGAAGGCAGATGTGAATCACAGGTGAACTACTTCTGAATGATGACAAGGGTGTGAGCACTCTCCCTGCCCTTGTCTTTCCCCTCCCAGTTTCTCATTCTCTAATTTTTGTTTATATATTTTATTTTTTCTTCTTTCCTCCCTCTTTGCAACACAGGTAGGGACATTCCAGCGTGACTCTGAGCCTGCTGTCTACCAGTTAATCTGGTCCTCATGTTTGATTTTAATGTCTTTTTTCACCTTGCCTACCCTAAGAAATCAGTACTGCCTCAGGTAGCTTTGAATGTAACAATAAGTGTATGTTACAGAACGAGGAGTGAAACATTGTCTTCACCCAAGATTTGGAAGTGGTAGGAAATGACCTCTTACACTTCTTTTGCTTTTTAGATCTTTAAGCCCTAAGCCACCCTAAATCTACTGTCCCTATAAAAGCTGCTTTTTAAAAGGCTTTAGGAGGCTTGCTGACCTTGCAACCTACTTTGTAAGGAGTCTGCACCCACAGCTATTAAACAAAATTAATTTCAGCACTTTTAAATTGTTAATCTTGCAAAAGACAACTTCTTGCTCTCCAGTGATCCCACAGGTCATCATTCTGTGAGCTGCGAGCCATCACCAGGGTTCATGGCTCTGAACATCATCAGTCTGCTTGTGGTCTCCCAAATGCCTTGCAAAATTAATTCCTTTGGCCTCCACTTTCCCTCCCCAGCAGCTCCTTGAAGGCACTTGGTGAGCTCTGTGTATGTAGTAGCTATTCACCAGTAGCCACGCCACAGATTAATCTTATTTTAAGGTGGTTCTATTCAAAATCAGTGCTTCTAATCCTCAGTTTATGGTAATGGACTTTGAGCAACAAGACATGAATTCAGGTAGGAAATGGCAGGTTTAGAATTCAGAGCGTTAGGGTTTCTAATGTAAGGGTGACCTCTCTTGTAAGGTAAGTTTCCCCATACCCATGGGGCAGATGCTTTACCAGGTGGTAACTTATTTTGAACCTTTTTAAATGTATTTTTTCTGCCTGGTTTTGAAGTTTGGAAACATTGCCTTTTTTTCCCCTCCAGGTAGCAATATGTGTGAATGCACTGGAAATGGGAGAGAAAATGTGTGCTGTGTCTGGTATTATCATGCCTGGTCGTCCCTCCTTCTTCCACCTCTTTTGTCTCTGCCACTCAAGCCAATTTCACCCATACGCCGACTCTCATTTGGGATAATAGCCTCTCTTTTTACTGTTGTCTTGTCATGTTTGATTCGACAGCACAAGGATTTTAAATTAGCCAAAACGCTTGCATGCTGGGCTTAGTCTGCTGCCACTACTAGTTGTAGAGCCACTAAACCACTTGATGCTGAAATTGATGATTGCTCGGAAGGAATAAGAAATGGTTGGTGGCTACCGGGAAGATTCATTCACGCCGAGCCCCTTTTAAAAAACCTAGGAGGGAGGGAGAGAAAGATTTCCTTCATTTTCCGCTGCCTGGCCGATGGTTGCATTGTGCTTGTGCCAGGTTCCTGCTGAGTGATTACAGCCTTGCTAGGCTGCGTAGTTCCTGTGATTTCAACATAAAAACGGAATAAGAAAAATGCACAGGGAAAGGAAGGGGGGAGGGGAGGATAAAGCTCTAAAGACTTGCAGTTCAGTTCAGTAATGTAGAATTATGATGTGTTAACTTGACCAGGTTTTGGTGGTGGTGGTTTTTTGTTTGGTTTTGTTTTGTTTTTACAGCAAATTTGTTCCCTCTGGCTAGAACTTTGCTTGTTGAAAGTTTTGCCCAGTAGAAGACTCTATTGGCCTGCCTGAGTTGATGATGCTAAAAACCAGCTGGTCTGTAAGCAGAATTTAATATTCTCTGGATTAAAAATGACCCATCATTAATGGGATCTGGGATCACCAAGAAACTACTACTACAAAACTTCTAATAATACCCTCACACACCCCAAAAATGCCTTTGTTTATGGTTGTGCTTGAAAATATGGAAGGGCAAAATTTCTAAGGGAGAAGAAGATGGCAGTCCTTGAGAAACTGTATGAAGAGAAAGCAAATGAAGCTTTAGAATTAAGTATGAACAACTAGGACTGTACATGAACATAATTGTATTTCAGAGCTATATACAATCACATATGCAAAGTGAGGGAGCTAACTTTTATTTCCATTGAGTGGATTTGGTTTCTTTTTGGAAGTGAATGTTGTGGCTGGTGTGGTGCTTGTGGTTCTTTGTTTTAGCACTAGTTTCTGGGTTATGGTGATGATAAGTAGTCAAATGGTAAGAAAAGGTCAGTAAGAGACCCATGTATAGTGGCTCAGGATTTCCAAGTCCATAGACAAACACTATTGAGAAGAAAATAGTAGCAACTGTGATTTAAAAACAAAACATCTAATCAAATAAACCTCAGCCCTTTATTAGTCATATATTCAAGTTCCCAGACAGAAGCATGGATTCAGATATATAATTCATTATACAGTCTCATAAATAAGACCCTAAATATAACATATGTGAGAATACAGTTGCATAGCGTCCAAGCCAAGGACGATGTTCTCATTTGATCTAATATTGCTAACATTATTATTAGCAATATTCTAGCACTTTTTTTCCTGAATACTGAGCCACATGTTCTCTTGCATAAGATGTCCTTTTTTGCTGAAAGAAAGAAAAAAAGATAATCCTGTAACTTTGAAGGTGTTGGCATCCAACTTTATCTCTGTTGTATGTAATAAATAGTGAAGAAATCATGTGAATGACTAAAGCTCTAAAAATACAAATCTAAGAGGCTGAATCTCTGGGGCCTGGCAGTGGCGTGCTGTTGTGCAAGTCTAGGTCTAAAGGCTTCCATCTGTGCCAATTAACAGTAGATTGGAAAGCCAGGCAACCATGATGGGTTTAGTCCTGTTATCTAACTGCTACATGGTTCAGAATTGCTGATTTCCCTGCAAAATCATGACAGATGTATTACAGGAAAATGTATTGGTCGAGTAGCTTGTGAAAGAGTTAATGCAAGGGATAATAAGTAGCTAAGGCAGTGTCCTCCAGCAGACTTTGATGTGGTTTGATAATATATGGGATGGGTCAATCTGCCCTATTAGCAAATGTAGCCTGTTAATGCTCTACATACAAACTAGAGATTTGATAAAGCACTAAATTAGTTTTCACAAGGTATTAGATGTTAGATACTTAATGGGATCATCATGCTTTTGCTACACTTGGTTAAGATGTGTTCTGTAACAGAAGCATGCAGCAGCATGGCATTTCACTAGGAAAAGAAGTGTGTCTTGGGACTGAATCATGAGTCTGGGAATTATAATGTGCAGGTATTGCTTGGCTCCCAAGGTACCATCTCTCTAATTTACCAGAGAGGTTTCTGTTTTCACATCTGCAGAATGGGACTGTCTCCTTCCCTTTCCTCTTTGCCTCCTTGAAAGCTTAAGCCACCCATGGTTGTTAAGTGTATTGTTTTTTATCATTGGATGCAAAGGGTGTGAGTAATCATAATTCTGTGAAGCTTCAGTTGCATGATGCTCATACTGTCCCACTCAGTAAGTGCTGGGAAATTCCCTAAACCTGACAGTGGAGAATTTACAGGTCCAAGCAGATTTGAATAAGAAACCTTGGAAGAGTGTAGAAGGAAGAGCTCAGGGATTTGATGTAGGGCTCCACAACTGTGCTCTGTATTCATTCTGTGCCAGTGTTCAACTAATACTTAAATGGTGAAGTAAAACCAATAGTATAGTGAAGCCAAAAACATTTTCATACAGCAGAACATCCATTAGAAAGGCATGTAACATGGGGACAACATCCTTGCCTTCATACACTTGCACCCATTCTGCTAGTGGGGAACATGGGCAATGGAGACCTTCCTGGGGCCACATGGCAAGTCAGCCTCTGAAGTGAGTTCTCTGAGCATTTCCTTATCTGAGCTGCTATTCAGTCCACTAAAGCATGCTGCTGCTTTGCCTAGCAGGTAACAGTTTTATAAGCTTTTTTCTTCACTATCAAAGAAAGGGCTGTAAAGTGACTTTTTTGTAAGTTCTGTGATTTTTGTCTTGTTAAGTAAAAGTCTAAAGTTGCTGACAACAGTGTATGCCCACAGCTACCTTCAGATATC
This sequence comes from Melopsittacus undulatus, assembly GCF_012275295.1. NCBI lineage: Eukaryota > Metazoa > Chordata > Aves > Psittaciformes > Psittaculidae > Melopsittacus > Melopsittacus undulatus. The sequence continues at coordinate 103,987,851 of NC_047529.1, read as the reverse complement.
TGTGCTTTAAAACCCATTAAGTGTTTTGTAGTTACCACACAAATCTGTTTTTTGCTAATATTGGTTTTGCCTGTGTTTACAGATACTGTTCTTAATTCCATTTGAAATACTTTGTTTTACTTTCTCTTTACATCTTACCACTTACGCAAGTAGCTGGTCCTGAAGGACTAGCTGCCAGGCTTTGCACTTCACTTAGCACTAGGGAAACATTCCTACCCTTACATGAAATACAGTGAGAGTGTCATATATAAAATGATCCTGGCTGAAAGGATAAAAGCTGCATCCCAACATAGATCATGGTGGGAAATGACTCAAAATTACATGGCAGCTTCTCCCCCTTTTACCCTCCCCCTCATCCTTCCCTTTCTCAGTGGTAAGAAATGCATCATGTGTTGTGACAGTTTACTAATAATCCATTTGCATCTTTCATTAGCTTGCTATTTATAGGATTGCAAAAGGGCATCGGTACCACTCAGCCTCTGCCAGTGCCAGTGTCCCAAAGACTGAAATGTATTTTAAAAGCATTGGATCGTACCCTGGCCTCAGCAATGGCCTCACCCAGCTCTGGCAGAAGCCTGTGCCATGCTTTGGGCTGAAATCCTATATTTTAAAACCCGCTGAGGCCAGTGTAGACTTCATCTGCTTGTATGAACAAGATTTTGCCTCATAGCTCCTTCTAAGCCTGCACCTGATGAGCTCAGAGCTGGAGGGCGGCGTTTTCCCTAATAAATTCCTTTTTTTGAACCCACTTGTTAGTCAAGCATTGTGCACACTAACTACAGCGAGGGCCCTGGGCATAAATTACTCTCGTGTGGCACTGTCTCCGAGCAGCCCCCTAGTTATGGATTACTTTGTTCTCAACTTGACAGGAACATAATTAGAACTGTTGATGAAATCTACCAAATTGTTCCTCCGTGGCCTCAATGGTCAGGAAATTTGGCTGAGTCGTATTTGTCACCGACATAAAGGCTCTAAACACTTCATATTAACTATGTTATTAATGTGCCCTCTAATCCGTCCGTGAATTGGTAACACTTAGAGCGAGCACCTTGTGATGAATGCATTGTAATGCTGTTAAAAAGTTTCTAGAGGGTGGGGAAAAAAAAAGAAATTAATGAAAAGTGAACGTTCCTGGGCTGTTTCTTTTCTCTGTGTATGTATTTTTATGTTATGCAGTTTTGTTTTAATTGGAGATTCATTTAGGCTTCACATTGACAAGACCGTTTTCTGTTCTATAGGATTTGCTGACATTTGGGCTGTTTCATTGCCAGAGGAGGCTTTGTGTGTCCGAAAGGAAGTGAGTGATCTGGCCATAACAAATCCTGCCAAAATATTTTAACACCGTTACGATTTTCTAATGCAATGCGTAGTGAATGTGGCTAGAAAAGGATGGTGAGTCCATGAAGGGGGGTTGCTTCCTCTCCTCTGCAGTTTGTCTGGTGGAGCGAGCACACAGGAGCTGATGGGGGTGGTGGGAGACCGCAGCCAGCAATGGGAGGGGATGTTTGCATTGCTCCAGGCATAGTGATAGCACTTGATCTTTAAGCCTGCCTTTCCCATTGTGGTCCTGCTCTTGAACCTTCCGAGAGTCTGGGGTGATCAGAAACAGTGTTTTAGTTGTGTTAAATAAATTCTTCAGGCTGCTGTAGATATTCAGTAACTTAAAACAGAGAAACGTGTTATAGATGAGAGAGACATTAGTGTGGCTTAAGGTCCTAGAAGGTGGCAAGCTGCTGTCTTGGGGAAAAGCAGTTCTAACCTTTAAGACAAAGTGTGATCTTAGTCAAGTATGGTTTTGAAGAACACTAATGTGGCTCTTCACTATGTGAGCCACTGTGCTTAATGTTTTAGAAAGAAAACATTAGAGTTTTCATGTGCAGCATTTTGGGGATGAGGACAATTCTGACAACCTGATGTTTAATATAGAGCTGGAAGGATGGGCAGACAGTCATCTCAATCCCTGAGCTGTTCTCTAAAGCAGCAGGTAAATTAGCTGCTGTTTTTGTAATACTTTAGTGATTTGCTTATATGAAATTTAACACCATCCACCCATACCCTTCTTTCCCCAAAACTAAACAGTTAAAATCAAGCAAACAAAACCAAATCAAAACACTTAAAACCAAGCAAACCAAACCAAACCATGCCTAACCTAGTATTTAGTAAATAATTTAACACCTAAAACCAGCAAGCAGTTCAAAATGTGCTGACTGCAGAGTATCAGCCATCATCTCTTGTGCCCAGCATATGCCATGTTGGATTACTCTGTCAAGTAGCTTCTGTACCATGGTAAACTCATGTTGCTTTGGTCATTTTACATATGCCTGCTTCAGAATAAACAAGGTAGCTGACCATATGTACCAGCAAGTTTTGCTGAAGGGAGGAAAGGTAATGAGAAATGGAAGGGTTATTGAGCATGACCACTGCTTTGGAAGGTGCTCCACATGAGCAGATTATTCCATTTCTGCTGAACAGTCCCAAGTTCCTGACTGGTTTGAGGTATTTTCCCTGGCCTGTGTTGTCAGTGCTGAGAGAGACATAAGTAAAGTCAGGCTTTTCAGTGTTGATGGTGTTTCCCATTGGATGTTTCTCCATGTTTTTGAATACCAAGCGAATACCAAGCAGAATTACAGGTTCTCATGCTTATCTCCTAAGCCCTTGTGCAGTTTTTGATGGGCCCACTCAAACTGCTTTTTTTCCTGTGGGCACTGTATGTGCTATTTACTGTGTCCCGTGGCAATGATGCTTTTGCCAATGGGAAAGAAGCGTTACCCTGTGAGTTAGGACTTTGATACTTAATTTCATTATTTTAGTATTTGCAAATGAAATGGGAATCTCATTCTGCACCTTTCTCATGCAACTCTGTTTCTGGTAATGAGCCATTTAAGTATTTTTTTTTTAAATATGTAGTTGCCATATCTGGAACTTGGGATCAGAATTCAGGATGCTCAAATTAGGTGTTAATACATACAGATACCCTGTTGATGACTATTGTTAAATAGAGTAGACCAGTACTTTCCCTAAATCTGTTTCTTTTCAGTGCTTTTGTCTTTCACTCTCTCAGATCATCTTGTCTAAATTTTTCTTCTTTCATTTCACCCTTCAATCCATTTCTACCAAAGCCATGGGATCTTGAGGGGCTTTCTAAATAATTAGATCTTATTACTTATCTGCAGTGTGCTCAAAACTGAATTTCTTTTGGTCATAGTCTTGTTTTATGACTGTTCTAAAATGGGTGTTATTTGGGGCATTCTTACCCAAAAGCATGTTCTATTCTGTCCTGGCTATACTTCATCTGTCTTTCTAATTTGCATTTGGCACTGAATTTTTTAAGTGGATGAGTATTATATTATCCTTGAATGTTTTTATTTTCCTGGGTTTGGGTTTTCTCTTACTGTTCAGTTTTGAATAGGAATGTCATGATATCCATCTTGTAAATACAGATCTGTATCATCCAGTAGACCAAAATTCATCATGAGCAGAGCTAAATTCCAGTTCCACATTTTATTTAAGGGTAGGATGTAACATTACTTTTGTGGAAACCAAGGCATTTACTAAACGGGGAAGTGGGGAATGAGTATTTAATATCAGAATTGGGGTCTGGGATATTAATTTTATAAAACTGTATGATCTTAGTGTCAGCTTTGGAGAGCATATGCCAGTAGATGCTCATGTTTGAAATTAGAATTCACAGTTAATCATTCTAAGGAATAGATTTACCACTTCATAAACTCTGGGAAAGACTGTTTTCTTTTCCAAACATTTAAATTACTCAGCCATTTTATACATTAAAATCCAGTTATAACTTAGAGGATATTTTGAAGAATTTTCAAAGCCATTTCTTTTAGTAACTGTACATTGACTGAGGCTTTAGCATTGAGTAGTTTATATTCTCAACTGCAGCGATTAGTTTTTTTCCGAACAAAATAGGGTTTCAAGAATGTTCGTTATCAGACTAACGAGTACAGATCCCAAACATCCAGTAGCACGTTCAGAACATGTGACATGTCCCATAAAACTAAGGAAATGAACTTCCAATGTGGCTAATGCATATATCTTAAATGTATTTTGTTTCATTTCTCTAAGGTGTCAATGACCAGGTTAAAGTAAATGTTTATTCAATCACTTTTTCTCTGCCACGCTATGTAGACTTCATGAAAAACACATTCAGAAGGATATAAAAACCAACATGTGCTGCAGGATTTTAGGGAATGAGATGTATCTCCTACTGAATGGAGAAGCTTGTTTTAAGGACCACCTTCTTGGTTCTCAGGGTCAACTTAATACTTGAGCTGGACTGGCATACATCAGTTTCAAAAGAAATACGTCAAAAGCTACAGAATAATATAATTTTTGATGCTGATTTATCAGCAGAAAGGTATATGTGAATCAGATCACACATATCTAGGTCAGGAAATGACCTGTGTAATTGTATATAATACTGTAGCTAGGGAGTGTGTTCTGAGTATAGAGACCCAAAAGATGCACATGACACTAGCACAGTTATGAGACTACTTACCAAAGGCACCCTTTTCCTGAGCACAGCGAGCTGTTCCCATAGCATTATTCACCTGCTGCGAAGTAATAAGGCAGTGCATTCCCAAATCAAGACTTAGCTGCCCATGCATAGCAAGGAGTTAGAGAGAAGGTTGATAAGATGGAAAAATCCTACTTTAACAGCCAAATAATAGAGAGTAAGATTTCAAAATCAGAAACTGCTTTCTAAAGACTACTGTGGGCCCAGGATACTGGGAAAAAATAAAGCAGTTTGCTTAAACAGAAAAAAGAGGGAAAGCCTAGGCAATTGTTCTCGCTCTCTGTTTTGCAGTGTTGCTGAAGTTGAGATGAGAGCCTGGAGCTTCTCTTCATGAAGAGACTGTATGAATGAAAGGTCTCAAAGATACAAGGATTTACTCAGTAAAGTCATACTTGTCAATAGCTTCTCTTGCTAGATATTTAAAGTTCAAGTGGTTGTTTGCTTTAGTTAAGTGCTCTGAAGTGCTTTAAAAAGCATTGGCCCATTTATATAAACAAATAGAGAAACTCATTGATAGTCTCCCAGTCAGAGTGTGTTACCCAATATTTAGTTATCCTTCCTTGGGTCTGAAAAAGATTTGCACAAACAACTTCTAATACATGTCATTCTTTGTTAATGTAGGATTGTATTATTATATCATTTGACCATAGACATTGCCTATGTTGAAATATAATTTCTCTGTCACATACAGCAAGGTGAAAATGAAGGGGAGCCAGTAGTTCAAACTTATTTATCCAGAATATCAGTGTGACTTGAGAAGAAGACTAAGCTGGAGGCCTGATTTCCTTTTGGAATATTTGCAGTAGAGAATTAATACTTGCATCTTTCGTATATTTTTCTTCTTCCTGCTCAGCTGTGCTAATTCAGGAATCTATTCTGGTGCTCAGAGTTAGAAAACTGAATTTAAACATGCTTTCATATCATGGGAAAATCCTCGTGTGCATATAACAACTCACAGAATGAAAGGAAGCTACCAATGCTTATTGGTAGTGAAGGTGTAGCTCAGGATGGTATTTATATGCTTACCCAAAGTGTTCCCTACCAGTCAGCGTTGTAGCACTTCCCTACCAGCTGTCCTCAGGGTAACAGCATTACAACATTGCTTCTCTGGAGTAACATCCTTTAACCCAACAATACTGTGGTGATATGAAAGCCTAAGTATGTCATAAAATTGTATCTTGAACGTTATCCTCTTTCAAATGCAAAAAGAAATAGGCGCTATATGGAGGAATCACTGGCCATACCTCAGCCAGTAATGTCAAGGCAGTTGGCTGCAGAAGAGAAAATAAACTGAATACCATCAGCAACTACCCCCCAGAAATGCAATGTAATATGAGCAATAGGGATATAGCTAGGTGCTATCTTAAAACTAAATTGGCATCCTTCATTTTACAAGGTTTGTCCTAATAATTTTGCATGTGTTTTCTTCTTACCTATCTCAGGTACTGTCTGTGGGATTTGGAGGGTGTCATAAGCAGGTGAATTTAGAGCTGTTGCTAATTTAAACTGCACTTAATGAAACACAAGTTTGAGAGATGTTACAAATCAGTGAATGTGGCATAGTTTGAAGATTGCTTTTGTCAAGTTTGATTAGCTCAAAGAGAAACCTTTTCTAAATATTAGTTGTGAGATTAGTCAGGCAATGTAAGACCTCATCACAGGAAAACAACATAATGTGTTATTTCATTTGATGACAGGGAAAATGTAACTTTTGAGGATTTAAAATTTGAGTTTTTTAAGATTGGACTCAAGGAAGAATGTTCAGACAGGTTTTTTTTTTTAACTGACTTGTAATTTTCCATATTTTACTTCACTTTCTATAACGTATTCCTATATTACAAGCTGATACTACTAACATAATTACATTGAAGGATGTTCTCATTATTGACTCTATTCTCAATTAATTATAAGTTTGTCATGTTTTAATGAGTAGGATTAAACTTTGTATTCTGAATATATAGAGTCATAGAACCATAGAATGGTTTGGGTTGGAAGGGAGCTCATTCAGTTTCAACCCCTTGCCAGGAGCAGGGACACCTCACACTAGAGCAGGTTGCTCCAAGCCCCGTCCAACCTGGCCACGAGCACAGCCAGGCATGGGGCAGCCACAACATCTCTGGGCAAGCTGTGCCAGCACCCCCACCCTCACAGGGAAGAACTTGTGCCTAATGTCTAATCTAAATCTCCCCTCTTTCAGTTTAAAGCCGTTCCCCTTGGTCCTATCCCTACAAGCCTTTGTAAAAAGTCCCTCTACAGAGTTTTTGTAGACAGCCTTTAGACACTGGAAGCAGCTGTAAGGTCTTTCTGGAGCCTTCTCTTCTTCAGGCTGAAGAAGCAGAACTCTTTTAGCCTGTCTTCCCAGGAGAGGTGCTCTAACATCTTTGTGGCCCTCCTCTGGACTTACTCCAACAGGTCCATTTCCCTTTTGTGTTATTGCCCCAGAGCTGGATGCAGGACTGCAGGGGGATCTCACCAGAGCTGAGTAGAGGAGGAGAATAGCCTTTGACCTGCTCATCACACTCTTTTTGATGCAGCCCAGGACACAGTTGGCTTTCTGGACTGCAGGCTCAGATTGCTGGTTCAATAACCAATAAGCACCAGTAAGTTTGGACTCTGTGTCAGTAGATGTACGTCACAGTGGTGTCGTAGTAGTAGTAGTAGTAGTGGTGTCACAGCTGCATGAATTGCAGCAGATTCTTACCAGAAAGAAATCTTTCATTAAATATATTTTATGTTGCTTCTTTAGTCTGTATCAAAACAGTAACGTTGCAGTTTGAATAGCTGTCAACTAATAGCACATGAGCATGATTGGAAGAGGGTTGGATCGGCATGTCCGTCACCAGGTAGAAACCCAGAGTCCTGGTAAATGCTCAGCAGCAATCTATGCCTCAGGCCGCTTCTCATGAGACGTGTTACTACGAATAGCATGCAGTTACATTGGGGTATTTAGGTTTCAACAGGATGTGGCTGCTCTTTCTCACTTACCAGATGGCTTTCCATGTGCCATCACCTGTTCTAGTGCTCCTTCACCTCACTGCCAGAGTTGTGACGAGAACTGTTGTGATGGTTGTGAAAGCTGTTTCCGCTATGTGGCTAACATGATTATCACATATAGACACCTTTATTTAGCAAGTCCACATATATATTACTGTTGCAAATGTCTTATACTGGGTACCATCATTTTATATGATCTTCTCTCTGTGGTGTTGATACTCTGCAGCCTAATCAGAGAGTTAAACCCATGTAAAACCTACCTGATCTCAAGATCAGTCTGTATGATAGGATGTGAATTTCTTCATACTCCTGCTAGAGGAACATGTGTAACTCAGCTGCTGCTTTGCACTACTGGAAAGTAATTCAGTAATCTCATGCACGGCAATGGAAGCTTCATACTACACCTCCCCATGACCCATACTGATGTACATTTTCTACATGTATCGTTATTATCATCAGCATCTATCTTTTGAGTGATGATTCATTTGTCTCTAGGTTTCTATCCCTTTATACAATACTAGATATAAAATTCCATCTGTCTAGAAAGAAAGGCACCATCTCAAAGATTTAATATTGGTTTCAAAATTTTATTGCTGCTAACTAAATGTGAAGTTGCTGTGAATTAACCAGTGATTATTTAGAATGAAATAGGAAAGAGTTAAAAACCAAGAAATAAAGAAGTAAAAAATATTCCTTTCCCAGGCAAACTGGACCCCCCCTTCCAACAAAGCTGTTGCAGGAGGTTTCAGTGGTATGAATAAATTTCTTTCTTTAAACACTTTTGTTGTTTAAAATGCTATTGTTTCATCTGAGGTGTGAGGAGATGTGCTAACCTTGTCAATGTGGGTGCAGTAGAGCAGAAATGATAACTGTATATGCTTTTTTTTCTTAACCAAAATACAGAGTGTCTGCGAGAGAGAGAGAGACAACTTATTTAAATCCCGGATACAGTCAGACCTCATATGCATTGTTAAAAAAAAAAAAAAGCCCTAAAGAATTGCATATGGATTAGGGGGATGAATATTCTATTATTTCAGTCTGTTCTGCTGATCTTCTTATTGTGACTTTGCGCTTCAGAAATCTGCCAGGAATTTGGCTTTGCTGTACTAGACAGTAATTTTAAATGTGTATCAAGCACTTGATAGTGTATGATTTGCGTGCTGTTGCATTCCCATTCCCTAAATTTTCCACCAATTTATTACTTTTTTCATACTGTTTTAATATTTCAGGATGATGAATATATACAGCATCATTAAAGGTAAATAAAAAATGCATGAAATTAAAAAATGGAATATTAGATGTTTCTTTGCTGTAATCCCTAGCTCCAATAGGAATGAAATGTCTCTGTTCTGTCAAGTAATCCCTAAACATGATTAGGGACCTTGTAGTTTCCACATAGCCCACATAATATTTGTATCATATAAGCCTATTTATGTAAGGTTTGAGTAAAAGTTGTTATTAGAAGACCTATAAACCTATTTTACAATTCAAAAAGATATGCTTGCCTCTTAATCTCTCAACTTTTATTATTTTGCTGGTGATTGCAATACGTCCTTAATTCATTTTTCAGAATTCTGTTACATCTTTTGGGTACTTATATCATGCATTAATGATCCCAATGAAATGTATTTTTAAGATAGAGGACTGAGTTCAACAGTTCATCCACTTGTATAGCTTCTTAAATCTGCATTGCAAGGGACGTGCACCTCTTTCCAGGTCTGTTCTTTGACATCTGGGTTTAATCTGAACTGGGGTGAGTAGATGTAGAGATTGGTTTTAGAGAAGGGGAGATGGAAAGAGAAGGCGGGGGGGGGGGGGGGATATTCATTTTTCTGTTTAAATCATGAATTATCAGCGATGTAGGTGCTTTCTGGCAGCATCACAGAAAGTTTTCAAAGTCAGCTTGTGTTTTGACCAGCCAATAACAGAGTTTTAGGGAGGAAAAAGCTAAAATGCAGGAAAATGGGGGAAAGTTTTGAATGACAAAAGAATGAGGCAAGGAACACAATAGCTGTTTCTTGTGACACAGTTGTGATGGGGATGCAACAACCCAGCACTTCCCACTCCCAGCCTCAGCTTCTTGCCTGTGCAGCAGGGATGCTTGTATGTTGTTAGGTTGAATTCATTAGAGCTATTCAAGATATACAAGGTAACACAAGGAAGAGCAATAAATAAGAACAGCATCTTGTATACTTCTATGCTTTCAGTAGACATTTGCTAAGAAAATATTTTCAAATGATAGGAGGGGTCAGCTGTGGCAATTCTATATTTCCCATAAGGAAATCTGAGTTTATATTAACCTTGGGCTATCTACTAAAAAAGGCCTTTGGAAATAGACCCGCATTGCTTCCACACTGAATTGAAATGTTACTTTTATTTCATTTTTGGCAATTAGGGTGGCATTTGAGCAATAGCTCTATTCTTATATTTATGAACTGAGAGAAGCAAAACTGCTCACTGCTGAGCCCAGGGATTCTCTTCCAGGAAAACTGAGATCAATAACTGTTATCAAGTCTTCATTTACAGGGAGTGTTAAAAGTCCTGATGTTCATCAATTAATAGGGTGTGCTTAAAACTGAGCTTTCTCCTTTTCCCCCCACCTATACTAACCTACCATAGTGAGAATTTTTGATCTTTGCTATCATTTTAAACAGTCACTTTTAGTTATTACCATTTCTTTTTAACTGGAGATACTGTATTATAGTGGTGCCAGTAAGTTAAGTGTAAGCAATGTTTTCCCTTGCCAACCTCTTCCTTCCTGATAGCAGTGGGAAGTAGGAATGAGATTATGATACCTGAGGATAGTTTTTATAATCCAAAGCAGGGATTTACAATTATTATTGCAATTATTTTTGCATTTTGATACTCGGCAAGAAGGGAAGGGCACGTGCCCCAACGTGAGCAGAACAAACCCCGAAAACGGAAAATAAAAACTTCATGTGCAGATGTGTTTTCAGGTGCCTTTATTCCCTCAGTTTAAGCGGAAAAGAGGGATTTGGAAAAAAAGAGAGCGCAATTTAACAAAATAATATTATGCTTTCGATCCTTGAATGAATTATTTGAATACTTAACAGTATAATGTCTTTGACTAATGCTGGTACTTAAGATAGAAAAAAATGATATTGTGAATGTGCTGTGTTTGCCTCCTATGATGTTTTTACCAATTTGGCATTTATGGGAAGTGATCTCATTGTTGCAGAGTTTCCAAATTGCTTTTCATACAAATCCGCAGAAATTAAATCTCTTCCTTGTTATGAAAATGAAGGGATGTCTTGAGACGCTTGTATATTAGCACAAATCTATGGAGACAGTAAGCCCATCTCTCTGCTTGTAGCTATTTTGTGTCCACTTTTAATAGCTCCTAGAAGTAATGTTATATACTGGCTATTGTATGACAGAGTGAATAAGTGTATGCTTAAGTACAGCATGTGAGCAGTAGCAGAGATGTCTCGTAAGACCTCTGGTGCTTAAAGTTAAGCCCGTGTTTGAGCCTTTTGTGGTGAATAATTTAGCCCATGATGTGGAATAGTGTGTGATGCAGGCATAATGGCAAATGATGGACATTGTGAGCCTTCAGAGAGAACATCACAAATCAATTCTGAGCTCAAAGGAAACACAAATGCAAATTGGTGTAGGCTGCATGAAGATTTTGGGAGATGGAACATGAGTGTGGTGTAGCGCAGGCTGGGCCAGTTGAGGAGGTTTTTATCACAAGCCTGATGGTGTTATTCTGGCTTCTATTCAGAACAGCTTCCAGAAAGGCCATGCATTTTGTCTGAGAAGTTGGAAAATACAGTGATATGGGTTGTACTATCACCAAACTGAACAAACAAAAGATAGTTAGTAGAAACATAGTTCTTGAATAGTAGTAATGCTGAGCTCTGGTTTCATTCTAGCTGGGAGCTGTGCTCAGCTGGTGAGTGTATGGCTGGGTCCTCCCCAAGTGTTTAATGGAACTCTTAATTTGATTGCTGCTCCAAAAACTACTCATAATAGTCAAGCCACTGACTAAATGTCTGAGCAATCAAGGCCTCTGCATGCATCTACATTTTGATATCCATGTACAAATAACCAGCAATTAATGTCTGCTGGTTGACTGCAGGAAGCAGTCTGAAGTTCAAAATAGCAACTCCAGTGTTTTGGGGGTCTTTCAGTATAATTTTGTTATGTTTGTAGAAGTGAGTTTAGGCAGAGTTAAAGTCTATGTAAACAAAAGCTTTTTAACTCAAGTTGCAGAAGGTTGTTCATGGCTCTCACTACAAAATATCTTTCTTCAGCAAGATTAGAAGCTTTTACTTGTGAGTTAGGCTCTTAAAACCAGCATATTAGCCTGCTTCTGTGTAGCCTAAGGATCCCATTAGGTGGGTTTATATTTCCCTATTAGAAAGAAATGGGAAAGATGTTTGCATGGAAGAATGAGAGCAGTTGTATGCATTTGTAGCAGTCACAAGGCACTGTATGCTTTCTTCTGACATGGTCTAGTGCGAGGCATCCCTGCCCATGGCAGGGGGGTTGGAACTGTATGATCTTAAGGTCCTTTCCAACACAAACCATTCTATGATTCTATGATTCTTTCTTGGGGTTGAATATATTTCTGAGTGGCAAGTCAGCAGTGACTATTGGCACCTTTCTTTTTGTTTTTTAATTGATCTCATTGTAATGTATCTGGAGGTACGTCAGAATATTGGACTGAGATTCTTGAAAATACTGATGTTTCCTCATTGTTTATACTGCAGTATTTTTAGAGTACAAAAATATCAGTTACTTTAAGTCTTTATTTCCCGCTGCACAGCTACAACAGCTCACAGCTCCATGCGCCACTCATTCTACTATGAGCGAAACTTTAGCTGTTTTCTCATAGTAACCTTTACAATGCAACCTATAAACATTATTCCTGTTTTAATGACTCCCAAATAATGTCATATTTAAATCAAATGCAGCTTGCCTCAGCAGGGTTCTTTGAATTCATGAGTATTTTTGTCCCATATCCTATAATAATGTGACAAATGCTATTTGCATTTTTACTGTGTTCTTGAATACTTTTAAACACCCATTTTTAGGAGACTTCAGATTGCTTTTGAACATATTTGAATGCATTTTTAGCTATCACTAAGCTTAAAATAGGAACCCTTTTTTCAGCTTATCTTTATTAAACACCTGTAAAAATCAGGGTATTTCTTCTTTCTTATACAGCTTTCTTCCTTTAACGAATGCCAGAAATGCTTCATGGTTTATTCTAGTATGGGCTTCATTTCTTGGAGGTAATGGGCAATAAATGATCTGGTAATGTCTGCGCCATACACACACACATTTACCTACCTGACTGCCAAAAATAGAAATTTGAAATTCTAATGCAATGCATCTGGTCTTTAATTATAAATCAATTAATATTAGAACTCAATCAATGTTTAACTTTTAGGCCATTTCAGAAAATATTATCCAGAATAGAGTCTTAGAAATTGATCATTCCATACAAATGATCATGCTTGCAATAAATCTGTGATCCAGTGAGCAGATGACCAGGCATGATGGTGACCAATTAATTCATTTTTTTATCAAATATTAATTTTAATGTATTTTTTAAAACCACAGACTTATTTTTTAATGGTGTTTGGGGAATGTGTGATGTGTTGGTTTGGGTGTTTTTTACATAGATGTTTATTTTAGAAGAACCAAGAGGTGGACTAGCAGCATAATACTGCTTTTCTTGAAGGCAGATGCAGTGATTTCATGGAGTTCTTCATCTTGGCTGTGATTAGTTTTCTGTTTTCCTTTGATTTTTTTTTTTTAATTAACAAATGAAAATTGATCATTTTTAAGGCAATGTGCATGTGTTGAATCAAACAAAAATCAATCCAAGTAATTCCTGTACCTCAATGCAGTCATCCTAAGAACTCTCTAACATGCACAGGAGTCAGTGGGAAGATTCCTTTATTGATGTTATGCTGCAAAAATAACTTCTGTGTATGTTTTTGTGGTCAAAAAAAACCTAACCAAACACCCTGTACAGAATTTTGCAAGTGAAACCAAATCACTTAAAATAAGATTGCGGTCACTTACTGGTCTCCGTTTGAGCACTGTGCTAGACGCCAGTTAAAATTAGACCTCCTTAATGGACTAAAGAAGAAAGGTAGGAGTAGAAATAAGACGATGAGAAAAGTAAATACGCTCATAAAGAAAAAATGTGTTTTTGTGGCCTTTGATCAAGCCCAGGAGTTTCTTTTCAAAGGACATTGTGGGATGTTTGGGAAAAGAACAGCCACCCAGTGTAATTCGAAAGGGGGAAGGTCTGTAGAACGCTGGCTTGCAGCTGCTCCTGCCTCTCTGATAAGATTGTAAGAGCTGCCAATATCAGTATTCAGTCTTGTAGCGTGTCAGGGCGCTTTCATGTGAACTGAACTGTCTGTGCGCACTTTCTCCCGCTCTCCATCTCAGTGCTCGTCATCGCATTGAAGTCAGGGGGAGGAAAAAAAGATTTGAGGATTGCCCAATTTGTTCTGACATAAAGAGATGTTTAGCTCTGTGAAAGGTGGTGGAGGCAGAGTGCCTGACTGACATTTCAACAGGCTGTCTGCTGGGATTGCTCACTTCATGTCCCTTCATATTCCTGCTGTGTCCTGCGTGAGTGCTCTTGTCTAATCTTCACAGCGAGAGTACTAAGAGTCCCCTGAGCTTTGGTGCTCAATACCTTGTTAGACGAGTGTACAGTGCCGTAGCTCCTGCTTTTGTACTTGATTTTGCTCTGTTTCTGGCTTGTTTAAAGTCCAAATAACTGGGTCTTAAGGTATTTCCTAACATAGCAGTGTGTATGTCCTAATTGCCTTGGTCTTCTCTTGGCAATGCTAGATTTGGGTGGTACCAGGTAGAAACACACAGAGGGAAAGGAAAGACCTCAGTCAGTCAAAGCTTTAAGCAGCATTCTGCGCTTTTGTTTTCAAATGAAGATGCATTGACCTGCTTTGGCTGGTTTAGAAAGCAGAGGAGAGAAAATACTCATTGAACAACCAACAGGAGGTATAACACATTGGTAATAGAGCTAAGACAGTGTCTAATCAGTAATGCTGAACTCCATACCAGGGGCTGCATGGAAGCTGAGACGTTGAGGGTTTGTTTACTTTTATGATTCCAAACACGTTGTGATGCATTCTGGCATGCCACATCCTGTTACATCACGTTGGGTCAGCCTGTAATGCTAAATAACACTAAGAACATGAAGTAATGAGAGCTAATGCTCACCTCTTACTGCAGGAGCATTATCAGGTACTGTTAGCCACAGCTCCTACCCGGATTCAGTCCTCCTAAAGCAGAGGTGATATTAAAGATACATGCATTATGTTTTCAACAGATACATTATTTTTCATTAGCCTTCTCAAAACACATTAATGGATGTGGCTTAATCCTTGTTAAGACGTTAAAAATAATCCATGTACTGCATCATTTACTTATTTTTTAGAGGTACTTAATTTCCTCAAATATGTTACTGCTGGTGACAAAAAGCAGGATGGTATCGTCCTCTCTGCTTCCTGCAGATCTGGAGTCCATGTTCCATTATCCCAGAAGGACATTGCACTGATTCCATAACATCTGGTTGCCACTGTTCAAATCTGCCCTCAATTTCAGATTTTTAATAAATATATCTTAATCTATGTTTTATCCTGAGATGGAGGCACACGTCTCAGCAGGTAGGAGATTTCTAATGTAAGCATGTATTCTCAGGCAAACTTTTTGAACTTGGGTGCCTAAAGCTGACCCCTCCTCCCTCTCAGAATGCAAGGCCAGCTACACAAAAGCACTGATCATGAAGAGCTGCATGGTTTCCTTCATTCAGTGGGATATCTAGTCACACATTCTGTTTGCTGGGGGTCAGCAAGGACTTCTTTACCTGTGATAGACTGAACAGCTGAATATGAAAACTTTTCTTCATTTCTGTAGTATTTATAGAACAGAAGACCTGAACTTATGACTGTCACAGCTGGAGGATGTTGTAGAGATGTAGAGGTCTCGCCAGGGTCCAGGCTATTCAGAAGACCAAATTCCAGTACTCAGAGACAAAAATAACCAGGGAAATTACTAGTAAGCTTTTTGGTGTAGGTAAGAGCCAGATGACATTGGAAAGTTCTAAAAAGTGGTTTGGTGAATCTCGAACACTCAAGAAAAGACTCACTCATACGTCAGGATCAGATCTCCTTACCTATTATACAGCATGACTAATAACTGGGCCCATGCTGTAGCAGATATAATTGATGCCTGGACTGCATTTATGTAAGAGCTGCTGTCATGCTTCATTCCCATTTCAATGTGTCTGTCTTCATTTTGCCTATGAGTTGGAGTTAGTGCAAGTAATCATTAGCAGCCCTTAAAATACATACAAAGGAATTGTGATGTCTGCATTGGTGAACGTTACGGGTGTGCTCTGGCACATATAACCTGATTCTGTCAACTACTGGGATGATATTTGGTGTATGTACTGTGCAGATTCTTAGGAAGAAAGACTTCTTTGGAGAAGACACAGGCAGGCAGAAGGGGCACTTCATCATGGAGCATTTGGAAAAGAGGATATCAAGGAGATGATGGCAGTCATGCCCATAATAGTTGCTCAGGTATCCCAAACTCCTGCAGACATTTCACTACAAAGAAACACATGGGAAACTGTCTCTGTGCCTTAGGCTGTGGTCCAGCAGTTTGTAATATACATCTAACTTAAATGTGTGAATAATCCAAGAGATGCTGAGGGACAAGTTGTGTAGTGTTATGCATGTTTAGTGATGTACTGCATTTAATGCTAAGCAAAAGCAGTTTGCTCCCCAGCAAATACGTGTTTGTCTGCATGCCTACAGGCTTTCTCTCTTCCTGATTGCTTTTGTGTGCACACATATATTATAATAATCCTTAATTTATATAAAGAATGTAATTGTTTTATAAAACTTGTACTTGTCTGTACAAGTGTAGCAGTACAAGCCTGCACTGTTAACCCAGGCTAATTGTTTCCAAAATGCTGGTTACAGAAGTTGCATTTATTTAAAAATTGACTTAAAGGAGAGTAAGTAACTTGATGACCCATTAAATCAATTTAAAAATTGACTTAAATTACAGTAAGTGAATCACTATTTTAAGCTATAGAAAGACACCCAATAAAAAGAAGAGGAAAAAAACCACCCATCCAACCAAAAAACCCAACAACCCAAAACCAAAACCCAACCTGACAGGAAGCTGTAGCTTAGTATCCTGATTTATTTTTGCTCAGAATAAAATGGTCAGATTACCAAAAGTGGGTGCAAAACCAGGAGAAGTTCAGGTTAAATATAAGGAAGAAGTTTTTTAATATGAGGGTGGTGAAGCACTGGAACAGGGTTCCCAAAGAAGTGGTAAATGCTCCATCACTGGCAGTGTTCAAGGCCAGGTTGGACAGAGCCTTGGGCAACATGGTCTAGTGTGAGGTGTTCCTGCCCATGCAAGGGGGTTGGAACTGGATGCTCTTAAGCTCCTTTCCAACCCAGACCATTCCACCATCCTATGATTATGAGATACACGAGTAGCAAAAGCATGACCCTGAAGCAAGGGGACAATTGTCACTGAAATAGTTCCCTGATTTTTGTATCAATAAGTTTATAATGATGCTTTAGCTGGAAGATGTTTAGTTGCATACTTGATTGCTATTAATTTACTAATATTGTGTAACTGTTGTATATATCCCTAGATTTGTTGAACATAATGTCTATATGTTAAACAGTTTTCAATGGTATTTAAAAATTGACATTTCGAAGAGTGTAATAGCATAAATGAAATGTAAACTCAAACCAGGAATAAGTTAATTAGACTAATGATCCCTTGACTCCTTTATTAGCTAGCTCTTTAGAAATTGGGATTAGCTTTGTTTTCTCTGCTGAATAAAGACAGAAAAGATGGTGTTGATTCTAGTAAATGACAGCACCAGAAGAAATGAGTGTTTTCCAGTTCGTTATGTTTTATCATTTAAGATAAAAGCTTAGCCTTCCTGTACACATACCTGGTTTTATTATACTTTGAGTTCAGCTCAGAAGAGAGAAATCAGGAAAATTATTTAGGAATGCCTACTGATTTCATATCATGATTTTAAAGGTGATCCATTCTATGCCATTTCTGGGCTTGAAACTTTATGATTCTTGGTGTGAACTTGGACTAGACTGGGTTTGAATTTAAATGAATTCTTCAGAAAAGGCAAGCTTGACATCATTTTGATCTAGGTTTTGAACGCTTAATTTCTCCTTGCTATAAGAGAGTGGTTTTCATGTCTCTCTTGCTTTCAAAGCCTATCAAGAAGCATGAGAGTTCTTTCTATAGTGGTTTAAACCAAGCATGCACAGAGAAACTGAATCTTCTTTATGACAAATAGGAGGATTCACAAGTCAGTTGCTGTTAGCAAAACAACATTATTAAAACTTCCAGTGATTCCAGCCCTTGCTCTCAGGAGTAGTGCAGGCCAAGCAAAACACTTACATAAAGTGCTGGATTACAGGCAGGCAAAAGAAATCCAGAGTTTAAATTGTAAGGAATTAGTGATGATTCACTAAGCTGATTTCTGCCCTGTGTTTCCCTCGCATGGTGGTGTGTGTGGAGTGGTGCTGGGATGACAGAGGGCAGAGTGGGGGAGCCACTGATGTCTGGCTTTTCAGTCTGGGTTTTCTTCTGGTAGATCTTTATCCTTCAAAGTAATGAGCTCCTCCACTTCCCCTGAAACCTATAGGTATAGAAGGCACCCAGTGCCATGCAGGATCAGCTCTTTAATGAATGCCTGAGGAGTACAAATCACATGAATGAGGAGGCGATGCAGAGGAGGTGGCAGCAGCTGAGTTATGAAGCATCTTACTTACAGGCAGGGTTCATTTGCTGTCCCGCACACCCTCTTTGAGTGTTCTTTGAGCACCACATTGAAGCAGATGTAATAATGACATTTGTTTGTAGTGTAGTTTATTCAGCTTTCCGGAGGGTGCTTTTGAAGAGGTGTGGTGGAGCAGATTGAGATTGGCAGGATGGCACCCAGCATGCTTGTGCTATCACAGCCACTCTCCTCCTTTGTGGAAAGGAGCATCTTGTACCCATAGGTGCCTATTAGTTATTTCACAGGTGCTACTCAGTGCCTTTTTGGGATGAGATTCACTTGATGCTTCATTTTACCGTGCCCCTAGCAGGGACTGCAGCCTTGTGTGTCGCACATGGAAGAATTGAGCGCTGCCTGTAGCCCAGTGCTTTGCCTGACCTGTACGCCTGGCTCAGTAGTATTAATTTGAAGGAGTGGAATTAAAATTTTCCATTCTTTTGCATTGTCATGCCTCACGGTGATAAGCACAAAGAAATGTAAATAAAAAAGACCTATTTCACAACCCTAGCTGCAACCTTTTTGTTTTATGACAAAAGACAGTTAATTAGCATACTAGCAGTAAGCAGCCTTCCTAAACTCATGCTAATTATGTATTCTGTTGACCGTGACTCCAGTCATAAGGTAATTGGCTTGCAGCAACATGACATTTCAAATCATCTCTTGAAATTACATCAAAAAGCCAGCCTGTTTTGTTTTGATAGGGGAACAATCAATTTGATAAGTGGTAACACAGCTCATTGTTTCACATTAATTAGACTAATTGCAGCATGTTAGCCTCTGAAATAGACAGAACTTGGAGAAGACAAAGGCTGTGGCCTTTAGCATGCAGTGCATGTGGTGGTTCCACTTGCTTGCACATACTGTAGGCAGAAAACAGAGTTGGGATTCAGCCTTGCGGGAGACTGGGTGTTAACAGCGGTTTGATGTGTTATGCTTAATCCAC
Source organism: Melopsittacus undulatus (assembly GCF_012275295.1). Classification (NCBI taxonomy): domain Eukaryota; kingdom Metazoa; phylum Chordata; class Aves; order Psittaciformes; family Psittaculidae; genus Melopsittacus; species Melopsittacus undulatus. Next base: position 103,968,522 of record NC_047529.1, on the reverse strand, counting down.
TGGCTTTCAATTATAACATCCAGGTTCAAAAAATCCCAGAGAAGGGAAGGGGTGGGGGGGGGAAAGAAAGCCATTTCAGTTTTAACAGTGTCAAAGTTTTAAGTCATCTTTGGTTTCCTGTCTCCTGAAAGATGCAGCAGACACACCTGGCCACATAATCTCTTAGATGTTTGTGAACTGTAAGGTCTTTGTGAAGGCTTCAAGTCCCCTCATGCTTTTCTTGTCCATTCCCATCAATGTTTATTTCTTAGTATACATTAGCTGAGTTATGTTTATTTTCACTTTTATATTCACTTGAGAACACATATATATAGATATATTTAGTGGATGGATTACTAAAGACAGGTAGTAGAGATGCATAACCCATACACACATTTCTAATTTAGAGCATCTTTGACTACTATAGGGACTTATATTGGACTTAGCTTTGTGATGATTTTATCATCAAGCTATGTCATCTGTACATTGCATGACCAACAGATTTTGCTTGTGACCTAATTGAAATGTAAACCAAAGTTTAAGAGGTGAAAAGTTTAAGGGGTTACCTCAGTCCACAGCCTAGGCTAAGTCTGATGCTGTTTACAGCTTGGTACAGTGTGTCTTGCATGTTGAATGCCACATCAGGTCACTGCAAAGGTAAAGGGTGTGTTCTTTGACCAGTATATTGCTAGTAGGTTTGGTAAATGGGGTCTTAGGCATCAAATTCTCCAAGGCTGAAAAGCATCGGGAATAGATTCCAAAACTGTGTGATTATTGATGAAATCATATGCATGAGACCAGCTTTCATTTGTTTTCTACAGTTCTCTAGTCTACTTGTGTTCAAACTGAAGTACTACTGGAGCATTTGACATCTTTTAATTGGATCTATTAAAAAAGTATCCTCACTTAAAAAAAATAAAGAGGAAGGGCACAGTCATTGCTAATCATGGGACTGCTTACATAAAAGCTATAATTCTCCAGTTGTTTTCCATGGAAAATGAGGGGAGTTTGGGTTTTTTCATCAAATGAGGTAAGGAGATTCAAGTATCCACATATTTCTGCTGGGCACAGACTTCTCTTAAACGTTTTTGTTTCTGCTACCCCTCCCTGTCCCCAGTTAGACTGCAAAGCCTTTGGACTGAGGTTTTTTTAAATTCACCTGTAGTCTGTGTTTGGAGAAGTGTGATTTCATTTAAATCAAAGAATTTGTTCCAATAGCTGAACATTATCATTGCTCGTGGAAGCTATCTTTTTATTAGTTTTGCTTATGCTTTATGTTGGCCCCTTAGCAAATGGTCATAAACTCTGTTTTAAATCTAACTACCCAGTGACTTCATACTGCTGATTTATTTCTATCATTTACTGGCAAGAATGCATTTTGAAAAATGTATTCTAAGTAATTCATTCTTCTCCACCTCCTCTCTTCTGTGCCTCCCTTTGCTTTCGTCCTCCTTCGACATTTAAATCACCTTTCATTGAGTTTAAAATTATGCCTGGATTAGTCATGTAAGTACCCTAATGTGCCGCTCTTACTAAAAAGTCCTGGGTTTATACAGGAGGTGAATTGGAAAGAAGCAAAAGATTGAAGCCTTTTAGCATTCAGCTTAAGTGCTGGTTCCACTTGCCTGAGCACAAGCTTGAAACAGCGTTGTTAGGATGCAAGCCTGCACCCTCACTGTCACGCTGGGCCTTGTGTAGTCGGGTTCCTGCTTGGAGCAGAGCAAATCTTTGCTCAGTTAAGCGAGCGTCAGTCACTGGCAAGCTTGGCTGCCGGCCCAGGTTTGTTAGACTTTTCTGTGCTGCACCTGAATGAGATATTGAGGAGACATGGCTACCTAAACAGTCAAGAAGCATTAGATGTGTGTTAGGAGAAAAAAAGGAGAAGTTTTCAGGGGGATGACAGAATCATTTTCAGAATATAATTTACACTCATGAGGCTTACAATAAAGAACCTGCATTGCCTGCTCGGTGACAGATCCTGTGTGATCTTGTTTAAATACCTTTCTCTATTTTCTTGAAATGCAAGACTAGAAGGTAATGATGACTTCTGAGTAGGAAACAGAGGAATGTGCAAATCATAGCTTAGCAAGCTGAAACACGGATAGCATCCTGCAAGGTGCTGGGCTCTTTCAGAGGTGCTAAATTACTGCTTTCAACTTATATCAATAGTGGGCATTCAGCTACTTGTAGGACTATGCATTTAAGTTGTTTGGTTGTTATCCACTCAAAATCGACAGGACCCCCTTCAGGTGGAAAAGGAGTAGTGGGAAATGAAGCTGTAAAGTTCTGGGTTACATGAAGTCATTGGCAGTAGGTATTCTGCTCAGAGAGTAGAAGAAAATCAGAAAAAGAGTAAAAAGAGATAAAACAGGAATAATTTTTTAAATAGGAATTGCTGGCAGAGCTATTAATCACAGAAGTCTTTGAGCTCCAAGGGCTGCATGAGCAAAGTTAAGACGAAAGAAGACAGATACTTTGCCGATATCTTGAAATACACTATGAAAAGCAACAAGCAAAAGTAAAGGGAGATAATGTCTGAACAGATTAACTACATGTAATAATAATTAAAAAAAAAGCCTACAGAAAAATATCTTAAGTATCTTTAAAAACCCAAATCCCCAAGTGTAACTGTTGTTTTGGATGGGACAGCCTTTTACTAGTCAATTTTGCAAGTTGCTAGTCTTGTCAAACAGTCTCAGCTCTGAGCTTTGACTATCTCATTTATGCTACTACAAATAAATAAAAATCTCTGCTATTTCTCTATCTATACACTGCAATTATGACCAGTGTACTACAGTCTGTACGTTTCCTAGCAGGAGATTTCAGTGTATCTGAAACAAGTTAAAGAAAGAAGGGAAAAATGCATTTTTCATTTATGTCTAAGGTAGACCACCTGCTTTTTGTAGGCTGCCAGATTAAATGGGGACTTGATGCAGGTAGAGGCTTTTTTGCCTGAAAAGGGGAATCAAGAATGAGTAAATATAAGAGAAAGGCTTCAGACACAACTCATATTATTGTATTTCTTTTCAAAATCTACATCATCGTCTTTGGAATTATATCACTGCCCTTGATTCAGGGCAAACAACACATGTTTAGGACTTTGCACAGGGGAGTTATCTTTTCCTTACATGGGATGATACATTTGTTTTTAAAGTCCTTTTCTTGCTATTTCTACAACCTTCTAACCCCTAATGCACAATTATAGATGTTTAATGAAAGAAAACAAACCTGAATTCTGCACTGACCTGCACTTGAGAAACAACCGGTGTTTTCAGTGAAGCCTTCACAAGCCATAAATCAGTGTAAAATTTAGCTCATATTGTATTCTCATTGGAAATGGGTTATATGATAATTTATGTTGAGCTGATCATAACTAAGCACCTCATAGTAGTGTCCTTTAAAAAATTTTAATCAAGATTGTCTTTCTCCACCTCTTCTGGTGCAATTTCAGGAGGTTTATTTGCATGTCAATCTGCACGTGTTACTGAAGCTATTCCACTGAAGCAAGCACAACATCTCAGCTGCATACGTGTTTTACAGCAGCATAATGTTAGGTGACTCCTTGCATTTATTTCTGATTTGTGCTATGTGGAAGAGTCAGGGCCTTAATTCTCTTAAGCCCTGAAAACTCGGGTATTTCCAAGGGCCTGTCAGATCTGTTTTCCCAGTCTTTTTGTGCTATGCAGTGACTGTGCCATGAGCAGTGGAGGGGACAGTTGAACCTATGAAAATCACTGAGATGGTCCAACTTTTACTTTAAAATCTATGTTAAAAAGTGTTCCTAAGTATGTTTAACATTTATCTTTAGGAACTTGTTTTCTCTTGATGTTTTTTCCTTGTTTGTTGTGTGGTGAACAGCAAAGGAGTTCCAGAGAGCTGTCTTGGGCAGCAAATACCAGGAGAGTCCTCTCCAGGGCAAACTTGCCAAAAGCTCTTTACATTAAGGACCATCTTATTTTACAGTACTTATGCAATCTCTAATATGATGGGCTTTGGCAGTGAGGACAGAGTTGCTCCATAATTGGTGATAATAAACGGTTTCCCACCTAAGTATGTATAATCAAGACGAACAGGGTGGGGAGAGGTGTGTTGGTAAGAGAGGGTGTGTTGGTTTCTCATGCAGGCTTTTTTCTTTTTCATAATTAAAGGCTTAATGTTATGAAGTTACACATGGGTGGACTCCTGGTAGAATCCTAGAAAGGATAAACAAGTTCTAAACAGATTTTGAATGGATATTGAAGACAAAGATTATGAGCAATGAGCAGAGTTAGGCTTTAGAAGCCCAGTAGAGCATATTTTTAGGTAGACTGAAGCTTTAAGCTCACTACGCATCAAGTCTGACAGCAGAGATGTAAGTAGTTCTCAGGCCATGGTGAAGCTTTGGATTTGAAGATGTGAGACTTGGGATGTGATGAGGAGTGACGAAGCAAAGGAGTAGGAAAAGTGAGGTACAGAAAACATACTTGGACAACAGTAGCTGTAGCCGCAGCTAGGGGAAGCCAAGACAGCTGATGTGGGAGACTGAATGTAGAGATGTTGGTTCTTGGCAGATGCTTTGTAACTTTCTCTGCATGGAAATGTCAGGAGATGCTCAGTACATTTGCTCTTAGATCCTGCCAAATCAGCAGTAACCAACAGGCTTCAAGTTTCAGAATCTCATAAAATTAATGGAGATATTGCCACAAACCACTTTTTTTTCCCTCTCTCACCCTTTGCTACATGTTGTATGGGTTTTTTTTTGTTTTGTTTTCTCTGCCAGTAACCATTAAAATTTGAGGTTGAGGTATTTCCAAATTATCTTTTCCTTCCCACCAGTTGTTTCTGGCTGTGTTCCAAAGAAGGAGAAAAGATGACAGTTTTTCGTTGGTCACTTAATTGTGTATGTCCATTGGTTTTTATGACTTTCAAATTCATAGTTTTGTGTGCTTAGGGGCTTTTGTGACAAGGTGCTAATGGGTTCCTGGCTGGGCAAGCACCTGTGTCAGAAAGTGTTTCAATGTTGTCACATTTTTCCAGCTCTGACTGCTTCTATTAGCTCACATATATACCTTTATTGCAACCCCCAATGTACTTTTGTTTGTGACGGGGGCATGTAGGATCTCTGTGTAGAAAGGAAGCTATTATTCTCATGTGTAAAAGGAGCTATTGCTCATAATACAGAGAGAAAATGGGAGTTTCAAATAAGAGCTCCACTTGTACAGGTGCCTGAGAGACAAAGCATCTTGGAGATATAAAAACGACTTGAACCAGTGACTTATTCAGGGATTTTCATCATATGGTCTGAGAAGTTCTGCAAGGTGGGCTGTGGGTAGCTGGTAGAGATCATATTGCTGGAAAATCTCATTTCCAACTGGTAGGCTGCATGAAATGGTAGATAACAGTACCCTACAGGGTTTCCTAATAAAGTGTTTACAAATGAACTCTTCTTGTAGCTGCTCTCCAGCCTTACGATTGTGAAAGTGAAGAGAAATGGTGTTTTCAGCTCTAAAAGAGAAGCAAAGCATCCATAAGGCGATCTCTCTGTTAGACTGTAATCTCCATTAGGAAGATCTTACATCCCCTCAGGGTACTGTGTCTAAATCTGTGTGCTCCTTGCAGCAATGAATAGCACTTCTTCTCAAAAAGAAGATGGACCGGCTTTTCATGCCCATTTTACTGGTATTGCCTCTAATACAAGTTATGAATGACCTGATACATCTGGGGGGAGATATACTAGTTTCTTGTCTTATGGCTATACAATAATTTAATATTTCATTCCAGTCTAAATGTGGTCAGAATCTGTTGCAGTTTTTGACCATTTTAGCACTGCCAGCAAGTAAATCCAGTCTATGACTGTTACACAATGTGCTGTCTCTTGTTCTAAGGAGCATTTTCCATAATGTGGAAATCAGCTATTAAAATAGAAAATTATTAGACATTTTTTATGATTTCTAGTTTGCTCTTGCACATTGGTTTGTCCTCTGCATTTTTCCAAAGTTAAATATCTAGCTGATGAACTTCTGGTGAGGAAAAACCAAGGTATGGAAGGTTTGGGGTTCACTAAAAACAGATTAGATTTAGAAATGTTTTTAGTTAACAGACCTTCTAAAACTGAAAAACTATACGAATACAGCAAAGACCCTAACTTCAAAATCTATAGGACAAGACATGAACAGTAAAGGGTCTCTTGAGACCCACAGTGTGCATCCTGGTATAGGTCTTACAAATAGTTTTTGTATATTAGTTGATCATGTTGTGAGAAATGGCAGGAAGAGAGGAACAGGATGTATCAATGAGATTTTTATGACCTAAATGAGCGTATGAAATGTAGGGCAGACTGGATTCAAAGTCAGTTCTCTATTGTGGAACCCACCTTTAGCATGGGAATTGCAGTATTTTCCATTGTGCTCCATAAACAAAGACTATATCATGCTAAAAAAAATATGTCTAAGCCTATATAAATGTATATATCTCTATTATTTTTCCCTCCCTTTTCCAGACAAATTAGCAGAAACTATTCTGTATATGTCTGTCATTTTCCGTTGGTAGATATCTTCCATGGTTTTTATTTTAACTGACCTATACCCATTTTTCGTGTTGCCTTATAAAAATAAATGCACCTCTGACCACTGCTGGTCTGGTGATGATGTAGAGAATATTTTGTTTTCTCTGTACAAGGAAGGAAAATTTACTTTTCCTGGAATTTTCTGTCTCTTTGGGTTTGGGTGGTTTTTTTGCGTATGAGATTTCTTTGGTCTTATAATTCGGCAACGTCCTAAGCTTGTCCATTAGAAGCCTTCCGTGTACCCCTTGCTAATAACAATGACAATGCACTGGGAACTCATTTAACGTGTGCTGGACTGCAAGCTGTGCCCTGCTCATGCTGCTGGGAGAGCAGCTGCCAAGGAGGCTTTTCAGACTCTTTGGACTTACTTGTTCTCCATCTCAGCACTGCTGTATGTGCAACTTCAGGGCTACTCTCTATTTGTAGCTTCGTATTCATATTGTGGTAGCCGCAAAACCATCAAATGACAGGAAAAAATCTGTTTCAGTGGCCTCTGCCCAAGCCTCAGCACCGTGCTGAGGAAGCAAGACAGCAGCTCTAAATCAGATGGATATTTGGGGCTTGAAACTTGAACCTTGAGCCCTTGTAATCTGTTGTCCCCACAACCAAATTCACCTTCCAGATAATGCTGCTGTGAGAATTTGAGTAATTCAATGTCATTAATTAAGTTATTTTAGAAGTACTCCAATGTAGCTGAGAACAAAATTAAGCCTCTAGTCTGTTCTGGGAAATTAGACAGATATGTTTTTTTCTAAGTGGTTTCTAATACATTTCATTAGGAAATTATTTGATGAATGTCATTTAGGCTTTGGGGAACGGTATAGTGTCTGGGGTTTGAGCAGCCTGACAATCTGTAGCTGGCCAAAAGGAATGAAAGGCTAGTATCTTCACAGAGCACGTCAATATTTTTAATCTTCTCCGTCTCTCCCCCCCCTGCACTGAATACTTCAAAGATGTCATAAAGCCATGGAATAGGAGATTCGTTCCTAAGGACCTCGGAGTGCTCCAACTGATTTTCCTAAATGAGCTTCACTGTATTAAAACTTAGCCATATTGTGGTATTAGTTTATGTCCATGTCAGTTGTTATAATTTTCACAAGCAAGCAGTCTGCAAGTAAGAGGAAGAGATTCAATTATACTTAAATTACGAGGAGAAATCACTTGGATGATGTTCTACCATGACTTCACAGTTTCTAAGGTACCAGAAAAAAACCTTATGCTGAGGCTGATGCAATATTCTTGGCCACAGAACAGTTTATCTGAGTTCACTGGAAACCTGAAGGGAGGTGAATTCACCAAGGTCGGTGGCACAGTTGTATAATTTTTGCATCATGAATAAACATCTTCTCTTTCATGAGTATTCACACCTATAGTACTGAGCATTAGGTGAAGTATCCCAGCCAGCTGATCCATCTAAACCAGGTTTGTTGCTGCTGAAGCTAGCAAACTCTTAAATCCTAGTGGATGCTGACATAACTGCTGTGAATATAATTCACTGTTGTTTATTTTCACTCCCATTCCATTCATGTTGGGAACAGAGAACTAGACCTGGCTGTTGGTTAAAACTTTAGGTCTTTTTTGTTTTCATATTAGTGGGGTACATGGATTTTTGCAAAGACAAGTGAAATCTGAAATCTGGTATACTGGACCCCTCTGTTCCTCAAACTTGGACTTCATTAAAGGTATAATTAAAAATTACCTGCTATATTTAGGAAACAAAATAGCTATTCAACCAAGAAGTGGTCATTGAATTGTGCTTTGGGCCATTTTTTTCAAGATAATATTACTGTATATTAATAATCTTTTTTTTGCTACATAAAATTGATGGTTTAGATTTTCTGTTTTGTCCAGTTATTCTATGTCCTTCTGATGATACAGGAGAAGCCTATACCTGTTTTAGCTGATTATGTGCCTCTGTATGTTTGTCTTACACTGTCAGAATAATGCTAACCTATTGGCATGTACCAGTAATGTTAGTGTAATTAATTCTTACTGCTCTTAACACATGAGCCTTTCCTTGTCTTGGTTATTTCTTTTATGTCTCTTAATTCCTCTCTTCTACCATTCTGTTCTCATGTCTGGACTAAATTTTCTTTTCTTATCTGTGTGCGAAATAACTAGCTCTTTTTCCTTCATAAATATATACCTTAAATTAGGTGTGTTATTACTTACCTGTCACAAAAATAAGAAGAGGGGTGGAACAGAATCAGGATAGGCAAGAAAGTTTGGTCTGTTTGTCTGTTCAGCCTCTGTCTTCTAGCTTAAACCATATTGACTGTGAACTTGATTTATACCTTGTTAGCAGCACAAAGCATCATTTCAGCTGCACACAGGACCATACCTACCTGGCCTCTGTGGCTGCTGTGTTACAATGACAGGGACAGAATAACAGGAAGAGAATAAAAAGACGTAAGTAAGCGGAGGACCCTTTCCCATGTATGGGATATTTTTATTTATTTCTCCCCAGATGCAAATTTTAGCCTGGCAGTGGTCAAAGAGAAATGCCAGGAAAGTAAATGGAAAAGTTGAGAGTACTTCCTGTGTTGGTATGTCAGTCTCCTTATACACTGTGTGAAGCAAAGAGAGTTCAAGCTTATTAACTGAAGACTTTAAATTGTATTAATAAATGTGAGTATAATCCAGTGCAGTTAGAGTCTAACCACACCTGTATGAATATCTCCAGCTATGTTTAATCCATTTGTTACAAGAAGAACCCCACCCTTTGCATTTTTATTGAAGCACTTTGCCTTACTTTGTGCCTTTTAGTTTACCCATAGCTCAGTTGTATGCAAGACTTTCTACCTGATGTTCACAGTGAGGTTCACCAAACAAAGTGGACACACTATGGTTAATAAAAAGGCTTTCTTGAAGCTTAATGAGACTTGGCAATGAATATGAACTGGGAAATCACCTTTTTCCTTTGAAAAAATAAGGAAAGCCAAAAGATGGCTTGTTCCAGCTAGAACATTGTTAGAAGTATGTCAGAGACCTGCAGAAGGGAAAATTGTGAAGAAATGTATTAATATGTGATACTCATAATCCTTGTATCAAGGAATCCAGATAATTTTAGACATTTGTTTTGGTGAAGTCCCCGTGAAGTTCCTTTGCTTTTATGAAGAAGACTGCTGGAAAGGCACATGGATTAAGGAACTGTGAATAGGACCCTAGAGTGAAATAACTCTGAATGTGATGATTAAACCAATCTTGCTGAGGAGAAAAAGCCCAACTTAAAGCTGGCCATAGCTAAGTGAATTGTTTCTTTTTTTTTTGACTATGACGGTTATCTTGAAATAGCTCTTTAATTAAATCCTCTCCTCTTTCAAGTCCTTGGACAAACTCCTACGATGAGATTCATTTCACCTAACTTTAGACATCTCCAGTATAAACTTCTGTATCTGAGCTCCCCATCCTTAACTCCTCTTTATAGCTGGTGGAGAGAAATGGGGCCTTGTAGGGTACGATTCATCTTTGTTGCAGATGGCTGCTTTAGAAGAGAGAAATTCAACACTGTAAGTACCTTCCTCTCTCCATCAGCTTTAAAGAGATACTGATGAGCAACTTCAGTGGCATCACACTCATCTAGGCAGAAGAAATCCACTTCTTTTGACTGCAGAGGGGATTTGGACACCCACATTTTTGACTTGGGAAGACATCACTGGCTGTATATGGGAACCACTTGCAGATTGGCAGTACATTTTGGTTATGCTTTCAGCTGCTTTCACACCTCTACCTATAGTCTATGAGTTCTGTGTGTGAAAATACATTTAACTGTAGAAAACCTGCTGAATTTATATACAGGGTGTTTAAGCTTACTCTCCAAGGTACTGTACCTACAATGTTGTTGCAATTTACAGTAACATTTGGTCTTGATGATCTTAAAAGTCCAACCTAAATGATTCTATGATTATGTCTTATCCCTCTCCCTAAATCTGCAGGTAAATGCTTTGAATCTGTCAACTCATTCAGTCACCCCAAAACATTCTGGGAAAACTTCAAGAATATATTCAGAGAATGCTAAAAGAAGCTAAGTTATTCTTGTATCTCTTCTCTTGTATGAGTATTCTTTCCATTCCTAGCTTAAGACAGAGATGACTCAAAAGAGAAATATGCATGGGGCATAATGCAGAATGAAAGATTTAGGAAACCAAATGCAATTCCTACATGGAGATCAAGAATAACACTGAAAACATGCTAAGCAGCGGTCAGTATGTAGCAGCTTTTCTGTTGAGCTTTATAGCTCTGTCTTGAAAAAGTTTGTTCGCTAAAGCTGTGAAATAGCAGTTTGGCTTTTCTGGTTTTGGAGGGTTTTTTATTTGTTTTAGTGCAAAAAAAAAAAAAAGACATGCTGAGATAATAGTGAGGGTGATGTTTAGGTGCTTTTATTTTCTGTGTTGTGATTAACCCTTTTTTTAGGATATGATCCTTAGCAAACATTTTCTGTGCAGAGGTAGAATAAAATAAAGCTAAAAATCTGCTGTAGTTTAAATTGGTCTAATGTATTGTGACTTGCTATTACACGTGGTAAGGGGGCTGGTGGCATAATTGCTTAATTCACTGGACTTTCTTCACTGGGGAGTGGGTACATTTCAGGGCCTGTTGTTTCCTTGTAGCCCTTGCTGGCCTGGTGACTGCATGGAGGGTGATGTTGGTCTTCCTGCCATGGTGGTCAACTTGGCAGTGAAGGGCTGAGATTAGTCCTGAAAATGACTGCTTTGATCAGTGTGCCACCTCCTTGGTTTAGTGTACATAAATCAACATAGCTTGACTGATTGCAGCTCTTAAATGAACACTAACAGTTTGTCCTGATGTTTTTTGAGATGCTGGGCTTTTCTGCTTGTTAAGAAGTGACCATAGTTGACTTAAAGGAGCAGTTGCTGCAGCTGAAGTGCATGCATGGAAGCAGAGCAGAGGAACCTGTTGTGTCCATGGAAAGATTTGACGTGTGGGTAGGAAAGAGGAAATCAGAGCCATGAGAGAATAATATCAAGGCTGGGACTGTAGGAGGAAAGCAGAAGAGAAGTTAGACTGGCAAATGATGAAGCAAGAAAAAATATATAAGTTGTCTAAATCTCCTTGGAACCCAATGCAATCTTTATCAATTTGTTCTTGTACTAGTGGGACAATAATATGCCTTATAAGGAAAGAAGAGTCTTCCATATAAAGAAGGAAGAAAAGACTTGTTGAAAACGATAGGTTCATTTGTTCCATGTGTTTGCAAGGGAATAAAATAATAAACTAGCTTTTTATTTTAATTTTTTCAACTTTACATAATACATAATAAATTGCCTTTTTCCGGGTATTTAATTGTAAAATATTACAGCTATATTAAAATCTAAAAACGTGCTTACCTGTTTTATATAAGGTGCTTTAGGATTTTCTCAAGATAAATTGTGTTACAGCAGTTTAAAACACTATGTTATCAGTAGTCTGTGTGATATCATGTCCCTTCAGCTCCATCAGTCTTCCTCTTTTTCCCATTCTCTCTCCCAGTAAAATGTTTACTTGTGGTTTTGTATGTAGTGTTACTTAGGAATTTATTTACTATAATTTACACATCCCCATGTATCTGCCCTTAAAGGCAAGTGAAGATGATGGAATATTTTCCCTTCAGAGCAGTAGATTTCAGATATGACCCTCCTTAGGTTATTATCAAGTACTGAAATTCACATCTGAATAAAGGGGGCTCTGTGTGTGTATATGTAGAAATGCTTTCTTTAGCCTAAGGGATAGCAGTCAATAGAGAAAATGAGATAAAAACGGAATTTCTGCGGAATTGAGATTTTATTTTAATGAAGTATTATTCTCCCTTTATTCTTCTTCTCTCTGTTTGAAAAAATGTTAGCATGTTGAGTCAGGGAGACATTCCTGTGCTGCATTAGAATAGCCATCAATGTCAGTTGAGACCATTTGGATCATGTCACTTGTCCTAAAGCGTGTAGCTGTTTTTAAAGAAAGAACATGTCATGTTCTGTACAGGGATCTGTAATGCATGAAACTTGTTTGAAGCAATAATAAATCAAGTCCTTGCTGCTAAAACCAGTATCTGATTTTTCACTCATGACAATCTCTATTGAGACAATAGCAAGAACAATTCTACACCCAGAAATATTGCAAGTAATTTTGATCACAACTAGCTAAATACATAAATCTAGCAAAATAAAGAACTGGGATATGAATGTCCTGTGCATTTGCCAAGGTGTTTAATAATGTACTCTTTTTCTACAACCGTCGTTATAGGAGGTTGCAAGCTGTGTAGAGATATTTTCATTATTCATGCTCTATTGAGTAGGCAGTTCTGCAGACATTTTTCTCACCTCTCCTAAAAAGGTGGAATAATTAAGACCAACTAGAATGTTTGAGACTGATTTGCCTATAATTTTTCACTCTTTTACGCAAGGATTAGTTCTATTAGATTCAAGCCAGTTACTGGCAATGTAGAGAAAAATCAAGCTTTTGAATTTTTACTCTTTATTAATTACTCCTTTTGACTGTGCGTAGCCATATCTAATACAAATAAAGGAAATGTAAATGCAAATCCGTTTAAATTAATCTGGAGTAGTTTAGAATTACAGGCTATTTTAGCAGCATGACTTAGTTTCAAAAGCCCCTGTGAGAAGATGACAGAAATCCCAGTTATGGCAAATGTTATTAAAGTCTACAATGTATAGTAGTGTAAGCATAACTACAAATGGATGATGCTGAGATGCATGTTTGGGCTTCAGATGGGGCTGAAGTTTAATCAGACAAAGGATGTGAGTGTCTGGTGCTTTTTCACTTGTAAAATACTTCTTTCCTCCACTACCGATTCACTGGCTTGGGGTTTGGGCAACAAGTCATGAGTATGAAAAGGTACATTCTTTCCTGTTGTGTATAGAAAGAAAAAAACCAAACCTCAAAGCAAGTTGGTGAAGAGTATCAAGGTGGCAGCACTAATGGCAGTGGCCCTGTCATAGAAGTGGACTGTGTCCAGAAGCAGGAGTGCATTTTACATAGGCTAGGATTTCAGCAGCAGCTTGCAATGACTTTGAGTTACATCAAGAACAAACTTAACTTCAGCCAGTGACCTTGAGCTGAAGAAAGTTAGCCGGTTATCAGTGCCCTGAACCATGAAGTCACTGTATAGTTTTGAGTGGTTTTGCTTATGTAGATTGGTTTGTTTGGCTTTTTAATCTGGTGCAGCATAATAGAGGTAACCATCAGTTTGCTATAAACCCAAGTGCTCTGCTGACCTTTCTTCTTCCAGTCTGAGTGCAGCAGAAACCTGACATAGCCATTGCTTGTTTGTTGTTCCAGTCACTGGGCTGCTCAAGAACTTCCAATTTCCAACAGCTCAGCTCTGAGGAGCAAACTTGAGCACAGAGGCACAACATGTGAATTGTTGTGACTTGTTGCCATGATGACAGTGTCAACTTAACTACAGCTGACAAACAGGTTTTAAATAGAACATTTCAATTCATTATAGTATTCTCCATCTGTTTTTTTTCACTGTCTGCATACATGCAGGACATCTGAGAAATGCTACCACAATGGTTTAGTTTACCTATCTGGCCACTAACATTAATTAGTTGTTGAGAATGGTGGTTTAGGGAGCAAGCAAAATGATGACATTCCCCCTCAGTAAAGGAAAATACTTATTTATTCAACAAAAGATGCCCAGTACACTTGTTTCTGCATTTAGAGAGAGTATTTGATGTTTTGTTTTTTGAGCATAGGTTCTATATTGTTTTACTACTTTGTAACCTCTTGCTTTTGCCAAATTTTTCTTCCTTCCCAAAGCATCTGCCACTGCTATTTCCAGTGTGGAACTGGTAACAGAAGGGGGAGCATCCTTTCATAATTAAATCAAGCTGCTGGCATCAAATTTTAGAGGGTTTTATTCATGGCTTTGCCACTGGCCCACTCTGTAACCTTGAGCAAGTTGCGCATTGCTGTATCTCAGCTTACCTGTAGGTAAACTAATATTGACTTCCCTTGAGGGGATATCGTGAGGCTTAATTAAGCGCCTGCAAAGATCTGAAAGATAGAGGACTGAAAGCTGCCATAGACATACAAATGATGACGATGATGATGATTTGTGCCAAATTGCACCCCTTCCCACAGAACTGCTACCATAGCTGCTATGTGGATTAGTTGTCAGGTGAACTATGAATCTATCAATTCATCCATCACTCTCCCCCTTGCAGATTGAGCCCAGCTGGCTGGCTTTGCTTATTAGTAGCTTTTAATAAATCAAATCATATTTGCTGTTTTAATCGTATCTTAAAGAGTAACATGGCTCTTTGCTTTTAAATTAAAAACAGTGTGTCAGCGTAGTCATTGGAAGCTGTGCTGCTGCTCTTATACTGTGCTGCTCTCAAATCATTGGCATAAAACTGGACTAAAAATATCTGTTTAAGGAGCTCATTAATTTTACATCATCCAACTACTGAATTCTGGCAGAGGGCTTTTTCTGGGTGCCTCTTTTAAACAGTTTGGGCATCTCTGTAAGTCCTCTTGGAGCACTGTCTAAATAACTGTCTACCAGAAAATTACCTTTACTCATCCACAGGAATCCAAGGTGAAAGTAGTTGAGGATTGCTGTTTACTGACAGAAGTAGCCATGTCTGTATGGGGGGAGGGAGGTGGGGTGTGGGAAGCCAAAATGATGTAAAACCAGATTAATGAATTATTCAAGATTTACTTATTGTGATTTTTATTTTTTTAAATAACACTGGCCAAAAAAGCAATGGGAATAACAAACTGATGTGTTTTATTTTTAATCTAGGGCCAAAACTGTATCTTATAAATGTCATTAAAATGGAGTATATCCACTAAAATATTGATAACATAATTTCCTTTAAATTTGCTTCTCAGTCATATGAAAAGCAAACGGCTTACATGGAAATGGATACTCTTAGAGGAATCCTACTCATTGAAATCAATGGAAGTAGCACAGTTGGCTACTTTTGCCCATTACTAATTTATAGTAAATCAGGCAATACTTTTCTAACACAGCTTGAATGCCAACTCATACAGGAATTGCTCACCACGTGCAGGAAAGGGTTAGGGTTAAAACCAGCAGAAGTTTCCCATTGATTTTGGGTATTTTTTTGCCCAATTGCTTATTGTATTGGAGTTTTGTGGAATTTACCTTTCCATCGTGCACAAAACTTGATTCAAGGGTGCTTGGTGGATAAAAGTGAAAAGGGGACACTGGCTTCTGTAGCTATCCAGAAAAGCTTCACCCTCCAACTTTACTGTTTCTCAGAGGAATTGCATAATGTTGATAATTCATTCAAATGGCAAGCAGGAAAATCAACACAGCGTGAGCGGTCAATAATTTCTAACTGCTGAGAGGAGATCAAAGAGGAAGGCAGCAGGGAGGAGGAGTAGCCTTATATAAATGGAAAGGAAAAACTCCCAGTAACTGAGATAGTGCTCTGAGGAGATAACAGAATTCAAAAAGATTTATTAAAAAAGCAAACAAAGTAGTTAACTGGAGGATTCAACTACTGGAACATAAACTGAGCACTGTAAGTGGGAGCACTAAGCTGAAGCAATATATTTTTGGACATGCTGGTCCTGTATTTGACCCAAAGGCCCCCTTTCACACCGTAAAAGGGTGTGAAAAGCATGGATGGATTTGAAACCTTTACCACCATACACTGGCAATAGGAGGAAGGATCTCTAATCCTTCAGCAGGGGGACAGGCTTGGAATACATGCTGAAGCCGCACTTCCCAGCAGGAAATTGCATGGAGTGCTGGGGATCTTTGTATCCAGGCCCTGCCTTTGCAGCTCAGAACTGCCATGTGGTCCTTAGGGCTGGGACAGGATAGGACACTGTCAGGGTAAAACCCAAGCACATACAGGGGTCCTAACTGGTGGCTGCCAGTAGGACATTCACCAGTAGGTCCCAGTGAATGCTGTGGGGGCAAGGCAGTACATAACTATCAGAGCTTCCACTATTCCTGTGGTGATGTGCATGGCTGAGCAATGCAAGTTTCTTTAGAAGTAGCTTGGGCTGGTATTTTTCTCATCTAGGTATTTAAAAATAAAAAGTACAGCAGAAATGAAAAGGGGATGTTGCAAATAAGAACAGCATCTCATCTGATGCAGCAGTGTGTACAGAGCCTAGAGCTGCATTTGGTTTCTTTGAAATCTGTTCAGGATTGGGTTTGAACACCCATCAGAAGGATTTAAGGAACTGGAAAGGTGAAATTCAGCCAGAAAGTCTGCACAAGTGTTTAAGTAGATTAACCAAACCGACGTCTCCTTTGCCAAAGACTCTTCGGTAAGGAGCAGATGAGGCAGACTGCTAAAGGCTGTTTGAGTTGCTGAATACATAAGCATGGGAAAGCACAAGTACAGTTACGGCAAAGGACAGACACTCAAACATGGGCAGAATTTCTTTACAGTAGAATAAACTACTAAAAGGTCAGGAATCACAGCAAGAGAATATTAGAAAGAAAATATTTTTGACTGTGTGTTAATTTTCTTCTTATACTTTCCCCACCCCAAAAGCTAATAGTCCATTATAAATATATATATATATAGACACACACTAAAAGTGTATCTAAGGATGTGTTGTTTTTCTATCATCAGCTTGTAAATTGGAGGAGAGTATTTTGTGTTGAAGTAGCTTGTCTTTTCCACTTACAGAAAATTCTCCTCTTTCTCCCTCCCTGACCTCTTTATTTCATTTATATTTTTTCCCCTAAACCTTAACAGTTGTCTGAAGTGACTTCACTCCAGGATCCCACAGTTGGATAAAAAGAACAAAATACAGGAAGATAAGTTCTTAAAATCACTCTGGGCTTTCTCTAATGGTAATCATTAGCCCTGCTCTGAACTCTATTGACAAAATGCTGGAGTAGTCTTGAAAGAGGAGCGAGTGCTCTTTTAAAGGAAGAACTGGTTAATTAGAAGATCTAATATAAGTGACCTAATTCTGCAGCTCAGTGCTAACTTTTCTACCACACAATAATGTAAAGATTGGATATAATATGTGTTGATTCATGTAAGCCAATGAGTTGAAATCTCGATTGGGAAGTTAATTTCTCCATAGCTGTTTAAAATCATCATCTTCTTTCCAGACCAATACTAGGGGTTTTTATGCCTCCGTTTGATAACCAGCATGGAGCTTATGTATTGATATGTACAGGGAGACACAGACACATTGAGAAGATACTTACAGTTCAAAGAATGAGGCAGTCATTACTATGAAGTGGCACAGCTCTGAACTAAGTCATTGCGTAGCAAGTGATAATGTTCTTGTTTTCTAAAAATATAAATAGGATTTCACTTTTAATCACTTGCACAGCTGTTTTTTGAAGATTGAAAGCTATTGCTTATATTCACCATAGATCAGAGCACGTGAAATGTCACTGCATTTCCGTATCCAAATAGGCCTCTTTTTTTAAAGGCAATACTACTTTTTGTGTCCCCCCCTCAACTTTAAGTAGCAAAGATGTGTAAAATAGTTTTTGTGGCTGTACGTGGATATTTTAGACATAACTTGAGTGTAATACAAATTGCTCTTTACTAGGCCTAGGAAGATTGATGCATAATCTAGTTCTGGTTTCCGTTTTCTGTAGGTGTGATGCTAGCAAATTGTGATTCTTTACAACACCTTGCTTGAACTTCAGGAACACTTGTCCTTTTGTATGTTTACAAAGACATGCTGCAAAAGAGGATCTTTGCATCCAACTTTAGATTCTAGTTAGGGCATGTGAATAACCTTGTGGAGGACCTCACCTCCACCCATCGACTGTGTGTGGATGTCTGGTTCCTGTCTGTTGGAGCTCTGGATCATACCTAAAACATCTATGATATTGGGTCCAGAAGGCTTTCCTATCCATAATGTAGCTGATGCACATTTGTATATAATTTATTTCTTGATTTCTGTGGGAGTTTTGTGTAAGATATACAGGATTTGTCTCAAAAGAGGAAGTACTTCAGCTGTAGTAGAGTACACTGGTAGTGTATTTAGATGTGGAAGTGCTAATATCGATATGTGAATGCTGCAGGTCTGGTAGCAGTAATTATTTTTATACCCAAAATGCCCTGTTTCAGAATAATCGATCCAATGTTCTAGGCCCGGTGAAGGTGCTAAAAAGTATTTATAAATAAAGGTATGAGGTTTTGGCAACCCATCAGTACTTTCTATTCAAATTTAATTGTGCTGTGGAGCATGTACACACTCTCATCTGGTGCCTGGAGAATTTGTGCCCTTAACTTCATTTGATTTGCTGGAAAAGTATTTTGGGGCACCAGATCTCTTGTGACAATTAAGAATGATGGTTTTGGGGTCTTTCAATGAATAATGTTGGGAATTTGGCTGTAGACTAGATCTTTCTTCAGGCTGATTTAACAGTTCCACTTTGCACTTACTAGAGTAAGTACTGGGCTATGCAGGTAGTGACTGAGTAATGCACAGAAACTGGTCATCCTAAGGAGTAGGAAATGCTGCCCCCTCTCCCCTTCTTTTTTAAATCAGTGTTTTGATGCTGTTAGATAAACTGAGCCTGTTTCAAAGAGATGATTTGTGAGAATCATATCTATCAAAGAGAAGAGCTAGCTAGCTGAGAGAAGCAGCATTGAAGAAACCCTCAAAATAAATGGCAAAAATTATCTGATTCAGGTTTTTAGTCATAAGGAATTATTGCTATGTGAATATTCAGCTAACATTCAGTATTGTTATTTTGTGACTGCTTCATAGCCTGACACCAATGTAACATAGTCTGATGCTTGTCCGTGGCATATGCTGCTGGTGCAACTATCTGATCCCTGGATTGCTGGCTATAAGTTTATTCTTGTTCTGTAACATATCACTTAAGACAATAGCTTTTTGACTGAAACTGGAATAAGCTGGGGAACAAGTGGTGTGCTGGTTTGTAATGAGAGATGGGGCCAAAGTTGTATATGTGGGTGTTTCTCCACTAAGAGACATTCAGACTACTTTTATTTTTAAGAATTTCAGTGTATGGAGTTATAATAGCAAAAGCAATTGAAGTAAAAAGCCCCAGCACACTTATTTCAGTAGAGTGTAGTCTCTTGCACAATATGGCAGCATTTACCTGTAACTGGTTTTAATCACAGAATCACAGCATGGTTTAGATTGGAAAGGAGCTTAAGATCATCCAGTTCCAACCCCATGCCATGGGAAGGGACACCTCATGCTAGACCATGTCACCAAAGGCTCCATCCAACCTGATCTTGAGCACTGCCAGGGATGGAGCATTTACCATTTCTTTGGGCAACCTGTGCCAGTGCCTCACCACCATCACAGTAAAGAACTTCTTCCTTATATCTAACCTGAACTTTCCCTATTTAAGTTTAAAACCATTACCTGTTGTCTTATCAATACAGTTCCCGATGAAGAGTCACTCTCCGGCATCCTTGCAGGCCCCCTTTATATCATTTCAGTTTGTAGCAGCTGCGTATGATCTCCAGGTGATGGAGGCTTAGGTGGATGCTTATGTGAAGGGTTCAGTTTTATATAGATAATCCTTTCCTATGTAATAAATTTTTCCCACCTATTTGGTGGGAAACTGGTGTAAGCACTCCTGTATTTTCTCATCTCTATTTCTAGACATGAGTTAAACCATGTTGATAACTGAAGGAAGCTGTTGCATGTCTGGTTTTTATTTTGTTTTTTATCTGTAAGGATGAGCTGTGGGAATATTGGCTGATTATTTAGTTAAATCTAGATGAGAGATATTACCGAACTGCTAAAGGACTTAACTGGCAGAATAATGGTACATGAAACTCATTGGCGATAAGTGCAAAGTAATGATCATTGGGATGGAAAAATTTTACTATTTGACTAATTGAACTATAAAATAACTGTATCAACTCAAGAAAGAAACCCAGCCATCAATACTGGTGGTTACTTGAAAACATCTGTTCAGTGTGCAGCTTCAGTCAAAATACAGGGTTGGGTACATGGGAGAAGAATAAAGAATAATATGGAAAAGACAGTAATGCCATTATGCAAATGGTGCTAGCTCATCAAGTGTGTGACACCATCTCAAATAGGGTATTACAAATTTACCAGGAGTTCAGAGTGAGGCAAGAAGAATGATCAGGTGCATAGGAAAACTCTCATATGAGGAGAGATTGAAAAGACTGGGATTGCTACCTTTGAGAGGAGATGAATAAAAAAGAACATGATAAGACTCTAACATTCATTATTTTGCATAGAGAAGGTAGTTTGGGAAGAGTTTTTCTCTCTGTTTCATGATACCAGAACAAGGGAATGTTACAGAAAGGTTGCTGATAAATAATCATTTTTCACCCGGTGCACAATTAGGTAATGGACTTTTTTGCTCTGGGAAGTTGCTAAGGTATTTAATGTTTTAGGAAGAGGTCTGGCCATTTATGTGAATGAGAATATTCTGTGTTTGTTATTGTCTATTAAAATAATACTACTAAAAGAGATCTGAAGTGGTATGCTTTAGGTTTGCACTCTTAATTGCTAGGAGGCATTGCAAGGATGCTTTGTTGGGGGATGATTTATCCCAGATCTGCCTAGTGCAGGGTTTTTTTGCACTTTCCGCTGATACATCAGGTTCTGCTTATAGTTCTAGATGAAACAAGATTTGAGCCCATGTGGCAATTTCTGTGTTCCTGGTTGTTTCATTGTCAGGCTATTTCAACGGCTGTTGATGCCAGCTCAAATTTACAGCCATATTACGTTGTGCAAGCTACTTGTGGCATGAACTGTCCTTTTGTCTGGAACTTCTTCAGCATTTACAAGGCAGTGGGTCATGGTCTGTGAGCATGGTTATAGGCACAGTGGTAATACAAACAGCGAATAGTAATTGTCCATGTGAACATTTAGAAAACATCCCCAACTACAAAAATAAATTACTACTGGTAGTAGCAGTTATGCATCATGTATGGGAATTGTTTATTATTGCAGTTGTTACGCTTTCTTCTCTCTATGCAGAAAAGAGCTTATGGCAGGAGAGAAGGCGTTAGTGAGGAAAACATTTCCCCTTGGAAAACAGTGTCCAACTCCACCTTGAGGTCCTCACTAAAACAATGTTTATTTTTTTCCTATTCTGCAACTGACAGGACTTTGATGCAAAAGCATCACAAGATCCACTTTACAATCTCAGTTCAGTATTTGAGTTAGTCAAGGAAAATGAGCTACCTTTTGGCCCTCAGAGACTCTCAGGGCTACATTCTTCCCATGATATATGAACTGTACAAGTACAGCTTGTCCTAGAGAGAAGAATATAATAGGTACAATATTTGTCCCTTCACTGTTCTTCTAGTGATTGGTTGATTATAGAAAAGCGTGTTTATAGAAAAGCATGATTATAGAAAAGCAGCCCATAGACTACGTGTATACAGACAGACACAACCATGTATACGTATAAGTTTGTGTGTATATACAGACATATATATGTACCTTAATATACAAACGAATACCTATATATATATCTGAAATTATTTTGAAGGGGATAACCACCTCCTGTGGTTGAAGATTCTGTAAGGGAACTTGGTGCACCAGTGCGCAGTCCCAAAATAAAGCACTGAACATCTCAGCAATTCTATGAGGTTAATAAAGTTCACTGTTGCTTAAACTAGATCAGTGTAATTCACTGCATCTCTACTGGAAATTTAATTTGTGTTTAAAACTAAAGAACAAGCTAGCCAGGTTCAGGAGTACATTTGGGATGCAAAATACATTAGGCCTGTTGCAAGTTGGTTATGGCTTTTGGTGCCTTGAAGTCCTCAGCTGAAAATACTGTCATGTAAGAGGTTACTTGTGGTATTTCACATACTATTCATAATCTGAACTCCTCTTTCCTTTTTTTTTATTTTTATTTTTTTATTTTATTCTTTCTGCTTAATTTTTTGAGAAAAGAGGGGAAAAATCAGAATATTTGTTCAGCCTATTCAGTCCTTACGGCAAACTAATGAGATACTAACCATCAAGCCCCCACTCCTTTGTGCAAGCAGGTTTGTTTCACTGCTTTGATTCTTACACATACACGAGAGAATCAAATGGGGTTGTTAACACAGCCTGTAAGAAGCCATCAAACTTTCCATCTATCTGACATAAACCTGTGCTTTTGTTGTTTCCTGCAAACAATGTAATAGTTTTCTGCCGCATTCTGGAAGTGGATACACAACATGACCAAAGGATTTCTTTTTCTCCTCTCCTTTAAAAATGAGCATGTGGAGCTTTCTACAGATATTTAGCATGGAAGAGAAACTGGTTTGTCATCAGACTTCATTATTAAAAACATAATAGCATTATGAGTTCTAAGTACTGGCAAATTCTTTTTGTAAGGGTGTTACTCCCTAGTAGATTGCACTAGGAAGTTGGAGAGGAAACTACTGTATGCAGACAAATCCATATTGTTGCTGTCTGCATGCTTGCTGTGAAACTGCTCTCCAGCTATACAGTTTGAAAGCAGAATCTCATGAAAGTAAAATCAGCATAAAAGTCAGGTTTAGACTTCTATATTCATATTTATGAATTTGAAAAACCTCCACCATGATCTTATCTGGAGCTGTGGTAGCAGTTGACAACAAATGTGCCCTTGAGAAAACTGTGTACGGTTGTGCAATGGAATCATGGATATTCCTTCCTAGTACTACTTGCTTGCATTGATGTTGTTATTAAGAACAACAGTAATAATTATTATTAGAAGCTAGGTTGCTACAGAAGGTTTCTATTGGCCTGCAACTATTGTTCAGCCAACTGGCTTTGTATTTGTAATAGCTACTGTGCAATGGATTTAGCTTCATACTCTGTTCTCAATGTGGGGTGACTCTGTTCTCTCAGACTGTTGTGTTCATGGGCTGCTGAAAATTCAAGGTAATTAAATTTGTTCTTCTGCAGTACTCAGTTTATTGCACTACTGCTGTTCAAGCCACACTAGTTTGTATTCATTTCTCAAAGCAAAGTGTCCCCATTCTCCCCCAGCAGGTTTTTCTGTAGATCCATGACCATTCTAAATGAAACTCAATCTTTTTTGATAAAATACAAATTGAAGTTCCTCTTGCTCCTTTTCATTACTGGGACAAAAAACTTCAGGATTTCTGCAGCTGCTAATACTCTGTTCAGGCTTCTGAGGTGGACAGGTAGAGATGCCTCAGAGCATGCTGCAGTGTTTGGTAAAGGCAAAAGAAGCTAGTTTTTTGTTTTCTTCATTACTAATATGTATTGTTACCTGAAAAATGTTTTATATTAAACCTTGACACAGGAGGCTAATTGAGTACTAACGGGCAGAATGTGCCACAGAGCTGATGCTCCATAACAAGTATAAATATAGCAGTGTAAAAATTAGAAAATACAATAAATCTCATTCTGATTCAACCTTTTTTTTTTTTTCTTTTTTTGATAGCTATTTGAAAGACCCAGTATTGTGGTTTGTAGGGTAAGTCCTCAGTCTTTGGACAGAAACTCATTAAATTCAGGGACTGAAGACTGGTCAGTTTAAATCATACCAAGACAGACTGTTTTTGGGGTAATAGTGACAAGGTAGTCAGTAAGGAGGAACATTTCTTATAATATTATAACAGCATTTCTTATGATAATAATTGGGACTCCTCATGAACAGATTATGATACCTTCTTTCCTATGGGAATTTCATTCACTGAAGGTGTTCAGCTGATTAAGTAAACTGCCAAGAGTGCCAATTAAAGAGAGCAGACTTTACCTAAATTTTCCATATTTACAGTACTCAGAAATCAAAGCCAGCCTGATATGTATGGCAACCTCTGTTACGAAGTCCAAGCGTCCATGTTGTTTAAAGGGCTTGTATCTCATTCTTTAAATAGGCTTTTGATAAGTAACAATATAATAGTGTTGGTGATTGCCTTCAGATTAGCCTATCATGATGGCCTTATACGCTGTAGTCCTGAGTGTTTCTTTTTTCTTTGTACCCTTATTGTTAATAAGTGTTTCTTTTTTCTTTGTACCCTTATTGTTAATAAGTGTTTCTTTTGTCTTTGTGCCCTTATTGTTAATAAACAAAGCACACAGGTTTTTGAACTTCCAACAAGCACAGTGCCTATGTGTTTGTATGTGTGGGTTGATGTGTTCATGTCTGTGTGTGGCACTTTGGTTTGGGGTTGTGTTTCTTGTTAAATGGAAATGGTTGCTGGATAGAGTATTTGGTCAAGGTTTTTTAAGTTACACTTGTGTAATTCAGATTTAATTAAAATTGAAATTTTAATTTCATTTAAATTATTGGTCAGGCAGAGAGGAAGCCATACAGGTAGAGAGGCAAAAAGAACAGAGGAGTGATTAGAGCGAAGTAGGGGGAATTAATATGTGAATGAGGGAATAAGGAAAAAAAAACCAAGAGGAAGAACTCAGAAAACGTGGGAGGTGATTATTTGCAGAGATTATTTTATTTGTAGAGTTACTAATTCCAGTGCTCTAAGTTGTTACTTCTTAGGCAGCATAATGACATTTTTGTTGAGACAGAAGAGCATGGCATAAGTTTTCCAGAATGGATGCACAGATTTGTTTTATTATCCAAATACAAGTAAGTCTGAAACTTATGGTGATCAAGGAATTTCTTGTGTTGCTTCTGCTGGGAATTGTCCTATGGTTCCTTGTTGTTCTTACCTGAACAAGAATTCTATGGATATCTTTATATTTCTGAAGGCAGAATAAAAACATCACACTGCTGTTGTCTGCTCAAGTTTTGCTACCAGATTCAGTAGCAGGCCTGCTGTCCTCCATTTATACCTGATCAGTCTGAGTCTGTGGTGAGAAAGTTATGTGGGGATAGTCTGTATGACAGCATTTGACATATCAGAAAAGAGAATAAACCTTGCTTCTGGCCACACTCAAAGCTCAGAGTATGGGACTGGGTCTGTAAGATCTGCAAAGCTGCTGATCAAGTTTATCCTTAGCAGAATATATTTCATCTGACCTGGATTGGCCATTGAAAGTGGAAAGTCTGCACTTGATAATTACGGCTTTATTTTTACTGGCTCTTTCAATAATTGAGCTTTAAAACTGGGTACAAGTTCTCGATTATAAAGTAGACAATATTAACCTAATACATTGCTGCATTAGGAGAGGCACCTTCAAACAGTGACCTATTTTTTCTTAATCTGTAAAGTATGGGGCACACCTGTAGCATGGAAAGCATAAAATACCGCTACAACAGTACTCACTCCATTTGTTTTGTTCACTTAGAGGACTATATAGGACAGGCACCACAACATGTCTGTGAAAATATGGTTTGTAATACTATATGACTTGCATAATCAGTAAATATTGAACATTATGGAGCACTTAGTATTTGTGTTTAAACAGGCTGAGTGGAGAATGGATTAAGAGCAGCTCTGAGGAGGACTTGGGGGTGTTGAGTGACTTGGCAGGGGGCTGGAACTGGGTGAGCTTTAAGGTACATTCCAGCCCAAACCACTCTGTGAATCCGTGACAGACTTGAATACTTCTAATGTTCAGAAATATGAAAAAGAAGAAGAATGCTGAGATTGATGTTGGTGGATGGACTAAGAGTAAATAGAAGTACAACCATTTATTTAACTGTTTATTGTAATCCAAAGACATACTATCAGCCACTTAGTTATTAATAAGCTTATTTCTCTTTGATAAAAGTACTTTTTTCTTAAAGGATCAATTGCCCAGTAAAATATATTAAGGATTAGGTTTTGTAACTATCAAGTTATAAACCCCTTTGCCCAAAATTTTGCTGCAGAGAGCCATTAGCAGTTATTTTCTCTTCTTTAGCAGTGCTTTGACAATTGATCTTCAGAAGAATCTTACTAAGGAATCAAGGTTATTTTTGAACACAAGAGGGGATGTATACCTGCCAGTATTTTTCCTCTCTGAATTAAAAATGTGTAGGAAATGCATAAAGGTATTACTTCTGCATTGCACTGGAGAGGTAATAGGTTAGAAACATGGCAGTTAATTTTCCCCCAAAGAAAGGATTTAAAACTGGCTGGATCACATGTGGTGGGTTTTTTTTCCCCCCTTGTTTTCCTTTTTCTTTTTTCCCCCAACATGAGCTGATTCTGTGGAATAATAAGCCTGGCCAGTTTGGAATCTGAACATAATCTCCCTTGCTCTCATGTTGTTTGGCACTTGAACAGGAGTGACAGGCTTTGGTTCCTTTATCAAATAACTCAGTGTATCTATTTTTGTAAGCCATGTCATTGGCTGAAAAATGCAAGTCCCTCTACAATTATGGGGCATGACCGGAGGAACAGAAGCAGCCGGGCTCCTCTTGGACTCCTCCTGGTTAATTGAAATTCTACTCTAGCCAGTTGAGATAGGAAGTGATAGGAAGATGTGGAAAAATGGGAGTTGAATTTATTTTTCCTCCTTTCCCCCTCCCTTCTTTATTTTTTGTGTTGAAAGATAAAATAAAAAGACAATTGTTTGTGTTTATTAGGGAAGTTTAATACCAGTGCTGAGGGACAGACCACATAAGAGCTCACATGTATCATATGTTTTGTTTTCTTTTGCATTTTCTAAACAGAGAGAGAAAAAAATCTGCATGCTTGTATCATATTGACATGTATCTATAGCTCAGCTTGCTGAATTTAACCAGAGAATATATACAAAAACTATACAAGCACTAGTATTGTGCTATTTTAGATGGTTTTTAGTATAAGTGCCTGCCAGTGTTGCCTGCCACAACTTTTGCTTTCCTCTAAGAGTTTTCAAAGATGTGAACATTAATCCTACTTGACTTCTTTTACTTCTTTTTTTCTTTCTTTCTTTTTTTCTTTTTTATTGAGAACAAATGCTCAGGATTCTTTGGCTGTCAAGGTTTTTCTTTTGGTAACAGGCTTTCCTAGAGCAGCAAAACTTGTTTCATCCCCCTGACCACATGAGCACTTGCCAGCAGGGGTGTTTGTCACATTACTCAGACCCACCCATTCAGATTAACACCAGTTCCAAAGAAACTTTTTTCTTCAGGCTTTACAAGAACATACATAAGCATTTGTTCCAAATCTAGGACTTGGAAATTTGTGCTAGACTTGAGCAGATCTAAAAGAACTGAGAGTTAAAATCTATTGTATACACATATATTGTAGATATTATCTCTGCATTTTCAAAAGCACCTTTATAAACATGTGTTGTCATATTCCTGCCAAAATATGGCCTATCCTTGCGTACCAGCTGAGGGTGTGGTAACACTGAAAAGCATATGGGATAAACTTGGTCTCATTTTTCTCAAGGAGGGATGTGATATGAGGCACTGGGGAAAAAGCTATAATGACATTTTCTTCAGTACTGTGTTTGGTTGTCGTTGTTTCTTTCCTGGTGTGATGTTTTGTGTCTTAATGACTGCTGTTACAAACCTGATCCCATGAAGTGATGAGCAATCTTTGTTCCTATAAGCATTAACAAAAGTTTAAGGTGGCTAATACCTCTTCTGACTGTCCGTTTATATAAAATCCTCAATTGCTACGAAGACATGTTGTAATGAAAGATTTTCCAGCACAACTAGGTAAATCTCCAATTTATCAGTTCACCTGGCTGATTAAGCTCATTGAAATACCCTTGTGCACTGACTTGGAAATAGTTTGACTTTGCTAATATTGAAAAATAAGCATGAAATGGTATAAGCAATAAACAAATATGCCTTAGTCTTTGGCCACAATTTAAGGAGGAAAAGTCTTTGGGAAAAGGCTGGAAGCATGATATTAACTGGGTTTGGTTTGATATTTGGACAAAGAAATCACTGCTCTGAGCTGAGCAGAGAGATAAGCGCCTTGACTTGCAATAGATTAAGAGCCCTGCATTGGTTAGAACAAACCATGTTTGAGACTCTCCCCAAGTGCCGCCACGTTTAGATTTAAGATTAACTGCAGCAGAATGGCGGAGCGGCTGTTTGTTTTATGAAACAATCACTAATGACATTAAACAGACGGTGCCCCTTCCAACACGATTGTTCATTTGCGATAAACTGAGAGAAGCCCACAAGAGATTGGAAAAGAAAACTCATAAGTGCTTCATTTTCAGCCTCTTACAATGTCCTATTGGAGGTGACAATTAGCAACAGAGAAGAATCTAACTCCTAACGCATTTAGAATGGCGGGGGGAAGGCAAATAACTTGTAAATATTAGCTTTACTCTATCTTTATACCAAGGACTTGCACGGTAATAATATAATGACGTTTTCTGTGCGGATTTTCTCTAACTCCCTTCCCTTGCTCCTGTCTGTGTGAAGCCCACACTAAGCATTAACAGTATTAAAAAGAGTGTTATCTATGAGCTCAATTAGACATCAGACATTTACTTTTCAATGCATTTGAAGACTGATTTGATTTGGGTCCAATCATTTAAAAATAAGAGAGCAGAGCTGTGTACAGAGCTGTGTACAGATATCTGTAGCTCTGAAGTCTTAATTGCAAATTCAGATAAGGATTAGAAGGGGCTGTATCTCTGTAGACCAAAGGTATTTGCTAATACCTGAGATATAAAAGTGGTTAAATTCAATATTTACTAATTTAGGATTTCCACTTTGGATTTTGATTAGTCTTTTTGGTTGAAAACCCCACATTATTAAGCTGTGAGGAGGAGGAAAAAACAACCTTTTCATAAGCCTCACATTAATGCTTTATTTCAATAATGTATTTTGGACTGTCTAAAAGCATACTTCATTTAGAGAAAGGAAAACCCAGAGAAACAAACAAAACCATTGTCAAAGACCTGTTGTAGCATTAAGCTTTTGTTTTGTACACAAAGAAATATATTAATAAAAATGGTTTTAAGTGCTTATTACCAAAATGGTTTGTTTTGAAACACAGGCTTTCTCACAGCAGTTTTTACACTTCATTGTGTACTATGAAAGACACACTAAGTAGAGGTTGTCAGGTTCCCATCTGAAGTAGACTACTGCTGGGGAATGGAGCCATTTATGATGCCACTCAAGCAGGACTAATCTAGAGTAGATCTCTTATAAATAACTAGCAACAAATACTAAATCATTTCCTATTTCTGATTGAAGCAGGCAGAATTGCTGTTTTAAAGAGCAGGAGATACTCCTTATGAAGACATACCGAAAGCATTAGTGAATCCCCTGAATACAGTTGCACCTCACACACCTCAGCCTTTCTGGAGGAATCAAAGCATCAGTTTCCTGTAGACTTGACTTTAGAGATCTGTGCTTTGTTTTTCAGGCTGTCGTTTGATAGACAGGTGCTCTGTGGTTTTGTTTTTTGCATTATTGACTCTGGCTGTTGTAAATCTCCTGTTGTAAAACTTCACACTGTATGTTCTAACTTGCTCTAAGCGGTCTCCCTACATGGTGTAAATGCTGATTTATGATCCTGCCTTCTCCAGCCAGAATTCCTGCAATTGCACCCTCCTAGCAAGGGCTAGGCTAAAATGGTCTTTTGTGCTTTAAGATGTGTTTTGGCAACATGGTGCTCCATCTTCCAGACTTTATTTACATGACTAGTTTCTCTTATGAATAATTGAACTTCTGTATATTGCTTGTGGAAAAGAAAAAAAGGAAAAAAACCTACTTCAAAGTCATGTCCTCCCATTAGGAAATAGGTTCCTGCTTAAAAGGAAGGATATTCATAATTTCTTAAGGGTGGAGCAGCATTTCTGTGTTTATGCTTAGGCATCAGGAGTACAAAATTATTTCTAAGCTAATAATTCTGCATTACTGACATGGAAGGACTGAGAGGGTGAGCAGGAGAATACTTCTGGCTCTGCAGTTTCTTGCTTTGAGAACTTACTGTTGCTTTAGAGCAAGTGAAAAGGTGAAATGAACTTGCCCATTTAGTGCTGCAAGTCTCACTAGTACAGAGGAGCCAGCACTGATGTCAGGCATCTCTAATGGTACACCTTTGCGATGCCAACATCCACTCACTTTGCTCCTTCTTTTCTCTTTTGGATGAAAATCCTTAGTGAGATTTAATCTCAGGATGGATAAACTACCCCTTATGCTGTAAGGTGTAAGAGAGGTCTGGTGTTTACCTAGTTTTAAGGCCAGAGAAGTTTCTGTTGAGTTTACTTCTGTTTACATCAACTTGGGGTTTTCTGGGGTTTTTTGCCTGATTGGTTTTAACCTAGTCCCCTTTAATAAAGACCAAGGATGGACATCAAATAATTAGTTGCAGAAAAATGTGAAGGGTTTAAGTGAAGTAAATGCAAGAAATAGCATCTATAGTATTTCCTGCAATGGCATTTTGTAGCTGGATAAATTCATTCCACAAAGATGGTCTAAAAGTTCTGTAAAAACCATTATGGGGGCAATATATATACATTTTCTAGAACTTTGTGTGTTTTCTGGAAGTTGCAAACATCTCAGCAGTTGTGCTTAACTGTAGTTTAGGTATTTCCTAAAACGTTTCTGAGCTATGTTGGTTGTTATTCCAGGCAGGTCAATAATAAAAGGAAAAGAATAAAAATGACCTTGCTGGAATCAGTGTTTGATAAAGGTCCTTTCTTATTTCATTAGTCTCTAGATTAGTTTTGTGCTGGTATAAGTCCATTCTAACTCTATTTAAGTAAATAACTTTTGAGTCCAGATTTAGTGATGTAACTAGTAATAAAATTTGGCCCAGTGTTCCATCAAATAAAAACTGTAGGTTAGGAACCAGTAAATTCTAATACCTGTATTGAGTAGGTATCTTGATCACTTTGCATACAGTATTGTCTAACCTGGAGAATGACAGGACAATGATGATGTGAGAGTGAGATGATTGGGTGATTGAGTTAAGGGGATCAGTATTTAGATGGAGTCAAGCAGCAGAGACAAGTCATACCATGTGTCCTTCAAAGTATCTGGAATCTACAGTTTTACATATCCATTAGTGTTGTGACAAACATACTTTTTAAGAATACTTTTATGACTTAGGGGAAAAGAAATGCTAAAGCCAGCAGAGCTTCTGAGCTAGGTAAGGGCTACAAGCAAGGACTGCAAGACAACCAAGTGTGACATACAAGGTGATAGTACAGGTGGTGGTCATTACTGAGCTGCTGAAGGCTAGGGAAGGAAAATTTATGGTGCATGGGCAAATGGAAGAAACTTGAATTTTTATGCAATAGTTTTTCTTTGCCAAAGGGGTTAAGACTTCTATGATAAATCATCAATGAGTCACTCAAAATGATTCTTTAAAATATCCTATATTTAAACATTTCTTCTTTTTCCAGTGCTATACGTATGTATTGTGTGTGTATTTATATGCCTGTTGGCCCATGGCAGTTTTGTTGTATGCAAAATGTCTTGGCCAAATCCATGGCTTTTGTCCCTTGCATACACTTCTTGCACAGGAATAAGCAATATGCTTCATTTTGTTTTGTGTGGCATCACAGACACTGCTTGTGTCTGGCTGTTACTTGTCTCTCAAGATAGACGCAATTGAGTGTCATTGGTCTGACAGCACTTAATATAATATGCTGACTTGGAATGATAATCCATCATAGCACAATTTGTATGTTACCTGTTGGCATTGTCTTTTATGACTGGAGATTGGAGCCATTTATGAGTGCTTGAAGGAAATGGAGAAATATGCAAAGGCAGTCTCTTCAATGGCACGAAAAATAAAGATAAAAAAAGCAGAATGCTTGAATTAAGGTCATATTTTAAAAGAAAAACAAATAAACCAAACAACACAAACCCCTTTGAAGTTAGCGAATAATCTTTTGACGTCAGAAAACTCCAACAAGGGTTGGGTGAATAGTGTGCAGGCTTTTGACCTTTTCAGTAGAGTCAAAGAACACCTAGTACTTGCATTGGCTGTCTCTGATACACAGCCAGAAAGACTTTAAATGTTCCAGATCAGAAGGTGGAAACTCATTACTTTTCATACTGATTCAGGACAGATATTTGAGTTATTTTCTCTGATTGTGTATATCTTGCTTTTGTAGGGGAAGTGACTTGAGTCCAGCTTTCAGATTTGAGCCTAGCTATTAATGTGACCCTAAAGCTGTATCATTTGACTTGGACAAGATGCTAATGTTGCAAGAGCTGCTAGAGTTTGTTATCTTTGAAAAGCTGGTGCATTACTTCTGAAATTGAGGAGTATGAAATTAAGCCATGCAATTCACGAAGCCTTTGCTGTCTGCAGTGCATCTAGGGACATATGTTTCATTTTTCATTTAAGATACGTGCTGAAATTACTGCAACCATGATATTAGTATTTATTATGTTTCTCCAGATAACAGTTACTCTGAATGAATCAAAGTGCATTTACCAATTTTTCACACTGTTAGCAACAATCTGTTAGTTGGTGTTTGGTATTTAAGCCTCTCTTGCCAAAGTTTCAATCTCCGAGGCTGAGAAAACAAATCTGTTTCTTTGAATAGCAATGACAGAGACTGTAAACATTTAAAAAAAGTAAGGCAGTCTTTAGCTGCTAGCAGTTCTAACCAAGTTTTTATCTTCTTGAGATTTATTCTGGGAAGAAAAAGAATTGTTTTCTAAATTAGTGTTTTCATTGTTTATAGAGAAAAGGTAGTTTGCGATGTAGAACCTTACTAAAATACTTGCTCTGAATCTGCCTCTTATGGATAGTACCACTTTCATTAGCTGCATCTTTTCAGGGCCAAGTGAAACTGCTTAAAATGCTTTAGTGGCATAAGATCCCCTGGTAAGCCTTCCCAACACAGAGCTTTCAGATGGTACCCCAGTATTGCTCAATTGCTGATGCTTGTAGCCTATATTTCTACATCAGCTTGCTGGCAACATAGGTAACGTGCATGTGAAGTATCCTTTGGCTTCTGCATTTATCATTGGAATTGCTTTACCTTGAACTATTGTACAGAGCTATAGGTAAACAGAGAAGTATGTGGTGAGAAAGTACACAGAAGAGGGATTTGTATGAAGAAAAGTTGCATCTGCTTTGTCCAATGAACAAAAGAAAATGACACTTTAAAAGGCTGCAAGTATTAGAGTGTTATTATCACATCCTACTTTCTGCAGACAAAAAAAAAAGAGAGGGAAGTTTAAAGGACAAAAAGAACTTTTCTGAGACAGAGAAATCCTCTGCTATCTACGTATTTAGCATAGATGATGTGGTTTGTGTGCTACAAGTATCACTGCTGTTTTGTCTGTCTGGTTCGTGATGCATTTGCCAGATTAGAAGCATTAGTGCCCTCTATTGTTCATCATAGAACTGCAAATACTTTTACAGATTATGGCCCTTATTATCGCTCTTGATATCAAGCAGTTTTAAACAAAACCCACGCACTTTGTAAAAGCGTATTCCTATAAGCTAAACTACATCATCGAGGAGAGCACGTGTGGGTTTTTTTCACTATGTCAACATTCTGCAACAACTTTCTTTTCATTGTGAAATGCAGTAAAATAATTTATAACCCCCATGAGAGGAGAATGTCTTGAAATACTTACAGAAATAGAAATTCTTTTTTGCTAATGTATTTGCTGACAAGTTTACTTCTTATTTCTGCTTCTTTTAGTAGCAAAGATAGTTTTAATCAAGCCATTCTCAAGTGTCCAGAAGGAAAGTGTTTTGAAATAAATATTTGATCCTTTGCCTCTTTTTTTTCCCTTCAATTAATGTTTTATTTTGAGAAATCACTTTTATTATTCTGACAGGCCAGAAAAAAAATACAAGAGAGTACAATTTTTCAGAACAATAGAAAAATAACATAGCCAAGCTGTGGAGTTGGGTATTTTTTAACTACATTAAAGTGAACTACAAGAATGACAACTTCATTCAAGCAGATCATTTGGAATTACATTAAACAGCTGCTAATAAACAGCTGACAACAAAAGAGACCATTTTGATCTCGACAGCAGAGAGATTTGAGCAGCATGCTCCCTCAGTGATGTTATGAAGAACACATTGTGCTCTTGTATACCAACACACAGTGTACTCCCCACTGTGCTTGTTGCCAAACACTGTTTTTTCAAATCACTTTGTATTCAGTCAGGGATCCGGGAAGTCCAAATCCAGCCAGACAAATGCAGAACAGCTTAGTTGAAGCAGCTTTAACAGGTGCCATCAGCACAGACTTGTCGAACCAGAGAGACAGTGCAACCAGATATGGAGTGGTGGTCAATGGGATGTGTATTTGCCCTGTTACACATGGTGGCACAGGGTACTAAATACCTTTTTTTGCCACAGAGACTGGTTAATGGCACTTTGGTGAAGGGGAGAGGATGTGACAAAGAAAATACGTGGTAGCTCCTTACAGACAGAGTCTGCTAGACTTTTATGCTTAGGTTCTTCTCTGTTGTGCCAGACGCTGAGTGGACCAGAATAAAATGAGCGTATCTGTAAAGGGATAAATGAAATGAATGTAGGATTGATTTAAGAGGGTGATCCCCTGTGCTTGAGACAGTTGACCGAAGGACGAAGAATAGAGATAATTGGATGGGTTGTTGTCTTGTGCTGTCCTTGTCTTTTAAGGTACGAGAGGTATCCCTTCATTACATCATTGTAATCTGGCTGTTGCTCGTAATGTGCCGTGTGTGTTGCCCATTAAGCTGTGTTACTCGCTCACAGTGTGTAGTTATCCTGCACTTTTCTGCCTTTTCAGCCATAACCCTGACCTGCTCCATGCTGTTGACCTGCTTCTCTAGGGGTGGGGTTCTTTTCACTTGGTACAACAGTAACAGAAAATAGGTTACAGTACTAAAAGCCATTGTATATTCTACTATTTTCTTTAAGAGACAACTTTGCGTAGTGGTCTCAGAGTAACATGATGCAGTTGATCAGAGGACAGGAATATATTTTGCTGCCTCTTAGCAAAAGAAGGAAGTTTCGGCAATTGTCTCATCTAAACATTCATATTTGAATTTTAAATTGCAACATAATATTTACTGTGTTGGAGAAACATGAAACTCTACTTCCTTGAGAAATTTTGCAGGACAATAAAATAGATTTTTATGTTAAGCCTTTAGTTTTATGTTTTTAGTTACATTAATAGTCCTCACTCAATGTGTCCTCAATGTGAAAAGTTGTTGGATGGGGTTCTGCCAATCACAGAACCATTTTGCAGGCTTGCTTTAAAGCATGCATAGTATTGTATTGAAGATCACTGGGGAGATGAGGGGTGGCCATGAGGTAGATGCAG
Organism: Melopsittacus undulatus; assembly: GCF_012275295.1. Taxonomy (NCBI): domain Eukaryota; kingdom Metazoa; phylum Chordata; class Aves; order Psittaciformes; family Psittaculidae; genus Melopsittacus; species Melopsittacus undulatus. Next base: position 103,932,998 of record NC_047529.1, on the reverse strand, counting down.
CAGCTACACAGTGTGGGCCACTATAGGAGGGAAATGAGGGGTGACTGCCAGTGGAGATCATGAGGGGTAGCCATAAGGGGAGATCAGTTTGCCCTTAGTGACATGGTTTAGTGTTGGGCTTGGTAGTCCTGGGCTGACAGTTGGACTTAATGATCTTAAGGGTCTTTTTAAACCTAGTTGATTCTGTGATTGTATGAAGTATAGCATGTAACTATTCTATGATTCTATGTATGGGGAAGTTTCTCTCAGGTGTGAATAAAACCAGTTCTCAAGGATATGTGGTTTTCCTGTTCATTGTATGTTTGTGGAATTGAGTGTTGTCCTTAAAAACAATGGGGCCAGCTGGTAGCGGCCGCACAGGTCTCTCAAGGGAGGCTGTGCCTCCTCTCTGCTCAAGACAGTGAAGGGGATGGGTGGATCCCATTTATTTCTGATGTAGTTTGGAATTCTGTCCTGCTGAGTCCAAGATGTTTCTTTCTGAGAGCTGGACTGCATTTAATGAAACACGAGTCCATATTGATGCAAAAAGGAAGCACTTACTAAAGTCGTGTGTTAGGCATTCATGTTACAGCATGAATGTTCTGTTCTGCATCATGCTATGTTTTGTATTCTTTATTTTTAGCCTGTAAGGAAAAACACTGTAGAGACAACATAAATAACTCAAATAAAAGGAAGAATAATCGGAGTGAGGCTGGATAAGACTAACTTTAAAGCAGCCTTGTTTCTTTATATGTCCTTGGCTTAAGGTAATTTGTCTTTAACTGATACACATTCTTCTCAACGTATAGCTTAGTGTTAAGGAGCTGACACTCAATGGCAAGCCACAGGAAGGCTGAAAAGGCAATATCATGAACAGCGAACTCTCCCTTGGTTTCCTTGACACCTGCATAGTGCATACTGCCAACCATGATAAATGGAGCAGAAACATAGACACTTACTAAAAAGATGGAGCAGAAGTTAAAGGCTGGAGCGAGAGACATAGAAAGATATATGCTTGATCTCACTTGGAAAGAGGAACAAATGGGTAGGGGAGCAAGTGAAGTTGAATGACATCTTGAAGACAGGAAAGGACTGAGGCTGAAGTGGCAGGAGGCCAGCAAGAAGAGCAGATGGGAGGTGGGACCAGTTTATTACCAAAGAGGCCATTGGATAGTAACAGTGCACATATTGCTAGAGAAACAGATGAGTTGTGCTGACCATTTTTCTGTGTTCTAGCTGAACGTGTCTCCTGTTCAGATTCCTCATTTCTTGAAGTTGGTAGACTTTTTGGGAAACTTCCCTGGCAGATGGAAGAAAACTGTGCCATGTGATGCTCAGAAAAGCGATCAGAAAGACAGCAGAGTGGGACTGTGGAATGGAGCTGTGTTCCAGAATATCTGAAGTTGTGTTCCAGAGTATTTTATTAAATGGGAAATATTGTGTTCATAATTCTAAACCCATGGAAGAGCAAAGTAACAACTAGAGAAACATATTTTTATAAAGCTGAATTTGCCGGAGCAGTTCTTCCCTTACTGTGGGAATCAGACAAAAGATACTACATTGTTTGGCTTGATAGTGGGGCTACAATACATAGCCTCTATTGTCTTACAAATTCTTCGCATGTTGATAGACAGTGAGTCTGACCTGACTCACTGGGATAAAAACCCCAAACAAAACCAAACATCTGACCTTGTAAATGCCCTCAAGAGCAGAAGAAGTGGTATTTTGCCTGCAAGGCTCATTCATTAGTTGAATTCCTCATCTAATCCTTCTGATCAGCTGTTTTGCTTACTCTACCTCAGAAGCAGCAGGCTTGTAGGAATCATTATGATGGGTATCTTCAAGATGCAGTACATGGGCATAAACTACTGGTGTATGTAGACAGCAAGGTGTATTCTACCACTTGTGTCCTTGCATGTTCGTGAGGGGGTAGAGGTAAGGTGTTATTTTCACTTGTGTATATATATGCTATGTAAGCCTGACCTGACTTGAGATTAAAGCAGGCCGTGGACCATCTGTGGAAAACATTTTCCTGAATTACTTCTTAGCTATCTAGCCACTATAGCTGTCCTCCATCTGTATTAGTATTAGTAGTTCCAACAGTGTAGTGGTATGTGACATCTCATCTCTAACACAGCAGTCTGGAAAAATGTTTTAAAACATTGACATGCCAGTAGCAATTATTTAATTTTGTTCAGTTTTATTTTTATCATAGCAAGTTTAAGGACTGAATTTTGCTCTGCGCTGCACCATATGCACACACCTGCGTGAAGTCCGCTCATATGCCTCCACAGTTGAGGGTAAAAGTGATCTGTCACCTTGACAGCATTTGAAGGATCTGCAATGCTTTAGGATGTTATGATACCAGGACAATTGGTAGTTTCATACCTCCTCAGCAATAAAGCCATTTTCAGTGCTTTCAGATAATAAAAGTTGGCTGTTCTCTTACTAACACTTGAAGAGGCAGAACGTACTCTAACCTCCTGCTCCAGCTCATGCAAAGGCAACAACAGACAGCAGCTTTTGAAGCATCAGTATTAGCAAAATAGAAAAAAATGGTCTGCTTTAAGGAGCTTCATGATTCCTTTGAATCCAAGTAAGCATTCTGCATGCCTCACTGTCTCAGTGCTTAACTGCCTTGTTTTTTGGCAATAATAATATCATTTTATGTTAACGTGATGATATTCATGCCTGTAAATCTTCAAAACTGTCTGAGTGAGAAAAAGACAGAGAATCACTACTCACTGCAACCACCTCTGGGGAGAAATTCAGCATTTGTTCCACAGCAAAGAATAACCTTACCTGGAAGTTCAGGACAATTAAAGTATAAGCTAGCAATGCAAAATTCAGCGTGCTACTTTAAAATGTGTATTGTGCTTTAGGATATACGGAGTAGGACAAAAAGAGACACATACGCTCTCACCGCCTTCTCCATGCTTGCTAACCTAGCTAACTTCTGTATGTGCAAATAATATGTGGGTAGCCCCTACCACAATGAAGTTTCTTGAACTCCAGATTATGTGCACAAAGCCTATTTTGTTACTCTGAGAGCAAAGTGTACAAATGTATATATATGTGTGTGTGTGTGTATAAATGGACATACATATCCTGACTAAAGCCAATGTGTCTCTAGGACTGTGTCACTGTGATTTCTTTTCCTTGCTGTTTAAAGCCCTCGCCTGTATTATAACTGGCTTAAGTCCTGTCATAACACAAGTTTGATCTGGAGGTTTCAGCTTGTGCAGGGTGGGGTTTTTTTGTGCCACTTCTGACTTTTAAATGAGATGATATTAATTTTGAAGGAATTAGCCAGAAATTTCCTCCTACCACAACGAAATGGCATGAGTTAGCCAGCATAGCTGCTAAGGGTTTTCTAATGAAAACTAGGGTGATATGAAATTTCCCTGATAAAAAGGATCTCTAGATTTCATCTGCTGTATTAAATACCAGCCTAAAAGAGACAGTGGGAGTCACAAATGGTTGACTAGATTATTATCTACTTTTACATTCCAGGGACACTCCTTTTACTCCTCTGTTACGGTCCAAACAAAGCATGAGAATCTTGAGAGCTGGGACTGTTTTCTTCCTCGAGGCTGGCAAGCTCCTTCAAAGTCTCGATAGCTTTTTTAATGTTATTTTATGTGTATTCTTTTACCCAGTTCCTTTTTGCAGCCCGTGTCAGGGATTCAGATTTTGGTGTGCCCAGGTGTTTGTGTGGCTGCATTCCCCACAGGGCTAAGGCGGGGAGGGGGGGAAGCACCGGGAGGTGTTGAGTGCTGCATGTTAAGCTCGTTCCTTTGTATGGCTTAGAAATCTCTGTTGTCCAGAATTGTACAGATAAGGCAGACCCATTTGCTTCATTGTCAGGCAATGTAGCTGAATAGAAATGCAAATGTGACATAAGGGGACTGCACTGGGGAGGCGTTTGCTGTTACCTACTGTTACTAGTGCTTCTGGCTGTTAGAAAATTCCTGCAGAATCCAAAGGGGGTTGGGGGGAATAACTAAATTTATTTATTTATTTATCTATTTATTTATTTATTAATAATTAGCTACAGGTTATAAGGAAGATATTCCAAAAGAAAAGGTATCTCTCGTGCAGATGCTTTTTATTTCTATGCAGTGGAACGGCTTGGTTTTAAACTCCCTTATCAAGAGCTGCATGCACTGCCCAGACTAAATTGGGAGCATCTCCACACTGTTTGACAAATAGATTTTTTGTAAACTGATTTAGCCTTTTCATTGTTTGCATTTCATTATATAGCAGACTTCATGTCACAAAATCGGTATTCATCCAAAATAGAGAATTTAGAGATAGGACTGTAGCCAGATAAAAAATATTGCACAGCTCAGGTCTATTAACCATAGAATAATAGCAAGTCAGTGATCCAAGGGGTAGTTCTTCTGCAGGGAAGGGCTAACATAACTGAGGTCAGGAGTCAGACCTCAGGACTTCAAATGTGGCTGTCACCAGATTTACAAGTAAATCTACTGGGAAAACAGGGAAAATGAAGGGACCTTGCAGGATAAGAAAAGAAAAAAGCAGCCCAGCTCTTTCATCTTAAATCTCAGGCTTCTCAGTGGGTGAAGAATAAAAGTCTGATTTGCTTAAGTGCCTCACTTTATTCATAATGTCTGAGTTGCATCTTCCAAAGCATGATCCAAGGATCTAACTCAATCAGGTTTAGAGAATTTATTTAGAAAAATAACATTAAAAGGGAACTGATTCTTGTTTTTCTGCCAAATTTGTCACTGAATAAAGATTGTTAGTGTTCTGAAAATATGTGTACCAAATGCAAACAGTGCTAAAGAATACAGATATGGCCTTTAATAAGATTTGGTGCAGTTTATGTTAATGCCTCAAATAATCTGAAGTTGGAATAAACAGGTCAGTAGGAAGACTGAGCAGCAACTTTTCCTTTGGTATTTTATTTATAAAAGCCTTTCCAATTTTTTAAGCCTATTGTTTCCCTGACAATATTAGAGAAATTCTTGCCTGTCTCTTAACAGTCACATTGTAATGGTTATGTGCAGGAATTGCTTTAGATTTTCTTATTATAATATCTCCCTGCTAGTATCCTCATGCTTATAAACTTCAGTTGTTTTGAACATAGTCCTGATTGGGTTCAAGTCAGCTAACAGCAAGGGTGTTCCCTAGGAAATCCCTGTTTCATTGACTAGTATTGCTTGAACTCATGCTCAGATAAGTGCTAACTGTGCTCTTCTGGGTTAGCTGGTCAGTAAAGATATGGTATTATGGTGCTAGTATTAGATCTGTTTTCTAGATGCACAAAACCGGATGTGCTTTCAGGAAGCAGGTAATCAGGAATCTGTTCTACAGTGCTTTATGGAGGGGACAGTGTTACCCAAGTAAATGTGCATTTGTCTGAGAAAGGAATGTAAAATCTGGCTGGGAGGTGAGAGGAAGTAAGGCATTTAACAGAGAATGAAAGATGAAGCCATTCACTTCCACAGATGTGTTGGTTCAGCTTTTTTACTACTGATTTTTGGTGAGTAAATAATATGTGGATAACCAAGAGCCTATAATAGAACGCATTTACGTATGTGTTTGTGTAGGTATATGCACACATGCAGAAATCTGCAGTAACTGAAAGAAATTGTTCATGATACAAGTGTCTGTAGTGCAGTAAGTCTAAAGGCTGTACTTTCTGGATCAGTTCACACCTTGGGTGAGGGTTGTAGCAGGAAAATATTGACCGGATCTGCTTAAAAGTCATACTGCTATTTTATTGCTTTATTCAGCACAGTTAAATCAAATAATTACAATTCTCACTTTTCCTGTTTTGTCTGTGAAAGACAGAAATTTCCATTATAGGGCAGTTAAGCTCAGTTTCTGGAAACATAAGATTTGAAATGGAGGGAGAACCGGTGAGAGAAAACAAACCAAAAACTAACATGAAAACTTAAGATTTGCATCCTTCTTAAAAGGGAAATTAGAATATAAATCCAAATTTGCAAGTACATGAACTAAGCTGAAAGAGTGCACACATAACATTTACACCTTAACCATTATATACAGAGCTAAATCCATTGATGTGAGATTGAATAATTGAATAGGGCTAACTGTCTGGTCAATATGAATGAAGCTACTGTAGAACTGAAACATAGTGATAATAGAAGGCTTCAGCTGCAGAAGGATGTCACTATGATTATATTGTCTCATTTAATCATATTTACTAATACCAGAAAAAAGCATTAATTGTAATAATGTAACACAGACATTTTTGTTAATGTGTGATTCCTCTGTATTGTATTAAAGATGTTAGTATGATCCCATTAAATGTTAGTGTACCAAGTTTACTAGATAGCAGGATTGTTGCACTTGTGTTGGATATACTGACATATTTTTGATCACTACATGGGAAATAAATGTAGGAGTGGTGAACAGCATTTCAGTACACACTGAGGTTTAAAGGCTTCCTTTAGGAGCATCAGATCTTTGACTTTCAGGTGGATAGAGCTGCAGGACCTCAGAAAAGAGCAATTGGTGTGAATTCCCCGTTTCTTTGGAACAGTGCAGTTACCCATCTGGGAGCTGTATATCCATGAAAACCTTTATATTAAGTCTCTTTATATTAATGATTGGGGCAAAAGTACAAGACGTGCTTAATGTTTCCTGTGCTTGTGTGTCCGAGAAATCATTTGGCCTGGAGTCTAAATATGCCTCTTAACAAAGTTTACAATATTGAGGGCTCAGTCAGCTGATGTATGCATTTAAAAGAAGGAATGTATGCAGAAAGGAAAATAAGAGTTCTCTTACAGGGACAGATCTCAGTGACCTTCATTATGGAAATCTCTATCTGCTTTAGATCTGGGGTGTCCAGGGGTTAGTTAAGGGTAGCTAGTACTTTATGGGGAAGGAGTCTTTGTCTACTCTTAACCACATGCACTCAACTTTTTTTACCAGTTTCTTCTGTTTTAGAGTGGTTGATTTGGCATGATGAAAGCTCTGATTCACCAGGAGTCAGATTATCCTGAGCTGAGGACATTTCACTACTCTGGTTTGTCTCGAGTATGAATTCTGTGGCAAGTTCTTGCTTCCCAGATCAGTGAAATGATGGAAGATAGAGATTCTCACCCCAATTTTAGAGAGAACAGTTGCATACTTCTATATTATATTGACTTATTCCTTAATAGTTATAGATAACAAAAGTAGTGCACCCATGGTGAAAGCCCCTGCTTGGCAAGCAGGTTGGGTGTTGAGTTTTCAGTACTTAAAATAGACGCTTTCCTGCTTGTCAGTATTTCTTGTTTGGAAATTGAATTAGAAATTGTGTTTAATTTAGGGTTTTAAGGGCTTTAAAAAGCACAACCCCTTTAATCTATTGTTTTAAAAAGCACGCATTGCATGTCAGACATGTAGGGATAACCCTGGTGTGATGGTTTCAGTCATCTAATGTATGGGTAGAAGATATTTGAGGCTAGGTTACCTGGCAGTTCAACGTCATCTGGCTGTTTGTTAATCAGAGAACATGAGAAGAACAAAGACGGAAGAACAAAAATGTTGAAACAAGAGTTGTATAGCTAGAAGATGTACAGTGGGACAAGTAATGCGGTGGTGGGACTGGATAAAGCACTCATGGAAACAGTGAGCCTTAAGAGGGCAAAATCTGTTTCACTTTGTTTCCTGCGACTTGAGTTTGTTGGTAAAGGGTATAACATTTTGTATTCAGTCTGAGAGCATGTTCTGTAAATCTCTTCAGTTACCCGTTCCCTGGGTGTCGCAATAGATTAAGTCGCTGTGTGATGATATGACACCGCCATCACTCGTCTTCCTGGGATATTGCTGGAGGCAACAACAAACCTGTGTCTTTGGCACTTGTGAAGGAATTTAGTGCTTGAGGGGTTAAATTACACAGGCTCCCCTGTGGATCAGCTTATGCTTGGACAGTAATAATAGCAATAAGATTAATAATAAAAATGCCAGAGTACAGGGGAAGCAGGGGGAGAAAAAGGAGGAAGAGTGATGGAAGATGGGCTGGGACAGTCAGGGTGGGAAAAAAAGGCAGGCTAGAGGGAATGCGTTCCATACAGGAGGTGTACCAGCTCCACGTCAGATGTCGTAGGAGCCTCCGTGACATGGATACGCACAAATACACTTACAAAAGCTTTGAGGTTGGTTGGTGGCTCTGTGTGCATGCACGTGCTCTTGCTTCAAGCCATGATATCCTAGGGCAGTGTAACAAGCAATTTATGTCAGCTCACAGGAAAGATTATTGGTGTTTTCACTGGGGGAATATTTACAATCCATCTTCTTTGTCTTCTATTTTTAGGGCTTGGAGCTTGAAGTCAGGTAGAAAGGCTTGCTGGGAGTGCGAAGAGACCCACTGAGGGACATATCTCATCCCTCAATTAGGTGGAGCTAAACCCCTAATCTTGTTTAGGAATAGCTGCTGATGCAAAGTTTTCTTCTTTCCCCTCTGGTGTAGGAGGGGTACTGTATTTGTATAGGTGACAGAATGGGATGTCAACTGGAATGTTTTAGTTCTAACAGAGAGTACAAGTGCTTTTTGAGGAAGGTATTTTTACACAGATGAGGCCTCCAAAAAAACCCTGAAAGGTAAAGTAAGCACAGAAAAATGTGGATTTATTTAATTCCTGGGTGGAAAAGCCATCACAACAAGGGACAACAATTCCTTGTGTTAAGAGTAAAAAAAGAAGGAATCTGAATTTGTTCTTTTGGATTTGTTTATCCTTCCAGTGAACAGGGCTAATTTACTCTTTCTATAAGAATATTTTAAGTGTGATTATCATAATATCACAGCTGTTGAAAAGGTCCAAAATAGGACATTGACCTTGAAAGCGTTTCTGTGCTTAATATGTGATGCTTAACATTCAAGAAACAATATAACTGCAACTCATTTATTAATGTATGATCTCAAGATGTTAAAGCTTGCTCTGTAAAGCCATGCCACAAGGATTGCAAAAAGCTTGCAGTATCCCATGAAGTACATGCGGTATTTTATCAGTGTAAATATGTGTAAGATTTTCAAGATTTCTGCTGGGAATACTCCATAACTAAAGTAAGTTTTCCCTTTGGTACTGCACTAGTTTATGATTTAATTTTTACTGACATTCCACCAGTCATATTATTAGCTTCACAAAATGAAAGTGAAATAATCCTGTATTAATTAAACAGAGCAACTGAATTCCCTCAGTCATCTTATCCTTGGCTGTCTGAGACAGTAATGCATTTCAGCTTCTCTGAAGAAACTTACACTAAAAAAGGAGCTTGGGAGAACAGTGAGATATCCATACTGAAGTGTGTGCCTGAATTATCTTTAGGGAATAGACCCTTTTTGGTGGGTGACAGGTTAGGTGTGTGTGGCTCTCTTTATTTTCTCCCCCCCCCCCCCCCCCTTTTTGTCAGAAGCTTTGGAAAAGGTGTTTCATCAAGAGAATAATTTTCATTTCTAGCAATGTGAACAGTTTCTATTCTGTAGAAGGCAGTCATTTAAATACCCATGCCCTTGAAAATAAAATGAGGAGAAAATATGGAGTATTTATTTGAGAGAGGAGATGAATTGAACATAGTTCAGCAACATGGTAAGGCAATTGCTGTTATTTCATAGAGATGTTTTTAATATACTGGAACAGAGCATAGTGGCAAAAGCCAAAAGCTCTGCTCTGTGTATTTGTGAATGCACTGTGGAAAAGTTCCAAGGAGCATTCAGAGATTGTGTTAGGAGATTTCTTTTTTTTCCCCAAGATCAAAACAAGGAGTAATTAATGCTAAATACAGATTGAAGTAGCAGATGGCTTTAAACTAATAACCTGTTTGTCCAACTACCTACAAACAGGTGAGCAGAATTTGGGACTTCGGTAGTGTTTGTTTATTTAACTCATTAGTGGTATCCAGGGATGCACCAAGTGCCTTTCTGTGGGAAGCACAAAACACGAAAGACCAGTAGACAGTGACAATATTGTTCTAATGTTGATCTCACTTGTAGCATAGTCAGATCACATCCGAGTTGTGTTTCTTTAATTAGCGACTATGAATAAAGGGCAGATACTTCAGTACTTCTTTCCAACTTCAGGCAATATGGTATTTTCCAGCTAGACTTTGAACAAGGTGGCATGGTGTATGGCAAATTTCTAGTTAAAGTAACAGGATATTTGTTCTTAAACGAATTCTCAGCACCTATCAGACTCTTTCATATTCTTGCTCCTTCCCAGGTGGCTTGAGTATGTTGCTCCTTTTGGTAAATACTCGTTTAACACAATGTACTAAAGCACCACTGAATCTTACTTCTTTAGTCACTTTGAGGTAGTTGTCTTTTAAGACTCTGGCCATTTGGATGCCTTGGAATGTCTACAGTATTTAAATGTGAAGATGCTTAAAGATGTACTGTTCTGCACACAGGGGAAATTATATGTACAGAGAAACATGGAAATGTAGGTGCAGCTCAGTAATGCCCCTTGACTGGTACGGGCACTCATGCTGGCTTTTTCCTTCCCCTCTCTGATTCCATTACCACTGTTTTGTATAGACTCCTTGTGGTAAGATTTTTGCGCTGTACAATTTGATAAGTTAGTGCAGGTGTCTGTGTGTATGTCCTTAGTCTACATCCTCGGTAAAATTCAGTAAATGGATACCTGTTTTGCTTTTTGTTTCCTTTTTCCTACTACTGTTTTCATGTAGCTCTAGAGAAAAAGATTTAAAAAAATGAAGCTACACTCAGCACCAGTTTATTTCTTGCTGTAATCTCTTTCTCACCCTCTTTTTACTCCTCCTCCCCACCCCCCCCTTCCCAAATTGATCAGTAACTGTGAAACCCAACTACAAGAATGTAGTTGGAATTCCAGGCCCCAGTCTGGTGGAGATGACACTTTCAGTCCTGGGGGAAGAAGCCAACTGCTTTGTTTATCAGCATGCAAAGTGCAGCACTGTATTTCTAGTTCTCCCAAGAAGCCGTACTGGCAGGGAAGAGAGCCGCTTGCTTGGATGAAAGATGGTTGATAGGAAGGTAGTTATGGTTCATAGTCGGTGAAGAAAAATGTGTTATTTGGGGGTGTAGAGGGAAGGTAGGGGAAACTAATTTGGAGATGAAAAGGAGGGCTTACTGGAAGACAGACCATGACAGAAGGAAAGAGACCATCATTATTTCAGCACCTGAATATATATCATCTTAGGAGATAAATAAAAGTAGAAACTTGGTAGGTTTCAAAATGGATTAATGTTGTATTTTAAGGAGGATGTATTCAGGGAACTTAATAAAGGAAAGAGACCTGAGCAAATTACTAATGTATAGAGGATTCATTATGAGTAATTTTAAAATAAGAAAACACATATACATTAAAAGATTTGAAGGCATTTTAGTATATTGTAAAATAGCAATTTTGGGTATAAATGTATAAAGAGACACTCAGAGACACACTCAGTGCAAACAATATATTTGTATTTTCATGTTTTGCCAATGTGTACATGTAAATCAGTTTGTAGGAACTATTATTTTGGGTTTATATAGTAATACAGATACCTTTATATAAAGACATCCAAGTTCTGATTTGGTTCCCAAATCCATATTTATCAAACTGTTACTTCAAAGGGGATATTATAATACAATAGCACTATTAAATGCCTCTCATTTAAAAATGTGATAAAAACTAGTTCTTTTTTTGTCTCTGATGTTTCTACAGAGTACTTGGATTTTACTCTACATTTCAGAGCTTTTAAAATCACTGCTTAAGAGTGAATTTACATCTTAATTACAGAGTTCACATTTAACAATACAGACAGCATACTACTACTAGTAATGAAGCTTTTACTACCTTCTTTTGTACAGTAGCCAGAGCTGTGTGACTTCAATTCCTAGACTTACATGTATTTATTTGTAGGAATGCATTCTTTTGTAGGAAGCAGGCCTGGTCTTCACATAAGACTACATACATAACACTGGAATCTCTCCTGTATAAGCATACACAAACATGTCTATTGAACCTATGCATTTTGTAACTGGATTTTGTTGCTGTATTTATTTGGTAAAGTGCTGTGGAAGAGATTTGGAGAACGTGTTTGCATTCCCATTTATGAATGGTATTAGTGCAGTCTACGGGTTTGCACAGATTTTTTCTGAGCTAAAAGACTGCCATTTGCATCCTGTTAGTGTTCCAGTCACAAAAGATTTTGTTAAGAGTTGAACTGAACTTTAGAAAAATACAGTCTTTTCAGTGGTGGGGTTTTCTTTATTCTTTTTTTATCTTACCAGAAAGAGCCTGCATATGTTTTCACTGGTAGGGGCAGAAACACTTTGAACCTGGAAAATAAGCAGGATGTCTTAGTGGTAATATTAAGTAAAAACAGTAGCTTTTCAGAGAAAACAATGTACCCCAGCTCATGACTGATCTTTTCAAAAAGGGGTGCATACATGTTTCAGTGCAAATAGTGTCTCTAAATTTGAGTATGGTCATTTTCACGGAACAAGTTTAATCAGGGACCTTTCATACGACAGAGATAAGCAGCTCTGAGCTGGCTGGAAGTGGTTTGCTGGAGCTGGGCTTGGTGATGTTTATGCAGGCATAGATACAGGGCTACATGTTTCATTTCCCTTTCAGTCTGGTAAAATTCCCTTTACAAAACCCCAAACACTGTAGAGGTCTATGGACTCCCTGATTTACTAACACAGACCTACTACAGCACAGTCCCATATCTTGTTAAAATGAGGCAGATTCAGTCAGTCCACTTTAATCCCTCTACAGTTACGGAAGAAACTGAGCAGTTCTGGAGCTTTTATTTCTCTTTGCTGTATCTAAATATATACATCTAAACACCTCAATATTCCCATGGGGAATACACCTTAAATATACCCATGTTTAGAGATAGGTAACTTGTACATGAATATACATACCCTATACGAATATATATACCTATATATGAACATATATACCTGCCTATGCTCCCAGTTGCACCCACGCTGTTAAAGAATGGATTTGAGTGCTCATTTTGTTAGGAATGAAGGGGTTTTTAGAAAGTAAAAAAGAAAAAAAAAGCTTTAAATATTTTAAACTATTATATATATTAAAACATATTTATATAATCTAGATATATATATATTACACAGCATAAAACCCCAGCACCCCCCTTCCTCCCCCCACAGCAACTCGCATGACAATAAAAAGTTGAGTTACCCGGAAACTTCGGCAGGCTGCGCTTGCTGTTTTTATTACGTTTTAAGTTCCCTGGCGCCGGGCCGTTCCAGAGAGGTCGGGAAGGCGCGGTCAGAAGAGCTGAGCCGAGACTTCTCCCTAACGGCACCACAGCGAAACGGCACCAGCACGGGCGAGCGTCTCAAACTTCATCTTCTCTCTCTACGTTTGATCCTTCGACGGCTGAAGCTGGGGAGCGCAGATGCGCGCAATAGCACAAACATACCCGAGAGCTCTGCCCTCAGCCACCACCGCCTCAAGCCGCTCCGCACTCCCCCCCCCCTCCCCGTCCCCACCCCTATACCTGCCGCGCAGCCCGCGCACCGGGCCACCCTGGCTCCTGATTGGCCGCCTCGCCACCAATGGGACGCTGCCCCGGGCCGCGGGGACTGCATATGTAAAGAACTACTTCATATTCATGAGTGCCCGGCGCGGCTTTAAGCCCTTGATTAGGCGGGCGGGCGAGCTCTGGGTCCCGGCCGGCCGCCGTCGTCTCGCCCGGCCGCGTTCGTGCCAAGCGCTGCGCTCCGCCACGGAAACTTTGCTTTACGGCGCACGAAGCATGGTCGCCGGGCGCACATGGATTCGGTAGAACTTTGCCTGCCGGAGCCGCTCTCCCTGCACTACGAGGAAGAGTAGGTACCGCTCCCCGCTTTCCCTTACCTCTTACCCCCGCACCGCCATAAACCAGGACAGGCGCATAGGCTGCAGGTATAGAATGCTGAGCCGCCCGGCTCGGGGCACTGCGCGGCTGCTGTATGCCGCGGGGGAGGGCGCGGAGCGGCGCTGCTGTGGCCAAGCGGTCGGCCCCGGGGCCGAGCAGGCTTACAGGTGCGCCCGGTCCCCGGTTAGGAGGGAGGGAACGGCCCGGGAGCGCGGCGGTGTGAGTTCGGTACTACACAGGGGTTCCTCCGCTCTCTGCTTTTCCTTACAAAAGGGAGCAGAATACTTTTGAGCGAGGCGCAGTACTTGGCTGGCACTTCCCAGGTACCTTACGGAGTGTTCCCGGTGGGAAGCGTGGCGCCCAAACAAACCCGGGCGGGCTAGCGGCCCCTGAACTTGATGTCAGCCCGCCGCAGGGATTAAATAGGAATATATCACGGGAGCTGTCACTGATTCATTTTTCTTAATGTCGAGCCACTTAACGTAGCCGTGCACCTTCGTATTACGCTGAGTGTGACAGTAACAGCGAAGAAAAAACCCCAAGCTAATGGCCAGCATCGCCCTAGACGCAATCTGGAAAGGCTGTATTGAGAGGTGACAGTGTATTATAGGTAGATGCCCACTAGCTGTCCTTACTGTCTGCATATTGCACTGCTATTTGTAATTAAGCCAGACATGTAAAGTGAATTGCGGTGGTCATATATTGGTGGAATAATACAGGAAGTAACAAATAGCCTGCTTGGCAGGAATGCAATTCAGGAAAAGGGGAGTCAGGGAAACCCACTGTCATGTTCCGGGATAAATGAAAGGAAATAAAAAAGAGGTAGGATGGCCCTCTCAGACGTGGTTTATAGGTCAGTGCACTATAAGGTTGCTATATAATGTAAGATAATCTTTGTAAATGTAAGAGTGCAGTTCCCACAGCTTTTACTAAGTGACACGTTTTTGATAAAATACATAAAAAAGATTAGTTGCCTTTTTTTGTGTCTGTGTGCATGCTTTCAACCCCCCCACCCCCCCAAAGGAGCTTTCTTGAATTTACCTTCTTACAGCTAATTTGAATGATTAGTTTAGATAAGCCTCTTAGAGTAGATGCATTTAAATGAAATCGGGGCACATGTCTTTTTGGCTCTGATGCAAGATTCAAACTAATTTTTTCCTTCCTCTTTGGCTGAATTAAAAGTCATCCTAAAACACTCCCAGTATTTTGCCTGAACATAGGGTTTGGGGCATGTTTGAATGAGTGGACACAGAAATAACTAAAGCTCAAAAATGTGTCTGCTTTTCTGTTTCAATTGATAGACCTCAGAGTTTTATATGTTATTAATGTTCATAGTAACTGCATTATTGCTATATATTGTAACATGCATATGCATGTATGAGAATATAAAATAAATACAGTAGTTCCTGCAGTTCTTATGTTATGGATAAGGGCAAAGAGGATTCAAGCTAAAAATTGCCCTAACATTTTGGGAGTGCACAGACATCTGCCTGACTGTCACTAGTATGCTTTGATTTTAAGGCAGAGCATGTTAAAGAATGCAGTAACTTAAAAGCCAGCTGCAGCCTTGGCTTTTTGCTTTTTCGGCAATAACAGTAACACTAATAATTACTAATAGTTAATAAGCTAACAGATGCAATAAATATATCTGCTCATTTTGACATATGTGTCAGTTTAATCGTTCTAAATGAATCAGTGCGTTCATAACGTGAAATCTCCTTCAACCTCTGATTAAAATGTAACGTTGACTGTAGGATTATAGAATGGACTTAATTTTACTGACTGTTTTAACAGTTGTCACAGCTGTTGGAAAAGAAAAGGCAATTGAAACACTGCAAAAAGAAAAAGGGGAGGGGTGGGGGTGCGGAATGAGAACGGGGCTAGTTTAGTGAATTTAAACATGATCTCCGAATGCCAAACATGGAAAACGGAGATTTGTAACTCCAGAAATCTCCATGCACTATGGGCATTTGCCCTTTGTGGCTCACTGTGTTTCATTAATTTGAACCCTCATCAGTTCCCTTACTTTTGCCATTTCCAAACGTGCAGCAGTGTCTAAATGTGAAACCAATTCAGCTGTTACAGTGCCCATGGATCTCCCTCTTACGGTGCAGCTGATAAAACAGAGAGATTACAAGGAATAAGGATTGTGTGGGGTGGCTGTAACATCTAAAAAGTGGATGTAGGAGTCATGTCATGTGAATACTTCAGTGCAGTGATGGTCGGTATATGTATTTTCTCTTTTTCTGTCCATTCTATCCATGTTGCAGCGTGGGAATGGTCTGTTGGGTTACCTTGTCCTGGTTATGTTTGTGTATGGATTAATATGAGTATGCATGTATACTCGGCATGTAAAGGTATATATATTTATGTGTGTGTGTGTCTGTGCACAAGGCAATTATATACTAAACACAGGAGAGTTTGTCTGTTTCATGCTTTGACATAGCTTCTAATTCCTGAAGAATTTTCTTTATAAGTGCGTTTCATTTGTAAAGGGTGGACTGAAGAACGCTTCTTTGTGAAGTGGGAAGCAGCACTTGATTCCACTCCATAGTTTCTTCAGGCTGTGGAGATCTTTAACCTCGTACATTTGCCTTAAGAGATAGCTATTTACAGTTGTTATTAAGAAGTAAAGCCCAAAGTTAATATTAAGTCAGAAGTCTCCAGGCCTCCATATGCAGCCCAGGTGTGTAATGTGGCATGCAGCCCTGTGTTGTGAAACCAGCCCCCAAATGTGGGTGACTGAACAGGCTCTGCCGGTGTTCTCCCATGGGCAGCAGGCAGGCCTGGGTCCACTCTTCCCTGTTTCCAGAGAAGCTTTTTTGGGCTTTGGGAGACTGCTGGCAAGTTTTAAACCCTGCCGGAAGTGTAAGAGGTTTGTGCTGTAATGCCCTTCTGACAGCTTTTCATTTACTGGGGCTTGCCCCTCTTTTAGTGATAGGTGCTCATTTTAATGTGTTTATGGTTGTGCTCCTTTATTTACCGAGCCTGGTGTGTTGCAGCGGTAATTAACCCGTGTTATTAGCAAAGCCCTTGTGAATATCCATTAATTCTCTTGAATGGCTGATCAGTTTTTCTCTATACTTCTTTTTCCTCCCATTTTTCCTGAGACAAACTGTCCTTTTCCTTAACAGTCCTTAGGCTTTGAATTTATTTTTCAACTGAGGTAGGTAGAAGGGCATCAGCCCCATACTTCTATAATAAAGAACAACTATTGACTTAACAAACTCTTTTCAAATATGCTAATGGGAAGCAAAACAACTGGGAAGAATCTGCAGGGAACAATTTATTTAATTATTATTTTTCAAAACACATGCTTAGTGATAAGAAAAGAGATAAGGGTTTCCTTAGTCTTTTTATTATTATTATTAGGGTTTTTTTTTGAGGCTGCATTAACTGTTGTGAAGATTTCTGTGTTTATATTTTTAATCAGATTTTAACTTAGTTAATTGCACTTTGGGCATTTAAAAGAAATCTTGAGCCTGCAGAAAAATACTTGTGCTTGCACTGCTGTGAAAAGATAAGGGCCGCCTCATTAGCCATCCCTACTTTTGCAATTAATTTCAAATACATGGTGCTATTCATCAAATACAGAAGGTAACTTGTCTGCGATAATATTTAACAATACTTGAAGCCTACTTCACGTAGAGGAGCTGGAAGGTATGATATGTCTATTCTCACAGATGTGCCAGCCCATATACTGTGCTGCTGTTCATGGTATGGAGCGGAATTATGATAGAAAAATAATGGCATTAGAGTATGAATTATTTATGAGTGACATGATTATTCATTTTACGGAATGTTTTTAAAGGACTGACCCTTGACCTGCAGAGAGGTTGCTTGCACCCCTGTGGAAGTGTAAGTAGCAATGAAAAAACCCCACTTATCTGAACCTTTCTAGGAGGTATCTCAAATGATTATTTTTTGCTGGAGATGAGTGAAATGCATAGGATAAGTAAGGGGGAAAAAAGCCCATGAGGAACTCTTGTTTCTATTGAAGCTTAAAGTTGCCTCTGCCTGTAAGATAAGCTTTGCTACGAATTCTTCATCACAGCAAATTCATGGAGGGAAGAAACAACAAAATGTTGATCCGTTACAAGTGCATATGAGCCTCACGCTACGAGGATCTCTAGAGGAAATCTGTGATTATGCTGGGCCAGTTTGTTCAGTTTTTCTCTCTTTTACATCCGCTGGCCTTGTATTAAATTGTCATTGTCCTAAAGCACGTGAGAGAGAAATGAATTGCATTTCTCGACATGCTGTGACAGTGAAATATTTAGCCTCTCGGTCTCCAATCATACTCATATGTATGTTTGATAGTGCGGGGATGACACCAGCAGTTGCTGCAGCTTGACATTCCACTTATTACATGTTCTTTTTCGTTTTGTATATCCTCTTTTACTTTAGGCTCCACTTAGGTAATCATATGCCATAGTCACATCAGTAGAAGCATGTGTATGTGTGGTTTTGTTTGGTATTTTTGTAGGTTATGTGGAAATGCTCTGTCTATGCACAGCTAGTTTTGAGTTTGAATGCATAGATATCCGTGTGTGTGCGTTCCAGGTATATAGTGTATTCTTTATGCAGTTTGTGCAATGTACATCTCTTACTGTGTGTATGTACACAGAGGTACATACAGTAAGTATATGCAGAGCTGTGTAACTTCCCTCTGTGCAGTTGCTTGTTAAAAACCTGCTGCTTTTATGTGCTGATTTTTTCTTACCCGTGCAAAGAGAGCTGGTCAGCAACGTAAAGTATTTGCACCTGATTTTATATCAGATTCTCCATGTAATCTAGCATTTTCTGTATTTGTACTCACAGTTTTGATTTTAAAGGATGTTGTTTGTTTGTGGTTGTTTTAATATATGAATTTCCTCTTCCAAGTCATTTACATGACTAATATTTATTCACATTCCTGTAAGTTTTTGTTTTCAGTCACTTTGTATTTTCAGCTACATGTGTCCTTGGAAACATGGTTATGTTTACACCTAAAGAATATAATTATTTTTTTTTGGGGGGGGGAGCCTCCTACATATGGTTACTAATATAAATCATGATGTCCTCAGACAATACTATAAAACACAATATTCCGTTTCAATGGTCCTCAGTCCTCCCCCAGAATCCTATAGTGTTGGTTTTGTGGTTGTTTTTTTGCTATGGCTTGCTTGTTCCAAAGTAAAAATGAGACTGAGTTATGTACTGCTATTTCAGATAGTATTAATTACTTTTAGAGGATTTTGGTTTTGCATTTTCTGTAGCACTTTGGAGAGAAACTTTGATAGATATGGAAGAACATTGCCTTTTGACGTGTATATCTAGTGAAATGATTTATGTATTTGCTATGTTAGTGTTACAGAAGCTTTAAATCTCTTGGGTTTGTTTACATAATGCTTGTAATGTTTTTCAACTAATTTGTATTTCCTTTAAAGAAGGGCTTTTCTCTTTGCTATTCCTCAATATAGCAGGCTTGCATTAAAGGGAATCTTGTCTCATGTCCAGCTATTTTCCTCTTCTAAGAAGCATAGCTTTTCAGTCAGGGCATCATTTCTCACTTCTTTTAAAACTGAAATAAAATGTGGGTTTTTTGTTGTTTTTTTTTTGTTTGTTTTTTTTTTTTGCTTCAGCTTCCTTCACTTGCTAGGAAAAGTCTATTGCAAGTCAGAGCGATACAGTGATTTTCATGGAGTGCAAGACAAGCATATGCTGGTTTTCTTTACTGCTGAATATCTAATTCTTACTGTGGGTCACCATTCTGAATTTGTATGAAATCTAGGTGGAATTTTCTGATTTAGATCAAAATTTACAAGGCAAAAAATATTAAAAATATAAATTTTTATTTTTCATGTCACTAACAAAGAACATTAAGCATGGAATTGGAGAAGGGTCTCTATATACTGCAGAAAGTTAGTGTTAACATATTGGGGTGTACGAAATAGAGGTTCCTTGGTCCAATTAAGCCATTTATAATACCCTTGTACAGACTTATGTATGTTTATAATATATATGATAACCTACTGAAATGTGATGAGTTACCTTTATACATGTGAGAAGAGTCTAAATATATCCTTTTATCATATATTAAAGATTATATTCCCTTTCCCTGATTACAACCTCTTTGCAGAACTTAATGTGGGAGGGCAGATTCTCTTAAAGGCTTGTGCATTGAAAGCAAACTTTAAGATAAAGTGATTTGAGGTTTTTTCAGGTTATTGCTCTGTAGTTTAGTGTGGATGTCTCTTACTCCTCTGTATCTTTCCATGTTGCTATAAGTGAAAACAAACCAACCCTGTACATCTCCTTTTCATCATTTTGATTGGAACTACATACCATATGTAATGTGTTTTGGCAGCACTTACCTAGCCAAAGAAAACAAATTAATATTAGCCATGCTGAGGGGTGTCAGAAGTATCACAGATGTGTCGATTCAGCTTTGCTCCATCACACACTCTTTCCTTAAACAACTGGTCAAGCTGTCACAAAACGTAGTGTGGCTACAGCTTGATTGTAATAGGTGTGATCAGAGATTGATGGCTTTGGCAAGTTAGAATGAGAAGATGATGTGGAGTTACTGTTGCTTGTTTCGAGTGGCTGCAGGAAAAAGCTGAACAAACAAACAAGTTTAAAGAATAAGTAAATAACGGGTAAAATTGTAAATAATGAATTATAAGCCAGTCCCCTGTTGTGTCCGGTCGTCCCCCCCAGCTAGCTAGACATTAAGCAATTTTAAGTCCTGCAGATGTGGAGATACTGGAAAGTGTAATGAAGAAGTCTATCTAAAATGTAGTGCTAACTTGTTCCCGAGCATTTCTGAAATTCCTTCCCATATAAAGGTGCCGGGACGGGTGGGGAGAGGAGGAGGTGGATTGTTTTAGGCAGTCCATCCCTATTCATGGTATTGCTCTTCTTTTTCCCCTTTCCCCCTACTTCTGGTTTTGTTTCTAGAGCTGTTTTTGGAAGAAATATTTGTTTTAATCTCACATGTGAATATTTCAAAGGAAATACAAGACAGGAAAAAAACTAATATAGAACAAATTAACAAAATGGCGAAATCAAACCCCGTTACGTACTCTGAGCTGTGCTCTTAGGATAGGCAGCTATTGGCAGTTTGTCCAATTCTCTGTATGTTAAAAGGCAACAGAGAGGAAGGATCAGTCCATTTTCTATGTATTCTTTAATTTCTTTTAAAAATATTTTTTCCTGTCTTTAAATTGGGTTTGATTCCCATCTTTCTGGATGATGAATGCTGGTGTTCTTTTATATTAAAGTTGGCATTTTCTTGGACTGCGATATGCTCAGTTCACAAGTATTAATGCTAAAATAGTTTTCAGAGAAATTAATCCTAAAGTCTGTGAGGTTTTCTTTAGCACAATTATTTTGTTTTTTAACAAATATAAAATATTTATTTTATTATTAGGAAAAAAAATCTGGCAAAAATCAAAGCTAAAACCATTTTAAAAGCAAAGAGATTTAGAGTGTGTTTCTGACAGAAAGCACGTATGGATTGCGAGCAGAATTAGCTTCTCACAGCAAAATGTGGATTTTTTTAATTCCTTTTAACTCTTTTCTCACTGTTCTGTGAATGCAGGATTTCCTTTACTAAATCATACTCACTTTTCAAGCAGTGCAAGAATTGCCTGGCAGCGTTCTCCTAGCAGCCATTAACGTAGTGGGACAGATGAGATGTTTGGGGCATGAAATGCCATGTCTTTAACCAACTGTTCCTGTGAGCATTAAAGGGGGGTGAGAATCGGATTCCCACTGTGTGAGGCTCACGGGCACCCTTGCCGTTGTTCTCGCGGGAGCTGCTTTGGGTCCCAGTTGGTGCTTGGGTGATATTTAAAGAGCCGAGCAGGCACTGACATTAGGATGAATGACACCTGCCCCATCAGTCACCATGCCGCTGTGTCACAGATGGAGAAACAACAATCGGCTGAATTACCCGGCGCTGCACACTTGGCTTAATTCAGCTCATTGTTCCTTGGCAAATCCGGAGGATGGGAATCCAGGCACAAGATGGGCTCAGGTGGTAGCAGGTCCATCAGAGGTGGGGGTGTGGTGGGAAGGAGCGCTCCACGCAGAGGACTGGGGCTTCAGCTTCTAAAGGAGGCTGTAATTAACCAAGAGCTGGAATT
Organism: Melopsittacus undulatus; assembly: GCF_012275295.1. Taxonomy (NCBI): domain Eukaryota; kingdom Metazoa; phylum Chordata; class Aves; order Psittaciformes; family Psittaculidae; genus Melopsittacus; species Melopsittacus undulatus. Next base: position 103,911,057 of record NC_047529.1, on the reverse strand, counting down.
CGGGATTTTCTCCCAGTGTTCAGGAACTTTTCCTTTAACACAGCCAGGTTAATGTTTAACTGTTTAAATACTGCATTGTAGCTGTCATTGAGAAGCATGGAGGGAGATGCTGCACATGTTTCCTATGGCTGTGCAGTAAGCAAAAGCTTCAGAGCCGTGGCCCTTCTGAGGTAGTAGGTCTTTTCTTATTTCTCAGTAGTTAGCACTGAAAATCCAGTGCCTGAGACACTGAATGAAAAGGGAGAGTTGCTGAGAGGCTTGTTTGGAGAGAGGGAGGAGGGTTTTGAGTTTGTGATAGGTCTTTAAATCTTAATGGCAGAGGAGGGTTGATCATGAGACATCACAGTCATGTTCCAGGCAAAAACAGTAAAGGCATTTAAATGCCTTCAGACACTGTAACTATTTTTCTGTCTTTTCTTTCCTTTTTTCTTTATTTCTTTTTCTTACACTTTGAAAATCAGAGGCAGTTCCTAGAAGACAGGAGAATGAAAGAAACAAAGAAGCAAATAGAGATTATTTCTCTGCTCTTACATTCTGTGTTAGTATGTTTTGAATACATTTAATCCTACCGCTTCTGCACTCTTTTCCCAAATAGCACCAGGTGATTACCTGGTGAAATACTGAGATGGAAGTGATTATTCCTACTTCACAGAATTCTTCTGTTTCTTTTTTCCCCTCCTTTTTAATTTCTTCTTTCCCCACATCCCTTTTGTGTTCGGTGCTATAGAGCGACTATTTTTGTTGTAAGCTACTTGACTGATACTGTTTTTATTACAACTAATGTCAAGCAGAAAACCTATAGCATGCCAGGAACAGCTCACAATATATTGAAAACACAGCTTATGTTTGATTGTGTGTAAATACAGTTAGTTAGTTGGGTTTATCTGATAGCCTGGCAGAAAGAGAGGAGCAGTACAAACTGTTTTTAGTAACTGTGATGTTCATACACCTGATAAGATTGAGAGTGCTTTTGAACTACTGATATGCTTTGAATAAGAAAAGAATAGTCACATCCATTGACACCGGCTTATCAGGAATGGAGTAAAATGCCAGCACTTTTGCATTAGCAAAAGTAAATGTTTTAGACACTTTGGGCCTTTTTTCCATTTAAATTAAATAGCAGGGCGCTTTTGAGCAGACTGTAATGAATGAAAGGATTTATTACCTTTACAAAATTACAGGTGAATATGTTGAGAGAGAAGTCCCCGGAAACAATAACAGCTCTTCTAGTAAGTGGCTACATCTGTTCATGCTTTTGGTACAGAAATTCAATAATTTTATCCTCTTGTGCTCTGTGAAATGCAGCGCCTAACTTACAACGTGTGCAGTTCTTCGTAGGGTAACATGCTTGGGCATTAATTTACTGACAACACACTTGATATTCAGGACATAACATAGCTGTTCATAAAATAATGTTTGATCACTTACTAGTATGTCCTCTGCCTTCAGTTGCTGTGTATTGTCGAGTTTGAAAAAGAATATATCTTGGATTCTTTGCTGGGAAGGCAAGGCATGATTCATCATTAACTTCCCCCAGCAGGCATGAAGCATGCTCGGATACACTATTATCTTCGCAAAGTTTGCTGATTATGATTTTTTAATCTTTTTAGAATTCCAGGTTCTTTTTCTTTCACGTGCTTATAATTAATTTTGGGATATTCAAATTTGATGAATGATAGTGCTAGAGCAGATTTGATTGATTTTGGATGATTATTGATTGCTGCCAATGAGATCACTGGGACACTGAAATCAATGGTATGTGATTAAACCAAGGCGCTGCTGTTCTCTACGTTAGGCAGCAGTTGGGTATTTAGGAGCTGAATGTTCACAAGCTATAAATTGAGAAAATGTTCAGATTTGAATAGTCCTTTGTTTGGCATTTACTCACCAAAATATGTTTCTTGGGAAAGTTAGCTTTCTCAAGTGCAGGCATTCAGTAAAGGAAAGGTCATTGATTTAAGGTTTATTAAGTTTTAGCTAAAAACAACTGGCTCCATTTGAGTGTAAAATAATTTAAGTACATCTTGCAGGAAACCTTCATGCTTTAGAGCTGTTGCTCAAAGGTTTTATTCTTCTATGAAGATGTCAACTGAAAATATAAAAATGCATCACTGAAAATGTAATGGTTTAAAGATTCAAATGGAAATAAAAATTCCTGCCTGGGGAAAGCACTATAATCAAACTAAAGTAGTCTTAACTGTGTTTTATTTTTTGTGGAGGCCATACCTGTAAACAGCGCTCGAAGGCAGCAGATAGCGAGGTTGGTAGGGAATGCTAATTCTTCTTTCTTTCTTTATTTTATTCTCCCCCACAGACTATGATAGCCTGGCTTTGGAATCAGCAATACACTTCTGTACTAAGACTATGTAAGCTGCTGCCACTTCTGAAATGAAGTATCCTGGCATTTAAGTCAACTTTAGAATCTGGCAAAAACCCCAACTGGCAATATCAAAATCCGGCTTCTGAAGCATTTATATTTCTGAGAGCTTTTTATGTCTTTTTATGTCTTTGTAGCATATAAATTTCTGAGGAGCAGTGGCCTGGATGTACACTTGATGGATGAGTGGGGTGGGACTTTTTCTCCCTCCTCCTGCTTTTTTTCCTCCTGATTGTTAAAAATGTGTGATTCTTGTGCATTAGGTAATGCTGGAACAGGAATGCTGCAGATGCGGCTGTTTGACAAAATTACTGTGGGGTTTGGGTACTGTTGTTAGATAATTTAGCAGAGATTTTCCAAGGTATGAAGGACAGCTTTCCGCTAAGCTCTTAACATCTGTCTTAAGATCTCTTTCCTTTTTACTGATGGTGGCCGGATTTAAAATTACACGGGACGAATGCCATTCATTTTAGTAGATTTTTGTATCATTCCCTATAATTGATTTTAAAAATGAATGATTTGGTAGTATTCTAAAAGGAAACAATGAAGAAATGGAGCTTGTGTTCAAGGATTCACCGCCAGGATGTGACATTTGCACCAGTATAGAGTTGCCTAAGGGAGTGTGTCCAGGAAATACCAAGATTACCCCATAATATTTTCTGTGTGAGCTTAAAAGCAGTACTGGCATTGTGCCAGTTTGGTCTTGTGTTGACTAAAGTAATAGAAATCCTTCAGATGAAGATGGTAAGACAAAGTGAGACTGACCCCCTTTTTTCCCCCCCCTTAGTTTTACATCTGAATTGCAAGAGAGCTTGAAATGCTGAATTTACATACAGATTGATTGGTCTTGATTTGTTTCTGCTGATGGGTTTGGGATGACAAGCTGTAATGCAGAGTACCTGTGTCTGCTGGATGCGTATTATCTTCCTATGTAGGCAGAAACAACTTGGTTTTCCATGCAGAATCAAAAAGTCACAAAGGATGGTCGTGGTCATTCAGCACATCTTTCCCTATGGGATACAAAATAAACTTTAATAGATGGATAATTACCTTGACTGGCCTCCAACCAACCTTTTATTTATGAACAAGTTCATACAGCTTTTAAGAGATACAGAGAGTTGGCTCTTGGACAGAAAACATTTTTTTACTTTCTCTTTTGTTGAAAGAAATAGGCTGGGATGGTGTAACAGGCTGAAGGACACAGTTCACTTTCCAAATATTCTGATGTTTCTTTGTGCTGTTCTGATCATACAAAGAGTACCTTAAAGTAGGTGTGAAAAGTAGTATGTCCTGCCCTCCATTTTAGAGATTTTTCTAGTGCAAAACTTTGCTGTAGATAACAGTGCCTACATCTGAGTGTCTGAATCAGTAGAGTTGCATGTCATTTCTACCTGTGATCTCAATGCAGTATGCATCAATGTGTTTGCCAAACAAAGGAGTTTGACTGTCACTCGTTTTCCTTTTCTTGATTTTCTTACTCTCCCTGGATATGAGCACTATGTAACTCCAGACCTAGTCCTTTTATCACAGATTACCTTTCTGTCTTTGGTAATGCATTCTGCCTTCTGTACAAATGAAGCCATTGGTGTGTTTTACTGCTGGGATCAATGGGAGGCAGATCTGACTTTATGGCTTTTTTTCTTTTTTTTTTTTTTCTATAATGTGTAGATCAGCATTGTGATTAAAAACAAACCCCCCAAACCCACAAACTCCCTGTTTCCTAGAACAGTCATGTATGTTTTGTGCGCAAACATGTTAAAGGCAGTTTATTGTAAATTTGCAACAGCCTGTTTCTGTAAGTGCTCACAAGAAGATGCTTTACCAACATTCAGTACTTCCCTTAGAGCAAAGCCCATTATTTCCTTAGGCGCAAAGGAAAAGGTGAGTTATACGGGATGTGTTTGTAAAGGTTGTGTCCGTGACATTTGTCTTTAAGATTTGCTATCTGGAGAAGAACTCCTCGGCATAAGGACTAAATATAAGCATTGCACTTAAACCCTGATGTTAAGTCAGGAGCAGCAGAGTAAGGAAAACGAGGCATGAGTGTCAGTCCTTCCCTTGTACAGTTCTTGCATACCAGTTGGGGTTTAGTTTCCACTTTAGTGGCTGGGTTTTTGTTGGAGCTGGTGAGGGTTGTCTCGGAGCAGCACAAACCACAACCCATCAGCAGGCTGCTGGTCAACAGCAGGTGTGAGCAACATAAAACAGGATTAGCGCTGAACCAGAGTGTGCACTAAAAACAGAACCCCTGCCTCGGTTTTACAAGGGCAGTAAGATAGGAGCACTCTCGTGGTGTTTACTAAACTGTGTTCAGTGGACTATGTAAATGGCTCTGCTCAGCTGCAGAGGAATAAGCGAAAGAGTTGAGATTTTTAAAGAGGCTTCTTACTTCTTTATAACAGTAGTGTTAAACCAGAGGCATAGAGGCAAATGTCAAAGGCATTCACAAAGTTTAGTTCTTTGGGTTTTGCAGCAGAGGGAAGGGAGGACGAAATGTCAGCATTTAGTGTTTAATTTGTTTGGTCACTGACATAGCAGAGCAGATAGGATGTATTGTCTTTTTGAAATTACACCATTATGATTTAGGGTTTAATGTCTGCTTATTTCTTCTGTACACATTTCCTTTGAAAAGGGAACTTTTTCATTCCTTCGCATTTGCGTATTTGGGAGCTTTTAATGCCATGTGTTTATTATATCTGTTACATTCAACATCTCAGTATCTGCCCTTGCTTGCTGCTCGATATTAAAAGTAAGTGGGATACATTTGCAGTAGAAGCAGAATTTACTTGTTATATATTGGGATTGTTTATATGCTACTTCCATTTCCCTGCTTTTATTAATGAATTATCTGACTGGAGAAATTTTCATGTTTGAAATGTTCATGTTTTAGGTAAAGGTGTGTTTAAGTTGACATAATTTTCATACATATTGTGTGTATTTATGCTAACATGAGGATTTCTTTTCCTTGGTTGGTTTCCCACCCCCTCTTCCTGTCTCATTTCTTGGATGAGACTTTGAAATAAAGGTTAGTATCTGTCAGGCTGCATTTATACAATAGATGTGGTTAGATTTTAAAGCAGCCCAAACCAGAAAAAAAACCCTAAACAAACCAAACACCCCCCCCCCCAAAAAAAAAAAACCAACACCCCCCCAAAACAAACAAAAAACCCCACAAAAAAAATAACCAACAAAACCAAATTCCCCTTCCCCAAATCCTACCCAACCCCAAAAACCCCAACCCCACAAAAAACACAGCTCATTTATAATCTCAGCTCTAGCAAAACTCATTGGATCTTCTGTTCACAGACCTCGAATGCAAATCTGATCTTTTTAAAAATCAACTTCATGGTGTTTATATCAAGTCTGGTTTAGCTATAATTATGTCCTCTTTGCTGTGATGCTCTCATGGGATTGGGATTGACAGTTACTTTCCTTGTATAACAGAATAAAGTTGTTTTGCTTTTTGGCTGTGGGATTTTTCTTGCCATTCAGTAGCACCTCTTTGCAAATTACCAGATCATAGGTAGGAGTTTAGCTATGCATAATTTTGTTACTGAAATGCCTTTATGAACAATAGCTGCATTTATAAGGTCCAGTTTCTGTCTCCGCAGCCACTTGTGCAGCCTAACTCCGTTGCTGTCAAGATGTCCCTATGCACCTCTTTAGAGATACAGGTCTGATTTTTGTGGGGATACCATGGGCTTCAGATGATGAGGGTTTTTTCTTGTGCATGGTGTCCACAAAGCAATGGCAAGTATTACACAAGATTGCATTCAAAGTTAAAAAGAATTTAATAGATTTGTGAGCAAAAAAATAGTGAAGAATTAATACGGTTTCTAAAATACCTTGAATAATCACATCACCTTATTAATTAGTGGATTTATTACATCCATAAAACCCAATTATTTAAAAATAATACCTAAACTGTGAAAATATGTCCAAGCCGGAAAGAACTTCATAACAGTCTTGTGGCCTTACACTGATTTCATTCTTTCTTGCCCTATTTTTTTCCCCACATACAGTTACCTGCGCATATAATTCAAATGCTAAGAATATACATGACCAGTTTCAAGTATGGGTTTTTGCTGTTGAAAACAGGAGTTGTTTTTCATTGCACTAACTTACCAGTAATGAAACAAGCTTACCCATATAACACACTGTTTGAATCTGGTTCTATGACTGCAGCTTCAATAGCGTGTGTGTATTCCTGTTGTGACAACCTGGCAGTGGATCAAAGGTTTATTTTTAAAGAGGGTGTTCCCTGTGTGTTCAGAGTTCTGTTCATTTATTGTTGTTGAGAAAATAGCTTATATCATCATAATGAAATCATGACTTGTTGTGATAGCATTTGTAACCTGACTGTAAAGTGTATTGCTTTTACCTTCTCTCTGTGATGGTGTAAACTAGTTACTATACCTTGAAACTCTCTTCTGGAGTTGGTAGTGCATAGTTCACCATTTCTAGAAGTTGCTGGTGCCAAAATCTATAGGATAGTTTTGTCCATTTGCATGTATGATCCCTGGATTCACTCACCTTTTTTGTTTTACTTCCTCTTTTTTTATATAAGAGCATGAAGTTCAGGATTTTCAGTTAGGACACATAAGCATACAGAAGTTGCTCTGCTTATCCAAAGTTTATCTGAAGTGCTTAATCTCTTTGGCATCAGAATCACTCTGAGCACCTTGTGAAAGCAGTCTGTCTCTTGAGGTATTCTGTCATTCCTGGCTTCTGCCAGGTCAGAAATAAACAAGAATAAACATTTTTCATAATAGGGCTATGTCTTCTCCCTGGGCCAGATGAAACTAGATGCTGTATTATTATGTTTATTATTATTTGGGTCCCTACTGAGTACGTTTAAATCCCTGAAGAGGAAAGTTCCTGTTTGTTTCAGGCTTTAGTTGCTGGTTTTGACCAGTCCTCGTTTACCCATACCAGTTTATTTACAGTCAGGTTTTGTTCCAGTTATACCAGTATGCTTGGAGACAGAAGACATGTCCTGACTTACACTTTTTGTTTTACCTTCAACATTGTGTAATTGCTCATTCTGATTAAAAAAGAAAACCTATTTTGAATCAGTAGTTGAGCGTAATTGCAAATCGATTCCATATGATTTACCCTGTTATTACTTAGTATTTCTGTTATGGTAGTACACAGAGGCCCCAGTCATCCTACAGTGGTGTAGGTATATAAGTAGTTCCTATTTGAGAGCTTTGATGATTACAAATGCAAGCAATTCATGAAAGATGCAGAAAAGGACTAATCATACTTGTTAGTCTGGCAAGTGTGTGTGTGATATCTGTGTGGTTTTGTATTCTTCATTTACAATAAAAGTCATAACTTCAGGCTGACAAGGAAATATGGATCGCTTTATTTAGAATAGCACAAATGTACCTGTTTGAGGGAGAGGTGGGTGGTTTCCTCTGTGTCAGCTCAGAGAAGGTGCATTTAATGGAAAGGAGGTAGAGTGAAAAGCGCTGTGAAAGGGAGATGAACAGAGCAGGGAGCAATGCAGGCTGCTGTTGTTGGCATAGCAGAAGGGGTGAGAGAAGAGAAACAAATCTAGACAGTATAGTATTGAGTCTTGTATCTAACTGTGTACATTTAATACTTCTTTTCAATTTGATTTTTGTAAATTGCCCTTGAAGCAGTGATTTCAATTAATACACTGAATCTGTTGCCTACTGGTTTGAGGAGAGTGGGAAGTTAATCACTTCTGCTCCTTTGGACAGCAATACATTGTGGATAAAAAGAGTAACTTCTATGGTACAGTGACACTGATGCCAATGTACCACAGGTATGTCAGGTGTGTTCTTGCTGAAAACCCATTACAGCTTTTGCTTACTGTGTTTTGCCCAGCATTCCAGAGAGGAAAGCTACATATTAAACTGTTATTTTTTTGCAGTTGAAGAAAGACTCAGCTTTTGTTGGTATTTTCCCTAAAAGTATAAAATCTTTTGTAGTAAACCCTTTCCTCAAATGGGAAGCAGAAGAAATTCAGTCAGGAAACATACTATACAGATGGAAATTGGGTAACCTAAAAACACTGATCAGGTACCAGAAGACACATAGATTTATACATAAAAAATTAGAACAGTCACCTGCAAGAGGGTAGAGGCATTTGGAAACTGAATCAAAATGTTTATGAAGTAATGAGCTTAAGATCTTTATAAGATTTCAGGCATTTCATTGTTTTATGCACACCACTCAGGGTTTGCTGGAGAATCAAGATGGACTTTCCTTCTTTAAGTGAAGAGAGAGGAAGGCTTCTTACATGCTCTTAAGTAAATTGCATTTTGGGTTAAAAAGCAAATAAGCATCTGGTCACTTACTTAACTAATTCGTATTGTATGTAAAGGGCTGTTTGGTTTTTTTTTTTGTTTCTTCCCTCTGCATACTGCTTTCTGCTGCACTGATGCTAATGTACCTGGAAGGGAAAGGCAGGCCAGGCTGAGGCAGGCAGCGTCAGACAGGGCGGTCTGCCATCTGTCCCACCTGCTGCATTCATGTGTCCATCTGGTTACTGCAATAGCTCATTGCAGGCTTCCACAGAAGAACATTCAGGCTGAAAAGAAGGCAGTGTGAATTATTTAGGTAGCTAGTGTAAATAAAGAGAGGGGGAGAGGAGTGAAGGAAAGGGGGGTGGGATGTGAGAAGGGAGAAAGCACTCTCTTTAGTCCTAGATGCTTTGGAATGTGTTAATGCTTGAGAGCATTTGATTTGCATATAAATTTAGATGTATAGATCATTGTGAAGATTACAAGCCAATGAGTTTTATCTAGATTTAGATAGCTCTCAGCCTGGTTTGCACATAAAATATAGCCAGTTTCAGGAGGAGAATCTTTGGGGATTTTAAACCTAAGTGAAATTGATGAAATGTAATGCTTTTAGGTATTAATTTAGCAGAAATAAAATATTTCCTTTAAGGGCTTTCTGTGCCCTTTGTTAGCCAAGAATTTATAACTACTTTGCATAGTAGGTGCTTTACACACATTGTGTGGTTTTGATTTGGTTATAGTTAGCTACATTTTTAGTCATAAGAGCAAAAGCAGTTGACAAATGCGTTCCCTTTTCCTCTCATGTTTATCAGGTGAAGATTAAATCCAGTCACCAAACAAATAATTTTCCAGCTGTCAGTGTATATATTGTTACACAGGCAAACACATATATATGCTTTTCTGCCTCCATAAATGTACATAGAACACTGAGGTCTTTTTAGGTATTTTTAATGGGGGTGAGCAAAAAGAATTTCATAATGTTACAGTGGCCTTGAAAAAAGTTGATTGTTTGGATTTCAAAATGACCAGAAGGTTTAGACAATGGTGGGTTATTTATTGCTAAAATGGAATTATGTTTAGAAAAGATAAAAGTCATCAGTGATATGTTTGAGCATTGCATTATTCTGTTGTAAACATTTTAATGGTGTTGTGCCAGACTTTCTAAATGTGTGAAACATTAGTCCAGTGTTGTGTCTAAAACAAAATGAAAGATTGGCATCATATTTTGATATATTTTCTGATGTCAGAGTCTTCTTGCTTTCAAATTCCAAACGCCACTTTCCTGGGCCAATAAATAAACCCAGGATCATCTTACAAGGAATCCTTGAAATTGTGGGAGGGTTTTGTATCATTGTTTTGCCTGGCTTTAGATCTGCAGAAGAAAGAAACATAGCATCTTGAAATCCCCACAGCCTGGCTACTTCTGTCAGATTTGCATGAAATTCAGCTGCAGCCTTCAAAGGGATTTGAGTGGATTGGATTCTTTAAGGTTAGTCCATGTCAAACCTATTAAGTTCAATTCATATGCAAAACCCTTTTTAGGTTTTTTTGTAAGCCAGTAAGGCTCTAGCTGCTATTAAGGTGACATCGTGTACTTGCCATAGAACGCCCATGGTAATGGATCACCCTATTGGCAAGTGTAACTGACCAATAATCCACTTTGTCATCTTTCAGATTAAAAGGTTCTGTGTCCTGTATCTTCAGATTGAAGAGGTTTTTGTTTTGCAAAAGTTGAGACCCTGGAAACTATTTTAAAGCATCTGAGTCAATGGGAATATCCATCTTCCATCTCAAATGGGGTCCCTGGAGCTATGTGATCCCCTCATTAAATGAAGATTAATTTTAGTTGTGAAAGTAACTTAAACTCTATGTTTTTAACTTTCCATGTCTGAGTTCTCATTTTTCATGTAGATTGACTTCAGTGAGTTTTAGGAGTACAGTGTATGTTCTGTGGTGAATCAGAAGACAGTAGCGGGGGGGGGAATGATACTATTTTATGGTGTATGAAAGGGTTAGCGACTACTTCAGAACTTCAAGGACATGGGTTTCAAAAGAAGAATTTAATTTTCCATTTAAAAGCCAATAGGAAGAATTCTGTGCATCTCAGATATTTAGGCCAAAGGAGTATCAAATGAAGACACTTTCTCAATTAGATACTGTCAGAGTAAATGGATGTTAGTAGGAATTTGGGTTAAGTAAGCAACTGCTATCCTTCTCTGAAGCTACTTCTCACCCGGGAGCTTTATGCCCTACATGAGGTCTGCAAGATTTGCCCTTCGTTTTGCGACTGGCTATGTATTGTTACACTTTGGTTTGACCGTTGTCTAGGTTTTTATAAGATATAAATACTATATAACCAGGTGAGCTGAATCTTGACAGCAGTTGTGTGTTTACTGCATGAAATCAAATTTCATCCACTTCTACAGTGCTGCGCTGGCACCTTGGTCTTCAGTTGTGTTCTGATGTCACCCAAATTCACTGAATTTTGCTCAGTTTTCAAGGCGTGTGAAGAACAAGTGGTGTTTATACTTTTCCTTGTTGCAGTGTTGGAATGTCACGCTTCATGCTTAAGGAAAGCACTGCTTTTGGTTATGCTTTTTGGATCAAAAATGGCTGACTTGCGTGTACTGGTTGAGGACAAGATCTCGTCATTTCACTTAAGGCCCAGCTGCTCCATGTCTTTTAAAAATATACATAAATAAGAACAGTATTTATTTCCACTGTTTAAAATCGAGGGAAGGAAGAAAGCATCCCATGACATATGCTTCATGTTTAGAATGCCCTTTTTCCTAGTGAAAGCTGAATCAGCTGCTTCTTTAAAGGAAACACTATTTTGCTGAGACTTGATTCTGCAAAGCTTGCATGCATAAGACACTTGATACAGGTAGTAAATTTCCCGGTTAAGTATATGGAGGGAGGGGTCAATGGATAATAAACCCTTTCCAGTTGGCCTGGTTCACTTGCATCTTGTACAACAAATACATAGATTTTCCAAATATAGAAGAGAATAAGATTAATAAGTACTATAGCTGTTCTGTGTTTGCCTTTCTTTGTCTTTAAGTGTTCAGCATCCATGTAAAGAACTGAAGTTTCTCTGACTAATGCTCAGAATCCTTTGTTGTGTTTCATGACCTCTGATAGTAATTCTTTTAAAAGATTACCTAAACCAGGAATGTTTTATCAGGTAAAAGATACATGTAGGGCATGGAATTTTGTGTGTAAATTCATAATTGTGCATCTAAGCATTCTTCATTGATAACACTTAAGGCATTCAGAGTTGTGCAGAGCTTGCAGCTTGTAATACTGGTGCCTTGTCGTATTAATATGCCTGTTTTACAGCATTATTAATTATATGGGCTAACTAGCAAATACTAGCATTTATGTTGTTATTTGATACTGTTCCATAAAGCATACTGTTTTCCTGCTTCTAGGTTAGGTAATTGTGGTGTTACATGCATTTTTCATGTGTTAGTATTTAGGGAGGTAAAGTTAGTGTTTTGCTGAGGGAGTAAAGGGAATAAAAAGGATGTCTAGCTGTGTGAATTCTCTTCGCTTTGGCACCCACAATTTTGTTGTTGAGAATATTGTGAATATGTCATTGAAGAGGATAGTCATGTTGCCAGAATTATGTATCTGTGTTGTCTGGTGGGGTGGTTCTCCTGGCAAAAGGGTAATTTGCATTCATATTTCTTTAGAGTGATGGAATAAACACAGAAAGCCTGTATTGATGCTACTAACCTCAAGTGAAAAATAACAAATCTGCCTATAATTTGTTGGGATAAACATCTTCGTATTCTAGTAACATAAACAGAGGCAGTCATTCTTGTTCTTATTTATACTTGTTGGCAGTCCCTGAATGGGAAGTAGAATGGGAGAAGCAGGGCAGAGGGAAATGTTAAATGGCAGAGAGGTTAAATTGCTTCAGTGAGAGATTGTCTTCAGAAAAGCGCTGAGTTGTTTTAAGGGTTAGTTTGAGAAAACCCAAATTGAACCCACTTCTCTGTTGTTCATATATTGCGTTGCTGGTGTTCCTGGTCACTTACATTTTGTAAAAACAGAATTTACTTCCCAAAATGTTTAGAAAGCACTGGGGAGGTTTTAAAAAGCCAAGCAAAAAACCTTCAGTTTCATCAGCTGCAAAAATGGTTGGAGTTTAACAATGTTATTTTATTGTGATTATAAAAAATAGGCTAGGTTTTACTCTTGCATTATGATCATTGCAAAACACAGGAGAAATATCAATCAGGAATCTAAAGAGAGATGCAGTTCCTCAGTTAAAACCTGTATCAGTTTTTAAACAAGTCTGTGTTCCTGGTGGAGATCTCTCATTGCAGCAGTGTAGTTCTTACAGGAAGAATATTGCATTCTATCAGCCAGCCTTAAAACATTTTCCTTTGGAAAGCCTCACCATATGAGCTGGGATTCCAGGAGGATGTGTGCGCAGTCCCTCTTCAGACAGAATGCGCTCAATCTGTTTCAGACGAGTTCCCTGAAAGATGGGTTAAATCAACTGATTGAGCTGATTTTCTCTCTTGAGGTGATATTTTATTTATATGATAAAATGCTTGGAAAGTGATTAATTTGTCAGGGGAACATCTTGTTACTGTAAATTTGCCGAATGTGTAATAAAATTGCCATAACACAGATGGGAAAATGAAGATCTTTTAAAATGAAATAACTGAGCAGTCTGCCTACATTTTCAGCACTTAACATTAACTTAGTTGGATTTCTTTGTCGTTTTTACCCCTGGAAGGACGCAGGCTGTGGAGGATTTGTGGCAAGGGGTTTGTATGTGAACTGGGTGGAGGGAACACCAACGGAGTGTGTAGTTTTCCTTCTGCATCAGAAGGGACTGATAGATTTATTAAATTACTGCCAGCATTTCTTGATTGAGTGAATTTTTAGAAATTGAAATACACAGGTCAGATACTCCTTCCCAGTAGCAGGGAATTAAAGAGAAAGGGACCTTTGGGGACAAGTACCTCAAGTCAGTACATGAAATAGTGCTTTCGTGGAGGGTTGCTTTCAGATGACAGCTAAATAGTGTAGTATACTTCTCAGTCTTTATAGCAGTCTCTTACTGTATGCAGTATAACTTGGATTATAAAGGGAAATCTTTGAAAAAGCATAAGCATACCTTCCCTGTCTCCAAGTTGCAATGTGTAGCAAGTGAAAATAGCATTAGTGAAGGAACAGTGCCTTTTATTCATACGTTTTACTACTGCCTGTCCATCTGTCCACAGGAATGAGCCACTTATCATGCTTCTGCTTTTTTCCCTTTCAACTTAAAGAATTATGAAAGGAAAACTCAATTTTTTGTGTCCTTTTATGACAGGTGGACTGTAGACTGTGGTCATTTGGATTAAAAACATATCCATCACCAGAAGCTGGCAGGTTATTATTATGTCTTCTTTGAATATATGAATTCTATCCCTACATGCTGGAAGTCCAAGAATGGGAACTTTTTATATAAATAATTATCCTAGTAGTGATGTACTGCATACTGTTGCCATATTTTTTCACTTTTACAGCATTCTTGGCCTTATCACCCATGACATAAATCTTAGGCTCTCATATTTAATACAACCTGTAGGATAACCATTCCTGTATAATGTACAGTCAGCCAATCCCACATCATCATTGGGCTGTCATTATCTGTTGTCCTGTGATGGATGTTCCAGTGGATGTCCTGTTTTGGATTTTACAGTATGCTTGAAGCAGCCATCCAGGGGTAGATGAGAGTGACCTCCTTTAGTTATTCATGCTGATCTCCACAAACACCCTCAGTTTATTAAGCTTCCACCTACAGGTAATTAAGGATTTGAGTTTATTTGTGTTATCTTTGTTGCTCATAATTAATTTTTTAGAACTCCAGACTATTTATTCTATGAATCATAGAATAGTTAGGTTTGGAAAGGACTTCAAGATCATCTAGTTGCAACCCCCATGATATGGGCAAAAAACAATAGTAATATAAAGACTTAGATGCTGTCAGACCTTCTACCATGTAAAGAGCCTGTGAAGGAGTGGAGCAGATCTGGTGTATGTTCTAGGCAGATGCTTTGTGAAATGCAGGTGGATTTCTGTTCCAGACCTGAGTCCTGTCATGATAAAAAATGTAAAGCCCAATCTGGTTAAATTATCCTTTAATGCACTCCCATGAACTGATCAGGACTGATACTCAGTTTGTCAAACAGCCTGAGCTTGCACTGAAACTAGTGAGTCACAAACCTTCTCAGGATCAAATGTGTGTATTCATTTAGTTTAGTGATGGAATGCAGTGCTATCTCCAGGCCAGTCCTTCTTCTGTGGCTTACCCAAGGACACTTTTAGATCTGTGAGAAATAAATATTTGATCCAGGCTTTATATTGTTGAAATACTTGGAGAATTTCTGTCATTAAAATACAGCTGAAATGTGTGGTCCGCAATATGGACTCGTTAATGCTGATCTGTTCACGTAAAGCTTTTCTTGGATAAGTCCTTCAGTGCTTCTTACAGCACAGATGACCACAGGTTCAGTATGTAATCATTGCAGCATATTGATACAATTGCTTTATAATTGCAAGTAGCAACCTCCTTGTTCTGAATGTAATAATTGGGCTGGTACACATTTGTTACTTTTGACAGTTCTTCCTGGAATATGCTGAATTTCCTTTTTTTTTTTTTTTTTTTTTTTTTCCTGTGACTCCCACCAAAGTAGAAGGCAAAAGATAGAAGAAACCATTTCAGGATTTGGTGAAGAGCTCACGCTGCAAACTTACTGGAGTTGTGCAAACATTTTCAAAGTGAAAGCCATTACTTCCTGACCTTTGCTGCTTATATCCAGAGGCAAATATCTGACATGTAAACCCAGGGGTATAAATAAGTTTGAATTGCACGTTGTAACATGTGAAGAACAAGGAACTGTGAAAAGCACAAATTTTATTTATTATTTGTAAAAAAATCTCTAATCACACATGAAAATCCATGACAGACTAGCAAAGACTTAAGATGTGTAAGTTTAGCGTCCATATACTCTGATTTATCTCAGCATGAGATAAATTTGGTCATCAGTACTATACCCAAGTAACACACTCCACTATTTGCTTTATGTATTTTTAATTTCCAGTGCTTCAGAATCAAGATAGACAAAGAGTAAGAATTCAAAGGAAGAAGTTATTTTTTTCCTTACAGTTTTCATTTTCAAGTGTTATGGGACTTTATAGTATAGGCATAGAAATGGGCATTAGCAGCCAGGGCTGGTATCACTCAAATGCTTTAGGGTAAAAAAAATGTATAATAATAATAAGTTTAGAGTTCTTTGCTTGCAGAGTACTTCAGTGTCAGTGTGCTTTTCTTTGGGTGTAGTAGGTTATAGGAGTGCACTTGTATCTTGTGTATCAGAGTATCAGGACCTTAGACCTCCTGAAATCACAGGCTGGGTTTGGGAATAACACCGTTAGCTAGTATGATTTGTAGAGCTTCAGAGTTGCTGGGTCTATTCCCCTGTCTGCAAGGTTTTGACCCACAATGTATGGCAGATGTGCTGTATTTGGAATGCATTTGATTTTAGTTTTCCACCTATTCTTCTGATAAAAAATAACAAACCCAGTGCTGTTTATAAAATTACCCAGATGATTTAAGCAATGTGGGCATCAAGCAATGAATATTGGAGGAGGAGACTTCTTCAGAATTCCTGTTGATCTTCATAACTGACATCTCCATTCACGGGTGTTTCACAGGAGTTAGAAATCTGTACTCTTTCTTTTACCAGGCATTTGCTTATGCATTACTATCTCATATAATGAAAACTAGCACTCCTGTTTGGATTTTATAGGCTATTAGATTATTTCTTTTCCTGATGTTGCCTGCCTCTTCCATTTCAAATCCTGAATAAAAGCCCCCAACAACATAAAAACCTTGGGCTATTCACAGCTCCACATTGCTCACACCCTGCTCACTATCCTGTGTGCTGGCTAAAGCTGTTTTTGCCATAAGCTTTATTTTTGGGTGGGAAGGCTACACACAAAGGAATTTTGGATTACTTTGACAGAAAATAAACATTTTAATGTATGAATAAGAAGAGATCTAATTTAGCCTTAAAATAAACTTCCTATTTAGGAAAAAAATACTAGTTTTAGAATAATAAAGGCCTTGTATCTGGAAGTTCAAGGCAAGTTCTCTTCTTAGAAATAAATATTCAGGCTTCCAAGGCATGTTTTCATCAAAGCCATGCAGAATATCCTGGATTTGGATTCCCTAGGACCTTGATTCTCTTCCATGCCATTTAGTTGGCCTGCTGAGGCAACTCTCCACCTTTCTTCTGTCATGTTTTGACCAGCTGTAAGAGGGTGATAGAGGTGCACCCTGGAAACGCAGTTCAAAATCTGTGTTAAAATCCAGAAGTAAAAGAGCGTTATTGATCATGAGTGCCATCATATTCTTATCAGTAATATTTTTCTAGGTCCTTTTTTCCTTCTTATGTTGATTTCAGGAGAACCTGGTCAAGGAGCTCTATGTAGGAGCCAAGAAGAAAGCTTGAGTCGCCCCTAGACTCAGGAGATGAGGTGCTGCCTGCCTGAAAGCTCTTAACCACAGAATAGAGCTGATCCTTTACTTTGCTTCCCCATCCCCAAAAGCGATTGAGATTTTTGTAATTGTCACCCAGCTAAAGGTAGGGTCATGGCATCCAGGAAACTGTTTTAAACCATTTTCAGTTGTTGTCCCTACCTCTTTGGTTTCCTATGGACATGGGCATCTTGTAATTTGAAAGAAATATTTTTGCCACTGTAGAGTCTTACATTTCACTCCTTTTAGTTTCCTTAGTGAAAGTACAGTTTCAAGCTTTCAGTATGAGACCGTGACAAAGTGATTTTTTAGCCAGTACTGAAAATGACTAAACTTGACAACAGCTGTATTTTATGACAACCTCTGCTTTCATGTCCACAGCCTACTTTCTTCTCATCAGCTGTGTTTGGGATTTGCTTTTCCCTTTTTCTCCCCTTCTTTGCCTCTCTCCTCCTCCCCCCTTTTTCAAATGTGAGCAATTCTGTCTCTCTGCACTGGCTGAAAACAAATCCTTTTACCAGGAGTGCATTTTAATGGGAAGCATGCTTTGCTTAAGTCACCAGAACCTAAACTGTATAATATTCAATTTTTTACCACCCCAGAACCAAAGCTTTTTCTTGAGAGTGATGTCCAGAAGAGTAGTAGAAGAATTAGTATTATGGAACTAAACCAGATTAGGAGGGAATGTGAATTAGATTTGGTAACAGATGGTGCCGTGGAAATTAAAGGTGCTTTGCGAATGGAAGCGACAGCAGCTTGCCTCTTTCCCTCTCCTGTCTCTCTCTTTCATGCGCTTGATAGACGGGTATAAATCACAACAATCCCGTCTTGACAGCCAATTTTGAGAATTTGATCTGGTTAAAGACACAGCTTTCCTGGTCTACTCACTGAAACCGCCTGCTATTTTATTCATATATAGCACCTTGGCATATTTAGGGAAGTGGAATCACCTGCCTGCTTTTAATGAAATTTTCTTTAATTACAGTTTTAGCTCTTTAGTGTTAATTACTTTTCCATTCAGCTTGAGTTCTCAGGCTGTCTCATAGGAATGTATTTCTCTCCCCCACCCCACCTCCCTATACCATTCACGCATATGCTTTCATTTTTCTAAAGATGCTCTTCGTTGTTGGAAGTTGTTGTCAGATCCATTATAATTAGATCCTAATTATCAAAATCATCATTATTGTGTAGGAAGAGGAAGCATTGTAAACAGCTGTTAAAGTTATAGGGTCTTGTTTGATGGAGGAGAACCTTTCAGGATATACACGAATAATAAACAAGCAAACAAAAAAGCCCCACTACAAACTCTGTGTGGGAAGCATATGGAGGTCTGGGTAGCAAGCACTTTCTCCTTGGAAGGAAAATACACCCAGGTTATCTCTACATATCTGCTCCCTAATCCTACAGTTTCCAGAAAAGATTTTAATAAAAATTCCCCTTCTTAAGTTTGCTTATGTAAATACTAATTGTTGCACCTCTCATTCAGCTCTCCAGATATAACAGTCACTTTCCTGATGTGTAACAGAATTGACTCATAGTTGCCTTAAATGTGAAAGAGTAATTGTATTAAGGCAGCAAGATGTCAGTGTAGAGACTGCTGTGGTGCATGGGGATGTGGAGATGCTTCTGCTGTACAGAGAAAGTCCTCAGAATGAAAGAGAGAGAAATAAGGGATTTTATATACACACACATATGTATGTGTATGTAGTCTATATTAATACATAGTATATACACACATATATAGTATATGTATGTAGTGTATATTATATATATATATAATAAAAAGTAAAAACCTCTCAAAGTAAGAGAAGATCCTTAGAGCTGGCAACTAACAGTTGGTAGAAATAAAGCTTCCTACTGGCAGTCAAATCAAATGTAGTAACAACTCAACGACTCCCTGCTGCTAGCTGACAGCATGGTGTAACACAATGGGACAAACATTCACTTAAACACTGATTGTGGGAAAATGTCATTTTCCAATTCACCAAGTAGCTTTTTGGTTGCTTGTGTGTGAGTTGCATGTACGTCTAGGGGGAGGATTTAGACCTGGCTGGGAGGACAGGAGCAGGCTGAGCAAAGGGGGTGGGAGAAGGATGGCTTGCTTCTGTAAGTTTTAGCCTGGAGTCTGTTAAGGCACTCACTCTCTGATACTATTTCTGGCACATTCTTTCTAATTGCTTCTCCAGTTTAACAGAGCTTGGCTGGCAAATTGTAATTCTCCTGTTATAAATCTGCAGATGAGCAGGGAAGGGAGTTGAGGGGCGACAGGTACACGGTGTGCACACACCTACACTCTGCCTCTCAGCTAGAAATGGAAAATCTGGTGATGCAAACTTTTGACTCTTGAGACTGAAGGCGTGTTATTTGTCTTCTTTTTCCTTCTGGAAAGTGATGAGTGACAGCTATGTCTCTCTGATCTGAGGTACTGGCTTTCTGACTGGTGCAAGTAACTGCTTTTGATGCTGTAATCATTTCAAAATAATCCCTCTTTAGAAAGCCTGTTATGTTCTTGAGTAAATCTTTACTTATTTTTGTACGTTTGTATTTTTTGCTCCCTTGAAGTGTAGCTAAATGTAGCATTTTTTTTCTTTCACTATTTCAGTTGATTTCTCTTAATAAAAAGAATCCCCACGATTAATAATTAGATGACTCCTGGGCACTTTATTCTGTCCTCTGGGGCCCAGAGACATCAGGTGGCCTCCACCTGATACCACTGCAAGTATAATGATGTTCCACCATGGAAAAACACTTCAGTTTTTAACCAGAGTGTTTTGCTGACTTCCAACATGTGACATGAATTAAAAGTGTTAGTTTGCAGCTTGAAAAGAGAGTAATAAAATCTTACTCTTTATGATCAATATACTGATTTTCTTATGATGAGGCGTCACCATCGTACTAGTAGTCACATTGCAGTCTTCTGGTTGAAAATGTTTGGGCATGGAAAGTCTCCCAGAGTGAGTTTCTGCAGCTCTCCAGTCTCCTCTCACTGCAGAATTGACTTGTTTGAGGCATGTCAAGTATTGCAGCAATGAAAGTATGTCATGTTAGGCTGGAAGCCAGTACGTAGGAGAAGGTAAGCCTAATCGTAATGATGTGACCATAACTTCAAACAGCAGCCATGTTCTGTGTAAAAATGTTAGCAACACAGGAGAAAAAGAGAAACCTAAAAATTAAATAGGCATATGAAGTATTTACTAAAGTTTGATTTGTATCAGAACCATAATATATTCACAAAAGACAAAATCATATATTTCTTCAATGTATGACTCTCAGGCATTCCAGGATGACTTTGATTTAAAGTGCCATCTACTTGTGTTGTCTTCTCTTCAGTATTTTCCAGCCCCCCCCCCCCCTTTTTAATTTTCCCCAGTATTTGAAAACTGAATTATTGGAGCATACCAAAACAGCATTTTTTTCACACTTGAAATACATGAAATCTGTAGAAGTAGGCAAGTCTTTTCTGCAGGTAACATTGGGTGGTGATGGCCTGCTAGTAGTGGTGCATAGCAGGGCATGTGTTACATACACATGTGAAAATAAGAAGGTCAGTTTTGTGATGTTTGTATCAGCTTTATTTTTTGTTTTTCTGTTGGAGAATGGTTTGTTTGTTTTTGTAAGTGTTGCAGTGACATACATTGGATGCATTGGAAATGGTGTCACTGAGGGCTGGCTGGCAACTCTTCAGATGTCTGGTTCTTTGGCTCAAAGGTGCAGGGTCTTTGCGTATTCTTCCCTCTTTGCTTTTTTGTTCCCAAAAGAGTATCTGAGGTAAAGAATAATCATTTTGCAGTCTGAAGGGGTTTAAATCCTGTTGGCTTTGAGTGCTTCAGCTTTTAAATTCACAAGAGTGATGTTACAGCCTGTCAAGCCATAGGGATCTGTATGCTACAGAGCTTGTGCATGTCTAAGGATACATTTAATTAAACTAGCATTAGTGCATCTATACAGACTTATTAAAACACTTAGTTTGTCTCAATAATATTGATTAAATAGCAGTAGTTTGTTTAATCTAAGTGTATTTTTGCTATTACTGCATTACTTCCAAGTAATCAGGGTAATAGTCATCATCAGTGAAATATCACGTTAGTTACGAAGTAATGCCGTAAGAATTGATTTAGACTTGGCAGGAAAGGAACGCTTTCTGTCATACAGTGCCAAAGCCTGATTTGGATTATTAGAATGAGAGTTTTAAAGATAATTTCTATGTGTTATAAACAGGGTGTGTTTTATAGGCTTATAGGTTATTCCATACTCTGAATATCCATTATATCAAAGAACACCTCAGACAGTTAATTATGCAAAACATCATGTAAGTAATTGCACAGTATTATTATGCATTTAACAGTTTTATTGATTTGCCAGTTGCTCACTTACAGTATTTAGAGCTATAAACAAGGGATGCTCACCCTCAGTTGAAATAGGTCCAAGGAAATGAGCTAAAGATAAATGACGCTAGTATGCATTGTTGCATCAGATGTAGTCCTTAAACGCAGAAGCTGTCAACAATGATAATTTGCAACACATTGGGGTATCTCAGGATCATTTCCTTCTTGTTAACAAAGTGTATCAGCCAGGAAGCACAGTGAATCAACTTGAAACAGAAAGGGAAGGCATAATGAATATGTATATATACAGGGGGGAGGAGGGAGGTTCAAGTAATTCCCCCTCATTTTGGAGGGTCTGCAGCAGTTGTAAGTCAGCCACTTGAAAAAGCAGCATGGAAAACAAGCTAAGTGCAGCCTCTCAGAATAGATACAGATGTGAAGGACCTCAGATAATGGTTTTGTTTGCTGAACTCAAAAGTGTGATCTTCCACTGCCTTCTGTGTAGGAGGTGCTTTAGCAGAGCGTGGTCAATGGCATATGGAGCAGTAATAACTGTTTGGGAACCTGGATCCTCTGTCAGCAGTCATCAGCTAACTCAGGCCACTGCTGGTAACAACATGATGGCTTCAAGCATTGCTTCTTCTGTTCCGGCTGCTGGTGGCTGTGGCAGATGCTCTGGAAGACATCGCTGGCTTGCTTTGCTTTCCCTTACCAAGGTGAAGGTTTCAAGAAAATGTAAAAGGAAGAAGAAATTACAAAGCCCAGTGAAACATTTAACATTTGTTTAAAAAAAACCCCACAAAACAACAAAGCACACCAGTGTACCCTTTCTGTTTTGTACAAGGTGCTCTTTACTACATGGTTGCGCATGTGTGCTCATTAATGAAGATGTAATGCATAATAACAGTTTTGTTTGTCTGTGCATGGCACAAGATTAGCAATTCTTTGCAATTAATGATCTCATCCACTAGGTTAACCAAGCAGGCCGTACGATATTCCTTATTAAAAGAAGAAGTCCTTTCTTTTTCCTTCTCCCAACTAAGCCGGTGCACCTTAATGCAATGATGATATGTTAGACCCAGCAGTTGTCAAAGCATCGTATTACTGTGATGCCATAATGACACCCTGTCTCTGTAAAGTAGTCATGTTTTCTCAAATCACACGTTGCACCGTTGATTTCTGACATGACACTTCATTCAGTCGCTTTCCTTTTCTTTGGCATCTCCATTCTCTGACAATAGCAGCTGGTGCCCATTTTCCTAAGTGATTCACATTTTGCCACTTTACTAGAGTGCAATTAGCTGAAGCAGAAAAAAAAATGCTCAGTGTAAAGCAGCTCAGCTGAAATTGTTACTCAGCTCTTTAACAGGACCCAGGCAGAGTCTTGAGGTGTTGTCATGGGTGCTGAAGCAAGAAGCAACGTTTTCATTTCTTCGTTCACAAACATTTTTATCCTCTTACATTCAGAGAAGCAGAGTATGGGAAATCAGCTGGAACATGCTGCGCTGTTTTCTGCCTTTTGATTTTGGTGTAGACCTGTGAAATGATACCAAAAACAAGCATGGCACGTGAGAGGGAATGTGATCTTTATGGTCAAAGCAGGGAGCTGGCTTCTATTCCTGTCTCTGCTATATACTTAATTGTGTCACCCCCGACTTTCTTTCATGCATTTGTTTCCATAGTTAACACTTGAGGATAACAAGACCTTTTTGGTTGACATCTATGTGAATCAGTGGGATGTATCCTAGGAAGATCAGATGGATTGCACTGATGGTGTAAAAAGTTCCTAGGTGTGCATAATAACATTGCCTTGCTGATGCTCCCATGTAGTGGCTGTCATTAAAAATGTCAGCTGCTAACAACCTATTCTGACATTTCTGGAAATAGTGTAATTGTGAAAATTCATGTGCAGGTAAAACCAGACTTTTGTGTTGGTCTGCAATAAAGGTGCTCACTCTAATTATTGTAACTAATTATTACTGTCACTAAAACCACCAGTGCAGCTCTGAAGAAGTGAATGATGCTGTAAGCAGAGCTTTTCCTATTGGAAAAGTGAGCCTGAAATGTGTTTATGGCTTATGAAGTATTGGCATGTTGTTTTGACTTCCTTTAGGTACTGGTAAGAAGGGATATGAGGGGAAAAAGTAAATTTCTAAACCAATTGCATGTATGGATGGAATATAAAGAGCTCCCAGTGATTCGGGTGGGAAGGCTTTCTTTTTTAAGGCTATATACTGTAATCAGATGCAGTTAATTTTTGCACTCCTCTTGTCTATTGATACTGATTTAACCAGTGTCAGCACTGTCAATATCATTAGTAATGTGGCAGGTAGATGGAAATACAAATGTGATTGCATTAATAAATTCTTAATATATTCAACCTTTCATAAGCACATAGCATTACAATTTATTCACTATTGTTTAAAGCAGGAGTTGCATATTGAAGTGATCTCTCATTGTACCGTTCTGTCCGCAGTGACTGGCTTCAGGTTTACTTAAGCAGAGTAGTTGTGAAGTAAATTTAGTAGAGATGTATAGAGCCATGCTGTATATTGCATATTACTCAAGGCTTGCAGCACCCTGTGTGGTTTCTCTTGTATAGGGGCATGGAAATGCTTCTAGAGCCAATTAGGTATTTTCCCTAAAATTACTGAGCTACCATTTGTTAGAAAACTTAACCTTAGAACAGCTCATCCCAAACGGAGCTGCCATTTATTTGACTTAAGATCTAGTAAAGAAAAAAAACAACCCCACCAAGGCTTTAAAATAAATAGTGCACGTTTTTATATGACACATGTTATTTCTATTCATAAACCTTAACTAAATTTAGATTTTTATTAATCCAATGTGACCTAAAAATTTTGCATTAACAGCACAATGTGGAATTGGGCTTATTCTCTCTGAATGCAGATAAAGCCATCATCTTGAAAATAGCTCTTTCTGACAAAAAGGTGTTCTTTTGAAATGAAGTCTTATTCACTACATTCCTCTTAGAGTTAATGTGAATTTTAGTGCCTCTAATTTTAGATTGAAGTGAGGTCTAGAATAAAACCCACCGGCTGACAATTGAATTTATAGATAGTTGTGAATATTTCAGGCTTGAATAATAGAGCTGTAGAATTTCAGACTCTGAGAGGAAGAGAGAATTAAACTCCAACTGTAGTTTTAGACTATAATGCAATGGTGTCTAGGAATTCTTCAGTGTAACGAGCTAAGTAGTAATTAGGAGGGAACTGAGGGAGGGATTTTACAGAGATCTGGCTTAGGCATTATTCCAAGTGTTCAGCATGATAATTTGATGGTGGTCACACCTGCCATCCATGTAAGATGGCTCTTGAATTACTTTTGTTCAAGCTGTGGTACAGTAACAAAGGAGGGAAAGCCGAAGGTGTCTGTTGCCCACCCACAGCTAGTATCCAGCCTTCCTCTGCTTCACCTTAGGGGTATCGGGAAAGTTTTTGTCCTCGGAGTCAGGTGCTGTTGTTTTCGCTTTTCTTTGGGATGGTTAATGTTTTAATTGCATTTGTGCTTTGCCAGCATGTGCCAATCAAGACTATACTGTTTAAGCTGTAGACAAAAGCAGCTCTGTCTTGGTTAGTACCAGAAACTGCTACTTCAGAAGCATCAGCAGACTAGCTTTAGCCTAAGCAACACTGGTGATCAGATAATGCTTGTACAACTGAGACTGTATGTTGGTTTTGACTGCTTGGAGTGGGAGATAGCTGCCTTTGCACCAGCTAAAACCAGGTGCATTTGGACAACCTCATAATTGCCAATGTTTTTTTATGGGAAGGGAAGGGTGATGTTTGAGTGTATTATCACACAAATCTGAGAAAACCAAGCCAGCAACGGGTGTCTTAGGCACAAACATGCCATCAAGCTGTAGGTGGAGACTCTTATTTTGGGACTTTATATGTGGAGTCTCAGCAGATGGGAGATACCTGTTTGGTCAATGAAAGCACCTTGCTGTTAGTGTATAGAAAAGTAATATACAAAATAAGTTGGTGGAATGTGAAAGGTAATTGATGCTTTTAATCATAGCTATATAAAATGAAGTGTCAAAGAGAGAGGAGATGGAGACACCGTGTTTTAGTACCCTAATAACTTCTAACTCTAGTCTAAGATCATAATGTATGTGAGAGCAGTCCAGTAATTATAAGGTAATAAGTGGAGGGGTGGTATAAGTGCTCTAAATTAAACGAAATTCGCAGAGCTGCTGGAAGTCAGTGCCGACCTGTTTTCTTTCAAACGTTGACTTGAGAAAAGTGCTTAGCCCAGAGTGCAACTAAAGAGACAAGAGAGAGCTGTCTATTAATTACAGCACTCATTAACAGTGACGGCCACAAGGCAGCAGATGCAGAAGAAGAGGCACATGCTATTGCAGGCTGGCTAGGGGATTTCCCTCCCGCCCCCTTCCACTTCTTGAAGAAAGGACAACATAAGCAGGTGGTCCAGTGTAATAAGATATTTTCACAGCTTTAACCTTCCCATTTCCTTGGTTTATTTACTAGCACCAGGTAGCTCTCTCCTCTTACCTCCCCAAATAGATACTGGTCTTAAGTGTGGATGGTAACAGTTTTGCTTGTCAGTTTTGCTGTTTCCCAAATTCACATGTCATTTGTTTCCAGTAGTATTTTACAGTGAAAATTACAGCTATTGATGGGTCCTAAATAAGATCTGTGGGCACTGATTTTAGGGTAAATTTCGTCCTAAGAGGGCACCTTTAATGAAGGCTCAGGCTTTGATCTTGGTTTCCGTCATTGGAAAAGAAGGCAACTCTCTGGATTTGTGCCTGTTTTTCTATTGGTGAACTTGATTCCAGATCTTGAAGAAGAAATTTATTTTATTTTTGTGATTTTACTTCATACACAGAAAGGTGAAAAAGTGAAAGCAAGAGCTCAAAAATGACTTTGGAAAATTAATTCAGTCGAATTGTCTCGCCTCATGTGTTTGCTTTGAAAACATGAATCTGTAGCTCTGGGTGGGTGGCCTTATGGGGTCGTTGCTTTTCTGCTGATAATGTTTCTAGAGAAATGCTCATATCTGTCACCTGTACTTTGGCAGCCTCTGAGTTTACTGTCAGGAAAATGCTGAGTAGGCCATTTGCTACTGTGGTCTTATAATCACAGCGGGGAAAAAATGAAGATAGTATCTGGTTTGCAGCTTTCTAACTGTTATTTTTGTCCTTTGTTCTCCCTAAAATATGTTTAAAACTGAGAAAAATCTTTGGGATGGCTAGACAAAGAAGGTTCCTCCCTCTCTCATATAAAGCACTAATTTGTCAAATCAAGTGTTACATGGTTTTGTTTGAAATGTTTAATTCAGAAAATGTGAGAACTGAGGAGTAAGATTCTCTGAAAGACAAACTTCTATATAAAATTTCCTCTGTGTTGGGTTTTTTTTTTTTAATCCAAGAGTGGAAGATGTAAAATGTCATTCCTATAGAGCTGCAGATATATGGGATAGTAGCATGGTTATTACTGGTTAGTCTGAAGATAATGGCTGGAAAGTAATTGCAGGCAGAGCTGATGAATCATTTCACTTAGATTTTGTGAAAATGGAGTCCAGCCGTAATAATTTGTTAGAGTTTCCCATTGGTGTGCTACTGTGTTGCTAAATAGCTGTATCTATAATAAAGCAGTATTAATAAAGGAAAATAAAGAAGACTTGCTCTTCAGTTCTGGGATTAGATCAATAGATGATGGACACGTGTTAGTGAAGGGTCTTGACAAATATTAATTACAGAGCAGAACCTTTATGTGATCAAACTCAGAAATATTTGTTCCTCATAGTGATGGGATTTATGTATAAGGAAAGTAGTGATGGCAGAAAGATGCCATTTAATAGCCAAGTCATCCAATGGATTTCCTTAATTTTTGACTCACTAGATGACAAGTTCAGTATCCAGAGTTGATGTGAAGTTGACACATAGCCTAGAGGGCAGGTGGAGGGGACAACAGATGGATTTGGTCTCTTTAAAGTTTTTGTTTACTGCCTGTCTGGAGCTTTGACAAAGCTCTGTCATGCCCTTATGCTGATTACCTTCTTGTAGAACAAGAGGTATTGACTAATGAATGAATGATGTGCAGTCCCTAACCCTTCTACAGAGCAGCCTTTAAGAGCGCTGTCTTTAATACACAGATTCTTCTTTCTCTCTCTCTCCCCACTACAGGCTTCTCTGCAGAATGTCAAGCAAAGATCGACACATTGATTCTAGCTGTTCGTCGTACATCAAGACGGAACCGTCGAGCCCTGCCTCTCTGACGGACAGCATCAACCACCACAGCCCCGGTGGCTCCTCAGACGCCAGCGGGAGCTACAGTTCCACCATGAATGGACATCAGAACGGGCTGGACTCACCTCCCCTCTACCCTTCAGCCACAGGGCTTGGAGGCAACGGGCCGGTCAGGAAACGGTATGACGACTGCTCCAGTACCATCGCTGAAGATTCACAGACCAAGTGTGAATATATGCTGAACTCGATGCCCAAAAGACTGTGTTTGGTGTGTGGTGACATTGCATCAGGGTACCACTATGGAGTGGCTTCCTGTGAAGCTTGCAAGGCTTTCTTCAAGAGGACAATTCAAGGTTGGTTGTTCTTTAAGCTTCTTTTCTCTCTTTTGCTCTAAGTAAAATAGTGCGATCCTTGACTCAATCCTGTTAGGACTTCAGGCTATATCTTTTTGTTCTTCATAGTATTTAGTCCTACAGAAGTTACTCATGAAAAAGCCTCTTTGGGCTTCTTTGGGAAAGAAGCCACATTGATTTTGGTTACGAAAAACATTGAAGCCGTCTAGTGCACATTCAGGTTTGTTTTCTGTATGAGTTTCTCATTGACTCCCATAAATGATTTTTGAGTAGAAAACTGATTATTTTCCAAAGGTTGTCATGGGTGCCTCTTGAGCACACCTTATTGCTGGCACATGGAGATCACACTTGCATTTGACTCCTAGTTATACCACTACCATACTGGAAATTGTTACAGAAATCCAGCTTATTTTGGTTAAAACACTAGTACATTTAAAATTGGAACAAGATCCAATGGTGTAGTGCTTTGTGAATATCAGTGTATGAATAACTGGTCAATACGATAGACAGTGGCCTTAAACAGGTTCAACAGCTATCTATAAGATCACATTCTAAGGAACGTAAGTTGGCAGCTTTTGGTATCTGCCCAGTACTTTGTACTAATCTGCTCTCAATACCTGTTGCAAATACACCACATATTTTGTCATAAATCAGTACTAACGGGATAATTTTCATAACCCCTTGTTCTAGCATCGGAACCAATGGAGACAAAAGGACCTTCTGCTTTGATTTAGATATCAGTCTTTCGAGTATAATTGGAGGTGCTTTATTT
Organism: Melopsittacus undulatus; assembly: GCF_012275295.1. Lineage (NCBI taxonomy): Eukaryota > Metazoa > Chordata > Aves > Psittaciformes > Psittaculidae > Melopsittacus > Melopsittacus undulatus. The sequence goes on along the minus strand of NC_047529.1, from coordinate 103,882,172 downwards.
AAAGAACATGAGTTCAAGCTTGGCCTGTACAGGAATATAGTGTCACATTAAATTAAACTCAAACTTCAGAGACTAAAATTAGGTTGCTAAGTCTAAATTTAAGCTCTTCAGTAAAACCTGCTTGATTTTCATAGATGTTGAGCACCTGGAATTCTCAGGGAAGACAATGCAATCTGGTGGCATGCTTTTCTTTTTAGAAAATAGTTATGTTAAAGATAATAAAGTTGATTTCAGATTGTAATTTCATATAGCCCAAAGTTTGAAACATTTGATCAAGATTTCTTAAATACAGCACTTCCAATATTTAAAGTAAAATTAATAAGGGAAATGTTATAATGTTTACAGCTAGTAAACAAGCATATCTGTGAAGATTCATAGTAGTCTGGACTCGTATGTAAAATGGGCAGTAGCAGTATGCTGATTTCAAATCTTTGTGTTGGAAAAAGTGGAAAAAAAGAGGTGATTTCACTTGACCTTCAAGAACATTTTCCAAAAACCTCAAAAAATGTTTTTAGTGAGCAATTTGTATTTTGTGCTTGCTAAACTTCAACTGGCAAGTCTGTTGTTATAAATGGTATTTAATTGCTGTGTGATATCTTGTCCTATAGAACTGAACTGTTGCACAGTTATTTTAGTTATATTTTGAGCCACAGAAACGTCAGCTGATGGAAGTGTTGACTTCTGTCAGTAATGGGTAGCCTGCAATTTTACACTGCACCATAGACAGCAAGTTTCTGGGCGTGGAAGCACAAGACAGGGACATCGTTCTCCAGATTAGCATCCTGGACTTGGCCACACAGCTCAAGATAGAACTGGCAGCTGTACCAACAGTCTCAGTGTGGTTAGAGCGCTTGCTGCATCAGCAGGTGACAGTGCTGTGAAGACAGGAAAAATAATGCAGTAAGGCAAAACCAAACATCAAGTGGAAAAGCAGTAATGAGGAAACTAAAAATAGAAAGTTTGTTACCATCATAATGTCATGGCAGCATCTTCAGAAATGGTGCTGGACTAAACTTACAGATCTAGTAAGAGTTTTCTGGTACCATCCAAAGTAATGGAAACTACTTATTTGAGTGAATCAAACCATGGATTGTGGTAGGTGTCAAGAAGTATAAAAGAAAAAGTCGTGTTTTGCATGGGCAGATCCTACCTTGAAGCTTGGGTGAAGAATAATTCCCCTGAGATTTCTTTGCTGTCAATGATAGAATTCAGTAGTCTCAGTATTCCTAGATGTCATTCTTCCCTGTATCACTTCACTTCCTGGTTCATACCACATTCTTTCTCTGTCTGTTTTTAAAGGTTGCTACATAACTGCAAATAACAAAATTGGGAAACAGAAAAACCCAAGAAATTTATAAGTACAGAGTAGTAAACCAGATTACCTGAAGTGTTAAATACTATAACTGTGCATTTGTAAGAATAACACATATCTTGGCTCAAAGAAGTGCTTATTTTAAATGCTAATAATTGTGATGGGTTAATTATAGGTTCAGTGAAAATGAATGTTTGTCTTTTCCCAGACCTTTCTTGTTTACCATTCATCAGTTACTAAATTAGCTCAGATTCATAGAACCCAAGTGCTGCTCATGTTGAAGTCATGGGCAAAACTACCCTGAATTCAGTGGGCTCAAGGCTGAGCTGGTGAAGTTTTAGATTAGGAAGCACATTTTGTGTTCATGTGAGGTCTCATGTCTTTTCCACTAAGTCAATGGGAGTCTTTCCATTCTTTCCATTTCAGAGGAGTCTTTTGAAAGCTATCTGTACACCACCAGCATCTGACATAAGACAAAGTGCATCACAGGGTGCCTAGCAGCCCCTTACATAAGGTGAATATCACTCTAATGTAGAGCATACACCTGTTTTTAAGGGTAATGGAGATTATCATTCCCTTTCAGGCAATTTAGTCTAAAAATGTCTTTTTCTGGCTGATGGATTTCTCTTCCTCCTCTTACTGCCTCTTACAGTCCCTGCTAATTTTCTTAAACGTGAAGAAATTAAATGAACCCTGTCTTGAATAATAAGGGGGAGTAATTTTTCCTTTTTAAAAATATATATTTTTAACATAGCACAAACACGTATTTGGGGCTGTGGTTAAAGAATGCATAGATTACAATAAAAATCAATGATCAGAAAAAAAATTAGAAACAAGAAACTACCTGGCCAAAACCTCAAAAAAGGCAGCTGAATATATAAAATCGGTATCTTCTTAGGTCATAGTAGAATCTGATTATGTTCTGCCCCCTTTTTGTGACACATCAGGGTTGGGAGAACGGGATGTTCTCTGCTCAGCCTAGTACTCAGCTGCAGCTCTCAGTTTGCTTCTGGGATAATTTACGTGGTGGCTGATTGCAAACGTCTCACAGAAATACACACGCAGCCAAATCTCCCCAAAATTGGCTTAACATCAACCACAGGAGAAAATAGCAACGTCTAAAAATAGTTAGAGGTCCATTGATTTTTAGGGTCTCTCCACAGTTTTTTGCTGTGCTGCTGCCTTATCTTGAAAACTCCAAGTGTTCATTAAAAGGAGAGCAAAACAGCATTTTCACTTTTCAGCTGGGTGCAAAGTCTTGTGTTCAGCACAGAGGTCTTGTACTTAACTAGATATTTTGTGGTGACTATTCAGTGTAAATACGTCTCATTATTTGGTCAGTTATCATAAAGACCACTAAGTACATGTTTTGCATTAATAATATGGAATTTTTCAGTGCCTGTAACTTAAACATTTCTGCAAGCAGACTGAAATGGTATTGTTGCTTTCAGTAGGAGGATGATGGGACTTCAGAGAGTCAAAGACAGTTTATTACTTTGTTTTATTTTGTAGCCTTCGTCTTTCTGAAGTGATGGTCTGTGTCTAGACAATGTTCTGTCTTCCTCCTTCTTCCTTCAGGGCTGTCATCTTTGGACTCTTTAGACTAGCGTGAAAAGATAGTGTGAAAAACCTAGGTATTGATAGGTTGCCTTCCTCATAAGGCTTGTTGCAAACGTGTCAGAGCTTACTTTGGACAGTGTTTAGTGTTTTCCCACAAAGGCTGAAACATTTTGCAGTCAATAGCCTTTGTTGTTCTTGGGCTTTGGCTTGTCTGTTTGGGGTTTCTTTTGGTTATATGTTTATTTTTTAAGGAAAAAACTGTTGGATGAGCAGTATTGAGACAGAAATCTTATGTTTATACACAGGGTGAGTAAAGCAATAGATAGTAAGTAGCCCTGGAACCATACCCTCACTGTCTCATTCTGTAACTTTATCGTTAAGAGTTGTTGCCTGTCCATGTCTCCTAAAAAAGGCAAGAAATATTCCATCTTGGGAATACTGTTGTCCTTTGTGTGATTATGTGAACTCACCAAGGCTGTCAACTCATTTTATACCTTCAGCCCCACAGTTCTAAAGTAATGTACTTCCTGTGGTCTGTGAAGCCTGCCCAGACTAGGAGCTAGATTAAACTGCTTGGTGCTTTGTTCACCTCTTTGGTTGCTCACAGTTGTTTTTACTCCCTTTAGTGTTCAGGTTTTTCAACCCTCTTTAGAGTGTTTACTCATTACTGAGCCAACTGGATCTATAAATATACAAATGCTTTGCAATAAATACTTTTTTTGGGTTTTTTAAATCAAGAAGTTTTTAGTCAGGAAAGTTAGAACTAGCTATGTAAATTCAGATAAGGCAACCTGAAGTTTGTTTCAAAGTTGACCGTGACTGAAGTGGTTTCCAAAGATTAATTTGCATATCTCAAAGCTGACTTCCGTAACACTAGACATTATTTTTGTGGAGGAAATGTAAGGAAATTAAGTAAGATTTTATGGCTTTTTGGCATCTTTACTGGTAGCTAAAATTATAAGTTTTTTTATAGGAAGATAGGGTGGAGGCTTGCATCTTGATGCGATAGTCTCTGGACCTTGGTTCTGGGTGCAAAGATGCCAGCCCTCTAGTGAACCTAACACTAAATGTCACATGAATCCATCATTACCTGATGAAATAATTCACCTTCCTTATATAAGTGAAAGTCTGTGTATCAGCATTTTTTTCAAAGAAGATTTTAAGTAAGCAGTGATAGCTATCTTCCGTTTCCACCTGATTTCTCTGTGCCTATGGGCTAACCAAACTAGAGAGTATTTTTAATTCCTTCCAACATGTCTTTTAGTCCTGTCATAACGTCATTGTGTAACTGTGGTAGCCAAACAAGGTAAGCCAATATAATATAACCACACTGAAGTCTGAAAACCAGAAAGAAGTTTGAACGTGTACAGATGGTTGTCTCCTTTTTACTGTCTCTGCTTTCCTTAGAGCCATATAAGTTGTATACTGCATTTAGTTTATTAGGAAATCAGAATGAGCATCCTGTTTTGGGCATGGCAATTTCAAACCCATCCGAAAAACTCAGATATGCTGTTTACAAATAGTACTGATACAGGGTGTGTGTGGTGTGTGTATATATATGAGTCTGTGTGTATGTGCATATGGATTTGTATATATATGTATATGTGTACCATATATATATGTATATATATACACACACACACCGTCTGCCAGTACTTTCTGTAAGCAGCATATCTTTCTAGTATGCTGTTTATACTTATATATATGTGTGTATATATATATATATCTATATATATATAATTAGGGCTGGATCTCTCTTTGTTATAAACATCTCTGAAAGCTTCCAGCCTGCTTATGAAGCTCTGTCTATTTGAAACTAAAGACATGAAGACTCAGCAAGTGATTTATTTAAGTGTTTGGTTTGCAGCTTTGCAGACTGAGGTGTTCTGTGTGCTCATAAACAAGCAATGACAATTTTCCATGCTACCTTGGTAGAATGTGTCAAAATCAACCTAGATAACATACCAGTAGGAACAAAATATAGAAGGTTTTGCCTTTCTGACTTGGGCAACTCTTCAGTGACTCTCAGGTGGCAGGAGACCGGTTCTGTTTGTGTCTTCAAAGCATTGATTCTCTCTTAAGATGACCTAAATGCCCTTAATTTGACTTAATTGACTCCAGTGGTAGTGCCTCATACTGAAAATTGCGATGGTTTTCATGATGCTGGAAACCCTTCTGCATGATGTTACAGTCTGATGCAAAAATGTCATGTAATCAGATGAACTAGCATCATGTTTACATTTTCATGTTAAATCTCCATTGATGTGGGTTTCTAGGAATAAAAGAAAAATAAATAAACCCTACACTTTAGAAATTCTGAATATATTATAGTTCAGTAACATAATACATTGGTTTCTTTTAAGCAACTCAATATAGTAATTTCATTTAAGATGTACTTTTGAGCTGGCTGTGTCAGTCTGTCAACTGCCATCTTAAACTATATTATATATATGCACACACTAGCTTCTTCTTCTGATTTTCTTACTGTAACAGGAAAGGCAACACAAGGAACAAAAATGGTGAATACAGTCAGCAGCTCCAGATGACATGCAGGAGAATTCATAAGTCTATAATTCGTAGAGCTGTCTACAGTATCAGGTGAATCCGTTGAAAGATGTGTCAGCACAAAGTGGATTCAGTTAGGTTGAAATCCAACCTCATTCCAACCTGATCCCATTTCTGAAACCTTATTGATAAGATTACTTGTACTTGTGAAAATATTTACTTATACTTAAATTCAGGTGAGTTCTGACTGCAGAGTGGGGAAAGGGAATCTGCAAGAGCTGAAACTTTAACCTGAGAGAAATAAATTTACTTTCCTCTGTTCAGCTTTACTAAGACCTGTAAACGTCACAGATGTTTTTAAGTCCATATGGGACTTTTTCTGTATCCTTCTTTCCCCAAGTTAGCCCATGACTATTTCCAAAAGCACCCAATTCTCAGTTTCTCTTAAACCACAACACTCAGGAAGTACTTTTTCTGTTCTGACTGGGTTATATATCAAGATGTGACCTAACATACCGTAGTGCACTCTGTGTTGGTTTAGATTCTTCAGTCTCTCTTCGAAAGACTTCTCTTTTGCTAATTCCCATAGGACCTACAGGTGTAATCCTGGCCACCTTTTCTTTTCCAGAGTCCACAGACAAGCAGGTGTATTCTTTTGGGTCTGTCACCCAGGAAAAAAGAATGAAGGTGGTACCTTGGGTAAATGTTACTGCAGAAAGACTGAAATCCAGTGGTGCAATAGCCTCTATTAAGAATAATAACATTTGATTTTTAAAGACAAGCTCTTGGAAAAAGTGTAGCAGGTTACAGAAGCTCAAGGAGAAAGTTTGGGAGAAAAAAATGGGGCATTATTGAATGTAGATAGAGATACTGATACATGTTTTTTTGTGAGCTGATTATAGCATAAAATTATGACACTGAAGGAATAAATAATTCCCCTCTGTTGATTTACCTTTTTTAAATTTTTTTTTATTTTTATTTTTTCTTCTGGACGTAAATTCCCACATATCAAACGTTTCAATACTGGTATCTTCGACATTCCTCCTATTTTTGTAAGTGGCTCATGGCCTGTCTTTCCAAACATGTTTTCACCCTGTATCTCAGTCTTCCTCATGTCTTATCCTTGCCCAAAGATTTTCTGAGCATATTCCATTAGCTCATAGCAATCCTTTTACGTCTTCGGTGTTACAATATCAAATGTTGCACTGCGAAAAGGAAAATAATGCTTCTGCTAAGAATTGCTGTCTGCAGCTTCTATTCTTGTCAGTATTTCTTTCAGCCTGTCACATGGACTGGAGCCAGTTTCTAGAGCCAGCTTTGCACTCTTTATACCTGTGAGGTTCTAAAGTTGTAACTGTTGATGACAGTAACTTCATCTGGGATAACATGCTAAGGCATAAGACCCAGTGCTTTTAGTGGCCTCTTCTTCGTCATGGTTCTCCCTTTTCGTCATCTGTTACCTTCAGTGTTGCTTACCAGTACCATGCATGAAATGGCCAAAGTGGTTTTGAGAACCTTGGCTAAGTCCACTCTTTTGGCTGTCTTGTAAAGCCATTGAGTAAGTCCCTGTACTATAAAAATCATACTATGACTCCACATCTCATTCACGTAACCTCCAAACCTCACCTGTGAGATGAAAGAAAGGTATCTTGGCCCACTTATCCTCGAGCTGTGTGTGAAGATTTGACAGTGAAGTGTCTAAAACCAGCAAGCCTGTTATACAGCATGTTAGCAACTCACCTGCTATCTCAAGATGTAATGGCATCATATTTTTACTGAATACATTGCTCTCGATAGGCACAGTGTATTTTAAGTGTTTTCTTATATTTTGCCTGAGATAGTAAAGTTTAGCAAGTTAGTAGAAAAAGGGAACTGTTTTTAAAAGGAGAGAGAGGAAGGGGACTTGCATTGGCATAAATCCCATTGTATTATTAAAGCACAGGGCAGCGTGTTTGGGGAGTGAAGATTTGACATATTTTTTTATTTTCAAACATCATACTAATTTACATTACTCAGCCCTTTAACTGCCAAACTGTAAAAGTCCATTATGCTACTGAAAGGAATATACAAATTATCCCCTGGCATTTTAGACAGGAGTTTTACATATACACTCTTACCCATCAGCCAGAGCTGCATGATTCTATTAAAGAGTAAGTGAGAAAATTATATTGCCTGCAAACTAATTGTACAAAAGACTCTGAAATAAGTAATCAGAGCCCAGTCCTTTCTGAAAACCAGCCAAAAGATGTTATAAATTGTGCGATTGTTCTTGTCAGCACAGTTTAAAGACTCTGAGCTGCCATGCTGATTTTGTTTGCTGTGTAACACAGCTACTTCTACAACTGTTGACAGGGCTGGGCAAACTCAACATGCATTCTTGCTAGCTGCTCAGTTTCAGCCTCTAGCATCCTGCAGTTGATGAGGAAATGGTAGGGTTTCCTTCTGAAACTACCTCATTATAATAAAATGCAGGTCTGAGCATACTGAATAGGTGCAGAGTACCTGTGAAGCTGTACAGATTCTCAAACACCTCTTAAAATAATTAGTGTCTTTATTCTTGGTGTATAGAAGTAAATAAGAAACTGTGAGAGCTGTAATGACCTGCGCTGTGCAGTAAATTTAGGTCTTTACCAAATACATATCCACTAGTACTTTGAGTGCTAGGTAAAACACATTTTGTGCATATCCATCACAGAATTCCATGAGGGTTTTCTTTTCTAAGGAAAGCTTGCTAACAGAAATTAAGTCTATCCATGGGATATTTGATAAAATACTGCATTCATATATGAAGTGATGACAAAGTGATTAGTTTCCTTGAACTCTTACAGTGGTCTAACAGTATTCTAAAATGCTGGAACACTTTCAGGAAACTAGCTATGGCCACTGGTAAGATGTGGATCTTTGCTGTAGCAATAAACCCAGTTACTGTAACTCTGCTGAGTTCATTGAAGGAACTCTCCAACATCTTCCAAGTTTAGCTAGCATAAAAAACTAAGATTGAACATCCACTGTAAAATATAATTCATTAGAGGAAAGCAGCCTGAATTGATGGAAGATCCCCCTTCTGAACTAAAGTATTGGAATTTAAGTGACTAGAATGAAAGCTCATTTTAGAGCTCTTAGGTAGCAAGAATCTGCAGAAAAAATGTTGTTGTCTCTGTGCAATGTGCTGCACGCTACAGACCCTTGCCATACTTCAGAGGATTTTGCACAAAACTGGAATAGCAGGGTATGGATTAGAAGTGTCTTCTTTGGGAAATAAGCAGTTTTGCTTGTATTTTTCTGGGTTTGAATATTACTTTTTAATGTTGACATCCATACCTTTGTCATCTACACCTTTGCACAGGGACTCTATAGTGGGAGTGCCCCACTTGCCTCAGTGGAGAGTTTTGCTGGTGAAGTGATGTGTTATAATCTCAGTCTTGTTTTAGATGAAGATCATCTCTGACCTTGTGCAAAGATACCTTTGATCTTGTGCAAAGCAGCTCTGATTCCCTGTTTCCTTTTTTTTTTTAAATACGGATAGTAATACATTTATTAATATAATATGATGAAGTAATTAGATACAATTTGTGGAAGTCTTTGAAGGTCTCCCTATGTAGTGGTTGTGCCTCACTAAGAATGCCTCATTAGTGTGTGAAAGGGTAACTTTTTTTTTTCCTACGCTTGCTCTTACTACCCTTTCCTACCTATCCTTGCAAAACTGTTACTTCCCAATTTCACCAGTTCCTGTTGGAAGGAAGTTTTGCAGGAACTATTATGCTGAATTTCCAACCCACTGTATCCTTAATCAGCTTTCTTCTCAGGAGCTAACGAAGGGGAAGAAGACAAAGCTGAAGTTTGAGTTCTGTCACCAGGAACCGTTAGGATTCAGATGTACCAATATGTGTTTTATTCATCAGCATTGTTAAGTCAGTTGTGCAGAAATGTTTAAGAGGAAGAAAGCCAACAGAGTCCTCAAAGATTGTGCAAAGTATGCTGTACTGGCAGAGTACACATTGCAGCGTGTACCACCTCCTTTATCATGAATACTTAACCAATTTTCAATAGATGTAAGTGGTTTAAGTATTACTTCCTGTTGAATTAGCAGTTGTTGAGCATTTGAGTCTTTGTGCAATCCTGCAATCCACTAATGTGATATTTAATGAGGAGACATCAGTCTGGAGAAAGGTAGTCAATATAAATCAGTGTTTACAAAGTGTGATTAACTCTGAAATATTTCATCAATGCTGTGGTCCCAGGCAGGCTCAATGCTAATTATTAGAATCTGCACATGTTTCAGGGGACTTTGATGGACCCTGAGTGCAGCCAACATTGGAGCAGCAAAATTGCAATTATGCTTGAACTGTCTCTGATGACAATTTATGCATTTGGTGTGATGACCTCTTGCTTCCCAAGAGGGCAATAAACAGAATGCATTTTCATTAAGATACTAATGCACTTAATCACGGGGAGAAAGGGTTAGAAAATAAAGAAATACCTTTAAAGCAAGATGTGACAGGCTGATGGGGAAGACACCGTATTTAAAAGTCAGTTTCCTGGTGAAACTTGTGATGGCTGCAAAGTCTTGTCATACTTGAATGTAGTCATGTGCAATAGGATGCATGGCTGGGCAGATGAATAAGCTGAGCTAAGATGTTCTATGAGAAGTGCAGTGATACTGGGGCAAAAGAGAACAGATGTTCTCCCATTTGGACTTGGGTACTAAAGATGTGATCTAAAAAACTGTAAGAAAGGTACTCATGTATTTTACCCGTTTGTCTTCAGGCTTTATTTATTTATTTGTTTTAGTTTTGAGGATAGGTAGTATTTACTAAGCAGTAGCAAAACCCATAGAGACACTGTTTTGCCCAGGAGGGCTCACATTTAAGGGTCTAGCTAGTTCTAGGCTAAAGGAATGTTGGAGGAGGCAGAGGTATCAGCCCAGTTTTTGCAGTTCTGGTAGTTTGACAGTAATGACCCTCCTTCTTGTGATGCCTCTCAGTGCAAGAACTCTGTCTAAAGTATAGGGAGAAGGGGAAATACTGTGGCAGCTGTAGAATGTACTAGATGTGGTGGCAGCAATGTTGGTGAGCCCTGCCTGACAACACTGTACCTGGTGCTGTGGAAGAAGGGTGAAGCTCTGCAATACCTGTTACAGTTGATTGAGCAGTAAAGCACAACAGCTTCCTGTTCATATTCTAGACAAAGCAAGACTGAGTTGGTGGGAAAAGGGAAACAAAGAATGCTCAGCCTGGGGGCCAATGCATGTGTCTTGGTACAGACTATAAATGATAGTTTCCTTGTCCTGTTATTCCACCAGGAATAACAATCATAGACTGGTTAGGGTTGGAAGGGACCTTAAAGCTCATCCAGTTCCAACCCCCTGCCAGGGACAGGGACACCTCACACTAGAGCAGCTTGCTCCAAGCCACATCCAACCTTACCTTGAACACTACCCTGGATGAAGCAGCCACAGCTTCTCTGGGCACCCTGTGCCAGTGCCTCATTATCCTCACAGGGAAGAATTTCTTCCTAATGCTATCCTTAAACTTGGCTTTTCATTTTTACATGAAAGGGGTTTCCTTTCTATAACACTGTTTACTCTTGATATATTCCCAAATTAAGCACTACATCAGTTGCATGTGTACTCTTATGTCCATTGTGCTGGTCAGAGATTCTGAATACCACTCTTTTCCTGTGTTTCCTATTCCAGGTAACATAGAGTACAGCTGCCCAGCAACGAATGAATGTGAAATCACAAAGCGCAGACGCAAGTCCTGCCAAGCCTGCCGCTTCATGAAGTGTCTAAAAGTTGGCATGCTGAAAGAAGGTAAGACCGAGCAAGTCAATACGTATTTCTCTGCAAACACAAGCAACAATTGTAGGGCAATCAACAAAGAAGAGAGGTCGGTGAGTGTTCTAATCAGTTATTGTAAAGCCAATTTTCATGTATGATTGCTCTTCCTGACAGTCTGCTTCTAAGCTATGGAATCACAGTGTATCTACATAGAGTTCATCTTCTCTGGAGTATTTCTGTCTGTAGTACAGCAAAACGTACCCCAGCATCCAGTCTCCTTCGGTAGGTAACTAACAGAATAATCATCAGAATATATCCTCTCTTTTCTATTATGAATTCTCAAAGGCTTCTTTCCTCTGTTCCATATCCACTGTCAGTCTGTCTCAGTTCTGACAGAAGCACACACTGTGCCTTATTTCCCCATTGTTACTCCTCGTTTGCTCAGGACAAATGAAAAGGTTACCTCTCACTTTAACAAGGGTAAGTACGGAGTATGTCTGCTGAAGTTACTGTAACTACACTGAAGCAAATAATGGCACACAAAAGAAGAGAGTCCACCCCTCTTTTTTTCTTTAAAGCATATGAGAGGCCCCTGCCCCTCACTGTAAGTATATGTTGACTTTTTAATTCATTAGTTGCATTTTGAAGATACTGAATAATAGGTAAGTGTAAAAAAATATTTCTTGTAGTGGACTATTATTACCAAGAAGGAATAACAGAAGTTGTTATGGACTTATGAGCTAGATAAGCTTTTAAAATAAAATCAGATGTGATGTTTTCACAATATTGTCTCCAGTGAAGAGTGTTTTTGTACTAAGCAACCACTTTAAAATAGCCCCATGCAATTTTGCTTTGTCAGTACTTAAAAAGTTAGCTTTAACAGATGGCTGGGTTTTGTAAATCATTTGGTATTTTAAAACAGGTTGAAGTATACAGCTCTTAGGTTAAAATCCAAGAACAACATAGACTGGTGGAGAGATGATGGACAAATTAGGTCTATCACGTACCTACAGACATATTCTTATTGGCTTATACTTACTAAGAATAAACCTTGTTCTGTGCAACTGCTTTGGCAGATGCTATGATCCTGTGAGCCAAATCCTGCTGACCTTAGTCTTACTTGAGCAAAATTACTGTCAGATCCAGTTGGGACCTTACCTTAGTAAGAACGGCAGGATTTGACCTTTTCTTCCAGTGGTGATGGAAGGGTTCTTTACTTGCCAAAATCCTCATGTAACTGACCACTAGGAGGTTTTAAGTAATCACTAATTACTTCAAGGTTTAATTGTGATGCTTAGATAAACTGTAGAAAGAAAAGAATGTCTGAGGATGGCATCTTTTGAGAGGGACTGTGCTTCTTAACATCTTCTTTTAGTAAGTCAAGGCCCCTTATCACTGGTAACCTAATATACAGAGATATATTGGGCAGCTTGTTTGGACACAAAACAATGCTACCAAAAGTAAATACAGGTGAGTTAATTTAGACATTTTCTTTTAAATTTTGAGGGCACCATTGCAGATCCATTAACAGAAAGCCAACCGTATTCTGGGCTGCATCAAAAGAAGTGTGACCAGCAGGAGGTGATCCTGCCCCTCTACTCTGTTCTTGTGAGACCTCACTTGGACTGTTGTGTGCAGTTCTGGTGACCTCAACATAAAAAGGACATGGAACTGTTGGAACAAGTCCAGAGGAGGCCACGAGGATGATCAGGGGACTGGAGCCCCTCCCATATGAAGACAGGCTGAGAAATTTGGGGCTGTTCAGCCTGGAGAAGAGAAGGCTGCGTGGAGACCTCATAGCAGCCTTCCAGTATCTGAAAGGGGCCTACAGGGATGCTGGTGAGGGACTATTCATTAGGGACTGTAGTGATAGGACCAGGGGTAACGGGTTGAAACTTAAACGGGGGAGGTTTAGATTGTACATAAGGAAGAAATTCTTTACAGTTAGGGTGGTGAGGTACTGGAATTGGGTTGCCTAGGGAGGTTGTGAATGCTCCATCCCTGGCAGTGTTCAAGGCCAGGCTGGATGAAGCCTTGGGTGATATGGTTTAGTGTGAGGTGTCCCTGCCCAAGGCAGGGGGTTGGAACTAGATGATCTTAAGGTCCTTTTCAACCTTTACTATTCTATGATTCTATATATGTTTAAAGAGTCTAGTCTGTGTGCAGCTTCTGGAGCTGCATGAGGAAATGATGTGGCTCTTATATAAATGAGTAATTACCTCAGTAACCAAAACTGCAGATTTACTGAATTTCTGCATATGATTTTGGTAACTGAGGTAATTTGATAGACAATTCAGATGCACATTCTGAATCAGGCTTTTTGCATGCATGATCGTTGTCCATGAATGCAAATCAGCCCCACAAGTTTTCTTAATTGGAATTTCATAAATTTTTTACCCTAAAAGTACATACCTTTTTCTGAACAAAGAAATTGCAAAATAACCTTCTTTTCAAAGGAATTAGTTCCTTTGTTAACCCCACTCCTGGGCACATTATAGTTCTTCCACTCTTATTTGGAAGGGACCTTACGTGAGTTTTTCTGTCAAAACACAGATTTCTACTTTCTTTTAATTACTGAGTCTTTTATTTAGGGAGAGTTAATTTATCTCCTTTTCAGGTATTGCTTACCTGCTACATAATAGGACAACCTAAAAAAACAAGGGTGTTTTGGTTTTTTTCCTTCTTTAGTGACCACTTTTACTTTTGAAACCACTCTGACTCATAGTACATCTTTAGGACTGTACTTGGAATAGATATTTCTTCTCTTTTGTTCGTGTTAGCTTTGGAGACAGGTGATGATGTTTTTATCTATGGGATAGTCTGGAGATGAGTTTTGGGCTTTGACTGCATCCTTTATGCACAGAGTGAAGAAAGATGATATACTTATTTCTTTCATGTATAAGGTGGTGTAAATTTATTGATTAGCATGGATTTACACTGAGCTGAGATAATTCCTGCTGTATCTTAAATGTTTCTTTATGTACAGACAAGGATTTCAGTCCCATGCAGCATGTCAAGAGATCATGCTGCAGTAAATCTATTCAAATGTAAACCTGTTCAATTCAATTACCAGTTTATAATACAATTTGCTGCTGTAGCCTCCACGTTTGTCACAGCAGTCTCTACATGCTGATGGCACAGCATGCCTGGAAATTGACAGCCCAAATCTATTTACAAAAAAAATTTTGTTGCAGACCTGAAATAAAATCAAGTTTAAGCAGCTTTGAGAGGAGCATCATGTTCTTTACAAGAAGTGCACATCTGCCAGGTGCAGAAGTGTGCATTATCTCCAGAAATCTTACTGTGTTACTGGGGAGTTTTCTTCCAGAAATTTTCCTCAACAAACAGTCTTTTCAATGTGAAACAGTTACTGTGCTTTTTTTTTTTCTTCACATTTGGAAAGACTTTATTACTTTTTAGTAATTTTGTGAATTGTCATATAAAATTCATGATAGAAATCACAGCGTCTGGGAAAAGGTCCTGAGTTTTATTTTTTGCTTTTAGGACAAGGTCCGAAAACCACTTGCAGGAAATATATAGTGGGTTCTCTTATGACAGCTGCATGTGAAATCATTTATTGTGGCAAGATAATGGTGCTTTTCAGTGTTTCTGCAAGAGACCTAGTGTTAAGATTTTGGGGATGAGTTTTGGGGTCAAACACTGGGTGGGAATTGGATTTTTTTGTCACATGTGATACAGGGTGGAGCGTGGAATTCCAGTGCATACTCTCAAGGATGGCAATTAGGCATACCCAGCAGCACCTAGATCAAGATCCTTAACAGTTTATAAGTTGTGGACTAGAAGCTAGAGAAGGAAGGGTAAAGCAATGTCATGCTGGGCTCAGCTGGAGTGGGATTGAAGTGCTGGCTGCTGTCTGCCTCTCTTGTTGAG
This sequence comes from Melopsittacus undulatus, assembly GCF_012275295.1. Lineage (NCBI taxonomy): Eukaryota > Metazoa > Chordata > Aves > Psittaciformes > Psittaculidae > Melopsittacus > Melopsittacus undulatus. The sequence continues at coordinate 103,867,125 of NC_047529.1, read as the reverse complement.
TAGCACAAGAAACTTAACTACAGACTGATCCAGAGGAACACTTTGGTTTAGTCCATGGACTGTTACTTAAAAACATCAGTCTGGGTGTATGGACTTTTTCTGAGTATATGTTATGCTTTGTATTAAAGCATCAGGAGATGCTGATGAGCTTTTTTAAGCACATGATAAATACGAGGGTGTCATATTTTCATTTCCTTTCCTAGGTAAAGGTTATTAGAAGCACAGCAGAATACACTTTACTCTTTTTGCGCTTACTTTTAAGGAAGAAGGTTTGCAGTTTTCTATTTTCAATTTTGAGTGACAGTACTATAAAAAAATCACATTTTCAAAGATCACAATTGTTTTTTTCTCCTGAAATAGTTTCTTTGTGCTTGTGTTTTGGTGGATTCTCTCAGATTCACAAGAACAGATGAAACAACATAAAAATTCTTGTGTATTCTGAGAACCTTTTCAAATGCATCTCCAGTGATTTCTTTAAATAATATTGCAATTGCTAAAAGGGACAAGGATGGGGGAGAAACAACAACTTGCCTTTTTTTAAAAATTAACACTTTTAAGACATTCTTTAGTTCTCAGTTCTGTTTAATCACACTTTGGTGGTTGTTGTAAGTGGTAGGATTAAATCTGTGTTCATGTGCAAGATTGGGTGTTTTAGTTATTTTCTGTTTTCCTGGAGTGAGAATAAAGGGGCTGTTTTGGGTTTTCTTTTCTAAGAAGGATATTAGATGTAAAACTACGTAAGTTGATACAGGAAATGATACGGGAAATCATGGGTAGATAACTGACATTCTTCTTACAGCTAGTCGATCTGCTTGAATTCTACTTTTAGTCTGCCATTAGTACTGTATGCATGCCTTTTAATGTCCTGTCTGTGGGATTCCTTACAGGCGTGTGTCTCTGATAGAAGATAGTGTTTCAAGCTTATTATAGATGTCCATGTGAAATAATTCCACTGGATTAATTATTCCAAAATAAAATCATTTTTTCTCTCAGATGCAGAGTTCATATAACTATCCTTCCAAGATGTTATTCTGTATGTTTCTATTTTATCCACAGAGGCAAGGCCATAGCTTCAGTTTTATCTGTCCCTACACTGTAGCAAGTTTAAAAACTTCAGTTCAGAGGGGAACCTACTGAGTGGCACTAATGCAGCTTTTAGACCATCTGGAATACTGTATCCTGTCTTAGCTTTTGGTTCTGAGCAGTGCTAGTTCATACTTAACACAGGACTGTTGACACCAAAACATCTCCCATACATCTCTCAACTCCAATACCTGCATGATATCAGAAGTTCATGGGCTGTTACCAGTGGCTGATCTGCATTGCTTATTATTTCAGTAAGTGTAGTTCATAACTGGGTGATGCATAAGGAAACAAATTGAAACTTATTTGAAAAATAAATCATATCATTATGAAACTGCAGAAAATTTGGGTTGCTTCACATAAGTAAGTTTGTATTTTCCTTAGGAATGGGTGTCCTTTGCAAATGACCATCAGTCATTTTGTACCCAGTTTGAATAGGAGTGACAAAACTCCAGCTTAATTAGTCCAGCTCTTGAAAATGGGAGGCCATATCCTCACCTGCTATTAGTGGAAACTGGCTTAGCTACATTAGACTGCTGTTTGGTTGGTAGGTTCAGCAATCTCTGTTATGGGTAAATTAGCTATATACCTTTTCATGTCTGTAAACCTTATACCTTTGCTGGTATATTAGTAGTCATTGAGCTCAAGAAATGAACAGAAACTCTCCAAGCTTATCAGCTATCAGTGCTGACTTGAGTGTAAATAGTAGTGCAGTTAGCGTATTGTACTTAGGTCCCCACTGAGTAGCCCTTAACACTTCTCAGTTATTAGTTTACTTGTTTTATATAAAAAGGTTTCATACAATCCCTCGAAGTGACTTCAGCACCCCTAAGGCAGTGGTCAGAGCCTGCCTTGTGTGTAAAGGAATTCTATGTTTTAATCTTTTTTTTCCTTTGGCAGTGATCTGTATAAAAGCAATCGCTGACAGTTTTTAAAATGTTTGAATGTTTGAGATGGTCAGAGTACTGTAATATATGAGATTGTTAATATTATTTTTCTTCTTAACATGCTAAAATTGGGGTTCCCTAAAGTATTTTTATTCACATTTTAAGAGATTTCATTAATTCAAATTTGAAAATTAATTCAGATATAAGAACACCTCTTAAAGGGGTATGTGTGTTTTAAAGTGTAAATTACTGAGTTTATTATGCAGAGATTACTGTGTGAACATCTTTGACTTGTGTTAAGCAGCAGATCGGATTAAATTATCATATTGATTCTTTCTGGTTTTGGCAATCTATGAAAATGAGTCCAATACAGCAAGGAGAACAAGCAGCTTTAGTCTTTACGTAAAGAGATGCATGTTATGCACAGGAGCAGATTAATGGATTCTCTCTCAAAATAATAAATTAAGCCATTTTCTTTATAACTAAAGATGTGTTATCATCTGTGTTTTGAGGCTTGCTTAATAGAATTCCTCCTAACAACATCTCCTTTGAAAAGGCCTGGGCATAAGACATTGCCAAGGTAAATTTCTCTCACAAGTCTAATACCATTAGTCTGCCAAGAAGAAAGCAGAGATCATTGTGGAGGAAGTTTTAGTTTCTGCTGCTTTCAGAAATTAGAACAAAGGGAAGGAGAAAGCACTAATGGTATTCAAAGGAAATATTTCTCTACAGGATGATAGCTAATAGAGTGGCGTTGACCTCAGTGATATTTCTTATGCTCTCTATTGTGATACTACACTTAAGAAGATCCTTCATTAATGCAGGATATTAAACAAAGCCCCTGTGTTACAAGAGTAAACACATTGTGTCTTCTATTGAAATCTCTTCTGAATAGTGTCCCTTTTCTATATTTTAGTATAGGGGGTTTGGTTTCTAGTGCAGATATTTTTTTTCAAAGTGTTTCTGTTCTTTTCCCTCCTTCCTCCCTTTTTTCTCCCTCTTTCATCCTTTCCATCCCCCTTTCTCCTTGCTATTCCTTTCTCCCCTACACCTTTTCGCTTTTCCTTCCTCCCTTCAATTTCTCCCTTCCCCATCCTTTTCTGTCCCTGTGCTCTCCCTTTATTTTATTCAACCTGTGCTTGGTTTAATCTATACTGGGACCTGTTAAATCTCCTTGGAAACACTAGAAACTAATCTCTAAGTGTTGTTGGTGTTCATAAGTAGGCCTCTTTCCTCCTAACTAAAATGTGGCCTGATAGCCCAGTTCACACATTAGAACTGACAGCTCAATTTGTCTGCCCTAAAACATGGCTCAGGACTATCCGGTCTCTGTAACTGATGAGGATGGACAAACTATTCAACTGCAGGTTATTGTTTATAGTGAGCCCAAGGAATGAGCATTTCTATTCATCCATTTAAAAATTACTTGGGAAAAAGCAAATATTGGAGGTATGAGTATGCTTTCTGGGGTTAGAAATCACACCAGAGTACCTACAGCTAAGGCCAGCTGTAGGACTGAGAAGTTCTCACACTGCTTGTGTTGCAGTGTTGTGCCAGTCTGGTTTATATTCTGCCTATGAGCGTTTTTGGTCCACATAATCACTGTGAATAAAACAGAGACATCCCAGCAATTCATTGGGCTCTGTCTTCAGAGAAGATTTCTCTCTTTCCGGGTACAAATCTGTTTTGTAGTTGTCAATTTATACTACTCCACTATCATAAAAGAGGTGGTATGAAGTGAGCGTAGAGAAAGCGGTATCATTTATACATCTGTGTTTGGCAACTATTTGCATTTCTTGGCTTCCCACACATTTGTGAATGTACTTTTCTTAACGTTAGCATTTGCAGATCTGGGGCCAAATCCGTTTGCTGGCATATTTATCTGCATCTTCCTTGAGATCAGCTGTCTGATTCTGCTTGATTCTGCACCCATATTTGTCACTGGTGGGAACTGCAGTGACTACACTTGTTTGCAGGGTCAGGCAGGCATCAACAAAGAGTGCATTCAGCCCGTAGTTATTTTGTAGTTTTTTTATTAAAAGTAGTGAGTTTGAAAGATTTTGAATGAGATTAAAATCAGCGTTATTTTTAGTGCACATACCTTACTTACTACCTCCTCAGAATGAGAAGGAATAGGTTCTGCAGTTCCACAGGCCTGCTTAAATTGGAATACCCTTAAAAATTAATCACTGTGATGAGAAAATATTAGTACAGTCTGAAACTGTCAACTGAACATTTGTCATTTGTCATTTTCTTTTGATCCTAAAATAAGAATGAAGCTTTTTTCTAATTATCTAGAAATTATAATTGCATCTTTTTTAAAAAAAAGATATTCAGTGGATTTAGTCCCTGTGAACATTTGCTTATGCACTGGAAGTACAGTGGAAGCACTATAAGTGGTACAGTAAGGTAGAGACAAGTCTGAAGGATGTAGGATCACGTATGACATCTTTTCCCATGAGCTTCCAGACAAATAGTTGCCTTTCATTCTTGGTCTTTCTGCCACCCATAAGCACATACATCAATATGGCATTGCCATTTATTGCAGAGTGCTTGAATAGCCCCCGCCCTATATTTAATAGGGGCAATTTTGTAAAAAGTGTCGTTAATGTCATTTGTATTCTTAACTTTTCTCTATTTCTTCTTTGCATATATTTGTACATCCCCTATTTGAGTGGAATTGGTTTAGCATCTCAGGTAGAAAGTTCATTTAGCAGTGATACATATGTGTATCTCTAAAACGCCACTTTGGAGCCAACCTCTGTATTCTACTTAGCCCTTACTTGGGAAGCACTTGAATCTCCTCAGTAAAACTTTGCTGTGTACAGTCATAGTAGAAACCACAGTATGTATTGTAGGATTATTTGGGGTGAAGTGCTGAAATGGTGTAGGTGCTGCTAAATAGAACCTATGTGTCTGATTAGCTGCTTGGGATGGACTGGCACCAAAAAACTTGGAGGCTGGGGAACTCTCTTGGCCTCTTCACTCAGCCAAAGCAATGAATGTGATGAATGTGTTGAGCGGCACTAAAACTACCATCTGCAGTTGTTACCTCTGACCTCATATAGTGCTATCCCTCAAATACTTCACACTTTGAAATCTCTGCTGTCCTACAAGAAAACGTTTGAGTCGACATGGTTTATTGGGATGTTAATGTAACTAAACCAGGGTCTTCCCTCCAGTTGGTCATGTCATTTTACAGGCTGGAGGTGTTTATACCAGTGATGAGTCTTTGTCACTTTTACTCCCCAAGTCACTGTGTGAGACTGCAGTATTCTTTCATTTGCAGTTTGAAATGTGACTTTTGTGGTTGAAAGTCAACAGCCTGAAATCTGAAATAAACGTCATCTTCAGCAGTGAATTGTTACTATGGCAAATTTTGCCATGATTACTAGCTATTGTAATAATAGTACTCATCTGAACAGTTTTTTCTTTCTTTTTTTTTGAGTAGTTATATGGCAGAAAAAGGAAACTATAGGGGGAGTCTGATTCCCTTATAATAGTGACTTAATACAGCTATTAATCTTTATAAATTAAAAACATAGATTTATTTTAAGCCTCAATAGTCTTTTATTAATGATTCTGGAGAAAGTCAAACACAACCTATGTTAAATATATTCACTTCCTAAATAATGTCAATATTTCCTGTTGGTTCTTTATTGAACCAATAAAGTTAATATGTTTATCTGTTTCTCTCTTCTTAAGCATCTGGTTTTAGTCTTCAGGATCAGCAGGTATGAGATCAGATATCATTTGATTTGCAACTTTAGTGCAGCAGATCCAAAATCAACACTCTGTGCAAGTTGCTTGCATTGGATCTTACTACAGTTCATGTTAAAACAATTAATTATGCAAATAGTTAATTTGGAAAGTTTCAAATGCCTTATAAAAGAAAGTTTGGGTGATACCATTCTGTAATAAGCTTACTTCCTGTCTGTGCCCCCCATGGCAGAATTGTTGATGTGCTCTTAATTGTTTTGCAGCAAAACTGCTTGACTAACATGAGAGAATGTTGGTAACTTGATGCATTCTGAGTGCCTGCAGACCCCCAGAGTCAAGAAACTAAACAAAACTATCATCCTTGACTTTTGTCTCTTACCTTTCCTTTTCCTTAGTCTATATAGCATTGCTGTTCTTGTCATTTTTAGCCAGCCATATCAAAATTATTTATTGAATCATCATTGCCCTTTGTCTCTTTCTAATATTCCTTTTCCAGTCCTGTGGGTGGCTGACTGAAGAGGGACTTTCCAGACAGGCCATGTCTTTCATTCTGGTCTGAGTCAGTCAACAGATTGGTTTTACATAATTTGTTAAACAGCGGTGCAGCCACATGTTGCTTTTCAGACAGCCTGCTAGGTTGGATTTACAAAGGTGTCCAGTGTCTTCTGTTTCCTAAGTTCTACTTCATTTTCATAATTTCAGTAGTTCAGTGGAAGCTTAAGAAATGGGCATTTTAGATTTCATTGCATGGCTAACCCTATGGGTTATCCATCGAAATGTGTGAAGAGGAACATACTCGTCAGAAGCCAGCAGAATGGCTGGTGATTCAATTTGTGGATATAGATTGTAAGTTAAGGTAAGGTGACTTAAGAGATGGCATAAATATACTTGGGATCCAGATTATCGAATGTTATGTCTTGCTCTACAGTAATTTTTAAGTTCACAACTCACTTGCTGGTTTCCCTCTCAAAACTTTCAGTGAAAGTTCTTAAGCTTCCACTTTCAAGGCAGGATTAGGCTGCGAAAAATGGAAATGGGAAAATTAATATTTACTGTAAGAAGTAGAAATCTGTTTTAAAATACCGGTTTAAATGTATTGGGTTTGTGACTTCTCACTCAAACTAGAGAAGTTTCTGCTAATGTATGCCTCAGCTGATGGATCAGTCTGAGAAAGGAAACTCTTTGTGGTTTTATAAAGGGACTGAGTAGCCTCTATCTTTTCAACAGCCTCACAAGAGCATCACCCCAAAACACAAATCTCTGACTCTATTTCAGACAAAAAGAGAAGTTGGAACACCTCTGAGTCTGGTGTGTACAGGCATAGGCCTTGCTGATGCTTTTTGTCTGATGGAGAGTGCCATGTGCCCCATTGCTTGGTCTTGTGTGAGATGCAAAGGAATGCAGTAATTGGAGAACAAAGCCACAGGCTAGCTAAAATGACATAAGATTCTCATTCTTTGCTTTTTATCTTCTCTCATTTTCATTATTTTTCTATTTTTTCTCTTCATATCACAGCTGCAGCAGAACAATGCTGATCAGGAAATAGTTGATGTAAGCACATATCCTCTAGGCAGTCTTTTTCTGTCCAGGTGGGAAAGAAAATCATTAATTTATTGAGGTTCTTGTTACCTGACCTGCACTGTTTTGAGTACTACTCAGGCTGAATGACTGTATTTACTTCTGGACATAGTGGTATTGCTGGAGACATCCATACTGGCAAGATAATTCAGCTGATCTCTAATTAAAGTACTTGTTATGAAGTATTCTTAAACATGACTGCTTAATGAAGTTAGCAAAAGCATTTGGATGCAGAGTGTGGAGGCTTCAGATGTTGGAGTTCCTCTCTAGGGAGATATGTGCAATCAGAAAATGTTCTGAGTGCTAGCAATCCATCCCATTTTGTTCCCATTTTTCTTCACTAATTTCCTGCCTTTTTTAATGCTGGTGAGCTGAAATAAGTCTTCTTCTCTGTTCTCCACAGTTCCCTCCCCCTTTATGGAATAGCCCATGACACGTGCCTGTAAAGTGGCTTCTTGGGAATTTGCAAGTCTTTGAATGTGTTATCTGATTAAAGGGATGTATGTGTCTTTAATTCTCGTCTGCAGCTCCACCTTTGACCCCATCTGTTAAAGTAGAAAGGAGTTGAGAGTCAGCAGAGTCCCAGATTCAACCCAGATAACCTGCGATGTGCACATTTGAATGCTTTAACTCTTTGTTTGCCTTGAAAGCTGCATACTTACTAGACAGGTTTGATTGGAAAATGTGGTAGGTCTGAAATGAGGCAGATGAATTGCTTATTTTGTTGATATGCTTAAGCTAAAATAATTTAGTTCTGGCTTCACCTTTTATATTAAAGAACAAAAGAGCATATAGTTGTGTGACACTAACAGGTATAATATCTTACCGGGGGGCAAGGGTTAATTTACCAGTCTCTTGCTTACAGAACAGAAGGGTAAGTTCAAAGCCCACCACGTATTACACATAGCTTCTCTTTTGGCACTGATTTACATGGATGGAAATAGTGTTGCCGTTTTGGATGGGGTTTTTAGATACTCCTGAGTAACACAGAAGAACTTGTTCCATTGAAAGATTAAAAAAGTAGATGGCATGAGTGTCACTTTCATTATATTTTGCTAATATTATGCATTTCCTGCAGAACAGTGTCATTGTGCCATTTCCTGTGCGTTACAGACATATAAATAAATACATTTGGACCTGTGGATGTTTTCATCATACCTTGGTCATTTTCTTTCCTAGCTCTCAAATGCACTTAAAACACTGACAGCATTTTCAGTATCCCAGATCTGTCCCTGCTATCTGAGAGCTAGAGCCAAATTCTTCCCCCACTTACATCTGTTCAACTCTGGTGGTTTCACTTGTGCTGTGTGGCTGTAACAATGCAGAATTTGTCCTAATCTGCCCTTTCTTTTTGAACGGAGAATATGCATATGCAGAGTGAGCATGAACACAGTAAGCTCAGCTGCAAGTAGATAAAAACACATATATTTTGTGTGCGTGTCTGTATACACAAATAGAGAGAGATAAATAGCACACGGATAGGTTTGATAGTGTATCTACTGTACATAATATTGTAAATGGCATCTTGCTGTGCTGGAATCTAGGCAATATGAGTTCAGTACTAAAGTGTTCAAATTGCACCTGAGCTAGCTGGAGCCTGCCAGCCCCTGCAAGCCCACTGAGAGCATCTGTCTCGCCACCACCTTGCTCATGCTGTGTCCTCTGCAGGCTCTCCGATCCTTCCGACTATGAACATAAATCATCCACCTGTCAGGAGCTCTGGCTGCCTGGATTATGCAATGCCTGCCTTCATTTGGAGGTGGTGCGAGAGCAGAAGATTGCGGCAAATGCTTTGCATTCATTTTAATGCCGCTCCGGCATCTCTTCAGCTTTAATGAGGGTTCAGGGTGGTGATAACTCCTTGAGACAACGGAAGTCCTGGAGACCCAAGCTTACCTTATACGTTTGTGTGGCGTAGTTTGGATTATTTTGCCTGCTCCTTTTCTTCCTTCCTTCCTTCCTTCCCAGCCCCAAAATGAATGGCTTGAAAATTGAGTCAGAGAATGGGTACTGCACAAAGCCAGCTGTCCACAGCTCTGGTTTTTGGCCTTGTAATACTTCTCTCCAGCTGAGCAATGAAGACTTTAAGAATCAGTCATGTTTAATGTTGGTTGTCCATTTGTGTAGTCTAAAACTGCGCAATGCTTAGTTGCTTTCACTTGGATGCTTAAAAATTATACATTTGCAATTTATTCAGTTACCAGGTATATTGGATTGCAGTATCAAATGTGGAACATGTATATCCCAGATTTAAAATGCAGCTCCTCTACATAAAGTTCTCCTCTAACAAAAAAACAAAATAAATTACATTGATTGTCAGTAAAATTGTCTTGCTTCAGCTTGTTAGACCCGGCTTAATCAAATTCCTTATTCACTCATAATTTTAATCATGAATTATAGGCAGAATAAATATGGGTATTGTATTTGTTCATATGCATAAATGGAAGGGAAAAATAATGGAGGTTGTAAGACAAAAGCAGTGCAGGTCCTTTCAAAAGCAAATGTTGAAGGTGAAGAAGCTGAATTGCACCTTCACACTCATAGTAGCTGTTTAATCTCAAAGAAATTCAAGCAGATTTTTGCAGATAGAGCCTTTAGGCTGCAGCCTCATATGACTATCAACCTCATGTTCTTACTCACCTGAAAAACACTAGGTAGCGCTAACAGTAAAACACTTAGTTTTACTAGAAGTCAGTAGTTAGCAGAAGGAAGTCTACATGTTTAGTATCTTAATACTACAGGTTCACTGTTTTTCACAAATATTTAAGGAAACAAACTTGTTTTGATAACTTTGAAATGCATTTGGATTGTGCAGTGTGACTTCTATGTAGCGAAGGTGTCATGAGCGTGTCAACAATTTATTTTCAAGAGGATACTTAGGTCCTAGAGCATTCCTGTGATGTAGGCAGTAATATCCCCATTTACAGTATTTAACCTGAGACAACAAGGGTTGCTCAGTAAAAATAACATGTGGTGTCAGACACAGCTGTAAGTGGAATTTCTTCTCCTAGGTTAACATGTCATTCAGCCTGGGACTTCAAAGTCCAGCCATTGCCACCCTTTTTTCACTCAGTGACTGAGAGAGAGTGTTATTGCTTGTTGGTTTGGGGTTTTACATTTCTCTTTGTAACACTTCCCTTTATATGTGGATACCTCAGTCAGCCACTGCTGAAAAGAATCTTAAAATGTGAAGTCAAATTAAGGCCAACTTTTGTCAACAGGGTAAATAAAGCACTCTGTTTCGATACACCTATATATTTCCTATTGATATTAATGGAAGATGTTTACACACGTGCAGAGGAATCCTTGTTGCCAAATTTCCATGGCCGATGATACCACTGGTGGCAGCTGGATGTGGAATACATGGTACTACGTAGAAGCCTGTAGGACAGTCTTGAATCATAAGAGTCCTAGAGACCTCCGCCTGTGTCTGTGTTCTCCCCCATTTGGTCTGAAGGCCAGGGAATTTCATGCACCCTGGTCACATTTAAGTAGGACCACACATAGCAAAGGAGGTTTTTTTAATAGGTTGTTTGGGAAAGAGTGAAGACCCTAATGAAGTGTGTAGACTTTGAGATCTTTACTGTGAGCCTTATTTACTTCTGATAACAAGCTAGCCTCCCCTGCCATTCCATCCCCCTTCCAGGTGTAATTTGATGGAAAGCTAGCAGTAGTGTTGTTTTATGCAAAGCCTCCAGTGAACTCCAAAAACATTATTATTTCTCACTTTGTCTTTACAGATAACTTTTAAACTGTTATGCATCAGAACACAGGGTGAGCTGAAGACAAATGCAACACAACGCTGACAAAATCAGACAGAAAATCTCCCTCTTTTTTGCTATGAGGAAACTAGATTTATCATCAGAAAAGCATTCTCTTTTCATTTTCTGAAAGGTGCTTTTTGACAGACCCTTTGCAGTGGACGTCATGCTCACAAAACATGCTGTCACAGGGCTATTTGAATATGGTGACAGGCTCATTATCATGTTGAAGACAACTGACAACACTGCAGACTAGAAATGGACAGGCTTGCCAATCAGCTGTTGAAAGGATTGCGGTTGAAATAGAGGGCTTTTTTTTGTTCTGAGAACAGTAGTACAAATTGACTACATTAATTCTTTTTATTATAGTTGCATACACTGTAGTTAAGGGTTCGTCACTGTTTCCATTATAAATTCCTGTTTTAAAGGGTTTATTAGTAGCCTATAAAAATGGTTCCCATTGAAATTTTGCATTAAAAAATGTATATTGCCCTAATAGAACAGAATTTCTGTAGTAACTGTGTGGAGGAGGGAGGGATTGACTGATATTTTAATTTATTTTTTTTAGCTGAAAATTGCATAAAGCTGAATGCATTATTATTTTTTATAGCACCTTTAGTTGTCCAAGAGTTTTATAGACAGGTTTGTGCCTCAGGAGTTTACAGTTTCAAAATGCAGTACTGCCAACACTTATTACTGGATGAGGTTTTCCTGGTAGATTCACTGGAATTAGTGAAGCACCACATATAATCCACCATAGTGGGTATTTGCTCATTCAGCTTGAGTAGTCAGTCTTGACCAGTTGTTTTCTTGTTTCCTTTTCTTGTAACTTAAAAATTACTAGAACTTTTATATATATATTATTTGTTTGTTTTAATATTAATCTGGACTGTTAAATGATAACCTGAGATTAAGCAAATTCTGTATATATAACAATAACCCAATTTGAAATGATGCTATATTCCACCAAGGTACTCCAGTTATGCGAAGTAGGGACTTGGGTGGAATTTATCGGCTGTAATCCAAAGTGGCTGTCCCTGGGAAATCCTGCTGATCTTCTAGCTGTGGCATTTGCCGATGTACCTTGGTGCTGGAGCTCGTGCTACTGGAGTTTCTACAGTGCCCTTAAAATTTCTGTACCTCTATAGTGTCACACTTCTGTGTAAACACTGAAATGCCTGTTTTGACAGATCTTAACAGCCTCCTAGTTATCTTACATTTAACTCTAGAACCAAAGATGTTCCTGTAAGTACCCTAAGAGCTTGATCTGCCTTCACATCTCAACAGAGTAATAAATGATAGTATCCATGGTTGCTTTGTTCTGTAACATACTGGTGATCACACTGCTGTGCCTCAGTTTCTTCACTTGAATGTTTAATTTCTCACCTTTGCAGTGTATTCTGTTACAGGTCCATGAGCCTGTGGGAAGGGAGAGATGGGTTTTCTGCATTCATGATGTTTTATTCAACAGACTTGCCATAACAGTTAGAGAGCTTTTTCCAGGAGCTGGGATACCTTTTCATTCCTTGAGACAGACAGAGGCATTAAATCTGTGTAAGTGCTCTAAACCTGAAGGAACTGATGGTACTGTGTTTCCTAAGAAAAGAAATCCAAGTTTGCTTTAGAAGAGGTGTGGTGACATACCTTCCTGCAGGAATAGGATACTAGGAATCCTGAATGGAGTAAGGCATTTCCAGGAAGCCCAGGAGGGATAGGTCTGGAATTTCCATATAAATTGACTATATGAACTAGATGTAGATGGCAGCAGTGTGTGTACGTTGGCTCATTTATATTCTGCCCTGAGATGTCTGACTTCCCCTATGCTTTGCACAAGGGAGCCTGGATCTCTGTTCAGGTTCCAGCTCCATTTGGTGGGTCAGATGGAAGAAGTGAGACATTGTGGTATGTAGGACATACACATTGTTTTGTTGGATTTGGTTAAGTATAAGGTGAGATCTTGGAATAGAAAGTGGCTACGTATAGACCCCGTCAGTATTAAATTCATTTATCACAGTCTGAATCTTTAATATAGCCACTAAATACATGGTGTGAGGCTGATCTGTGAAGAATACACAGCTTTGCCCAGTGTATTTTGCTGAGAGCCTTGCAAGAGGAAAAAAAAATAATTGTAGTTCTGTGGCTTCAAACATTTGCAGGCTTAATTGATGCTCATTTGATTACTTGATTTCAAAGCACAATCAATTACCCTAATGCATATCACTGTTCTCACAACTACGGTGATTGCAAAATTGTGAATGTAAAAATGGAAGTCACTCCTGAAAATTAAGGCTGCAGTCCTATTTGCAAAGTCAGAACTGTGACTCTCATGAATTACAGCACTACAGAGCAGAGGACTGTATTGTCATATTGTCAGAGCTGTTACAATATATCAGGTCAATTGTATGCATGCTTATAATCTTTAAAACATTTACTGCTTCTCTGATAAAGATGGTCATCTGTCTCTAGGAGGAAACTTACTGAAAATACATGAACTAATGCAGGATGTTAAACCTGAAAAGTAGTGTTCCGTTTCAGATTATTAAGGAAGAATTCTTTGTTTTGCCATGAAATTATGACTTCATTGAAGTCAGTGACAAAGCTGCTGTTGATGTCTGGCAGCCAGAGAATAGTTCTAGTGGATAAATCTAGTGGATTGGAATCAAGACCAGTTTCTATGGCAGAGCAAGTCACTTTGTGTACCTCCAGCAAAAATAAAATAGATAAAATAATGTGGAGCTATTCACCAGCATGTTGTGAGGCTTATTGAATTAATATTTATGGAATACCTCAAGATTCTTTGATAGAATATGCTACATAGCTGCATACTATTACAATAAACTCCTGAAAAGCAAATCGATCTGGAGTTAGTATTATCTGAGTTACAGCTAACTACTGGAGCTGCTAGAAATAAAATCAAATCTACAAACAAATTATAAGCATTTTAAAACCCCACACTTACTTACTTGGAAAATTCTGGGCTTAACATTTCAGTTGACTTTGAGTTTTTATGGTGATAGGCCCTTTTTTAATACTTTTCCAGCTAGGTTCATAGTTGAAACCAAGCATAATGTAGTAACTTTATGTGATTTGCGAGATTAAATTAATATGTTCTTCTTATGCTGTAAATGGCTTCACAGAACACACATCCTACAGCTAACCTAAATAGCATTGTCTTTCAGTTGTTGGTTCCCATGATTCCACGTATGAACAAATATTATTGATTCATTGATGCGGGAGGTTTTGTAGGCTAAGTATTTTTACATTGGCTTTTGAAAAGACAATAAGTATTCTTGCCATTAAAAGCTGTATTGGTTTGAAATTAACTACTCATGAGCTTGGACTAATTGCCTGATTTTTCCTTTCGTCTATCAAGCTCTCATTACCTTAAGCATACCTATGAAAAGTTTGCAGTTCTGAACACGAGTTTGTAAATAGAGTATTAAAACCAGCAGTGCACAGAAGAAAAAACCCATCCAAAACTGTATTTGTATTGAAGAGACATGAGTTGAATAATATTACTCATCTCATGCAAACAAAGCAGCTTATCAAGCGTGTAACTTAATTTTGCCTATCACCAAGTGCAGGAAGGAAACTCTGAAATCTAGGCTATGGAGCCTGGAGCATATCAGTGTTATAGCAAACAGCACAGGCACAGAATAGTCTTTTTATTTCCCCAGGACTGACCTAGTAAATTGTGCAAGCACCAGGAGAAATTTTGCCACCTGTCCCTTATAATCAAGGCCTGTCCTTTACTCAGTCTTATTTCAGTGATATAATTAAATGACACCGTTTTCCCATTTATGTTGCATGAACGTGCTGCCAGAATCCTATAGTCTTATCCAGGTACCCAGGAATGTGACTTAATTTGATTCATCTAAAGCCAAAAAATAATCATTTTAACATGGTCCCTTGCCCTAATAGCTAACCCAGCATGTTATATTGTAATAGTATTGTTGCAGCATTCATTGCAAAAATCAATAATCCACTAGATGGAGCAGAATAGAAGTGTAAAAACTGAGTTAAATCTGGTAGTTTAAGAAGCAGAATTGACTATCAAAGTGGCAGGACTCAGACAAAACAGCAGAAAAATGCAGAAGTAGTACTTCTGTAGTGTGTAGTTCTAGCAAATCAACTTGCTTCACAGTCATTCATGGATTAACATTACAGTCCTTTGGTGTCTTTTTTTTCTGTCTGGTGGACTTGTTTTCTCTGCCAGTGACAAAATGAGTCTTAATCTCTGCTCTAGAAAAGATGATGATGAAAAAAAATTAGGGAACAGAAATCTTTTTTTGGAGAATTATTCCCAAAACAAAGGCTTTTGTTTTTGGTGGAGAATCAAGATGAAATAACAAGGCAAGCAGAGAAAGGAGTCAGAAGATTGGGAATTGAGCAAATGAAAGAACGGAATAGTTCTTCAAACATCCTGAAGTTCACGTCATTTACTTCCAAATTTCATGAACCTTTAAAATAGGACTTGAAGGCCCATTAAATATTGATAAATAGTAAGATGAGCATTTCTACCTATGCTGTCACTTCCAGCCTGGTTATCAGTATGAGTCTTTTTATGAAGGATAAAAATGTTTCTACAGTCATGGAAAACAGTGCATGCAGATAATGTTCTATAAGAATAAGTAAAAAGTCAGGTCATATTTTTCTTTTATGGTTTGGTATTGGTGAATATGGGGAAACATGGATAGCAGTGCTTCGTTTTTTCCTGTTTCTATAGCATTCTGAAGTCATGATCCTTACAAAGAACAAAGTGTTAGCGTTAACTAATAAGTGATACTCTTTATTCCTCTCTATCCATTTATAACAAAGTTGAACCTTTAGGTTGCATGCTGAAAAGTAAGAGATGCAAACTCCAATTTAAGATTTGATGTGTGCTTAGAAGGAAGAGGGAGAAGAAGTAAAAGGAAGGATGAGTCTGGTTGTCTTCTGAGTAAACAAGTCTACAAGAATGTTGTATTTAAAGTTGTACACTCTATCAAAAGACCAAGCTCTATGTGGGTATTTGCCTGTGATTAAGATTTTCATTCAGGTATTTGGTCAGCTGATTCCCTTAAGTTTTAAGCTGTTTGAAACTGGTTTTACCAGCAGCCAGTGTCTATGTATAGTGGTTATTTTCCAGAAGCTGGTACTCATTATTTCCTGGGTAAACTCAAGTGAGTCCAGAGGAGGCCGTGGAGATGCTGCAAGGGCTGGAGCAGCTCTGCTCTGGAGCCAGGCTGAGATACCTGCACTGGTTCAGCCTGAAGAAAAGAAATCTCCTTAAGGGGAGAACTTAGAGCTGCTACAGTGCTTAAGAGGGATACAGGAAACCTGGAGAGAGGCTTTGCACCAAGGGCCTGTAGGGACAGGACAAGGGGAATGGCTTTAACCTGCCAGAGGGGAAATTGAGATTAGACATTAGTTAGGCAATGGCACAGGGTGCCCAGAGAAGCTGTGGCTGCCCCATCCCTGGCAGTGTTCAAGGCAAGTTTGAATGTGGCTTGGAGCAAGCTGCTCTAGTGGGAGGTGTCCCTGCCCCTGGCAGGGGGTTGGAACTGGATGAGTTTTAAGGTCCCTTCCAACCCAAACCATTCTATGATTCCATGAACATGGAGATTTTAGGTGTAAAATCACAACCTTTTTCATATAAATAATCCTTACATTAATATCCCCTTAAAAGGTGTGCGGGTGATATGGTGTTGATGGCAATCATATCAGCAAGTAGGCTGATGAAGATGGAAAAAAGGCTCCAGTAGCACAATTAAACTAAGTTTCTACTACCAGTCTACTTTAGGTATGACCTAGAACCTGCTTATTCTGTCCTAGGCCTCCTAGGAAAAGGGGTAGCCAATTACACCAGTATGAAGTGGTTATCTGATAGAAACACATATGATAAATGTTGCTGTTTGTGTTGTACATTTTTGCAAACACAAGGAAAGAGATAGTATTTCAGGGAAATAGCTATCAAATTTGGTTTGCTGACACCTATAAATGTACTCTTTGTTCTCTAAGCAAGGCTTTGAACCCAGGGCTCCAGAGATGAAAGCCTCGAGCATTACCAAATTGCACTGTATCACCCTCAGCTTTGTATTATTTTAAATGCTTTAGATACAGATTTTAAAATGCAGGTGAACTTTATTTGCTTAATATTGATTGCTTTGCCACCTTTGAACAAAGAATTGTAGCTACTTTGATAAATATGTAAAAGTTGCCCAGTTCCATAGTATATTTTGCATATTTATATTTCTGAAGTGGCATTCTTCCATTTACAACAAGTTCTTCCACATTATAACAGATGCAACAGCTCATTCTCAGCTCTAGCCTCCCACCCTGATGTTTTGGTGTATTATGGCAGTTCAAGCTGAAGGTTTTTTCTTTCTCTGGAAAGGATTGTTATATGAAATTCTAATTTTGTGTTCTTAAGTATCCTTGCTACTTCCCGTCCTAAACTACTGTACAGCATCACTGTGAGCTATCTGCTGTATCTCTCCCCATGCTTATTCACTTTTTTTCCAATATATGATTGATTTGTGAAATATTTTGTGCTTTGCTGTTGCTACAGAAATAGCAATTGTTAACATTTGTAGTCATGCATGCACTTTGGGGAAAGAGTTGCCTTAAGTTCTTGCATTACAAGATGCCTTTTCTCTCTCCTCTTCTCCCTTTCCTCTCACAGCACAAACACTAATTTTGTCCATCAACAGATGATTTGTTTCTTTATTTCATCCCAATGTTCATACACACTTAATTTAAATCAGTACAGTATACATAGAATGAATATCAGTTTTCTCTGAAATGTCATTTCTAGTCAGAATGCTTGATACTTGTCAGTTTTCCTTAAAACTATGAAGCTGTTTGCTTCAGCTTGTTTTAACCGATGCATTATTATGAGGCCACGGATTACAGCCCACAAAGATCTTTGTGTAATATAGTCTTAAGTTAGTGCTTCTCTCTTTCTTGCTTGCTATGGACCAGACACCAAGAACTTTGAGAGGTCATGTTGGGACAGAGTCTCCATGTGAGCCAGGAGCTGTGCAGGAGAGTTGACCACAAAGCATCATCTTGGTGCACACTGGTTGTCACACAGTCTATAAGTAACCTACCTCTGTTCAACTAGCATTCTCCCTTATTCTTCATGTTATAAAAATAAGTATGTGAGCCTGAACTCCTTTCTTCGTAATATTCCTCCTTCCTTTCTCTCTTTTCCTAAGGACATCTGTGGTAAGGCACTGTTCAGAACCCATGGTTCCCCATGGACTGGTTTCATGTTATTCAAACACAGAAGGTGTCCATGCTCAGCATGTCTGAAGGAAAGTAATTTCAGTCTTAATTTTATTCTTTCTCTGTTTGGCAATTTTGATGCACACAGAGGGCTAAGATCCATGGGTGGAAAGTTCTGCTGTGTGTTACTGGGGCCAGGGTAGAGGTAATTACAATCATTGGCTAGCACACTTGGACCTTAAGTAAACCACTGGTTTTGTGAAGGGATAGAGTGTGGAAAGGACATGAAGTCTTCTCATCTCTCTTTTGTACTCAGTGTTGGGCAGGAGGAAAAGATTTTGCCTGTATTGAGAGAAGATTAGAGAAATGAGAGGATTCTTTGTCTAAAGAACAACGGGGCAATAACCAGTTAGTCATTTTTATGTTATTAGTTTGAAGTGTTTATTGCTGAACTGTGAAGTTGTCCCCATTGTCTGCTGTGTGATAAAGTAGGTTGCAGATGGTGTTGTCACACCCAGGCTTGGAAAAGAGCAAATGAATTTCAGTAAAATTAATTTGTGTCTTGTCCTCAGTTTGCAGAGCTAAGTTGCAAATTCAGTCATAACTGATGATATAAGGCAGATTCAGCTCTTTGCAAATGTACATGTTTGCTATAGTATGTGAAGGGAGACATGGAAGCTTATGCACATATTCTGAGGGGAATAATTTTTAACCTAATGGCAAGGTATACGCTGGAGTATGGAAAAGGCTTAGTCTGGTGTCCGTTGTTTACAAGAGCTCACAAAATAACTTTGTTGGAGTTAGTAAGATGGGAAGGTGAAGGGAGGAGCTCATTCTGCCTTTTGCATAGGGCATAGGGAAGAAGCACGGCAGTGTCAGCAAGAGCAATGAAAAGCAGCTATATATTGAAGCAATTTTGATTTATAGGAATATAGGCTATGAACTTGCTTAGCATGTTTCCCTACAGTTAATTAGAGAAACATTTCCTAAACATTTCTCTTCCATTCTCTGGAGAAGTGTATGTTCTGAAGTAGTTAAAAATCTTGTGAAACAACAGTTCTAACCAGAAATTACAAATCCTCACCAAACCCAAGTAGGAGCTATGTTAAAAAGGGAAAATAAAAGCCTCAAAAACATTATGAGATTATATACTGTGATAGTATTGTCCTAACAAAATAGAAACTGCCTAATTTGGAAAGATGTTTTGTAAAAGTATGCCATCACAGTGAATTCTGTAATACTGTTCTGTGTGTGGTTGCATGTGGTTTATTAGCTTCAAAGTCCTGCCTAGGATTACCTTGTGAGATGTTAGTTTTAAATTGTAAAACTGATAGACTCCACAGAAGAGGTAGGTCTTAAATAAAAACCAACTTGCTCTCAAAGGGACAGTCTATGACAAAAGAGGTGTTTCCAGGTAAATATTTATTTGCATATTAATAGTTACACGTAAGGGATGAAAGAGGAATTGAAGATCAAATGTATGTGTCAAATAAGCTACCCTATGCAACATGGTTGAGGGTCCTCTGCTTAGAAAGCTATTTTTCAGTCTTCATGAGTGTTTCTTAAGATGTTTTAATTTTTCATAAGCATGAATACTTCATCTATTCTATTGTCAATATCTACTCATAAACAAAACACCAAGGCTTGATTTCAACCATGTTTAATGTGTCCCACATTAAATGCAAGCTCAGTTTTACTGTATTACAGATATTATATGATGGGTTAAATAACAAGAGAACAGTAGTAGGTCATCTTTTTTTTTAATTGTTATTCTAATACCCTGACTTAGCCATCAAATGTTATTGGCCATTGACTTTTGTACAACAATAACTGTATGCTTTAATTATTTCGTGGTGCATTACAGTATGTACATTAATACTTGCATCATGTTTTAACAATCTGAATTTTAGTATTAAGATCACAGTACTAAATTATCAATGCCATTAACCAGCAGTATTGATTTACTATGCAGATTTGGTTATAAATTAGGCCTGATCCATAATCTATTGAACTCTTGCTAAAATGCTGAGACTTCTGTGGCTGGACCTGGCAGATGGGAGGGAAATTTTCTCACATTTTTCTTTCTGTTAACTTCAATACAGCTTTGGTCAAGTATGAGTAAGTGGTGCTTTCACACACAAAACTGTGATGTTTTGGTGGGTTTGTTTGTTTTCATTGAGTTTAGCATCAGGAGGCATGGGCCATCCCACCAATGTGAGAACTAGAAACAAAATAGATGTGCTTTTATTCATTCCAGGTCTAGAACAAAAGGGCAGCAAGCTAGCGGTATACTTGCTAAAGTAAGTGACAAATACAGATGTTTAGTAGGAATAGAAAATATTAGGAACACAACTCATGGCAGAAGTAACATTATCTGCGTTTTAAATACAGGAAGAGCAAACCCTTATATGCTAATTGGACATTATCTCCTTAAATTAAGTTTTCCCTTTACACTCACCTATGTCAGTTTTGATAACAGGGCTTCACCTTGCCCACCAGAAGTTAAGAAAGTGTTTTATCCTCCCCTGAAACATTTCTGTAGTGGTGTGCAAGGTACTAATTACACTGCTGCTTATGACAGGCATTCTTGCACCCACTGCATAGGCATCATTCAGTTGGGACCCAAATGATTTGCCCAGCCAGTGCATTTGTAGACTGTTTCTAAAAACAGTTTCACTCCAAGACCAGTGGACTTCTTACAGTCTAATTTTGGCCATATATGAGGGTTACTTAAATACAGAGATAACATTAATCTTTCAGGAGCAACAAGTGCTGGCTGTGGTTAAGACCAGGAGCTTAGCATTCCTGTAATCAAAATGTTGTTGCTGGACATGAGTAATACAGTATGTGATCATTTCTGAACATTAAATCTAACCTGGATTGGGTTCAGCTCTGCTACATGATATGATGTTGCCTCTCATGGCACTGTTCTACCCCTTTGGTCCTTGAAGATATGGGATAGTAATTAGCAAGTACCTCATTTAATTGGCAGGAGTTCATATAATACCAGCCCGTGCCCTCATGATGCTTGCGTAAATAAGTGTTTCTATTTCTGTAGACAGTAGGCATTTGGATTTTTTAAGCTATAACTGCCTGGGCTTAGTATTACAAATCATGAAACATTTTGTTTATGCATTATAAATAGTGCTATCTATTTATAAATCAAAGGCACTGTGTTCTCGCTCTGTTCCTAGGAGGCCTTTGGTTGTGTTAGCATTACCCACACACGTGCTTCCATTTTGTTGCCAGGAAGCTAAATAGAAATATATGACTCTTAGCTGGCCTCATTAATGAAACAATAGGAACAAGTTGGGTGCAGAATCTAAAGGAGTCACTGAAAAACATAATAAGCTGTGAAGGGGGGGGAAAACAACCCCAACAAACTGAACGTATTTTAAATTATTGAATAACATTATTCAAGGGAAGCAATGCAGGGTTTTATTTAGGGAGGTGGAAGGAAAACCCCAAGGTGGAAGATGATTCCTAAAGGGTGGAGAACAGTTTATCTCTATCCTGCATAGTCATGTGGGGACAATTTATTCTCATCTTGGACGAACAGGAAATATTTTAAAGTTAATAATGTTTCTGCCACCTTTCTCTCCCCTCCTATCATACTTACAGTCAAAGGTGAAAGCCTACCCTTCCTCCCCAGTGACTGATACAGAAACTACATCAGAAGCAGAGAGATGAGGGAAGGAAGAAGAGTGGAATGAGATCAGCTCTGTGGTTTGCGACAGCCTATAAAACTGGAACAGCCTTTACAAAAACCAGAGCCAGATAGAACTCATAAAAAGACAGTAATATCCTCTAAATATGGGCCAGTTGGCAATCTTGTGCTGTGGTTGTCATTACAATAGGATATCTTGCTGCAAATGAACAGATGATTTCTTATGCAGTCGTATATACAAGCAGTAGAGAAACATTTGTTGCTGTTTCTTTCAAGCCCTGTGGACTGATTTATCCCTGTGACAGTCCCTGGCCCACTGGTCTTGCAGTCTGAAAGCAACTGCAGATTGTAATGCAGAGAAGTTGGTGGAGTAACTGGTATTGGTGACTGTTTTGCTGCTTCTGCCTTAAGACTGAGACCTGGCAAGTGTCTCTTCTGCTTAACTGCTGTTGGCATTTACCTTGTTCATCTCGATAATGTAGTGTTAAACCAAATAGTGAATTTGATGGTTAATATCAAGAAAAGTGGTGTAGTAAGCAGAAAGACTGCTCTTGCTTCAGTGTACTGTGACTTTATTTCTGAGCCCACTACTTTACATGCTGCAGTATGTAAAGTGTATCCCCACCAGCATGCTATAGTGTGTGGCTTGCTGCAGAGAGTGTTTTCTATTGCCCACATAGCTGTAGGCATAAGCTATTGCAGACGCCTCTGATGCACTCCTAACATAATAGACCTGATGACCCCGGGGCCTTGTTTAGCTCTGTTGAGGGTGAAGTACCATTTGCTGCCTATGTAAACTATATACATGACTGCTCCCCCCTCTGCATGTCAGACGGCTGCAGAGACCCTGCCTTTAATAGGCAAGGTTAGCAGGATAGAGTGTGGCACATGGGCTGAGTCTTCCTTTTTATAAATCGGTAACAATAGGGTGTTGACAGGCCTTGAAGCCTAGACAGGGTACGAGGGTCATCACGATAAGGCAGGATTAGTGTATATAATTTGCCAAATATGGGGCTAGGCACTAGATGTGTTTTTGTGCACATGGAAGATTATCTACAGTAGCTTTGTGGCATGCACCTTAGCTGCTGGCTATATTTATTAGCAAATTCACTGTTGCTTCCAGTGTAAAGAACTATATGCTAAGCAGGGAACATATGCAAAGAAGGTTTAGGCTTACATTTGGACTGAAGGATAGAAATGGAGTGTGCTATATATGTCTTTAAGTATAAATACTTTTCAGTGTACCGTATCTGTTTTTTCCCCTAAGATTTTCACTTGAGAGATTTTGTATGCATCTTCATTCTTTGTAAATAAAGCTGTTTCTAACTTAATTCCCTGGAGGGTATAGTTCTCCAGCCCAAAGATCAATGGTCAACAGAAAATATAAAGAGCCCCTAGATCAGATCTTTGACTGCTTTGTGGTAGATAGCTAAACTGCCCACCTTAAAACGTTAAGAGAACGATAAATGCTGTAAATTCTTGGCTGTGGGGAAGAAGAACTTGTTAACCCCAAAGTTACTGGAAAATGATATGGTCAAAATCTAACAACATTGCTGTGTTGTAAACTGTATGTGTTCCTTAAAAGAAAAACAAGAATATAAGGATTTAGCCAGTTCTTGCAAGTACTCTTCCAATCAGAACTTCACTGCCTGTGTTAATTTCCAATCTGGGGCAGAATTCAGACTTTTGATCTTCCAAGTGATACTATGCCAGTTGATGACCATTTGTACATATGCTTAAAAAATCAATATACATGTGGTTACTTTTTTCTTTCTGTTTACTTTAAGGTTCTATTTATTACTATGAGAGTTTCTTTAGAAAGCCAAGTGCCACAGCCCCTTTGTGCTTCCTTCCTCAGTACCTTGATAAGCTCACCCATTAAACAAAAGACCCAGTGTAAATAGAGTTTTGCAAGTCATTTGAGGATGCAGCAAAAAGGCATAATTGACTTTTTAGTCCATTTTTAGAACAAGCTCTCTCAAGACCTTTTTTCCCCCCTTAGAGGAACACTTCCCACTGCACTGGAAGTGACAAGACTGTATGCATTACTTTATTTTGATACTGACATTTAAACAATAAAATAAAGCCATTTAAAACAAATAGTGGTGCTTTAAGTGTCTGAGCTGTCAAGATATCAAATTATATAACTTGGAAAAATCTGAATTCATTGTTAATGGTATGCACTTAACACAAAGGGTCGCTGGAGTACTAACCAGATATATATTCAGCTACCATGTTGGAGCTAACAGGCTATATTCCTTTAGATAGAATTGACTATATTCACTTAAATGGACTTGACTCTGGTGCAATCACTGTATTCAAATGTCAAAAAAAAGAGAAAGAGGATGTCACGTAGGGTCACAAATTATGTTGGATTTTGACAGATTGTAGCCTTGCTTTACAAGAGCAGTAACATCTCATTTGTCACCGTTTGATCTGTAAGTGCGGGAATGAGAGCGGAAGGCCCTCCATCTCCACCGCAATTTAATCGCTCTGAGGCCAACAGTGGCAGCTAAAGCCACCTGCCCATGCACTGTACTGCTGATCTGTTTTAATTTAATCGTCCGTCAGCTGGGATGAAAGCATAAATCGTCTCTCTTTGATCTGCAAACGGTGGGGTTTTTTTTGTAAGGCATGGTGCAGAATCAGGGAGACAGTTTGCACATTTAGTGCAACATAGACAACACAGGTTTGAAAAGCTCCTAAGTGATATTTCACTGTAGTAGCAAAACCAAGAAGTTGCTCTTTTAGTAAATGGATAGGACACAGTGTAAGGTTTTTTTAAAAGCCTGTTGTAAGGGAAGTTATTGCTTTGTAATGTGTTCATTGTTTGAGTTTGAAAAGCCAGCCTCTATCCTTAAATAACTTCAACATCTTTAAAAGTCTGAAGAACCATAAATCACCTTGTTTACAAAGCAGGGGGTGGGGGTTAGAGTGGGGGGTGAGGGGATGGGAATAAGAAATTTTGTGAGCTGTGTATTGGGCATGTTATTTAGTTACATTATTGAACGTAAATGAAAAAGGGATAATATTTAAGAAAACAGAAATGAACCACAAAGTCCCTTCTCCAGTGGAAAATTTTGCCCATTCCTAATAATTGTTGGAACTTTCATATAAGGCCAAAATGTTATTTGCACATCAGATTTGGTTGTTAAGCAACCCCTGCTTCTGGCTGTACTAACTGAAATATTAACACCCTACCATGGAAAGAACCAGTGTGAATACAACTGAAAGTAAAATGGTGCCATTTGGACAAAATCTTTCTCATTATTATGTTTTGTTGCAGAGTAATTAGTGAGCAAAACCCTGATTTCTACATTGCACTTCTCCCTCTCAGCCCCTTCTCCCAACCCTTTACAGCTTCCTTTTTCAGGCTTGTGCTTTCCTAGGTGTCACACTTGGCCTCTGTCTAGAGGTACATCATTCATAATTTTGATGTCGTCCATTTGTGACAAGAACCATCTCCTTTAGCTCCTTGTCAATCCAAGCCAGGTCTTCCAGTGCTTCATTCTTTAAATCTGAAGTAACACAGTACTCCCAGTTCAAATTCCTGATTGCCAGTATGAAAATCAAAATGTCACAGACTTTCCCTGAAATTCGTACAAACTCAAGAGCTGTATGTATTCATGGTCATTTTTCTGACTGGGATTGGAGATGTGAACTGTCCAATGAGATCTTTGACTACCTTTCTGTAAGTGCTGAGACTGGACTGTGGTCAGATGCCAGAACTTGGAAGTTTCTTTCCTAGAAGCAAATGCAGTGTGTTTTCTTGACTTCTCAGCAAAGAACACAAACCACAGCTTGTAAGAATCCCCCCTTTTTGAGTGGCTAAACAACTTTTTATTTGCCAAACAAACCTGCAGAGTTCTATTTGAGAATGTTTTCCATCTCCATTATTTGTGGAAAGATTTTATTATTTGGCAAAGGATTCTGTCTTGGGGTAAAGAAATGTTTATGCCTTTTCTTGTAAAATTCCATTAAGCCTGTGCTGGAATACAAATAGTATTTGCCTTTGTCCTTCTTTTTCTTTGTCAGGCTGACAATATCATAAATAATTATGGAGTTGCTGTGGTCATGGAATGGGGAGGGAGAGAGAATCAGGCTGCTGTCTCCCAGTGCAGATACAGCTTATGGACCAGCTGAACCTTGACCACTTCGGGAGCACTAGTTTGGTCTAAAATATACAAACACGTTTTCTGGGAAAGGGAAAAAGAAAGAGGACAGAGAAAAAAAACTTAATCTTATCCCCAAAATTAACCTCTAGGACTGACCTAGCATGAGCTCACACAGTATAGGACCAAGGGCAGAGAAACTGACCAGACTATTCCCAACCCTACTAACTACCCATTGTTTCATCTCTAGAAGCTAAGGTAATGGAGATTAGTTGCTATCAGTCAGTGGTGTGCTGTTCTGAAGTTTAAGTTTTAAAAGGTTGCAAACAAAGCAACCTAAAGAGAAAAACTTCTGTAACTGCAAATATTACAAGTTGTTTTCTTTTTCTCAGTTTCAGAAATGCATCTGGAATGTTGTATGTGTACAGGCGATAAATAGCAAGAGGATATTAATTTGCGAAGTTGAGCATCATTTGTCTGATTTTCTGTATAAAGTCTGATGCAGGATAAAACAAAAATTAAGTTTGGATGAACTGTCACCATTTCTTATGTCTCCTAACTTCTGACTTACTGCCTTTGCAGACCAACCCTGCAGATGGCTATGCAAGGTTTGTAAGGTGTTTTAGTTGGAGTAATGAAGTGCGAAGACACGTGCTCCCTGTGTATTGTAAATGATGGTGACAGTTATCTTCAGTCATGTGTAGGTAATGATAACACAAATGGCAGTAAATGCCATACAGCCTTATACTGAACCATCATCTAATCAGTTCCAGGAGGGTTTATTTAAATATATTTAAATAAAAAGTGGTTTTAACTAGCAAAAGATGACGATTTAATTTTCAGACTAAATTTTTATCTGAGATAAAACTATTTTGCAAGTTTGAATAGGTTATTTTCTATTTCTACCAAATTCTAATCTCTGTGATGATGCTTAATGTGCATGGGGCATTGCTCCACTGAATTTATAATTGAGCTGATAAATTAGCTCTTAATTTTGGAGTACTGATAAACAAAGGCACTCTTTCTAATCCCATTGCAGCCACTGGCAACTCTGTCACTGAGCTACTGGATACAGGATGAACCTGTTAGTACTAAATCATAGCATCCTTAAAAGATATTTCCAACAAGTCTGACTGTTTAATTCCAGCTTTATGAAAGATGATGTCAGTCTAGTTTTATATCCCCTTTATACATCCAGGTTTTTCCCTCGTGCTACTTTGGGTTTTTTTATTAGCTTTTCTGTTGGAATTCTGAACTCCATTACACTACAGTCAGATAAGTACAAATATAAACCACACCATACTGTTATCAATATGGTCCTCTCTTAAAACTCCAGCACACACAATAAACATAGATAACTCCCTCCTGATAATGTCCTTGTATCTACTTAGACTAAGTAGTGTAATGAAAGTGAAGGCAAAGACACAAATGGTATACAACATATGATAGGTCTGTGGAAGGTGCAGTAACAACTAATGAGTGGAGAGAAAGCCATTCAAGAGCATTGCTAGTTATTTACAGGCTCTCGGTATCCATTTGTGTTGCATTTGTGATGTTTGTATTATTTTTGCCACAATGTTCATTCATACGCTCTATTCTTTCTGTGACAATGTCACTTTGACAACAGTCACCAGAAATCCTATCTGTTGCAAAAAACAGAAGCAGTATTAGAAGGATATGGTCATGATACCTTGATGACAAAATGATAGTATCCTTATCTTTATTTTTCTTCATATTTTAGTGATTTGTTTACAGCTTGAGACATCCGTTTTACATAGTCTTCTTTAATGTGAGTATAGTTCAGCATAAATGGTGAATTGTGGTGGCACTATTATATACTAAATTCTGTATAGGCATGTACGCCTGCACAGGTCAAAACATCTGCTTGCTACTTGCGACAAGATTAAAGATATAGTTTTTGATCTTTTAGTACTGTCTTTTATAGTATTGGGGAAAATGTCTTGTTCTATGGTATGAAGGGGATCATACAAGGATGCCAGAGAGAGACTCTTCATTAGGGACTGTAGCAACAGAACAAGGGGTAATGGGTTTAAACTTAAACAGGGGAAGTTTAGGTTAGATATAGGAAAGAAGTTTACTGTGAGGGTGATGAGTGGGTTGGATAAGTCAGATAACCCACTGGAGTGGGTTGCCCAAGGAAGTTGTGAATGCTCCATCCCTGACGGTGTTCAAGGCTGGGTTGGATGGAGTCTTGGGTGACATGGTTTAGTGGGAGGTGTCCCTGTCCATGGCAGGGGGTTGGAACTAGATGATCTTAAGGTCCTTTCCAACCCTAACTATTCTGTGATTCTGTGAGTTGGAGCAGAGAGTAGATACTCTGTGGAACCGCTTAAACCAGGTATTTATTTCTATGGTTACTTACTGTTGTGGAGGACAGGATTCAGTGACTTGAGTAGTTCAGTCTTGTGTATAAAAGGTCAGCTGTTTTATAGCTAGAAAGTCAGAGAAACTCTTCTTTACTGATAGTTAATGGTTTGTAGGGTGAACATACACACGTTTGCACACGTCTGCCACAGGGTATTGTGATTTACACATTCAGGAGGTCTCCAAGATGTAAATGGCAGTATTAAATATTTACCATAGATATATAGACTATGGTGGCAGGAAGTTTATTATGGGTACAAATAATTTTTCAGCCTTTCTGTTCTTAAGACAAAAGCAATAAACTGAGATATTATTTAATACGTAAAAGATGCAAACACAGCTTCACTGGGTTTCTAGGTTCATATTAAAGGAATAAATATTTCATCAGTAATACTAATTAAAGATTGGTCAAAGATTTATCCATGTCTTGTACTGCAAATACCTATCAGACCTGTCTAGGAAAAGTAACATTTGTAATACTGCTCAGTAGTTGAAAAAAATCCAACAACAATTTTCAGGAAGCCCACTTTACCTCACAATGATTGTTTTATTAATCTTTGCTTACTGAGGTGTTATCCAAGAATTCAGGAAACTGGTTTCAGGTAGAAAAAAATCAACAAGAATTAGTTTTTTTTTAAAGATAGATCTTTACAATGACAAATATTGTATCAGGGGAATACCGTTAGAAAAATACCACTTTACTAATTAATTTCCATGTAGATAATGGATATACACTAAGGAATGGAAATAGATAAATTTCTCAATAGGACCAGCAAAAATTAACTAGAGCCTAATGGTAATATCTTATGTCCTTTTTGATAACATCCGATTAAAAAAAAAAACAGAGCCTAGAATTAAATGTTTGTAGTGACAATTTCTGAATTAGAAACCTGGGATTTCCCTTATTTGATCAGGTTGAAAATCTGTCATTCTGATACGTTGCTTCCATTGGAGACCTAATAACTGATTCTTTCCAGACAAGCATTAAAGTAATTAACTTCGTTACTCAGATAATATTTGGGGAGTGGGTGAATATCTTCTTTACATATGTTCTTTAATTCTGTGGCAAATTGATAAGGCATATTCCACTCTTTTACCTACCTAGTCTTAGTTCTGGTCATTTCTTCTGCAAGTGGTTTAAGTCTACCTGGCTACTTGACTGCAGTATTTGGCATCACAGGTAGTAGCTTGGAAGAAAGCTGCAAGTGCTGTTTCAATGTCTTCTTATATATGTGTTTGATTTCTTTTGTATGTATTGGTTTTCTGCCTCAGACCTAAGATTGTTTTAGTATAAACTTTTTTTTTTTTTTAATTTTAGAACCAGAATAGTAAACATAATGGCTAAAGACATTTCTAGCAGTGAGAGTGGGTTTTGGTTTTGGTATTTTATTGTTTTTCCATACTAGTGATAATTCTCTAGTTTTAATAAGTGCAATACAACCACACTGTGGTTGATACATTAATGAAGAATTTGGTTTTGAAAATTCCTTCAAGAAATTTTATCTATCAGATCAGTTCTGGAATTTATCTAAAAGGAAGTTACTCTTCTTGGTTCTGGGGAAGAAGATTCAGAAGCTATGTAAAGCCTCTATGTCTCAATGGTTTTATTCAGAGTATACTCATTTGGTACTGTTTTCTTAAATGAAAATACCGAATAGCTGTTAGTTTGAACCGTGTCTTTAGTTACCTACAGAAACTAGGTACCTGTATGTGTTCACCATACACTGTCTCACCTGCTTTCTGTTACTTACCAGGTACATTAAAATTCACATTTGAATTTCAAATGCACTAAATAAACCATTTCTTTAAGATAAATAGCTGATTTTGTTTCTCTCATTTTATATTAATATTAGTATTATGGGGTCTTCTGTACCTTTGCCTTACTTCCTGACTATCTGATAATTGTGTTGGCAGAGTATACCTAGGGTCATCTTGTTTAGCTTATCTGCAGAAGAGAAAGAGTGGCAAATAATAAGGGAAAGCAGCAATAAAATAGTGGAGGAAAAAAAATGAAAAGATTTAATCTTTGACCAATTTGAAACATATCCTAGAGAATCCATGAAGAAAAAGATAAAGTGTGACTATGAGCAAGTTAACTAAACACATTACAGTGTGTGAGAGCAAATGGAGTTAGTCTATTGTACATGTTTAATTTCCTATTAGTCTCTGGCGTTTACTACTCTGGTCTGAGTTGGAGCATCTGTAAATTCAGTTAAATACAGTGCATTGTCTAAACATATCACAGTTCCAATCAGTCACCCGGCCTGCTGATAAGAAGCTTCTTGTATTATTGAATCTACAATAGGGAGGCTCTGCAGGCACAAAGATAACAGCTAGGTATTTCACTTTAAGTATGAGAAAAAAAGTGACTTGCCTTTGCTGCTACAGCTCTGACATTTATTACTACTCCCTGATTTGTTTTATACTATTGATGTGAATTTGGTTTCAGGTGCTTTATATCTCTTCTTATTCCCTAACTTAAGACCTCTATCTGGAAAACAGTAACGGGAAAAAAAAGTAAACCAAAATCAACTTTCATGGTATTACATAGATAGCAACAACTTGAGCACTTTCTAGTGCTTTAAGAATGTCTTAACTGCTTTCATCTCTAAAGAATGAAACAGGCATTTGTTTTCTCCTTCACCATTTTGTCCCTTTTGAATAAGGGAATTTCAGCGATGTTGCTTCAATAATACAGTTACTCTGGAGGAGGTGTGAATCTGGCTGTAATAGTTGGGGGGAGGGCGCATGTCACACCTTTCATATGTTTTAATAGACAAAAAATGAGGCACCTTTTCATAGAGACCTTCAGTTTGAATGAAAATAATAAGCAAGTTCTAGCAGTCGGTATAAATGCAGATGTAAATACTACAGCAGCATGTCCAGTGAATGTGTGTTACATAGAGAAAGACTGTGGATAAATATGGGATTGGTAGTGACTGTCTTTCAGGGCCCGTTATATTTCTCAATTTAGCAATGCCTTTCTAGTCATAAAATTTTGGCAAACTTTGTGTTTTTAGGCTAAAAATTCTTCTGCTCAATATACTACTACAAATTGTTTCATTTTTTCAAGTTTTGGTGATTGTCTTGATAAGTATTAGTAAAAAATAGAATTTTTAAAATACAAAATGGTTAAGACATTTTTTATAAAACCTCATGCTTTAGTGCAAATAGCTGGGATTACGGAGGCACTGGTGGTTGTCAAGCATGTGCCTCTTGCTGTTGGTTCTGTTTTGGCCAACACTGTTGTCCAATTTAATATGACTTTGAACAAAAATATATTGTTCAATGAGTATAACTCATATACCTTCTTTCCCATAGCATATATATATGTATTAACTGGTAAGCTGTATTATGTTTAAAATTTAGCAATTCTGATCCTGAAATGTCATGGAAGACAGTTTTCCATTGTTTCTGTTCCTAGAAATATGCCTGTTTTATAGTATAGTTAGTATATTTGATATTCTTAATTCATTGGTGAGTTTATAGGTTTTATTTCTGGTTTAATAATTATGTCTGTGCTCCCTCCTGGCTTCTTGTGCCCCTCTTCACTGGCAGAGCATGAGAGATGGCAAAGTCCTTGGTCAGGGTAGTCATGACTTAGCAACAACTAAGATATTGATGTGTTATCAACATTATCCTCACACTAAAGCTAAAACAGCACTGTACCAGCTACTAGGAAGGAAATTAACTCTATCCCAGCCGAAACCAGGGCAAATACATTTCCGAGAGGCTACCATTACTTGTTCAGTAGCTTTGCAATAGTTTATGAACTCAAAATAATTAGTTTTCTAAGGCTTCTTTTGTTGTACACACATGTTGAATTGCAGCTATATTTCTTGAAGTAGCTTCTCTGAATTTCTTCTGTCTGAGCCGTCAATTATAACAAAGTTTTATTTCTGCTGCTTTGTGAGTGATAACTGCATAAAAAGTTCAGTTCACTACTCAATGCTACATAAATAAAACTCCTAAATAAAGTACCCCAAAGATCAAATTAACCCCAAATCCCTCAGCATGATCCATCGTAAAGGCAAAAACAAAAAAATAAAAAGCTGGTATTCACTTATGTCTTTTGAACCATTTCCTTCTGGATTATGGGGACTTCAGTCAATTCCTTGTCTCTGTTTCTGTTAGTCCCTCATCCTCTGAGGACTGAGTACCCTAAAGATAGTGGCCTGACTATTAAAAGACTGAGGCAAAGGCAATATTAAGTACCTCAGCTGTTTCTTCATCCTTGCTCTCTAGATTTCCCCTGCCATCAACTGAAAGGCTTCCAAAGGAAGTCATCCACTGTAGAGAGGCAGCTGCAGTAACACCTATCCTGAAGGACAGAAGGGATATGAAGGACTCATTTGTAGTAGGGAAGAAGAATGGAGAAAAGCTTCTTCCTGGGCATTTAAAAAGTAAATGTCTGTGGTACTGCAGCTTTTTGCCTCCCTTGCTTTAAAAGCAAATGCTTGCAATTACTGCAAGATTTTTTGGTTTGTAGTAGGGATTATTTGCAAAGCTAGTGTTGGTTTGTGTTTGTAAGATCGCAATGCTGGGCTTTATTGTTTCTGATATGGTGAGCATCAAAGGTATGGCTAACTTGACAGGCTAGCACATCTGTTCGTAGCACTGAAGATACACCTATGTACAAACAATGCTTCATGCAGCTAAAGATAGACATAATAAGAAGAAATCAGCTAAAGGAGATGGCAGGTTGGAAAACTGTGAAGGGAAAAGGGCTACTAGTTGCTGATAAAAACAAAGGTAAGGGTGGTGATTAGACTGGAAAAACAGTATGTACATACATCTTGGAATATAAAATTGCTCCCACTAGACAAAAATTCAAGGTGTTGCCATGCCTTTAGAAAAAAAAGCTTCTTTTTGTAGAAAAAGATGTATATTACTTCTGTACATGGATGTGGCCTCCAGTGCATGCCTGTAGTGATCCACAGGGATCCCTATACTAGTGAGGTCTGCAGGGACCAAGGAGAGTTTATGCATTTACACGAAGTGAAGGTTAAAAATGCCAGGGAAAGCCTAGGTTGATATTCATTTAATGAGAGTTAATGAAAGACAAATTTCTGAGTAGCTAGAATTCAGGAGGTAGAAAGTATCGTGAATTGAGAGTGCCCCAACATGAAATATTCTAATCTAGCAAAGCCTAAGTTGATTAGAACACGGTTTAATACAAAACCACAAAATGTCCAGCTTGTCAGTGAGGATTAGTAATATTGAAATGTATTTGTCATCACATTTTTCTTAGTATTTACAAAAGAAAGCTACCAGAACAATTGTAGAGGTTGGAAAAGAACTACTTCAGTAAAGGTTCATCAGTGTAAATACTCGATTTTATAATTACTCTGCTTGTTTTCAGTGTATTTTCAGCTCAGTTGTTACTCCTTTAGCTTAGATCTTTGTATTAAGATGGACTAGTTGCACTTCAGGTTAATTTGGTGTTGTCTTAAGAAGAAATGTAGGTTCAGCAGTGGTTCACATAATGGAAATCAAATATTGCAGTTCCTGCCCAGCCCATTTGGAGTCTGTCCACATCACCAAGCCAGCATCCAGGTTGGCATAGCTTGAAATACCATCATTGTCCGTGCCAGGATTTCATTATGCAGCGTGTTAAATGTTGGTGACAAACGTATGTCAGGATGGTTTGGAAAGCTTGTGCAATTTCAGTCTGGACTGGCCTCCAGCTTCTTTCATCAGGTAACTCCTAAATTTTCAGAAACATCTCTGTATTTGGCCTTGCTACTGCAGTTGTCCCTGGCTGAAAGCAATAGAATGGGACAGTCTTTTTCCTGAGGCTCTTAAAAATGAGAACGTCTGTGTCATACAGATACATGCTGAGGCTTGATCCGGAGAAAAACACACTGCTCTACCACTCACTTCTATACGGGTACTCCAAATGGTGACAAAGATAACTGTTGACACAACCTTGATGCAAGCGTTGAACCATCACTGAAGTCAAACTGGTATACAGAACCTTCTCTAGTGTCTTCTTTGCCATGGCAAAATGGAATAGTACCAGTCTCTGTGCTTTGGCCCAATTCAGAGGTGAATGTTATGTGTTACAATTTTTCATTGAACATTTCATATGGCATCAGTGCATTTGCAATGAAAATGCAGCTACTCATTTTTCCCTCTAAATGGTGACCACTTTTTACTAGCTCATAAGCAGCATAACCTGGAAAATACTTTGAATAATTGGTTTTTAAAACACATTTTTGTGAGAACACAGCTAATTGTGAGGGTACAAGAAGGAAGGAATTTTTTTACCTTTTTCCTTTCTTAAGCAAATCAAAGGTCTAAAAGGGTAGACTTCTTGTCTTTTACAGGGTAGTATGTGTGAGCTAAATAACCAGTTTTTCTTCAGTTAATATAGCTTTTTTTGCTTTTTTAAAGCCCAAGATCTCTTCCCTAGTAGACAGCCTGTAACTACGTATTAGCAGTTGTGGGAAGGTTAAATTGCTGTTTCATAGATTAGGATTTGTTAACAGATGTGGTTATTGGTACTGTGTGCTTTCCTAATCCCTCTTCGGTATTGGTGCATCTCCAACCCTACCAGTTTAATTAACATTGAAATTCTCATATTATTTTGGTGTGCTGATTACAGGCAAAGACTAAGTGGAAGTCAGTTCAGCATCCCAAGAGACTTCAGTGTTAACAATGCAGAAGGAGGTTTTTTTTCCTTTTGCTTCCCCTTCATGAACTCCAGATAAGCAGGAGGCCTCAGTTAGATTTTATTACTATCATGCACTCTTCATGGTCATCTTTTAATATTTGAAAGGATCATTTGTTAACTGGAAATGGTCAATTTTTTTTCCCTTTGGCTTTTGAAATATAATTTTCAATTTTTAATTTGATTCATTTAGATGAAATCATTAATCAGGGTTGAAACTGAGTTAATTTTCTGGAAAATAAATGAGGTTGTTAGAGTGAATGTTATTAAGTGGGCTCTTTGCAAGAAAGAAATAATAGCTGAAAATATGGAAGACTTTGAGAACTATAGCAGTTGAGGGATAAAAAACAGAAAGTTTTTTTTTTCCCTTAGCTAAGTGCAGTAATTTTTTAAAGGAAGCTAGGCATAGGAGGGATATTTCAGACCTATATTAAACTAAGAGTTACACAGTAAATACTCTTATTAAATATATATGTGACTTTAAAAGCTACAAAGACAATATGGATAGTGATTTTTAAAAATGCTCTTACACATTATCAAACAGTGTTTTTTCTAAAGGTTAATATTTACTATTCTAAGCAATACCCATGTGGTTTTTGAGAAAGAGAATATTCTTAGTAATTCAGCAGAAGTACAGCCATCCAGTTAGAAAGCTTCAGTAGACAGGGAGAGGAGACCAGTAAACCTTCATCTTTCTTCAGCTTGACCCAAATTCAGGTACTGGCCTTGAGATGGTTCTGTTTGCTTACTCTCTGGAGTTTGCTGCATGGTACAAAGTGATTAAGATAGCCAGCAAAATCTCTTTGAAACACAAACCAAAGAAGAAGGGATTGAACCAGACAGGCAACATGCTAAATTTACCATTCACGTTTATTTCAGTTAACTACAAAATTTGTATCCTAACGTTACCTATTTTCTGATAATCTTCTCTTTAAACCAGTGTTTTTTCTTCTTTCCCCCAGGAGATAGGGCTGCTCCTCTGTTCTGATAGGAAAGAATTTTTCCCTTCAAGTGTTCCAGTCTTTGCTCAAGACTTATCATAATACTAAGCACTTAGTGTCCTTAAGGCAAAACTTTTGATGGAGCACTACAACTCTGTTTAGATTTTCTTTCAGTGCCCATGTTCTCATTAAGGGCTATTTCAAACTCCATTGGTGTGAATGAGTAGTAGAAATTGTGTCTTATCCAAGAAGATACTTCTTCATAGGTGTTTTTTAATGGTCATGTCTAACAAGGTGTTAAATGCTCTCAGCTACTTTTAGCTGCAGAGGGAAACAGGAGAAGGTGCCATGTTAAAAAGAATTCTCAAATGGGGAGAGGTGCAAAAGTTCTGTGGTGGAACAGGAGGTCACATGGAAATGATTCTGGATTGTGGTTGCTTTCCTTTTGTGATGTACCTTTCCATGATAAGAGACACAGTAATAATCTAACTTGAGTTAATCCTGTGAAAACTAAAATCTCAGGGAGCACAAGAGTTCAGTTTTCCTTTCCTTTTAAAAGGACAAACAGCAGCAGCCAGATCGGAACCCTGATAGACATGAAAGTTGAGTTTGTACATCCTCTCTAGTAGCAATGTCGACTAAAGACATGATAACTAAATTACAGGCTTTTAAATACCTAAAATAGTATTTGACAGATGGTTATTTTGAGGTAGAGCAGAACAAATGTTGATACACCATTTCATTTTCATTTATATCATTGTGATTTAATGAATCACTGTGATGTAACAGCCACAAGTGAATAGAATATAGCATGTTAATCCAAAATGGCATCTTCAATGGTATAAATACTCCTGGGCAATGTTAGCTGCTTTTGAGCTACTTGAAGCAAGTGCCTATTCTAGGAGTGGCAAAAATACCTCTCTTCTGGAATAAGAGAAGGTCCTGAAGTCTCTCAACATGATTAAGATCAGTCAGTTGTCATCAATTAGTCAATTTCAATTAGTTACTGCTAATGGGTTCTGTATCCAGACTATGTTATAGACCCTACATGCTAATAGGAACAGATTAATGGCTTGGTCAGGGAGGTCAGAGACCCCAGTTCTTAATAATATAATTTATTATTAAGAATAGTAGATTTTTGGTAGTATTATGTGGATGCTATGAGGGTATGAAGGAGTCCTGCTCATAGTCCTGTTCCTTTGTATTTTATAGGCTTTTAAAACTGCTGTAAGTAGCAGAAGCAGGATCAAGCCGGTGGTGTGCCATGAATTTGTTTTCAGATCTAGCCTGCATACATACTTTTGGGTTTAATAGCATAGTTTCCAATATGCAGAAGCTATTTCTTATAGGTTATATTTACACAACTTCTTAAAGTCACTCAAGTTTTAAATTATATTTTAAAATGTTCATGTTGAAAAAAACAGTTGTTGTTTCTGCATGTCTTTTAATATTTCAGAAGTTGGTTCTTTTGAACCTAATCGAACTATTTCCCAAACCCAAACCCCCTTTTCTGTGGTGTAAGAAGACCTTCTTTCTCCAGCTTCCTTTTCTGTTTTCTTCATTGTTCGTTCCTGTCCAGCTTCCTATTTTCTTCCAGTGTTTTGTGGTGTCTTTGGGCGCAGCCATTTGTAATCCTTTCTTTAAGAAGTTCCTTAGAAGGAAGATTGCGTTACATTTCTTATTTCCAATATGTGAACAGACATTTTGGCATGCAGATTCTGCCCTCACATTTACTGAAGGGTAACCTTGAGTGTATATCTCATGACAGTGTTAAGAAAGTCATTACTTCATTACATACTGACTCACATTAGAAGTCTTTCCAGTTGGGAAAGGCTGTTTTGCTGCCGTATGCTGTGTTACTGAGTCTCTTCTCAAACTGTGCCATTAAAACTCCTTAATAATGAGGAACTTGCTATCTAGAGCTGCCCAAAACTTTAGATGAACAGTAGTGAACAGCAGTATTGGGCCTCTGAAGATGATGAATCTAGAAGCGGTATTAAGCGATAATGTGTTCAGCATAGATTTCCATTGTATTGAAGAATGACACCAAGTAGAGAACACCTTGAGGGGGAAACCTCCATACCTGAAACCCCTCAAGGGTTTTTGAAAAATGCCCACTCCTTACTCCCACTTATCTTCCCTTTAAACCCATGCTTCTCATTTTTTAATAGCAAGCGTCTGTATTAGTTGTGCCTTCCTCTTGAGCTGAACAAGATGTTCTACTTCTTTAGTACCCTCCTGATGTGGACAGATCAATAATATGAGACCAGGAGATAATTTTTATATGAGTGGATTTTGAACCCAGTGTTACACGGTAGGAATACCTGTGCCCTGAGCCACTGCTCATGTGGTTCTCTACCTGGCCAACTACAGCTGGTAGGGAAACAAAGTATTTTAGGAGGTGGATGGTTAATTTCCTTTTCTCCAAAGATATATTTTATGTAAGCTTTTAAAAACATAACACATTTTTGCAGTCACTAGACAGTAAGTAGGTGTCTGATGAAACAAATTTCGTGTCTAAAATCTAACACAAGGGAAATACATGTACACGTACAAGCTTTCTTTCATGTCTCCTTCTTGTGCATCAACCAGTGCTAGGAATTGGACATTCACCAAATAGGATGCCACTGAATGAAACATCAATCCAGGTTTGGCCCAAGTCACTCTGCACACAGATGTAAACATATGCCACTGACTGCAAAAAATTTAGTGCATTTGCTGTTTGGATAAGGAAGCTGAAGCTGTGGTTCACATGCTTTTGAATGGAACACACTGGGATAGGATAACATCTGTCCTGCGAGTGTGGCTATTGATAGTAACATGGGTTACTGCTTAGCAGTGTTATCTTAGCAGTTGTCAAAAGTTTAAGAGTACACAAATAAAAAGGAATTAAAATGACCATTTTTAAGGGACTTTGGAAGCTTTTAAAGAAAACAAGGTTTTGTGAGTGCAATAGTCCTGCTTCGAGTTTCTTATTTAAAGCTAAGCTTACTAGTTTAATTTTAATCCCTTTCAAATGCCTTGGTCATGCTTTGAAGATAGAAAACCGCCCCCTCAAGCTCTGAAGCTGAGCAGTGAACCTTTTTGTTCCCACAAGCCAAAAATAAAGTGTTCACATGAGCTCATTTACAGAGAGAAGAGTTGGCAGCCTTATCAGGAGAGGAGAAAAGAGCTCTGAAGATGAAAAGCTATCACTATGACAGAAGTCTTTATTAGGTTGGGCAGTAATGGAACGTGGTGTACATGGGATAAAGTGACAACTACCTAGAGCATTTAGGGGAAAACAGAGGAGTAATAGTGTTTCATGTTGTTCTTAGGCTGGGCTCTTTGGTGATCCCTCTGGCCCAGGGGTGTTTGAAATGTGTAGGTGTTTGGGTGGAAAAGGGGACTACGTAAACAGCATACTATGTCAGCTTTGCTTGGTGTTTGAGCCTCTGCTCATCACATAAAGACTGAGTCAGAAAAAGGGAAAAGAAAGCTGAGTCATTAGGTAGTTTCATAATTACTCAGCATTACCTGTTGTGCCAACCTGCTACTATAGAGCTTGGTAGGAGACAGACTTCAATTGAAAATCCCTTTAGCCAGTTTCACACATATGTCAAATCCTATTCAGAGTAAGTATATCCATTGTTGAAATTCAGGTTTCTCAGGATCATTTTCTTCTATAATAAAGATGCTAAAGGTATAATTACATTAAAATAATACTTTAATATATTATATATAGTATATATAAAATATAATCAGCATGAAAGTAAAATGTGATTTTTTTAGCTTGCTTTACTGAGTTATTTCATCTGCATTTAGCCCGAGCTGGCACTTTTCTATCAGTTCCCCCAACAAAATCTCTATGTTGTTGTTGCAAGTTTTGTTTGCAGTGGTTAAAAAGACTTTGTACAAAAAATATCTGAACACTCAAGTCCTTTGAAGTTTGTGGAATTTCTCTTGTTCACTTTTCTTTCTGTGGATTGGGACAGTAGCATGTGATAAGTGCTGTGTAACCAGCAGGTAGGCCCTCTGATGTCTTCTTACCTTACGGTGAGCAAGATTGTGAAATTCCTATAGCACATCTCAAGTCTTTGACAGGGATGTGTGAACATCCCATTTAGTGTAGTGGGCAGTAGTATTGTATGGACCGGTCTCATACCAGTGTCGTTAACTGACTGTGTGCTCTGCGTCACTCGGACTGAGAGGGGTAAAATGGCAGTTACAACCAATGCCTGCAAAAACCATGCCATGCCTGGGAAACAGCTTGTTACGTGGATATCTGTTCCCAGCTGTACATCCATCCATCCATAAACAGAGGAAGGGTGCCCTGAAAGCCACTTCACTTTAGTAACCACTGATTACAGTTTGGAAATACAGTCTATAACTGCGTCTGGTCTTATCCCTTTTTAGACTTATTCCTGACTTCAAAATGATGTGATAATACTGTTTCAGGGGCTTAAGGAGTTGTAATTTGTGCAGAGGTCTTTATTTGATCATTGTGCATTTATTTTACCTAGGAATTTTTCCTGGTAGGCTTTTTCAGTGCAGAGGACTCTTTTTCATCCAGCTGAATGCAGCAGCAAAATTTCTGCTGACCTTAATAGGAATAGGACTGGAAGTTATCATCATCATATAAAATATCAGCTTTATATTGAGAATAAACAGTCTAATTTCATTGATCTTTCCCCTCTCATTGACAATGTATATGTGTTTTTGTTGTTTTTACTTCAGAAGTTTTCATATTTCTTAGATTTCCTTCTTCATTAAGTATTCTGTCTTGCTAGCTCAAGATTAAAGTCACAGCAGTATTTTGTAGGTAGCAATGTCTTTACAGCCCAAACCCATTAGAATTAGTGGTACTTTAGCTAAAAGAAAAAATAGATAGCTAATTGTTTCTGTGGTTCTTCTAAATTTCACAGCTGCTATGAAATACAAGTAGAGACCTGCATTGCCTTTATAGGCATCTCTGCCCCCCAGTAAAAACAAAAAGGCTTTACTTCAGGTTTTGAATTGCCTTCTTTTAATGCTTTAAACAATAGAGTCATTTCTTCATTTAATTAAACCAGTAAAAGTTGTGCCTCAACCATACAGATTGACAGAGGACTGTAATTGATTTGGCTCATTTCTTTTTTTTTATCACAATTAACAATAAAATGCAGTGCATTTTGCAGAGAAATAACAGAAAAAACAATGAAAAAGAAAGATAAATGGCAATATTACTGCTTACATTAATTAGGAGGGTATGTTGAATAATACTCATGCTGGAAGAAGTCTGTAATTGGGATTTTAGTGTTGTGGGGGTTTCACTCGGAGTTTTCTCTGTGTAAGGACTGCAGGCATTTTGTACATCAAGAAAACTGTAAAGCCACCTGATTTTAATAACAGATCTTTGTGCAATGGAATATGCCACTTATGTTTAAGTGTGTCCCCAGGTAAAACGTTCCTTAATAGAGTGTGATGGAACACCTTCTCTTGAATACAGGCTTACCTGTTTTTTCACGGACTGTTTTAAAATCCCATATTTGGGTGGGAAGAAAACACTGATCCTACATCCAAATCAAATTTTCGAAGTTTTGTTAACATTTGCATATAAAACCTGGGTTTATATATAAAAACTGAAAAGGGGGGAGGACACATCCACAAACCAGGTGACTCCTTTTTTAAATGGATTTTTTTCACTTTTACAATAGTTTTGCTCCTTTTTTCAGTGCTTACTTTCATACAAAAGAGTGTTTACTCTGGTTCTTCACATGGATAAAGTAAATGGAAACCAACACTAAATAATCCACCATGGTTGGGGGTTTTGTGGTATCTGTTGATGACTGAAATTCTTTGTCTCTCTGTACCTATTCTCAGTGGAGGAATTACTAGCTCAACCATTGATCTTTGCCATTGACAGGATGGACTGTGTTGCAGTTGCATGTAATAAGAGACGTTTTCTGTTCTAATTTCTAAAGTGACTTTTACACCTTTTAGAATCAAATCATATGCATTGACCAGTGTTGGCATGATACTTTTGGAATCACTGTTCATTTTCTGATGCATGACATGTGAGAGCTATCTAGAAAGCTTCTGATTTTGGCCAGCTCAGTAGCAACAGTCCGAGATGAACAGGTAGTACCAGTTCACTTCATTATGAGTTGTACTGGTCCATGTAACTGAAGTTGAACTTTTTTTCTGTCTATGTATAGGCAGGATTTCTTTACTGATACTTCAGACCTTATGTGCATAATACTTACGCTGTTTGTTTGTTTAATGCTGTTAAGTGCATTTGTGATAGAAACATGTATTTTCAATTTCCCTTTAAAGGAAAATGGAAAAGCTCAGCACGTAGAGCCTTTCTTAAGCATATGCTGCCAAAGGAGGATTTTCATTAGATGAATTCTGCCCTCTGTTTCTTAAATAAGATTGAAGAGCTGCTCTGGCTGTTAAGTATGGTATCCAACACTTGACATCCCAGTCTGTTTAGTTCCCTGTGACAGCCGCATGGAGTTTTGACAAGGTACAGTGGTACAGCATATTCCATGGCTTAAGAAATGTAGAGAGTGCCTTTATATTTAGTACAGGGGTTCAGGTTAGATATAACCTGAGGGTGGGGGGCGCTGGCACAGGGGGCCCAGAGA
Source organism: Melopsittacus undulatus (assembly GCF_012275295.1). Lineage (NCBI taxonomy): Eukaryota > Metazoa > Chordata > Aves > Psittaciformes > Psittaculidae > Melopsittacus > Melopsittacus undulatus. The sequence continues at coordinate 103,824,501 of NC_047529.1, read as the reverse complement.
AGCTGTGTCTGCCACATTCCTGGCAGTGTTCAAGGCCAGGTTGGACAGGGCTTGGAGCAACCTGCACTAGTGGAAGGTGTCCCCACCCATGGCAGAGGGTTGGAACTGGATGAGCTTCAAGCTCCTTTACAACCCAAATAATTCTATGGTTAAAATGCATTCCTCCTCAGAGTACAAGCAATAGAATGTGACAAAACCCAAGCATATGAAGTTCTTTTTTACTCTATCTTACATATTTATGTAACTAGGAGAATTTTCCCATATTTTAATTATATCATTTTAAAAATTAAGTCCATGTACAGGATTTTTAACTGTATGTTAACGCAGTTTTGTGGAAGTGGCTTTGAATGAAAAGTGGACCACATCATTCTGGATGTAGGGATGGTACCAATCAAAATCACAGAACTCTGACTCTGAATTTATATAAACTTTTATAGAGTTTGTGTAATCTTTGGTTAGTAGAAGTTGTAAGTTGTACTAAAATTCACTCTGAATATGAAGAGGACTGGACAAATACTAGATTCTCAATTTAAATTTGGCATTATGTTCTCATTTTTGCTTTTTGCTCATCATCTTAATTTAAAGGTCCAGTTGTATCTAAAACTCTGCTGTGCTGATGTATTTAGGATATCTGACAAAGTTTCCTATAGATCTATTGAAGTTCCTATTCAACTTGCTTAACTGCAAGTTCACCTAGTTTCAAGAAATATGTAAGTTCCATCCCTGAGAGAGCAACAGACCCCACATGATCTTGGCACAAAGCAGAGAAGTTTAGTCCACTTCCATGCATCGTGGATGGTTTGAAAAGATCACTGAGCAATATAAAAGGAAAGGCACAAGCTGGAGAGAATAATAAAAAGGTATCAATCCACCGTACCACACCATCTCCGACACAAGGGCATGACAAGTTGAAAATAACTTAACTCTGTAAAATGGGGAAAAGGCAGTAAAAAATGAATTGTGTTACTGTTTCTAAAACCTGCCTCAATTCAAGAAACAAATGCTCCTGAGCCATTGCCAAGGTGTATGATGTTCACATAAATCTCCCTTGTCAACGAATGGGAAACATGTAAAACCTTATGCAACAGTAACAGAAAATATCAGCTTTAAGACCATTGAGATATCCCTGATTAAAAAAGGTCCTATCTCCAGTCCCAAAGGCCTTCCTCATAGGTTCCATCCTCAGTGCCATCTGTTTTGATTTTCTCCAATAAATGATATGGCTGACTATTACGAGAAAACATTTTGACGCTTCCTATGACGCACAGTTTTGCTGGATGTAAGCAGACTTACAGGTGTGTTCTTCAATGGCTAGTTCCTTTCTTTTCTCCAGATTAACCAGGTTACAGCTTCAAGAAAAAATGCTTGAATCAGTTTCCTTTTAAATGCCAGCAAGATCTTATTCCTGCTATGTCATTACAGTAATGTAGAAAGCAGTGTTTTCTTGTTCAGAACTCTCTGCATGTTTTTGTGCCATTTTTTCTGAGTATCTAGCACAGATTAAAGTTAGTAAAAAAACTAAACCTTGAATGTCTGAAAATGGATCCAAATTTGACCTCAGGGTTAAAATACCTTCTGGAACAAAAAAAGCACATTGCAGGGAGGTTCTGATCCGAAGAGAAACTTGTAAGGTCAAAGAGAGAGGAAAAGAGGAAGGAACAGGCTGGGTTTTCTTAAAGCCCAAAGTATAAATTTGGTTCCATGGGACTAAGCTGAAGATACTGGGATAGGCAAAATCTAAATGCTGAAAACTGAACCTCACAGAGACTTCATCTGCCAGCAGCAATCAAGACCTTTACTTCTTTGTGCTCAGTTTTCCTGCATTTGTATTGAAGTATAGTCTGTGTAAGGATAAAAGAATGAGAAAGGAATTTCATCTCTTAGCTTTTATTAATCATTAAGCAGTGCAGTGTAGTTTGAGTTACACTGTGATGTCCCAAGCACATGCAGCCTTTGGTGAGCATTCTCTCAAGAGTTCCTGCTGGGAAAAGAGAAGCAGACTTGCTGCAGCACATTATGTGTGGATCATGTCATCTCCTTTTCCTTTAAGCCTGTGTCTGCTTTCCTGATCACAGAGGTGACAGCAATTCCATTTTTCATGGGGAACTCACAGGATCCAGGGAACTTACCTATATTCAAGAACAGTTTCAGGGCCCTTTGTATCCAGTTAAGAAGTTGAAACGTGTATCTGTTTCTATTTTGCTGTCTTTGATCAAATCAAGAATAGCTGATTAGTAATAAAACCAAATTCTGTGTATCTTCCCTTTAGAGATATAGTTTAATTTAGGTACATACTCCTTTAGATATATAGTTTCATAATCTGACTAAAGAAGTCTTAAAACTGAATGATGATTATGCTAAGAGCATTTCTCATACTCTTGGCAATAGTATAAATAACTTTAATGTGTTTTGTTTTCACTGTGCATTAATATTTTAGTCTGATTGTCCCCTTTTGACCTAAGAATTTTCATGTCTTTAATATCATAACAAATGTATAGAAATGTTTCAAGTAAAATGTCATGTGAAATAGGCTGTATACTTCATATAGACAGGAAATGTATATAAAAAAGAAAAGATAGTGACCTTAAAATTGCAAAATAATGGTAGGAAAACTTCTGTTGAAATTATTGCAGCTGAAGGCAAAATAATAGAATCCTCATTAATCCAAAATTATTACTGTTTCAATCAAAAAAAAAAGGGGGGGAGGAACCCAGCTAAAAGCATGCCCTGTTCAAATACTGCTGGGGGAACATAGATGAAAGGGCACTACACATTTCATGGAAGGGAACGTTGGAAAAGGTGCTTTGTAATATATCCAAGGCTCTTTCTACTAGAAATTTCAAGTTTCTGATGAAGATTAAATAGAATTTGATTATTACTGAATTTTGTGGTGAGCTGGTATGGTAAGTCTCTTCTCATATTGAGAATATGATGATGCTGAGAGACTTGGATGTTGCAGTGGATGTCACACAGTTTTGAATTTACTTGTAAGTACACTTCATGATTAAGCTGCTCAGAAACTATCCTTGTTGAGGGGATTATTTGCATTGGTTTGGTTTGTGGGTGCTAGTTATAAACACCCTGAAATATTTCTCTAGGTTTCTGTTTGTGGGTTTGTTTCGTTAGGATATTTGGTACATAATCTGTCATAATTCTACCCGGTTAATTCTGCTTTTGTTTTATGTTCATGTAGTGCCTTGATGTCATTTGAACTGGATGTCACAGTCAGTAGGGTGAATTCCAATTAGAAATATATGATTCTGTGTGTAGAAGGAAGAATAAGTCCAATGTATGTGTGTACTGGGGGGAGGAGAACTTTGGGAAAGAGCTAGAAAGCAAGACTTTGAAAGCAACACAGTACTGAGAAAGAATGCAAAGTCTGTGAAAGTGCATTGTTTGCTCTTCCTGCCTTTAGAAGTAACTTTGGAGAAATGAAGAGACCTCAGCAGAATTGTGCTAAGTTTTCAGTGCATTGTCTGAGGAGACCTTGGTCTCCTGTTTTGCTAATTTTACATAGACTATGCTTGTCAGGAATTATTGCCTTAAAACTAAATATTAAAAAAAGAAAATACTGCAGCTGTTAAAAAAGTTCTATATGAAAATAGTTTCTAGAGATGAGGAAATTTTATGCTTTTATTTCCTCTTTTAAATAATGGTTATGTGATTACGTTGCCCAATTACTTGTATTAACATACCCCTGTACACTTGGTATGGCTTTTCTTCGTAACAATTGCCACTACAATTTAAACAAAACCATTCTCCTCAGACAAACATCTTCTGTATAAGGGTATTTTTAACAGGGAGGAGTTGTTTCTTGTGGAAAAGAATTATTCACATGGCAACAATTGTTGACCTTTTTTCTCTTTCTATTTGTTTTGTTCATTTAGTCTGGCTAAAATTACATACATATTCATGTATTTTAATAAGAACAAAGCATTACTCTTGGATATTTTCCATAAATTTGTTCTCATAGGCAATTTGATAGACAACTACTATAACTGTAATGAGGGAAGTTTGCAGTAAATCAGTCTGCCTGGTTTAGAAAACTAGAATTTATTAACACATTTCCCAAAGGCCCAGCATTACCTGTGAGATTAGAATAAAATTGCCACTGTTTTCTGTTTTAGAGCAGGGGCATTTTATAACCAGGGTATATTGTTTAATTGTTTAAAATGTATTGTCTTTGTTAAAGTTAAATCAATTTACCTTGTGGTATTAATTGTGTGTAATATTATGGACGGTCAAAAATTCTGGAAACCACTGAGCCCATTACAGTTAGGTTTCCCAACTGGGATTTTCTGTATTAACTCTGATCCACTGGTGCTAGTGCTAACTACAAAAGAGTAGTCAATGTTCAGGCTACCCATTGTGCTTTTCTATGGATAGATTCTAGCGGTAGTATCAGTAAAGTGGTAGGGCTAATAAACCTTCCCTTAGTTGTTCAAGTATTACCTTAGGATGCGATGCTGAGGCCACAAACAGTAACCTGTCAGTCCAGCGTGCAAGGCAGTATGCCAGGTTATGAGGCTAGCAGGATATATGAGCTAATGTATAAATCAGGTACACTCTAGGCATGAATGAAGTGTTAAATATATTTGGGAGAATAAATTCAAAATGAAGACTTAGGTTTTTCATTGACATCCACAGAACTTTACCTGTACCTGTTAACTCTTTGTCTTTCATTTTCTTTCCCATTGATTTACTGAGATGAAACACAGAATAAATATATACACTTGTTATAGGAACTGTAGAAATTCAACCTGGCACTCTTTTCAGGTTTCAGCCAGTAAAGTCAGATATTATCTTAGGATTTTTATAAATATCTATATACAGGAATATTACAGTTATTTTTGTGTTAATGGAAAAGAAGTGAACATTAGAAGATTCGAATAATAGTATGCATTTTTTAATCTTCTGATGTGTTGTCAGTGCTCTGGAAAACTTTGGGTCAAATGTTTGTACACTGTGATACTTTGTATAAAACAAATATCTGTTTCTTCAGAAGAGTTCTGTGGATGGGACTGTGTGCCTTCTTAAAGGCCATTTATAAAATCCCTTCCTGGCAAGGTCATTTTGGGTGGATCACGTTTGAGTTCAAAATCAGGTGACTTTTAATCAAACACACACTGAAGATTTAAAGTTACAACATTTTCATTTTATGCACTGGTTTAGTCTGGGACTTGAACACTTCTGATATGTATAAGGATGTATGTGCAGACACACGTATGTTTGCACAGTGATGAGCTATGTTAGCTCTTAGAAATACCCTATTTCAATACCCTCATTTCCCTCTGCTTTCAGAAACTTTGCAGACAGATAATTAATGCTGAACTAACAATTATTTTGCTGTATTTAGCCTCTGAGTAAACATTTGAAATTAATTTTAAGGACACATCAGCTATATTCCCTAATAGTGGTGGATGGTGGGAGCAGAAGAAAGTTTCAGACTAACTGTAGCACATTGTAGATTAAAATATTCTGTACCAATGTTTTTGCAGGACTTCCTGAAGCTGTTACTATGATGACCAGAAATTACTATTTGTAAAGGGTTTTCTGTTGATTACTAAATACAGTTTTGTGAGTAAATTATCAGGGTTTTTTACAAACTCTGCGCTTAAGCTCTTCACTAGATACTCTACTACCCTACTTTTTTTGAGGGAGAGACAAATACTTTCTTCCTGAAACATTTTTTCTCCAGTATTCATTAAACTGCATGCATTGTAGTGTTTCTACCTGCCACCTCCAGAAACAGCAATATATGCAGAGGACTTATCTCCCTTCTTTGTTTTCACCTTTCTGTACAATGCCACAGGGTAACACTAGTAAGAAGCAATTTACCCACATTGATATTTTACCATGCTATGTCTTGATTTGATGCCCATCTACCACTTAATTATCAAGTTTTAGTTTTTCTGTTGCATGATCATCACATTAACTCACTGCAAACAGTGAGATGAGAAACCTTTAACTTATTCTTCTGCATTAACTCTGAAATTTCCAGGCAGGAGCAGTACTGCACAGGAGGATGCTGTGATGTGGTATGTCAGTACCTTCCAGTCTGAACATACTAACTAATATCAGGTTTTTTTTCCTGCTGACATGGCAGATAAATATTCCCCTTTTTAAAATAAGCAACTGCTCAGAGAAGTGAGAAAGGGGGTAAAAACCAGGACTTTCAAGTTCCTCACTGCCATAAAACGTGGCTGTCTCTACTAGGATCTCGTATAAGCCACTGTTGAACTGTAGTCTTGTAGCAGGTAGAATTTTAAGGAAAATAAAATTGTAGTACTTTGTAGAAAGTGGACAGGAAGAGCACAGTACAGGAAAGCCATGTCATTTGCTAAAGACACCTGAAACTAGTAAAAATCTTTTATCTCCAAGTTATAATTATCCTGTAATTGTACTGCAGGAGTACCGCGAGACCCCAAATGAAACCCTGTTGTGAAACTCCTATTTAATCCTGACAAAAATAATAAAACAGAAGACAAAATTCTCACATTTTGGCTGAAAAGTAAAGCAAAAATATAGGAATATCTGTAACATTTTCCAAGCCCACATTTTCATATGATGTGGCTGTAGTCATCACCAAAAAATTTGGTTTAAAAGTACCCCCTTTTTTTAGCATCAAGTTGGCATGAACTCATTATATTACTTTAGATATTCTAGTTTCCAGCATAATATTCTGTGTAGCTAAATCTGATAAAGTTTACTTAGACTATAAATTACAGAAAGGTACAATACTAATTATGTGTTACCCCTAACTAGAGACTGAGTCATGGTGTAAGTTTCTTGGGCTGTTTTCCTGTTGTGCCACTTGGTCTATATTTTGCAGTGCCATTAAAGAGCAGCATGCAGAAGAAAGAGAGAATAACTTCAGAAACATGCTGTTCCTTTTGAGGAACCTTGAAGGATGAACTGTGAAATTGATGAGGTTCCACAAATCATTTTACTCTTTAAAAGTATCAAAAAATTGGGGAAGTATTGCTTAGTGCTTCACCAACAAAAGTGTGGTTAATACTCAGTACATAAATATGAGAAAGATTGTAGGGGTAGTTAGAATTGATATGGGTGTGCTAAGAGAAGAGGCAAAGTGTTTCAATGAATAGGCCTTGGAAAAGTCCAGACTTCTATGAGAACACATACAGTAAGGCCAAGTTAGACTCTACTGGCAATATAAACCCACCATAGCTGAAAAGATAAGTCTCTTTTACTTTGGGACATGAGCGTAATTTGAAAGCTAAATTTTACTCACCTTACTCTTGTACAGTTTGGAACAGAGTGACTACTCCTTGAGAAAGATTTTGTCCCAAAAAGAAAGAAAAAAGGAAAAATAAAGGCAAGAAAAGGATAATAAAACAGAAAAACAAAGAAAAATAACCAAACCAAACAAAAAAAAACTGACCCAAAGCAAGTTAGGGAACATGCTTGCTAGGGTAAGCAACATAATATTCCAGTCAATTGTACATCTGTTTTAAAGCTGTAGTATGAGAGCAATCCTTTAGTTTTCTCTAGTTCTATTCCAGCAAAATGAAATCACTTCCTTTAAATAGAAATCTTAATTCTACACAAGGTATTTTCAAGGTACGATTTTACATGTTTCAACTCACATTATTAAGAACTTTCCTGTGACTTCTGGATCTCAGATTAATTCCAGAATACCACATCATCCAAGTCACTAACTGAAATATTAGGAAACTGCACATTATTGTATCTGAAAAGGGTATTGAGATCTTGATTCATGCTACGGGTACTTCACAGTCTGATTATTATAATGCATTTCATTTTGATCTTCCCATCTCTCTTGAGAGTCACCAGCAAATGGTCCAGAACTTCAGTTAGACTTCTTTTCTATTAGAGTTGTCACTAGTATAGCTCTTGAATTCTTTATAAGCTCTGGTGATGTGATCTAGAATACAGGCCTGCTTTTGACCTTCAGGCATTGGTATGGCCTTGCTCAAACTTACTTTTTGACCTTTCTGTCTCCTGGCATTCCATGATCATCAGCCAAGCTGACTTTCCCAGTCTTCACTTGTCACCTTAAAGTAATGGTTGCAAGTGTATTGATGCAATAATGACTTCACAGCCCAGCTAGCTCCACTTCATTAAATTGGTTGTAATTTGAACTCTGAAACAAGATAGCATCGTGTGCAACTGTATTTAAATAAATTAAGGTAAGAACTGTTGTGTTTAGTTAGCGAAAGGTTGCCTTTATTTATTCTTATGCCTTGTAAGCAAATATTTTATTCTTACACCTTGCATAGCAAATAATTCACTTAAAATACAACATATACTATCATATTGTTATGATATAAAAGCACACTGATGTGAAATTTAATGGTGCAATTAGCAACAGTGTTTTCTGTGTTATTCATAAAGCTTTTGCAGTATTTTATACTGCCTACTAGTTATTAGTATATTGGTAGTCCAGATGATGTGAAGTATTATATGATGGTAACTGTTTCATTTCAGAAACGTTAGGGCTTTATGTATTCACTCTTCATTCGGCATTGCTTTTCCTTCAGAGTCTACAACTATGCACATTTTGCTGCAACATAAGCTTTTCCTCACTTTATAAGTTGTTATGTGAGGTATGAAGGTATTCTTTTGCAATATTCAAGATCTAATAATGGGTATTGCATGTTTAATGCAACAGAGTTAGCTGCCCCGGGTTGGTTTGTGTATTTATTTATTTTTTTTCTGCACATTCACCTCTTGTTGAACAGAAATAAAAGGTTCAAGGCTTGTCAGCATCAGTTTATAGATAGCTGTTTAAAAATAATGAGATATTGGGCATTGTAAGGCTCAGGGCTGTCTTGCCAGACTCATTTATTTCCGTTCACCTTTTGTCAGAATTGCAGACAGAAGACATTCAATTAAAACTTGTCACCTGTTGCCTGTGACCTAATTTGTATTTGTGAGTGGCACAGATTAGGATACTGAGCTTCATAGGGAACCATTGAAACATGTAAAGCCATGGTAGTACTCTTAACAGTTTCACGCTGCATTTTCTCCATGTGAACATCTTTGTTTATGGACCATTCTTCAAGGGAAATCACTTGGGCTAAGAAATAATGGAATTTATTTATTTACATGAAATCTCATTTGCATGGAAAAACTAAGTGGATTTTCTTTATGTTCTTTTATGTTTTAATGCATAAATGACAGTGCACAAAAATTCATTATGTAGATGATTAGTTAATGCAAACTTAATGTTCTTTTCAGGAGAGGTTGAGTGCTGAGCTGTGTAACTTATCAGTTCTATAGTCAAACTGAAACAAAACCCCCAACCGCTGGGCTTTAACCGAAGAGATTGTTATTTTCAATTCCTGTGCCAAAATTTGCCCTTCTCATGCCCTCTTCCCAGGACAAAAATGGATTTTTCAGTGTTGCTTACATTTGTTTGACTAGAAACATTTTCAATGATTAAACGTAGTAAAACCTGAAGTGAAGCAAGAAACACTTGTTCCTTGAAAAAAATATTTGTGATTTTTCAACCTGGAAAAAGTCACTAAACACTTTAATTGGCCCGATTCCTTTTTTTACTAATAAACTCTTTGTTGTGTATCTTTGTTAAATTAAACAACTGACAGGCAAAGAGCAAGGTAGATGTTAAGGTAATAAACATTGGTTTTGCCTTTCAAGCCATTATATGGGCCAGTTAATGATCTGAATTGTTTCATAGGCACCTCTTGAGAACAACCAGTTTACCCCATACTAACAAATACTTTTTGGTACTGACTGCATGTAAGGTAGAAGGATGAATTTTAGACTTTCTATGCTATGCCAAATAACGTGTTTAGTAGTGCAAATAGCTATCAGAAGACAAAACACTAAAGCCTTCCCCTGCTGATTGTTAATTCAGGTGTAGATCTGGAAGGCTTTAGTGTAAGTCATAGCTTTTATTTTCTTTGATGACTTAGAACTCTCTTTTCAAAATATTACCCACCTAATGGACACATATTTTACATCTCTAGCCGAACTTTTACCTGCGTATGGTATTATCCAAATGCTTTGTAAATTGATTTCAGAAGCTCTCTGGCATCTTTATAATTCAGCACATAAACCAAAGATGCAGATCCAGAAGCAAAAATAGCTCATATTATCTGTTTTCTTCATGCTGTGTTACTTCCTGCTTATTTCTGCTCTATTGAGAGAGGTCTTTTGTGGTTTAAATAAGAAGGATTTTTTTCCACTATGAATCTTTCAGACTGTAGGATTAATGCACTGGCCTCACACTTCTCTAATCCAAAGCTACAAAGACTACTGAATTGTCTGAAGAGTAACTAGATGACCATGCATTCTTAAATCTGAATACATTATATCTCCATTCATGTTGGAAAAATCAACTAGTTTTACTGTTCTGTGTGAACAAAAGCAAAACCCAGGGTTCATAATATTTATCCAAGCTTACTCGGTAATCTTACAAATAGGCACAGTATGTTCAAGTAAACTGGAACACTCTATCGAGATACTGTCCTAAAAAATGACACCAAAACAGCAGCAGTGTAGAAGATACCTGCTTGCCATATCTCTCATGTAGGGGGAATGCAAAGGGAGCAGAACTTAAAATTTCTTTAGGAAGTCAAAATTGTGTGTTTGACATACTGGAAGGTACAGAGGGAGATTTGATTATTCAGATATTAGTTCATATTTCAGTGAATTAGATTTATTTTTTTTTCTGAAACAAAAAGCTCTCCCCAATTATAGGTAGTAATCAGTTTCTTACTGGCAGTCCTGGTTTCGGTAGGTCTAGATTTGAAGGATAAGACTAAAGCCTTCCAAGTTAGATGGAGGATTTCCAGGAACTAGAATGCTCTGTGAGAAGGATAAGAATGTTTGTGGAACAGGTGGACAAATGAACAGTAGAGACTTGTAGCCAGGGTAAGAAGGAGGGGATGAGAAAGGAGAGGTAGATTATAAAGGGGAAATTAGTATGCTTGGATATGTATGGAATGGCATGGATATATGGCTATATGTATGTATGGCTTGGATATGTATGGAAAATGAGATGGCATGTTTAAATAGGATTATCACACTTAAGGTGAGGACCTGAATTCCAAAAAGAATGATATACTGGGGTAAGGGCAATCTTTTTGATTATATAGCACTGGTCATAGTGGGTACCTGTCCCACATGAAGGCTTCAAGGCAATGTGAAGAAAGGACTACAGAATAGGAATAGTTAATTGGTGAGAGAGGAGCAGATGAGAAAATACAGAGAAAATGGAGAGTTCAGTTTGCTTATGTTAAGTTTGTTCAGATTGAAGTACCTGGTAGGTAGCTAATTTCATTGATAGTCTTCACTTATTTTTATGCAAAATTGTCTTGGCACTTTCTTTTTACAATAAGTGCCCAATATAATTTTGTTGTGTGTCATGGAAATTGTGCAAAGCATATCATAGACATAACATGTAGAAGCATATCGTAGAAATTGTGTGCAGCTTGTGTGAGGAGCGAGGAGGTAAACCTTTTTTTGTAGAAGCTTATGTAGTGACTGTATGACCATTGTTATTCCTTAAGGTCAGCTGGAGAAATTCTTATGTTGTATTAGTATGTGTAAATGCTTTCTTTTAAAAACATGACTATTCCATTTATTTACATTGTTTCCATCTCTCCATATATTACAGTTCTAGTCTAATCCTTATCTTCCAAACTTTGTAAATTGCACCAGAATGTGTAACTACCCATCGCGTCTGAACAGATGAGTCCATGTGTTTGTCTTAAGATGTAAACTGAACATGTTTACTTGATTGTTGAAAGTAGCTGGTCTTGTAGGTGGTAGCAAGCCTGTTCTTTCCATTTGTCTCCTGCAGTCATACTGGGTTTTTTTCATTAGGGCTTTTGGGTTTGTTTTTCTCTTGAAGAATTGGAAACGAAACTGAGCATTAGGGAATGTGTACTAGAATCAACTTGCTTGTCTTCAGTGGAGCTTCAGTGACATTAATGGCTGGTTTACTGAAATTATAATAGGTACAATGCAATTTATTTGGAGCTGTGACACTAGTTTATACGGGTGAAGCGGATGTCTTGTCTTTTCACTTTTTGAGGACTGATGCGGTGAGTGAACTGAGATGCTGAAGACTCTGGCAAGCCACATACACAGCAGAGCCAAATCAGAGACTTACTTAACTTCTCCCTTTATGCTAGCTAGGTGCCATAATATCCTCCTCAGTCATCTGAGTACAGACTATGTGTTGAATTACAGCAATTACCTCTGTGATCAAGAGCCACCAACCCATAACTCACCCCACCCTGCCCGATCGAGCACTGACCGATACCTCCTCCAGCCCCCAGAGCTCCAGCCCTTCCGGGTAACTCCCAGTTACATCCTGGGCATGACGTGCTATAGTATGGAATACCTCTGGCTAGCTTGGGTCAGGTATCCTGTGTCTGCTTCCTCCTGGCCTCCCCTCCTCCCTGGCAGAGCATGAGTCTCAGAAAGTCCTTGGACAAACCAAACATTTGAGCAGTAACTCAAAACATACTTGCTATCAGCATCGTTCCCAGCCTGAAAGTCAAAACACAGCACTGCACCAGCTACCAAGAAGGAGAAAAAATGACTGCTACTGGTGAACCCAGTACAGGGATTTTCTCATACAAACTGTAGTAGTAACAGGGGAAAATGCATGCATATACACAGGAACCTCAGGATTTCATTTTGCTACCTGCCAAACTCCAAAGTTTTTTGGTATGTCAGATGGGTATACTTTCTTAAGTAGTGTCTTCCATTGTATTTACTCCTGTAAAGCCTCTTGGGAAGTAAAATACCAATTTGATTGTGCTAAATCATCACAAATGGATTCTAAACTAGCTACTTTGTAATAGTACTAGGAATGAGGAAAGCTTAGGAACTAAACCGATGGTAACCTCTGTATCAGTTTTATTGAAAGGCTTATACACCTCTAATTTATGGTCTCTTGATATTGTGTTGTCAAAGAATGCTTTCGCCTTAGAATTTGAATTAGTTACGTTGTAGATTTAGGTAATTTTAAAATACAGTACTGTTATTCCCCAGTTCTTTAGTGCATGGATGATGTATAGCTGTGCTATTGTAACATTTCTCTGTATTTCCTCCCATTTGAGTGTGAGTGGCTTGAATATGTATTTCAGCAAATGCAAAGGAGGTAGAAAAAATATTCATCTCGGTCGATTTATATTATTTTAATTTAAGCTTTGGTTCCATTACTTTCTGATTAAACATACTTCTGTCTGATGCTATCCATCTTTTATCACTATGAAATCTGCTCCCAAGCAAAAAGAAGGATGTCATCTGAATTATGCGGAAATAATTTTCTGTCTATTTTTCCTCAAATGCTGGGCAGTCTTTTTTATAATCCCACCAATATTACATGTGGCTTCCTCTAACCCTCTGTGCATTTCTGAATACTCAGCTGTCAAACCTTGGTCTTTGCTGTTTGTTTTTTATGGCAGTATATTGTCCTGGATGTCATGTGCTTCAGGTGTAACTCAAACTCCCAATTCGGGGTGAAGAACACTGAGTTATCGTTAGCTCTGAAAAGCTTTGGACTATCGGTTTTTAAAGTGGTCTTGTAGTTCCTGCATTTCCAAGTGTAACATTAAAAAACAAATAAAAAAACATGCTTTGTTGATCAAATCACCATAAATTGTCTCAAATAGCTTAGACCATAAATCAATCACAAGTTTGGTAGTAATATAGGCAAGTACCATAAACAAGGTGTTATTTATAATTATATACTGACCTGTTTGAGTATGCAGTCAGTTGGGTTTACTGTTTATATAGTGTGATTCACAGTATAACGGGTAACATCCAACAAAAAATGTAACCAAATCATAAAATCAGCTAGGTTGGAAAAGACCTTTAAGGTAGTAAAGTCCAGCCATTACCCCAGTACTGCCAAGGCCACCACTAACTCATGTCACTAAGGACCTTGTGTGGGACCAGAAGAGTTTTTGGGATTGGGTTTCTTCTGGCTAGTTGGCAAAACGGCTTTTCTTCACTAAAACCCAGTCCATCCTCTGGTTTGTGAGGGTGAAAGAGGACTGACAGATGTTTCCTGGTAACTAGACTGTTCTACCAGTGCAGGTTCATGGCAGCACTTAAACTCTGTGCTGTATTCTCCTTGCTGTGCACAGAAAGCTTAACTTCTTTCGTGGTGGATTCTCTGCTCTTCAGAAGCCAGTTGTAGAGATATTTCCTGTGAGGGGAGATATGAGGGAGATGAGAAGTATGAGAGTAGGGCACAATAATGGCTATAGAAAAGATAGAGGGAGGAGAGCTAAAATAGACAATGAAAAGCAAAGTGAGAAAGTGAGCTGCATTTCATTGCATCACTCAGAGAGATCATTGATATTTAATGTGTTCTTGTGTTCTTGTCTAGTTAAATCCATGTCATGAGAGACAAATTTTGTACTTGGTATTTATTACTTGTCCCGTTTCCCTGCGTATGTGCCAGGTTTTTCAACTTCAGGGTTATGTTACTACTTGGTTATACTGGCATTTGGCCTGGTTGTCTGGAAATCTGCCTGGGTGACTCAGAAGGAAATAAAAATGCTTCATTGTTTTATAGGACCTACCATCTTCTCCCCCCCCCCCCCCCCCCCTCTTTTTTTCATTTTGGCTATGAGAGCAACTATAGCTTGTTTCAGGAAGGTAAACTCTTATCTATCTGTACAATGTAGGTAGCAGAATGCTTTATTGAAGCAATGAGCAGTATGGAGGTACAACACAAATGTTATTTCATCATTGATGACATCTAAACGCACAGCTATGCAATTTCTTTCAAACCCTCATGAACCATTTTGGGTCTGTAAGCCATGTATATGTTCTTATTTTGCTATGAATAATGTTCTGGCCATGCTAATCCATGTTAATTAAGAGCATTGGTTTTGACTGTCTAAAATATATACAGCACTCATTGTTTCTAATGTTCCAGTTCTCTGTACTTCTTCACAATGTTAGCTTTATATATCTATGGTGTTTATTACAGCTTTGAACTTCTGCTTCTGGCAAAGACAACTTAAGATCAGACCCTTTCAAATGGAAACCAGATTTGTTAACTGTTTTAATAATATGTAAAAATTACCAAATGGTTTTAAATGAACAGGAAATTGTGTTGTATACTTAGTCTTGCATGTGTGGAAATCTACACAACTTGCCAATACTTTCAGTGCTGCTTTCCCTTGCTTTCTAAAATTAATCTTTTGAAAAAAGCATGCATTTTAAATAAATACTAGAAGTGAGGAGAAACAGGAGGGTACCTGACAGGCATCCTCATAGTATTTTTAATTAAACATTTGCTTATTTTTCCCAACATAGGTGTCCGCCTAGACAGAGTACGTGGAGGTCGCCAGAAGTACAAGCGCAGAATAGATGCAGAGAATAGCCCATACCTGAACCCTCAGCTAGTTCAGCCAGCAAAAAAGCCATGTGAGTACACCAGATATACAGAATTTCTCTTTGACTACAAGCTATCACAGCTCTGTTTGTTAAGCTCCTTCTGACAGGGACAAGGATTTGGTCAGAAGGTATTACCATGAACGCTATCTCCATTTAGCTGTTAACATAATTCTGTTTTAAATATGCTCATCTTTCTGAAGCGGAATTGAACAAAGAATAGTTTTACAGGTGGAAGTGTATAAAAGCATGGTTTATGCAGTGCAAATTTTACATTTACAGGTTATCTTTATTTTCAGTGGTACATAAAATGGTTCATACTGTCCTCATTAGTTCATTGAAGCTTCTAGTTTCAGATTTCACAAGAATGTGATTTTTGTAGTTTTCACTAACTAAATGAGTTTGACTGCTCAACCTCCCAATGAAAATACATTAAAAGCCTCATTAATTTATACCTTTAGATTAATACACTACCTAGCATTAGATTAAAACAGCAATATGGCACTATAATAACAAGCATAGATTGGTAGTTTGGGCTCTAGTACCCTCATGCTTTTTTTTTGCTTTGTTTTGTTATGTTTTAATAACGTCCTTGATTGTATCTCACCAGGCTGAAATTAAGAGAGAGATGATCATCTCTTTGCTAAAATACAAGTTCCATCCTCTTTGCGATTAACTAAAAATAGTTAGGGGTTTTGCTTTGCAGCTTATATAAACTCAAGCAGCGACTGTACTAATTCCATGAAGTAAATTTAATAGCATTATAGCTGTAGTGCAAGAGGCTAATGTATTACCCTGCAAAGGCATACGCACTATCAAGTGTTATAAACTCTTCCGAATGAGAATACATACATCCTGTTGCTCCTGCTGAGAAGTTTCATTTGATCCTAAACTAGAGAAACAAGCCAGAGAAGTAAGGAGGCTGGACTTCTTGTCTCCCATTTGCATCTGCTCCTGTGCCTCTGACAACACACATGTCAGTTTTAGGCTCTTGAAAATACCTGGCTGTATGGAAAATGGAATCTGTTTCTGTTCATGTTGGTAACGGTTGGACTTGATCTTAAAGGTCTTTTCCAACCTAGTTGATTCTATGACTCTATGTTCCCCAGTAGGGGACAGTGCTGTGTACAATACATTTGAGCATATGGGGATCTGGAGAGCAAATAAACAGTCTTTGAACTGTAAGTAAAAGGGCATTTTAGCTGTGTCAAAGAAAAAACAGCCAGTTTTACATAAAATTAAGGCTTAAGTGAACATATGGCATAGTTTCCTTTTGCCTTTCCAAAAAACATTATGCTGATTATATTCCTTCAATTGTCCAATCTGGCATCTTCTACTCAGCCTCCATAAGCTGTCCCAGTGTTCTGTAAATACAATCTAGGGCTGCACTAAGCAGATTTTGCACATTATAATAAAAACTTTTTGATAATACAATAAAATTTAATAAACTCTAATGCTTAATTTCATTAGAGGTTTAGTTTTCCTGGGTGCACAGATTGTCAGTTTTTCATTTACTTGATACTGTCATTGAGTAGAAATGTTGATAGCCGGGCATTCCAACAAAGCCAAGACCAAACAGGCAAAAAGAATAAGAGAATAAATTCAACCTCAAAGTCCCAATCCCTTTAATATGAACAGAGGTTAGTGCAGTTGTACTGAAATGCAGGAATCTCTCTGTAAACCCAAGTATTACCTTTGAGATGATAACTACACCACCTTCTGTAAGCTCCGTTTGTCTGAGATACCCTTATAAGACATTACTCATTATCTCCTTTCCCTTTCCTTAACTCATCCAATTACAAACATTTTTGTACCAAACATTTACAAAAATGAATTTTCAGATCCTTGCCAGATGAGTGTCAAGACTTCAAACAGTTGAATCAGTTTTGTATGCAAGTAGCCAGGGAGGTTTTCTGGACCCTGGCAAATAGTTCATGTATAACAAGGCACAAGAATGAAAATTTGGTTCTAGTGATTTTAATTGGGGAAACATTAAATAAGGTTTACCTAGAAACAGTGCTCATGGCCTTTCAGTTTCCTGAATGATGGAGCTTTCTGGGTACATTCAAAATCTTCCTATGGTCTGTATTACTGCATGTGCCAATACATGTAGCTTTTCCCCCTATAGGGAAAAAACACAGGTTTAGAGGATCTCTCCTACACCTACTTCTGGTGTCTATTGCATTTTCCAGCTTCACCATAGAGTCTAATGGCTTGTCCATAGCTCTTGTTTGTTGCAAAAGTAAAAAGAATTTGAGTTTTTGCAAATCTGGAGTCAAAATGTGCAATATTCCTAAATCATTTACAAAAAGCCATTGGTGAGGAACCTAATAAAAAAAGGAAAGAGGCTCTTTGACCATTTCCTTTGTTTTCCGGAAAACCCCCCAGAACTTGGACCTGTGAGTGCGTCTTCATTCATTTATCACTGATTGTATACCCACAAAGTTGAAGTCTTCAGCTACACATAATTTGCTATTAAAAAACTCTCATTTATTTATCCTTTTCAATGCTGGAAGTTTCAACACTGGAATTTTCAATACTAGAATTTTGAAGGAGCAGTGTTATCTTTTCTCACTTGAAAAAGATTGTTTTCTGTGTGAAATTAAACAGGATAGGAAAAGACTGTTTAAAAATAAGTTTTGTGCAAAGGCTGTTTGCCAATATAAGTTAAAACTACCATCTGTCATCTTTAAGTAAGAATAGAATTCCTAATTAATCAGTTTGGTAATCAGTAGAATATTGAGATCAAGAATTACTTCGTTGGCATAGTTCCTGTAGTTCATATAAAGCATGAATATATCCCCTTGTAATAAAACATTCCTGACGTGATGGTTTCTAGTTGGCTCTTGCACTTACTTTATGAAGGGCTAACATAAATCACAACTTCTGGCACACAAATTTGGAATAAGGCAACACTTACAGAGGCAGTGGATCAGGATTGAGGATTCTGTTTCCCAAAAGAGCAGTAAAGTGTCAGAAATCTGAATCAAGCTGGTATTGGATGGAAATCTGTCATGGACTGGTAGGGAGCCTCTCTGACACTGGGGCAAGTCACATCCCAATCAGCTTCCACTGCAGCTCTGTGTGGTCCATCCCGTTGCTTACATGCAAGACGCGAAAGTGGTCTTATTCTGGCAGCTTTCTCTACAGTCAGAGAATACTTTGCACCTTTTCACAGTCGAATCCCATTTATATAAAGCCCTTTAACTCTCTATCCTAATACAGAGAACAGATCTGTATAAATTCATGAAACGTTGCCATTTTGGCTTTAAATTCTGATGGTGCATTTGGGGTCACAAGATGTAGCTACCCTGAAAAGTAAAATATAAGTATATTGGGAAATATTGGACTGTATCCTGTAAGAGGAGGCTTAAGGAATTGGACCTTTTCTTTGCTTTTGGTTCTGCCTTCTAAGAGTAACAAGTCGGGCTTCTATATAGAGATTTCCGTTGTGCCTCCACGTGGCATTAATGCTCATTTTATGTTTATCCTGCTTATGAAATATAGAATAGCAACACTCTTGTAAGTCTTCCAGGCTCTTCTACTCTTTTTTTTCCCCTCTTTACTTTTTCTTCTAATTTAATTGATTATTCCAAATAGATTTCTCAAGTCACCTGAATGAAAATACAAATATTAAATACATGAATGACAATGCTATATAGATAAAAATAACCAGTGTGTGACTATGATGAAGTATCATTCTTTGCACAAATCCAGTTTTCTGAGGTAGTGTCTTCATCTATTGATAGTTTCCTTAGTTTTACACTCTTTGTTCTCATCGATTTTAATAGCTATTCCTGACTAAAAATGAGATGAGATCATTAGTCTATTTTTGTACTTAGGCTAGTTTTATACATGATTCTAAATTCAAATATTTCACTGAAAAGCAAATATAAGACAACACCCAGCTTTTCTCACAGCATAGACCCCAAGGAGTACAGATTGATTCCTAACATTTCATTGGGGAGGATACCCACAATAGAAGTTGTATGGGATAATGAGCACTGAGAAAGTCCTGAGATTGTTGCAACAGTTTAACAGTGACATCTAAAATAAAGAACTGGAATTGCTGACAAAAGTTACAAATTTCAGTGACTGACTAACTGTGTTTTAATGGCTCAAGAAATACACCTGCCTTTGGGGGGGGCGAGGGGGTGTTACATGTAATTAGAGGAGGGCAGAACTTTTCTGTTAACACAGTCCAAAATACATTATAATGCATAAATGTTTTTCTACAAAATTATTAATTTCTACAAAATAATTAATATTAGGAGGTGATCAGGTATTGTACATTCCACTGCATTTATTATCTCAAGGAGTAAATGTCTAGCTTGATAAAAATCATTAGTGGATCAGAATTATTTGTGCTGTGATGCTTGTAGAAGATGGTTAAGTTACAGTACAGTTTAATTAGGTCCAGTATCTTAAGACAAATTCATGTGCACTTTGAAATATGAGCTATCTGTTTGACAAGTGGAATGATGCTACTGGTGATCTTGTACTGTTCTGGACCATTTTTGCAGATAACAAGATTGTCTCCCATTTGCTGGTGGCTGAACCAGAGAAGATCTATGCTATGCCTGACCCCACTGTTCCAGACAGTGACATCAAAGCACTTACCACTCTTTGTGACCTGGCAGACAGAGAACTGGTGGTGATCATTGGATGGGCTAAGCATATTCCAGGTATGAAAATTATGTATTGCAAACATACGACATACAGAAATAATTGTTTGGGTTATTCTGTTCTGATGAAAATTACATTTTGTTCTTTCACTGTAATGCATAAAGTTTTCTTAAGGCTCCAGGTGATTCACATAGGATGTTGGTTACATGATAATATATTTTACCTTAAAAATATTTAAACACTAGTATTGTTGCTGTGAGTGCTACTATGTTAAAAAGTTTTACATGCTGCTTAGTGAATGATTTTTTTTCATGTATTACTTCTACTCAGATAAACTCACCTTCCTCTCCAGCGCATTAGCCTGCATTAGTATGAAAGGTAGTGTAAGTCCTTTCCTCTGTACTAACCTGATTCAGCAGTAGTTGTATCTGAGTCTGGTTCCTCTATTACATAAATGCAGCACTCTCTTATACTGACCACAGGAGGTTCAAAAATTGACTTACATGTTGGCATGGCACAGAGCAATTGTTCTTTTCACTGAATGAACTGAATCATACCAGCAATTCAGTAGGAAGAACTGAACTGAACCAAAAGGTATCTTACAGCTTAGTACTCCTAGGTCTGCATGAAACGGGCTGCTATCTATATCACATAAATATGTCGATATATAAGAGCTGATTGGCACTCCTGTTAGCAAGAAAAGTGGGGGTCATCAAAAGCAGCAGCTCAGAAGATGAGTGGTTTCTTCAGCTAAGATTTCAGGTATATTCTGTTTTCTCCTAGTACTGAGGTATTTATTCTTGCTTTGTGAGCTAGCAGACAAAACTTCTAGAGCATCTTCAAAGGTTCTCAGTTTTCACTGATGGTAAATTCACACAAAAAAGGTTGGCTTTTTTTCTTGTTTCTGAAGGTACTTTTCTATTCCAGCAGAGGAATGAGGAAGTTTGGTGTGTTTTCATCAGCTTGCTAGTTTTCTAGTTTTGATAGTGGACCCTTACTGAGCATAAGAACAGATAACCTTTAATTCCTCTGAGTAATCTGTCATCATTTTAAATGTGATTTTGGGATACTTGAATAGTGGAATAAATCTAGTCAGTTTTATGTTTATCAGAGTTAAAGGTCTTTCATTTCTGGTATCAAAAGAAATCACAAAGAAATAGTCTTCCAGGTTTTTTCTCACTTGTGCTAACCAGCTCAAGGCCTCAGTTCTTCAGGTACATGCTTTTAGGTATATTTTTTGATATATATAGATACTAAGAAAGCATAAGAATAAAATAATTTGTACATTTATGGAGCATTATTCTACTTCAGATTAGAGACACCAACCTGCAAACTCTAAAATAGTCACTATGCTGTGCAATTGAAATGCAGTCATTTCTCTGTGCCACAAATGGTGTCTAAACAAGCTTTTGTACCACAAGCAATGTTTTTCTGGTACAGTTAACTTATTTCTGTCTCCTTAAACTAGTTTGTCTTTATGCTTTGAATGCTACAGTAATTTCTTTAATCAAATTGATGGAAGTCCTTTTCCCAGCCCACACTGAAACCAATTTATTGGTCATGATACGCCAGCTATGTTGCTAACAGTCGTAACGAACTGTCAGGCAATATCGCAGTGAAGCTAATTTGAAGTCATTAGGTGTGCAGCATTCAGGCAACAATTTGTTACAGTGGTTAGGAACACAGCTGACATTTCTGAATGGCTTTGTTCCGAGCAGTTCTAGATGAGCCCAAGCAAATTGTAAACTCATTTAAACATCAGTCTATATTATAGTAGATACTTTATCTTATGCTGGTTGCTAATAAAGCACCCCAAATTAAGTAGAAATGAATTAAGTAGGTGAGTTTGGGTTTCATCTTTGGAAGATACTTAGATCACCTTAACCAAAATAGAGTAGCTCTCAGAGAAGTCAGCTGTGCTCCATAATAGTTGTAGGGGAACTTCAGTTGGTTTTATTTGTGAATATATCTGTAGCTTTGATTTGGCTGGAGGAGTAGGAAGAGCAGAGTGATGAGACTGAGAATCCTTTAAAATAATGGCTTTGGTTAACGTAGAAAAGGTACTGGATGCTGTAAACTGGCCTTGAAAATGTAAAGTCTGCAATCTGAACCAGTTGAGGAACATTTTTTTTATTACAAGGTAAACTCAAAACCACTCCTGTTGTGGTAAAGTCACTTGCTAAGTTTATTCACCTGACTGCGTTTAGGAATGAAAAAGCAAAAAATGCCGTCTTTTTACAAGCCTTCTGGTAACAGGGAGCAGTGATAAAAACTGTGCTTGTTCTCTGCCATTTGATCACAAAAATCAAAATGCAAAAGTAGACATGCTAAACTGCAAATGTGATGAGCTTTTGTAGCTCTGTTTTGAATGATGGAGCACTGCTGAACTTGGACTGCCTGCACTCAGCTAATGTCTGGCACACAACAACTTGTAGAAGAGCTTGGATTGGTGCTAGCTGACTGTTTTCTAAGCTAACATATTGCTGTGGGCAGAAACAGAACAGAACTGGGAATAGGACAAGTTGGGAAATGGGTGCAAATTGCATAGAAGTTCACTGTAGCTTGGTGGACTAAGTAAATCCTTGGTGTAAATCTCTTGGAATCGATTAATTATACCAGTAGTGAATTTGTGCCTAGCACAGCAAAGCAGCAATCAGCAGATCTTTCTTTACTATAGTGATTTCTTAAGGTTCAGTATAATTAAAGGCCCTTATATATCAGGTGCTTAATAAGTAATAAAGATCTTGACTGTAAAGCATTGCAATTCAAAGTAAAATTTGTCTTTGTGGAAGACACCAAACTAATGTTTTTGCTGTTCTAACAGAAAGTCTTTTCGTGAAATTATCTATAAAAGGTAACAGTGCAATATTCATTCTGTCCTGGGCAACCATTTTCCATTGTGGTCAGAGACTAAAAATCCTTTTAAAATTGTACCAAGTTCGTATGTTTTGATAAAATCATTAGTATTTTTGTGCTATTGGAAACATTTCAATAGTTGCTTTTATTGAACAAAAAAAGTCTATGCCATCTACAAAAGGAAATATTGAAAGAAAAATGTGTATGGAAAGCCTTTATCAGTAAATAGAATTAGTCTCCCTGCATTTATAAATCAAATAAATGGGAAGTGTGTTGTTATGAAACATGACCATGTCTTATCTGAAGAAGAAAAAGATCACAATGGCATTAGGAAATGCTTGACTTTAGTTAGGGGAGCGTAAGGGCGCAAGAACAGATGATGGTGCCCTAATAGCCCTTTTTAAGAATGACAGGGCCCCGCCATTAGCATCCTTTTATATCCTTGGAAATTGCTCATGCCTCGCTTTTATGGTTCCTATCTGCCTGGCTCTTTTTTATTTCTCTTTCAATTTCATCCGCGCTCGGATAAGCGCATGCTAACACAATATGATTGAGCTGTAAAATGGAACGCTGTCGCCTCTAATCTCTTTTATGTAGATATGGAGGTACTTCCACACTCCACTTCATTCTCTCTCCATTGTTGGCCTTTTTAGAATGTGTTGCCGAGTAATGGAGGCTCAGTCAAATATTAGATCTAGGTTTCACAGGGTGTGATAAGAAGATTATCAACCCAACAGTCAGATCTATTGTTGTTCTTTGTGTCAGATTAAAATATTCTGATGTACTGTAACTTCGTTAGTGAAATACTGAAGGTGCTTAGGGAGAGGCCTGTGCTGCTTCATCTCCTGCCTGATGAGACAAAACCCCTGTTAACTGAACTAAATAAATTGTAAATAGATCCATGAAGCGTCTGCTAGACTTTCCTACTTATTTTATTTTATTTCATTTTGTTTCATTTTACTTACCTTTTAAATAAGAGAGCCCCACTTAATATAATATTTACTGGTGATTGAGTTTCTGACCCTTTGCATCATATTTTGGGGAGATTCCGTTTTATTTTGGTTGTGCATTGGAGTAATTAAACTCTTCTCCAGTGTGGGGTGGATTTCTCCTGATACCTGGCCACAGCATCAGAATTGTTTAAGCATGGTTTCTTTACTGTAACTATCTCATTGGCATTCAGCAAAAATGGGCAATGTTCTTTCATATTAAGTGGAAGCAGGAAACATTAAGCTCTTAAAAATTTGCATAACAGGAAGCTAAAAACAGATTGTTCTCTGAAAAGTCTGTGTGCATGAAAAAACATCAAACAGACCATAGAAATCAATTTTTTGCACTTAAAGTGAATAATTTGTTTGAAAATAGTAAATCAGACCAATACATCAAAAATAACTGGTTACATTATTTAGTAAAATAAGCCTGTTTCTCTTCAGCTCTCCCTGTTTTGCCAGAAGTAACTGTGTTAAAGAAAATGAATAGTTAGGGATTGATACTGCCACTGGTGCTGGTATTGAAAAAAAAAGATATGGTTTTGATGGAGCAAATCCAAGGATGTTTTGAATATTTTAGTGTTAATGTTTTATGAAACATTACTGTTCCGGCATACTCTTTGTGGAGGACAATATTTAAGCTTTCCTTTCTAAAGCAGCTCTCAGGGGGGTAGTTTAACATTCTAATACTGAACAAGAACATGATTTGCTGCAGAGTTGTCATTTCTAAAATGCTGTTTTCTCATCATCTGTTTCAGAAATGCCACACGCACGTAGGTAAAAGTACAGAGAAAAAGTTTGACCATAATCACTTTTAGAAAGCTAATGTTCAAAAAGCATAAGAGCATACGGACCATACAGACATGAATTAGATATATATGTACCTGTTCTCTTGCATGTACTTATTTCTGTATCTTAGTGGACATCTGTATCTTAGTGGACATATACCATGTGTTTAAATGATAGAGAAAAAGTGCTGAGTGTTATTTAATGGTAGTAGTCACATTGGTAGGACTTCGAAGACAGGCTGAAATCATAAGTTGGAACTATATAGTGTATATAATCACATACATTGTAGCTATAGCCAGTATCCTGTTTGTGCTCAAATCTGTCTCTGGGTTCATACTGGGACAACTGATACAGAATCTCAGTTCTGCAAGGGGGATAGCTGTCTTCCTGTACCACACTTCTCACTGCTTTAGAAATCATTTCTGCTAAGGCTGAGACCTTCTCTAGTCTCTTGTGCTAAATTCAGGACCATTTTAACCAACAAGAGGACTCCTACAGTCCTATCACAAGAGTGCCTGTCACTCCACAGACCTGTGGACATGTAGATGCAGCATTTACAGCTCATGTAACATGGAATGGAGTATGAGCTGTTTTGTGCTAAGAGGTTTGTAGTAATAATAACTTGAGCCTCCTGGGGAATCAGGACATCCTGCCCTTTACTAGTGTGCTGTCTTGGACACTTCACGTTCTCTTTTCCTTCTGTTTATCAAAAGCCCGCTATCTGCTCTTCTTCTAAGTCCTTCTGCAAACATGCACTAATTATGGAAATCAGACATGTTCTTTCTATGATGGAGATGTTGAACTTACAAATTCTATGACATACATTATCTGAGGCAGACCCTTCCCTAGGCCTTACAAGTAGAAATTCCAGCCAAAAGGTTTCCCAAAAACTACTTATTCCAGGAGCTTTGTCACTAAATTGTACAATATGGGAAATCTCAGTAATTGACTGTCATTTTTGGTTTTGAGTATTAAGCATGGTCAACCACCCAGCACTGTCAGTGTTTAGACCACCATGTTGATCCAAGCATCTCTGAGCAGAATGAACAGCAGCTTGCCTAAAATGCCAGGAGTTCATCTATCCTATAATTTGAAATACGAGGAATGATGGCACCCTTTTTGTCTTAGGAAATAGTATCCCAGAGAAGGTCTAAGTGATTTTGCAAGGCAGGAAGGGGGAGGTGGGATTTCCAGGATAATACATGAATAAACACGTGTCAACAGTATCTTAGCATTTTCAAAACAAAACAGGGATCTGCATTGTGGTAAAAGATACAGAAAAGTCTGTGTGCTTATTTTAAAATTACTGAGTATATCCACCTGAGATATGATGGCAGACTGTTCTTGATGGATCTGTTGCTGAAGTAAGTGCCAAGATGCCAGCTGATTTCAGTACAGAAGAGCAGGCTTTGTGTGCAGCTAAGAGATGTGCATCCTCTTGGTGTGTCCACTAATTGGAAAAGACTTTTTCCAGGTCAGTACTGAGAGAGCATTGGAGAGGTAAGGAGGCTTCTAGTACTGCTAGGCATAGATGTCATGGTGTAAAAAGAGCACTTTATTTTCCAGAATAGTCATTTTGGCATTTTTTTATGAGCATCAAATGAAAGAATATAATCCCAAGCATATAAACATCTCTTTACCTGCAAATTATTCATGAACATAAATGTACAGTAAAACTCTTTTCAAAAGTGTCTTGAACTCTTGCTAGTTTTTACTTCAGAATCCCTGTCTGTTGAAAAAGCTTGTTTAATAGTAATCATCACCAGAAGCAAAACAAAACAAAAAATCAATTAAGAGATAACAGAAGAACTTGACACAATTCTTTCACTTAAAAAATGGGGCTCTTAAATGTTTTACATAAAAAATAGATTTTAAATCCTTCATTAAACCACTCTTTTCTCAAGATCAGAATTAAACAGTGACTTTACAGTTCTATTAAGTTCACTTTTTATCCATACACAAGTACTTCCTTCCTAGTGACTGTCTCCTTTCCTTTTAGAACCAGTCCTCTCCCTCCACCCATGCCCCCAACATACAAACTGTACTGTCTGGCTGTTGCACTTCTTTTTTTTCCCAGTGTCTCCCTTTATCTGCCTCAACCAATCTCCAAATGAATGCATGTCTATCATGGCCTTAGCTTTGACACTCTGGATATATTGATTAATAGTTGCCCTAAGCTCCTTTTAGCAAATCAAATTTTCACTTTTAGCAAGGATTTCGCCTCTGATTTATTCAGCAAAGTGAAATGCGCTAAATTGACTTTGACATTCAGGGAAAATGGCTGAAAAACAAAGAGGGGAGGAAAGAGATATAAATTGTGTGGCAGCTGGAGACTTCAAGCATAAAAGAAGCAGTTTTCTATAGAATATCACTGGTTAATTTGGAAATGTGCATTTAACAGGAGTGGAAATTATTTTCTTAAAATTAGATGTTTTTTAAAGTGAGGATTTGGGATATTATAAGCTTTACTTAGCAAAATGCCATATATTCAACCCCAATGCATCACTTGCTAATCATGGTGCAAGTGTGGGATCCACTTCTGTTGCCACTAATAATTACTATGTTAAATGAGAGACAAAGAGGTTTCTGAGTAGTTTTATAATGAGGTACTAAATTGGTAAATATCTCCCTACCATTGCATTGTGTTGCTCATTCCTGTGGCCCTTTAAAAATAAGAAATGATTAATAAAAAGAGAGCAAATCAACAGTAATGAATGCCAGTGCTGTTCATTTTCATTCTGTAAACAAAAATGGCGATTATTTGATTCTTAAATGCAAGAGCATAAAAAGATGTAGCAGCTATTTTCCCTACTATTCTTCTAGCAAAATCAAGAGTGTTGTATTACCCTGGATGACTTATAGACTGACTTACACAGGCTGCTTCCTTACTTGCAAACATTTTATTACTGAAATACCACAAGGCAAAAAATACACCGTTGAGCATTTTAAAAGTGGTTGAACTTGATGCTGAGTAGAAGAAAGGAGAAGGAAAATAAAGGAAAAGATATTAATCTGTTAGCACATCTGGATTGTTTGGTTTTTGTTTTTTTGGGGTTTTTTTTTGAGGGATGTGTAAGAAAATGCAAAAGAGAAATGTAGGAAATGGTTTGGGTTTAGTCAGCGATCAGGCATTACAACAAGAATATGTAAAAAGAAATACATAAGGTAGTTTCCCCAGTTAATCTACAGAGACAAACCCAGAGCCCTCAGTAGGATCAGTTGCCATGAGTGTACAAGTCAAATGTGCCATGCCAGCCTCTGTTGTTTAAGGATCTGTCCTGGAAGGGATAAAACCCCATCAGTACTCAGCATATCAGCGGCAGCTGAGAGTTATGTTTGTCCCCTGTTTGTACTCACCACCTCAGGACTTTGCAGCAATGTGCAGAATTGAGCTTTCAGCAACTATTTCCACTTAGAGGACAACAATCCTCACCTTTGTTTGTGTGACAAACAGGTTTACTAGATTAAGTCTGTGTAAATTGCAGATGATTCAGTAACAGTTTTCCTTCTTCTGAGCCAACAAGGAATCAATCTTATTACCAGGGTGTAGGAAGTCTAAATGTAGCTTAACCTTTTTTCGTAAGCAAGCTGAATCTGAGACTTCAGCAATAACACCCTTTTGCAAATGGGACAGCATCTGGAGTGCCATAGAGGAGATAGGTGGGCACATGAGATTTTCAGGCATGTTAAAGTCATTTAACATAACTTAGTTCAACTGCCAACCATATTAAAAGACTGCCAGTTCAGAGCATACTGTGCAAAGGAATTCAAACTTCCAAAACAGTCCTCGAGGCAATTTCCCAAACTTTCCCTAACTGTACAATTTATACCTCAGAGATGGCCAGCTTATTACAGGTAAGTGTGGCCACAAGGCAGAAAGATGCCTTGCTCAGAAATGCATTAAGGAAGAAGGAATGAATCTTTACTTTATTCTTTGGGTAAAGAATTTGCAGCAGTGTCAGATGCTGCAGAACTGAGCCTAGCATTTATGTTCTCTAAATTTGACAACTTTATTTACAGGCCTCCTCTCCCCTAGAAGAATAAGGCTTTTTTTCAGATTCAGAATTTAAAGAACAAATATTGTGGGGGGAGGCAGTTTTAAAATTCCTGAAAGCTTTGTTGGAAATAAGATCATAAATGTGACATATCATTTAAATTGGCCTGTGAAAGGATCATAGCAGATGCTGGGAATGCAGAAGTAAAATTAGAGCAATATAGCCCCCTTATGGCAGCCATTTAGTCAGTTTTAAACTAAGCAGGTGACTTCCTCATCTAGCAAAACACAGCCAACAGAAATATATTTGCTTTGTTATGGGTGAGGAGCAGCTTTTTAGTTGTGTGTGTTGATACTGTAAATCCAGGATGGGATGAGCTAGGGGAGATTGAATCTCAGACTGGATTTAGAGCAGACAGATCTCCACCTGTATGACTGGGTCAGCAACACAGGATGGTCTAATTTCCTAAAGTCAGCTGAGACCAGTTAAATACTGTAATTCTGAGGATGCCTTGACTTTCTCTCTGGATGAGTTTGGCTTCACACCTGCTTAACCTACATTAGAATAGGATTAATTACTTTGAATTGCAAGGCCCCCTTAGCCAGTAAGCATGTTTCTGGCAGGGCACATGGTGACCTAGGCCTGGTTATATATAGTATAGGAATAGCAGGGGAGCACCTGGGTTGTAATGGGAAGGCTTGATCCAGCCTGGTAACACAATCAGCAGTTTATAAAAAATGAGTGTGCAGTAATCGCCTTCTGCATCAGCTGGATCATACCAGAGCTTTATGAACTTGTGTCTTCACTGCTAGTAAGCTTTTTTTACTGTACAGTGCTCTATTTATGCACACACACATGTATACACATACATGGATCTAGAAAGAATCCCAAGAAATGCAGGAGATAAGAATCTGAAGAGTGAAGATATTGAATGCTTCTACATTTAATTACTTGCGTGAAACACTTATTGGCTATAACTTTTATATCAGTTTTCCATGTTATTTTAATTGTCTCCGAATTTAATACTGTACATTAGGCAGGAATATTTGGGTAATTTTCAGTGCAAGAAAAACTGTGTAACTGTCCTCTCATTTGAAAACATATTCCATAAAGAGAAACTTCTCTGACAGTGCTGGTTTGCCCACGGTATTTTCTATCCCAAGCTTGTGAGGCATGTATTAGAGATGAGTGGAAATTTTACAGTACAGCTCAGAACTTTCTCCCCAAGATGTTTTTATCTGCCATGTTGTGCACCATCAGCTTCAAATCAGCTGCATTATCAGTTAAGGTGAAATCAAATATTGAAATAAGATCCAGCTACAGGCACAGAAGGCTTCAAGGTCAGTGAAAATGGCACTTGAAAAGTAGAGCCAGCTAATTTAACCGGATCCTGACATGTTACACATGAGAACGCTATGGCAGAGTTGTGATGAGGGTGGGCAAGAGGCAGGGGCAAATCTGCTGTTGGAGAGATTAGGAGCATCAGTTTAGCATGTAATGGCTGCTGTTCATGTGTATGTTCAAAGTTGCACTTAATGACATAAATATATCATAACATTAGCAGGTTGCAGCATGTGTTTCTATGTAGAGATTTCTTCTAACTACGCGGTTGCATCATGCCTGCCTTAATGAGCAGGCGTTAGGCTCCAAACTCACTATGATTCAAGCTATATCCAGTAGCATATAGAAGTTACCTTGACCCTTGTGTCTGTCATTAATTGTCTTGCCGTGTGAAGAATTTTGAGTCTTTCTCCATATCAGTCTCTTGTAGAAAGCTATTCTAGTCTGCAATCCCTTCTTCACTTTTTACTACTTTGAAGTTTCCCAGAGATAAAGTTAACTATTCTGTAGATTCGGGAGCGCGTTGCTTAGTGGCAATGTATCTTCAGCTACAAATTTACCATGCAATATGCATTGTGAATTCCAGATGATCTTCATTAAGTGAAAGTGGTGGGATATATTTTGAAGAGGGTTTTTTTTGCATTTCCAGACTCCATTAATGACTTGTGCTGAGCACTTTGCCAATGCATTCAGTGCAGATTTTGAGTTCACAGTGACAGCAGGATTGCATGTAGCACTTCAGTGGTGATGAGTAACTTAGTGTGTACTGCAGTCCTCATGTGTGGAGCACACCATGATCTCTATAATCAAAAGGCCACTGGGAAACAGGGTTCTTCAAAAAGGCACTAAGTAGGCAGTGCAGGTAGAGCTGTGCTGGGTAATTCCATCAGTATCAGAAACCTACAGAGGGCAGTGTCTGCCAAGAGGCTTAGATGGGCATTTCAGGAGATAGAAGTCGAGAGAAGAGGGTGTTGACCGGGAGTATTTACATGCTCATAACTGTAACCACCTAGCATCAATGACAGACAAACAATCTTTCAGAGAACCTGCTTGGAGGAAAAAAGTACACCTAAAAAGAACTTATGATGGGAAGACAGGAGCACAGACTGCCAAGAGGCTCCTGAGTTCCAGTGCTTACAGCCAACACAGGTGAACTAGAATTTGCTATCAATAGCTCCATGTGCAAGTGTACTGTCTCCATGGTAGAAAGTGGTAGCTATTTTTATACTGAATGGCAACACTAAACAATTTAGGAGAAGCAGTGAAGTGTGTCCTACCCAATTAAAAAATACAGTGAGAATTTTAGGTAGGCAAAATGTAATTATTTCATTGGAATTTGACCAGGGTGCTTTTCCACTTTTAAAATAAGTATAAATTACATGAGCTGTAAAACTTTAAATTATGAAAATATTTTGAGGTCTTTGAGCATAGTAATTGGAGCTATATATTCAACTTTGGTTTTAACCTGACACTTCGTAATAGCTGTTCCCTAAAGCAAGTTTTGTTTTTCCCTTTTTTTCTTTACGTTATTGAATATCCCTTAGTGAAGCAAATTAGCAATCAGTCTGGAAAATATTTAAGTAGTACAATCACATTATTTACACAGACATTTCCATTGTGCAGAGTTCTCTGTGTTCCCAAATATTTGTGGGATTACTTCCTCAGCTGTCAACATTAACACTCGAACCTTCAGTAAAGCTCTATATGAAAATCCATTTAGGCAAATAGAAAGACTTGCCTTGATTTCACTGTGCTTTGGATCAATCCCTAAATATGAAGGTCACAATGTGAAACCTATGTGGATCTCAGAGCTTTATTATTTGCCTTCTGCTTGACTTACCACTTTTGCTTAAAGGGGGGAAGAGGACCTTGGTGTAATTCCTTGCACAAAGCTTTTTTGTCTTTCTTTTCCATTATAATAATAATATAACTATTATTGTTATAGGGAATCCTACTGTGGAGAATTAGGGTAATTTACTGTAAACAGAGTTAGAGTCTGCTCTTATCTTAGAACCATATTTCAGCCCTTACAGGACCATCAGCATCTGGCCAGAATGATAGAATGATTATTGTGAAATACGTTCTTTAACTGTTTATGTTATCGATATGGTGCAGATAAAAATCTACAGAAAGCCTGCATTTAGTATTTGGCAGGATTTTAAAACACATCCAGCATGCCTCTGCAAATAGGTGCTCTGATGCTGTGGCTACAGACAGTGATTCCAATCGCTTGTATCATATTGTCCAAACTACACTCCCCAATTAACTTCCCATCAGGTTGAAGAATTACAGGTATTTATTCTGTAAGTTTTGTACTGGTGAGGAGTGTTCTCTCCTGGGCTTCCCTAAATTAAAACCACTTTTCTTTTCTTACAAAGTTTTTTTTCTCCTCACTCAGCAAAGGCTTTTTTTATCGTTGAGTTTTGCTCTTTGGCTTTTTGCTCATTGCTTTTTAAGGATTGAAGGCACAGTAAGGCCTGTCCTGGTACTCCTATTGATACATTCATACAGTGCTGAGGTACTGGGCCCATGTTACATCCACACTTGGCTCGTTATCCTCTTATCAAGCTCTTTGCATCCCTTTGTTTATTTGAGGAGACAGGAAGACTGTGTGAAGGCTGCTTAGTCAGGGATATCAGCGTTGTTGGCAGGGGAGTGATTGCCAGTTGAAAAACAAGGCATTATTGCTCATTTTTTCCCTCTTATTAGTTTGATTACATTTGCAAATCAAATCAATCCATCAGACATGATCAGGCCTCGTCCGCATTTTAAGGAATAGTAATCTCCGTCTAATAAGATGCAAATGTGTCACATCGGTAAGTAACCAATAAATCATCGTCTTGTCTTTGGCAATCATTAAATATCAGAACCAACAGTCAATTTTTAGTATTTTCAATTTGCGATATGCCGCTGGAATATAAAGATAGATGGACGTAATTACACAAACCAAACACTATTTCAGTTCATTCCAGACAGCAAATTTAGTGGAAGGTATAACTGGCTTGTCATCACACTACATTATTCCTGGCGGTTCATGCAAAGTTCACAGACAAGCTTCAAATGGACATTGCTTTTTTTACTTCCCTTAACAACATTCCCGCTACCACCACCAAACTTCAGTAAATGACTTGATATGCTGCAGGACATTACTTCCATCAGTGCACAAAAAAGCACAGAAAGAGAAACATTATCCCGTTTCCCAGGCACCTTGTACATGTGTAAGACTGAAATCCCAAAGTTTCCTAATACTCACCATTTCTGCTCTCTCTTTCTTATTTTCCTTTTAGACAATTTAATCTGAAACTTCAGTTTTTTCCACTGACAGAGAATACTTTTTCATAATTTTTTACTAGTTAGCTCACCTTCAGTGATTTTAGGACACAATGAAGACAAATTAGTGAGAAGCATTGGCACGCCAGCTTCATAGAATCATAGAACCAACTAGGTTGGAAAAGACCTTTAAGATCATTAATTCCAATCTTTATCCCAGCCATCCAGCCAGTTTCCAACCCAGCGAAGAATGCACCTATCCAGGCCGTGAGCAGATAGTTTCTCCAGGAGAATGCTGTGGGAGACAGTGTCAAATGCCTTAACAAAGTCCAAATAGGTGATGTCCACAGGTTTTCCCTCATCAGCCAAGCAGGTCACCTTATTGTAGAAGATCAAGTTGGTCAAGCAGGACCTGTGAACCTTCATGACCCTGTGCTGACTGGGCTTGATCCCTGGTATTCCCTGTCATGCATCCCCTTGTCTCCTCCTTCCATCCCCATATTTTTAAAGGAGTGGAAATTCAAATTGTTTTTCTTCATTCTTTCTTTTTTATAATGGATTTGGGAAAATTGATTGCCTCGCGTGCATCCCAGGGATTAATTGATACGTTTCTTGTCTGATTCGCAATGTCTTGCTTGCCATTAATTACTGTATTCTCATAGAATAGTTTGCATGCTTTTCAAGAGAGAAAAAGATATAAGCTGATGTCTTGGCAACACTAGTGGGAAAAGAAACCCAAATCATGTTTTAAACAGCATAGCTTTTACCCAGCTATTTTAGACTGTTCTAATAGTATAGGGTACAGACCCTAAAAGTACAGGCTTGCAGACAGACTGCCGACTACGAGAATGTGGGTCCGCTGGAAATTGTATTACTGGACCTTCTTACACTGCTGAGTGACGTGAGAGAGCATGAGAGTGCAGAATACTGTGTCTGTGCGACAACACAAGCAGCTCTGCAAAAATAAGAAAAGAGGATTTCGTAGGCTTGTGATGCCTTATGTAGGTTTCCAGCAGAACAGAGCCAGACAGTGGGCTTACTGTATTTGACCTTAAGAAACTTCTTGCCATGAGCCATGTGCCCTAGTTGGACCTGCTGTTGCAGCATCCTGTCAGTTATGTTTGTTGCTTTGGAGTGGCTTTTGGAGAGATCCTTTAGCTCCCTACATGAGAAAAAGATTTTGCATAGAGTTTGATTTGGTAAATGAACTAAATGGAAATTAAGGGAAGAGGCTTGCTTGTGAGCATGCCTACTTGCTTTGCTTTGTGCTGAGCTCCTGTTAAGGACCGAAAGGTGGGGAGAGTGATTTTGCAACCCAAAATGCGCAAGCTCCTGGATGGTCACTGAATGTTACTCATTCTTGGCATCAAAATTGCAAAGTACTTGTGAGCTGCACATGGTGTTTCTTCCACATGCCAGAGATTTAGACAATTTAGAACATACCATTAATTAACAAGTATTTCTTCATGCTTTTCTGAAGGTGTCATCAAAAGGTTTCATTACTTGTTTTTACCTATTTTTATCCTCAAGCTGGTGTAAATCTGTAATAGCTTCATAAAAACAAGAGGTTTATTCCAGGTTTAAAATGAAGCAACTTACGCAACTTTAGCTCTGCTCTCTTAACAAAGTTTGAGCTTCCTGGCACATTTTTCCAAAGGTCTCTTTACATTATTCCTGGATGTCTTATTCCTCAGTTTCTAGATTAATGCTGCCTAGGCTTCTTGCAGAAGTCTCCCCTGTTTCCAGAGACTTTGGTGAGTAAAAGCTGCGTACAGAGGCCATGTGCCTAAGAAGCTCAGTACCAGAACCTTATGTTCTGTGTAACCAATTTATGTACTACCATGGTATGTTTAATTTGCCTTTTCATCACATCAATAATGTGTCTAATTGAAAAATTGGAAGAACTACATACAATCTAACTACCAGTGCCGGTGTTTTCAGGAAATCAGA
Organism: Melopsittacus undulatus; assembly: GCF_012275295.1. Taxonomy (NCBI): domain Eukaryota; kingdom Metazoa; phylum Chordata; class Aves; order Psittaciformes; family Psittaculidae; genus Melopsittacus; species Melopsittacus undulatus. Next base: position 103,789,310 of record NC_047529.1, on the reverse strand, counting down.
GATGCTGCACAGTTATGCAAGTACCACCTGTGTTAGTGGTGCACCTCTGTTACCGATGTGTACAGAAACAAGCATTACTCAGGTGCAGCATCTGTACCAATTGATCACTATGCTATCAGAATTAATCACCTGGTATTCAGCTCAGAGAATAAAATTTACATCTTAATGTATGACACTTATTCCAGCACATCCATGCACTCCTAAAAATGGTACTGTTCACTCTGTTTTTGAAGTGTGTATCTGTTTTTAATAGGCAGAGCCTAGCAGTTCCCATTCCTAGCAAATTCCCAGCCACATGGGATAGCTGCTTCTACTAAGTTACATCCTTTCAAAGACAAACTCATAGACGACTGTATAATAAAATAGATTTTTGTCTGTGAAGTTGCATGTCTTAAATCCTGCCCTCACTTTCACAAGAAAAGGGGATTTTTGAGACTCTTTCAGCACTCTGCAGAAAACAGCCCTTGTGAAGATAAGTAAGTAAAGTTTGGCAGTGTACAAGATTGGCAAGCCTTCGCCAAGATGGCCCAGCAGTGTTGCAGGTGCATTGGCTAGCAGTGTAGAGAAGCTTGTGTGAGAACTGCACTGAATCGTAGCACGTGCTCTCGGTTCCTTACTGAAGCCAGTGCTCAGTTAGCCTTGCTGCTGTGAACGAAGCCCTGCTTAATGCAGAGTCTGGTCTGTGTCCATGGGGCTGGCAGAAAGATCCAGGCCAGGTGCACAAACTGCAAGATGAGAATTACAAAGTATTAATTTGAAAAGAAAAAAAACATGGGATTCAACTTTATGTCCTGTATAATTGCAGAGCTAGCAGGATTTTATAATATGGACTAAGCCTTAGTCATTAGCATGGGGCAGTCACCTTTGCTGTTTAAAAACAAAATAATAACAATATAAAAGGTATTGCACACTCACACATTAAAATTTCGGTCTTTTCAGAGAAATTTGGTAGGGATTCTTTATTATCTGGCTAATTACATATTCACATGTGATGGCACTAGCAAAGCCATTACATTCTGTTGGGTAAATAATATTCATTTTAAAACCCATTTATAAATATGTGTTTTATTTGATGGACCAGAATGGGTTTTTTTAAGTTGTTCTCATCCACAGAGTAAATAATATATGGATTGCTTTTAAAAATAAGTATGTATTTCTCCAAGAGACATTTCTGGCAATTGGGTAAATAATATGCATTTTTCAGATACTAAATAAAATGCATACAAATGTATAGAAATCTGGCCTAAATATGTATCTTCCTGAGAGATCAAGATGACTCAAAAGGTGTCAGGCATAGCTTTGAAATTCCTGTTTTGAATTGTCAGTCTGTGTCACAACCTAGAGTTAATTAAATGTGTTTTATGCATTTTCATACAGTATAATATCTGTTTCTGTTTACAGTTTTATAACACTAGTGCTCTTGACCCTCCTTCTCGGTGTTACAAAGTCAGCACTATGTGGTTGAGATCCTTGTTTTACTTTGTGTTCATCTTAATACAGCGCAGAATGCATTTATTCTGTGGGCATAGAACTGCATTGGTGGAAATGACCTCAGACTCTGCTGTACTGCTCAACTTAAACTTCTCCTTCATACTTGGCAGGCAAAGTAGGAAAGAACATGAAACTTCCATATGTAGGCTTGATTCAGAGCCCATCGATGTGAGCAGGACTCCTTCCACTAGCCTCAGAGGGTTTAGTTCAAGCCACAAGATCTGCCATAATCCATTGGGACAGCCAAACACTAGAAGCTGAAGGCTAAGTCTCTTTCTTGACTCTGACACTGTCTTACCATATGACCTTGGGCAAATCATTTAACTTCCTTATGTTGAAACTGTGATTTATACCTCCAATTTTGAGAGTCCTTTGAGCGCTATAGATATAAAACATTAAATATGATTCACAGCATGCTAGGATTGAAAGATGTGAGCACAATGCATCACCTGTTTATTTCTTTTATATACTATAGGCTAGAACTTATCCATCCTTTTCTAAACATTTTAGCCAGTTTATCCCTTCATCCCTTTCATATACTTCTCGAGAATGTTGAATGTACTTTGTAGACTTTTTTTTTGTGAAAATATTCATAGTTTTCAAAAATCACATGGATAAGATAGCACAGCAGCCCTCTGAATTAATATATATACACATCCATAGATTTCACAGAAATGCTGTGAGATGGGGGGGGGATTTAGAGCTTTCACAGAAACACCGTGAGATGGGGGGTGGATTTAGTGACTCCAGCAGAATCACAGAGAAAAAGTCAGTGGTAGATTTGGGAGACTAAATGGTCTTTCTTGCATTCTGCCTCTAAACATGTACCTCACACTTCGTCTATACCTCCACCATCATCTATGATGCACTTAGGAAAACTGCTGATGATAGTTAGCTGTTTGACAAGGGTGTATTTGGCAAGTGCCAACTCTAAAGGATGTGCAGTCAGGATAACGAAGTTGGATCTGTTGTCAGTCTAATTGTTATGTTGATACTGAAGGAGTCAAAATATAAATACATAGTGAGAATGTTTCAACTGGAATTCTATTACAAAGCTAATCACAGCAGCAGTGAATTATTGTAAAAGGCCTTTTGGAGCACTTCTCATGGCTGTTCTTGCACAAACATCGCTGAGTTAGTGATGATGTGGCCTTGATAACCAGCATTGCCTGAGAGCCTAGCAAACATGATCTTTTGACAGAACACATGAGGAAAATCTCATCTCCTTCCTTCTTAGATCCCTGATCTAGCAGATAAAGTCCATAAGGAAAGCCATAATGAATGTTTGGTCACCACGAAGAAGGATCAGCTAGAAACAGGCATTTGAAAGCAAATCATGGGACAAGAAGAAAGAAATAAAAGATGATCCAGGAGTATTAGCACATTGCAGTTTTGTTTCAGACCTCTCTAATGGCACATCCACAAAAAGCGCAACCATGCTTTCTGTGTGGTTTCTAAACTACAGACAAGTGTGTCCAAATACCATATGGTAGAGCCCAACTCTTTATGATTGTAAGAATGTAGAACATAGGGTGAGGAATGCAAAATAAAGCCCAGCTCTCACATCAAAATCAAAGTAAAGCTTTCCAGGGCAGTGAGAGCTATATAGTGAAAAAAATAAAGTAAAATAGTGCACAAATTAAGGACGGGGCATCACTGGTGATGCTTTAAATTTGCCTGCTGATGCCCAGAAGGAATAAGAAGTTCTGGCAGGAGAAGAGAGCAGAGAAAGGGAAGGCTGAAAGCGGGAATAAGAGAAACATGGCTACATGAAGTGTCTCTGAGCATGCCTAATGCCTCTATTGTAAAGCCTGTAAGTAACTGAGATATTACCTTGTGCCCCCCCGTCATTATCAGTCACCAGTTTGCTAAGACACCAGTGGGAGTAACTCATCATATTGAACATGCAGGAAGAGAACAAGGTGGTGATATTGAATATAAGCTAGGGAAGGGTTATCTGGGCATTGAAAGACAGGAGACTTAAAATAAAATGTGAAGGTGCTGAGGGATAAAATGGCACAACTGTAGAGGAGTTCATGTCTTAGTGACTCTGTGGCCATATTGAATGACTGTTAAATTCTCTGCAGAATTAAGAGATAGGAGCATTCATACATTTTGTTAGGAATTGATCTTTTTTGTCAGTGATCTGAATAAGATTGTACTATAGTTTTTAATTTAACAGATTAAGAAACACAATTAAAATATCATGAAAAAGATCATAATCTAAAGCTCTGGGGATTTTTTGCTTATCCCTGTTGAGCTGATAACAAGAGCTGGTGAATGTAACAGCTACCTCCAATACTGTAAATTTACTCTAGTTTGTGGGCTGGAGTGTTAATAAATACCTTGTAGTATTCCTGAGGGAGAAGCTTTCCATCTAATTAATAAAACTGGGAAGAATACCCAGGACACTGAACCATATCTTTCTTATTAGTGTTGGCTTATACAAAGGAGAATCCCTGAATCTCAACACATTAGTAAATGTCATACTCCTGGGTTGCACAGAGACCTCTTGAAAAACTGCTGATTTGCTGTGGGAAAAAAATCACCGTAGGCTACAGAAACGATTCAGCTAGGGAATACCAAGTGTAGAAAATTGGTGTAAAGCATGGCGTGCATTATAGCAGCTGAGATTTGTGCCACATTTTGTGAAACTTGGAAGAGAAAACATACAATTATACTCCCATTTCCCTTCTGTTCTTAGTCTGTATGTATGCTAATATCTTCCTCTGTGTCTGGGTATGGTCTTAGTGCAGCTAGGTTTAGAGGCTTAGCAAAAAATCTCCTTTACATGTTCTCTAAAACAGGCTTCTTAAAACCACTTAATATGTAAACTGCATGTAACTGTTTATTGAAAGAAGGTGGAAGGATTCCTTGAAGGAGGAAAATGTTTTAAGCCCAGTAGTGAAATTGAAGTCTTTCAGCTGATTTCCTTTTCCATATTAGGCAACAGTAAACTTCATCCTACTATGCCTGAGCCAGTTCTGTTTTCGGGCAGTTTACAGCACAAACTAGCAACCTAACTTTTAGACCAGCACAATAATTCTTTGCTGTACTTTATTAAAATCACAGTGGTAACCTTCTGTTATGGAATACCGATACACGTTTTCTGACAGACTAGACATTTACAAAACAGAGTAAAAATTCCTGCAGTTCTTTTGTCGAATACAAATTGTAGGATATGTGTGTTTCCTCATTATTATCATGATTTTTATTAGCAAGTAGCAAACTGGTATCGCTGCCTCTGATAGAAAGAGAATAAGATCTTTCCATTTACTTCTTACTTGAAGTTCCTGCTCTGAAAAATGCTCCTGCTGATTGCATTGTATCTGCTTTTCACCCTACTGATATGAGTGAGTGGGAACATAAAAAGAAGTAGAACTACAGAGCTTACCCTTGAGGTTGATGCAAATTTGGCTAAATAAGTCACCTGGACAAGAAGTGGAGGAGATAAAAGATCTGCCAAGTATTTTGTCTGCACCCAGTCTTCTAAAGTTTCATAGTCTGTCCTTTAGAGGAGGTCTTCAGTGGATTCTGGAAACTTATTAGAGCTTAAGAAGGCAGTTTAAAATGCTGTGCAGGGATAAGAGTCTAGCAGTGCCTTTATTGTCAGGTATTTTAGATGTTCTAATCTACTATATATGCTTAAACTTTCTGATTGGGGTTTGTTTTGTTGGGTTTTTTTTCTCATTAAGAATGTTTATGATGCTTCCATGTAACACTGCAAGGAATAGATCAATTCACACCATGTACAGTGAATGCCTGCCATACATGCAGTTTCAGTAAAGCATATTAACAGCAGATACTGGTCCTTAAAAGACAAAATCCAAGCATCCTCAGCATTATGCTGAAAGAACCTGAATCAGGCATTCCTTTGCCTGTCTGCAGTTACAGCTTTGTTGAGCAGTGACCCTTTGTGACTGTTCCTTGTTTGAGGAAATACTTCTCTGATCTGACCTGGGTGATTACATTATTATTTTGTCTTTCAGCAAGACAATACTTTATATTAAAAAAATAATAAGCAAAGAATGCAAATTGATGAGCAGGTCATCCTTGTTCATTTTAGTAGCTTCTAGAATACCCTGAGTTTGCTTAGTATGAATGCATGTGTGCACAGGCTTATGCAAACACACACTTAACACCTGGCTGCTTTTGTGTCTATAACACCATGGATCTTTTGTATCTGCTATTTTAGTCTTTCTAAAGTAACAGCTCCAGAGTGAGAGCTCAGTTGCTGTGATTTTGAAACTCTTTGTGTGAGGCACATCTCCCTGAGCTCATCTGTTCTGAGCTCTAATTGTAGGAGCAGGCACCAGACACCTCAAAGTCCAAATTCTGAGTCTTCAGATTTTAGGAAGGTAAGAAGAACTCAATACTATAGGTCAGCAAATATGTATTCTATCATCTTCAGCAGTGATTAGTCTCAGGGGAAGAGACGTGGACCCCATAGTAGGTATGAAGCCTCAGGAAAACTTTTTGTGATTCCTTATGCTTAGAAATTAGGCTAAATAAGGGGGGGGGGGGGGGCGAATCCTTGTCCTTGTAATTTGGATTTGCAGTATTATTCCTGGAGCTATTCTGGCAGTCTGTGTAAGCATCAGCTCCCTGAGTTCTTGGTGTCGGTGACATCCTTTGGCACGGGGTTCCTCAGTCCATTTACTCTGTAAATGAAGTTTCCCTCTGTCCTTCCAGTTTGAATTTCCTGTGTTTTCACTGTAAGGGTGTTTGGTCTGTCTTATGAGGCAGGGATAATAGAAACTTTAGACCTATTTTTTATACTATTAATTTATGTATACTTCTACTGCATTCACTTGTACATCACTGTTTGGAGGAAAACGATTCCTGCTTTCTGAGTCTATTTTCATAAGCTTTCTCCCAGGTATGCTGTTCTACTTTGCCTTCTCTGAGCCTCCTCTAAATCTGTCATATTTTCATTGGAATGGCCTGAGCCATTGTGTCATTAATACTGCGAATCAGAGAGTACTGTTGATATTTCTCTTTTAACTTTCTTGTCTTCTGAGGCGCTTTTAGCCTCGGCTGTGGGCATGACACCAGCTTCACAACTATCCTTGGGCTACCAGGAGGGGTACTAATAGATGCAGTTTCCAAGCTAATGTTTTCACATTCTTCCCTGGACTCTTTTAGAGTTGGTCAGGATGATGCAGCTCTCCATCTCTCTTTTCTCACCTTGACATCATTTAGCCAGTCTTGTCTCACTCTGGAGGGACTAACAATACTGTCTTAAATTAGAAGGCCTGTCTTACATTAAAGAGGGCATTGAGGGAGGTCAGCACCATGAAGTATATTTTGTTGATGCAGGTACCGAGGGCATATATAATTTCCTAGTTTATTTAACTTGCACAGAATTTTGAGAAGTATTTCATTTTCAAACTGAAAATAAAATAATGTAGGAGAATGTTGCATGAGATTGCATCTCCGGTGCTGTCTCCAGTGGAAGCCTGTCATCTAACTTCACCTCTGTGTGCTGCTCAGGATAATGCATTTTAGAAACCAGTGATGTTTTGCTTTTTTCTGTTTCAGAAGCAAGTAACCTGGACTCACTTTTAAGAATATGATTTGCAAACTTGTTGAGTAGGATGTATCTATTTGGAGGATAAGTGAATTTGTCCATATAAATCCCCTTTGTCAAATTTAATAGATGGGTAAAGTGACCCCTTGCCTTCAATAGAAAAATGCATAGTCCTTAAAAAAATTGTAACTACATTATTTATTTTTTCTTGCCTTTCAGAAATATGTGAGGGTATTACATCTTTAAGAAACTGAACAAATTCCAAACTGAATAAGAGAGACAGAGAGATGGTTGCCTTTTTGCAAGCCGCCGGCTTTCCTAAGTGTCTCATCCTCTCCTCTCTGTCATCCCGAGGCAATGTGCCTGCATTTGTGTGTAGATTTATAGTTTATCTTTATCTATGGCTTCATCTGTAGGTAGCTATTATAGCTACCTTGCCTCGATATTGTTTGGGCCTGATAGATCTGTCTGTAGTTCATCAAAGGGGAGCTGAGTGGCTAAAAGCCATTGGGTCCAGCTGAGGATGAAATACGAGCCATCAGCCTTGGTAATGGCTGTAAAATTTCATAATTACACGGCCTTTATTACATTGCATAATGATCCTGAAGCAGTATGGAACAATTAATTAAGATTTTCAACCGTGGCTCTTTCAGAAATTAAAAGGTGCTAGTGGCTGAGAAATGGGGAAGTGTCTTGTCCTAAAAGCATTAGGGATGCTTAAGAAGTGCTTCCTGGGTACTTAAAGAGAGGAGAAAAAAAGAAGAGGGGGGGTGGGAGAGTAAAAGAAGTGAAATAAAAAGAAAAAGACCAACTAGTTAAGCAGCTAATGTCAGAGTAACTTTTTTGTACTTTACCGCTGATTCTTAATGTCAAAGCTGGTTCTAAAACTCCTGCAGTAGTCACTGCCATAAAGCTGTCCCTTTTCTGGTCTGTAAAAATGTTCATGCCTTTTTTTCCCCCCATTTTGTTCTGGCCATTTTTAAACATTTGTAGAAGTTGAGCTCTGCATTTTATTAAATAAATGAGTACCATGACAGAAGAGAGGAGGGTCACTTGGCTGTGTACTGGGGTGTACTGAGCAAGGGTTTTCTCTTACGCACTTTCTTGTGTCTGAGCCCATTGAAATTCTTGGAAGGTCTCGGCAGCTTGACAGACATCCCCAAGGAAGACTCTTTTTTTTTCTTTACTGTTTTGATATTTCTCTTCTTTCCTTTTCTTCTTTGTAAATGCAGCACGTGAGATGTAATAGAATATTTTCCATGAGGTTGACCTCAGACCTGATCAGAAGTAATTAGATTCCTAAGGTGCTGCAGAGGTGTCTCACAGGTTTCTGATGTACACACTGAAAAAGTGTTTGTGTATGTGCAAGGAATATGCAGGGAGAAACGGGAGGCCTGAACCTGTGCATGTAAGCATTACCTGTTGTGATTGATTGCTGGGTGTAATTCTGAAGGCCAGCGAATTGTCAACCATATGGGGTGTGGAGTACTCACTGTGCCAGTAATAGTGAAACTGATGAAAAGATGGCAGAAATAACCCCAGTGTTCTACATGCACCATCAAAACTTGCAGGTCATATAGGAAGGAATTTTCTTTTCACTAAATGCCTCCCTCAAACTATTTTGATTCATACAAACTCTTAGATGAGATGAGCACTGAGTATTATTGGTTTTAAATTGACTGGTCATCATGTAAGGTCCTATCACTCTTAAGTATTTTATGAGAAGCCAAGGTTTCTCCAAGGCACCTCTAATAACAAACTTTCTGCAGCAAATCTAGAAGGGATTATGTGTTTCAAGGAGGAGCTGGCTGCTTGAAGTCAGTTCTCTTGTTGAGTCATTTATTCCCTTAATAGGAATTTTCTGATCTGCTGTCATTCTTGTTCACACACTGGGTGTCACTGCCTCTAAAACACTTGTCATTCTTTAATGGAAACAAAATAGTCATTGCAGTCAGAGCCGCAATGTCATTCCACTACCCCTTGCTGCGTCGGCAATAGTGAAAATGACAGAGCGGCTCTCAGTAGGGGTAATTAAAATGTAAATATTGATATTTTATTATTTGAAATTACTTTCCAGTGCGGCATTTAATATCTCTCCATCTGTGCGGCTCTGTTTAGCGGTCACTTTAGTGCAGCTCTGGGATGCCAAGCGGCGGCTTGATCCCCGTTATGTCAAAATGCTTGTTGCTGCTTAATTTTGATATCTAATTAAGTGGAAAAGTACAGTCCACACTGTAATCCATGGCATCTTAACCAGCTGCTTGGGTATATTTAGAATTAATCTCCACTATGGAATCATCCTAATGTATGCAATTAAGAGTCTGCCGATGGCTAATTAGGTGTATTAGAATCAGGCAGCTTCCTTTTTTCTTTCTTTCTCTCTATTTTTTTTTCTCTCCTGTGTGTGGAGTGTTGTAGACTTAAGACACAGCCTCCAGAGATGATCTTAATGGTACATACACACTCAACTAGGCAAACTTGGAATTTCACATTCGCGTAGGAGAATGTGTGACTCTTCCCACGTAACCAGGGAGAGTGTAGGCATCAGCGGAATTTGTTGGCATCTACAGCACATTAAGAGCATCAGCTAACCAGTAGAAAAATTGGAACAATTGGGAAGAAGGAGGAAGGTGTGTAGGACAGTGTTGTTTTCCTGCCTGGCAGAGAGCAAAAGGGTATAAATACCCAAAATGTTGCAAATGTTGTTTTTCTGTGGCTATGGAAAGAGATTTTAGGTAGCTCAGCCAACGCAGGGTTAACACAAATACAGTGATTGGCTTGTAAGCATGGTTGTCTCCATATGCTAATACATTCCAGTATTGGATTCATATTATTAACATGATTGGGAATTCCTGGAAACCTGACTTTGCCTGATGGAAAGATGGAGGGAGCAGGGATTGCCATAGCTCTCAGTGAGGAAATAACTGGTGGCTTTCCCAGAGGAGCAAAAGACAAACAGCAGTGACCCAGCACTGAGGAAAAGCACTCTCAAAGCAGATCCATAGAGCTTATTAATATAAGGCAGCATGTATTGAATGCACAAGAAATCCCTCTTTCTGTGGAAAAAAAAACGCAAAACCAGCCTACTATCTAATAACCCAATAAACTTGGTTTTGAGGCCTAATGTGCACCAGGCTGAAGAAATGGAAGTCTGAATTATCTTGATATTCCCAGTCTGTGTGTGCAGGTGTTGGGAGGCTGCTCCGTACGGAGATTGATGCGAGCAGTACCTGAACTAATGCTGATGGTTGTTACTAGCTCAGTTAGGGCCCTTTCTCAAAGCCTGTGTTCTTCTATTTTGTTTAATTCATTAAAAATTGAAAAGAAAAAAGGGAAGAGGGTAGGCTCCTTTTGTTTAATTATGTGTGATTGTAGTTTCATTTTCTGCTAGCTGAACTCGTTGAAGGGTCTCGGTAAGGCATAAAGGCATACAACACACAGGATATGTACGTAGATCACTGACTGTTCTAAACTGAACTATGTTACCATGTTCTGAATTGAGCTTTAAGAGAGATTCATCAGTATTCATGGTACTTGTTTCTCATCTATATAGTTGCCTTACAAATGACAGAATGTAGCTTCTATTTTTTCACCCACAAGTCTGGCTTTAGTGTACCCATACTCAAATACATATGTCCACAACATATTGAAGGAAAATTAGTGTGGAATCAGTATTTATGTTGAAGATATGATTGGTCTGGGTTTTTTTAGATAGGCTCAGTGAAAGAAAACAATCAGGTTCAGGGATACAACCCTGCTCCATTTTCTCCCATGCAAATATCTGGGGACACAGGTGATATGTCAAAATATGCCAGACATCTTAAAAAGTAAATTTCATACAAAATGTTGTACCCCAGCCACAGGCTTTTCAAGTCTAGGGGCAAAGATGATTTTAGTAGCACACAGTGTCGTGTCATTTGCCTCTGCTGTCTTCAATAAAAAGACAAAAAGATCCCATGGTCTTAACCAAGCTTTGTTCAAAGGTTACAGAGTAAGCAACTGCAAGAGTTAACTTTAAGTAGATAAATCAGATCACATATGTATTGCATTGGAAAGACAATCTTCAGGAATCTGCAAGTTCATATTGCTGACCTTAAGGAGACCTACAGCCACATTGGGCCATATTGGACTGCTAGTCTGAATTATATAACCTTGTCATTGTCTGTATCTAACAATTCTAAATCTCCCTGCAGAGAAGGTAATGCACAAGGAGTGCCAATTGTCTAACATACAGGGGGGAAAAAAGAAATTAGTTTGCTACTTACCAGGTATTCCTCTGTTCTCAGAGCATCTAGTGATAAATCAAAATGTGTTTGGCCTGGCTTTTTTTTAATAGATGGTTGCTACGAGTTTGTAGTAAAGCTATTTAAAATTGTGGAAGTTCCAGTGGTAAAAGCAGACCAAAGGGAAAATCAGGTATTAATCTGTTTAAATCTATTGTCTTATATTTTCCTTTTTCTCTGTGAATTCTGGAATAATAAGTGAAAATTAATGGATTTAAAGAGTACAGTGCCTCAAGCCTTATGTTTCCAGAAATGCCATGATAAAGTACTCCATTCACAGAGGTCTAATCAAATCTGTTGTGAAGCAAAGGTGACTTACCAGGTTTTATAACTTTAATATTTTACTGCAGAGTATTAGCAACTGAAGGTAGTTATGTGAAGTCAGGCAGACGTTCTTGTCACATTGTCCAGCTCCTTTCCATTACTATTGCTAAAGAAGCAGCTCACAAGAACTTGTACTGTGGCTAGAAATAAGAAATGTAAAAGCAGCTGCTTAGAAACATTTGAGTGGTTAAAGAGGGGTGTCTCTGATTTAAGTCCTGAAATCAGTTTGAACTACAGAGAATTACATCTCACTGTGTGCCCTGGGAAGAAATGACAAACTTAAATTGCTCCTGTTTAGTGTTATCATGTAAGGTTTCATAGGGTAAATGGCAAACCAGAAATATTTCCAACTAGTATTTAAATTACATTAACACCTTTTTGTATAGCTTGAGTGAAAGGTCATGCTAGACAAGCAGCATCTTCACTGTTTGTAAATGTCTAATTTGCTGCTTTTAAATTGCTGTGAACTTCACTTACTTAGCCCTGCTGAATGAATCCAGTGTTGCAAATACTTCTGACAAGGGAATATTTGCTTAGTGAGAATCCATTGTTCATAATGGATTGAGAGAGACGTGCAGTGTGAATGCATTTTTATTGCCATGCCATCTCTCTGCTGTTGTTTCAGTGAAATGAAAGTAGCATTGTGATAAAAGCCCTGGGTTTCTTAGTGCTCAGTGTGGCATTTCCCATCTTACTGGTAGGTGTTACTCAAAAAGTGCTTATCATAGACATTTTTTCATGTTATAAAATATGGGGGAAAATATGTATATTTTATAAGGACCTGGACAATCAAAAATTAGGAATACAAACACAAATAAAACCCAAGGAAGTGCATAGGCTTGGCTGAAGACATCCCAGCGCTCTCCAAGAGCATTTTGCTTTGTATATTTGAGTCAGAGCAATTTTTGGGCACCTCCGTGTATGCAAGTCAGATCTTCCCTCTCCCCCAGCCACACAGCTAACAGATGGTAGTCACAACTCGTAGCACAGAGAGCGCTGCTCACAACAACAGAGCTCTGCTGTAGGGGCAGAAGGAGATGCTATGTAGCAAAGCATTGCTCAGGAAAGGCAGCAGTTTTACCTTGCACAAGTTATTGGATGAAACTGATTTCTAAGCAGAACTTTAATTGTAGCGCATCAGTTCTAAATAGGTTGGAAGCTGAATCCCGCAAATGGCATCAGCTGAGCCTTTGGCTGTGTTTCTCGTCAGTTATAGTTTGTGCTTTTGGAACTTGATTTGTGGTTTTCAAGTTAGAGCAAATACCTGGGCTTTTTTGTTTTGTGACCTGACCTTTCAATTGAAAATTCTCAATTACACTTAAATTTCAGCTTGTGCAGTTATTAGCCCTTTGACCAGAGGCTCTGTGAGCAAATGGGTATTAAAAAAACAGGGGAAAAGGAGGAGGAAAAGAAAAAGATTGAAATAATGGGTTCACCCTCGCATAATAAGTTGTATCTGTTTCTGTTCCAGCTTTCACCAAATTTCATCCATAATCTGTGAAATATGTTTGGTGATTAGTGAGAGCACTCTCCTTCTGTTTAATGGTTTTCATAACCACTGAAATGTCTGTGGGTCTTGACAGTTGGCTTTAGACTACTGAGTAGTTTGAAATGCAATTAAATCTGGTTTTATTTTCTTGGATTAATATAATGAAAAGGATCTCTTAGATCTATGTGGGAGACTCAGCTCTAAATGTAGGCTAAAAAAAAATGAATCATGACATCCTATTCCTTGGATATCTGAGAATAGTAAAGGGCGGCTAGGCTTTCCTTCAGCAAATAACATGATCATGTCTAGAAAATGCTACATAGCCTTAGCAGGAATTTAACTGGCCTCTGTTGCCATCCCTGAAAGCCAGACAAAGTTGTACAGTGCATCCGGGAAGCACTGAGTGTGTGCCAGAAGGGAGAAGAGGGCAAAGTGACAGCTTTACATCTGAGAGTGCACTGGACTGAATCTGATCTTGACATGAAGTTTCTTTACATTCACTTCTGCGAAGCCAAAATAAGCCTTTGGCCCAGTGTCATTTGACCATGAGGCCATGCAGCCTCTAAATATAAAGGGCTGAAATAAAAGTTTTTTTAAAGGGTGTTTCCAATACCAGTTTGTTCTTTTGATAGAGGTGACTATACATTGTGTCTGAAATAAGGAAACTGCGCTTGAAACATCAGTATCCATAAAACATTTAGAAGAAAGTTAATCTATCAAAATTAAGTGTAAATAATTTAAAAACCCAACTCTGATATTTCAACTGTGTAAATATATTGAATCCGCAACACACTGGTGAACATGTCATTTTCAAGCACAGCTTTGATTATAAAAAATGTAAATTAAGATATTTGAAGTGCAAGCCAGGGCAGGCGAGAGGAATATTTCACTCCTAAAGCTAACAATCACAAAAACAATTGGTAAAATAAATAGGAGGTGATTATCAGAAAAAGCAAGCATCTCCCAGATTTTCCAGCAATTTCATACCTGGTTTGATTAAATATTTGCATTACTAAACACATAACAGAACAGGGGAAGTTCCTTCTCTTCAAAGTGATTCAAGTCTGAGTAGCCTGCTTTAGGCATCACATCAGATTTTTAAGGCTGAAAATAGCGGTAGGGATAAGTCCAGCCACTGTATTATTTGGTTTTATTTTGTCCAATAGTTCTCAGAGTGCTGTGTGCAAGGCACAGATCTTGCTTTGGCACTTGACCATCTGCAGCTGCTTCACTGTAGCCCCTAGTGAGTTAGTGGCCATGAAGTCCATCTTAATGAAGTAGAGGAAAGGGTCTTCAGGAATATAAAAGATTTACCCTGCTTAGCATGGAGCTGTGTGCGATGTGAAATAGAGAGCAAGTGGTGCATGTGCTGACACTTGAAAAGATCTGTGGTTTAAGCAGCCCTGTTTAAGAGACTGTGAACTGTGTTTGGAGCTGGCTTGGTGCGCTGCAGAGCGCGGTCTGCTCCCCGCCTAGAATAAAAATGATAAGACCTTTTTACCTATTTATTTCTGCTTCCTTTGAGCTTTGGGTTTACTGGTATGCAAAGGAGAAAAAAATCAAGCATATGTTCGGTTGCTCAATCAACCTTTTCTCAATCCACACTCGGTGATCTCAGCGAGTCATTACGGCATAATTACAATTTGAGTGTGATATGCTGTTTGTAGAAAAGTATCTATTTTTAGCTGAAGAAACGCTACAGACCCTGAAAGGAGGAGAAAGAGGGAAAAAAAAGGAAGAAAAACTGTAACCAGCAAATCAATGCTATTGTTAACTGATATTACGAGACACCCTGTAGATTTATGATGCTTGCATTCAGCCACATAAAACCCGCACTGAAAAGAATGCCTACCAGGGGTTAAATTCATATGCCTGTGCTGCAGCCTATTTCTGTCAACACTCAGCTGAGGAAATAAACATTTATGCTTTCTGAAATGAAAGTGTATTTTTGAAGTCTAGCCGTCAGATATTTTTTGCCCTTCACACTTTCAAATGCTTAGCCTTTTTTGTAAGTTGACTGCAAAGTGCATCAGTTTGCTAGGCACAGGAAAAAAAGGGAATAAAATCTTGACAAGTGCCCATGGCATCATTGTCAAGCACACGAGTGTCTAGTAGAAGATGGCAGGAGGGTTGGCACAAAACATGCTTCCTTCAAGCTTCTTACCTCGGGGGTACCTGACTCTTGAGAAGCCTTTCAATCCTTCCAAATGACGTTACTGCAAACTGTCATCTGGTTTATTAGGAGTGTGCCGCATCACAGATAAACATGCTGTTTAACTGCAGGTCAAGGTACACAGTCATCCTGCTAGCAAATGCCTGAGATATGTTAAATGGCATTGACTTGGGGAGGGAGATGGAAGGAGATCAAAATTGTCACGAATATGGTACATGCTAAAGGGGGAAAAGGTGCACAACATTGTATTTATTAAAAAAGCCATTTTGCAGTTCCACATTTAAAACAATGACCTGCAAGACTCTTAAGGACCCACACAATGCACAACAAAGTTCAAAACCACACCATCACGCATCATCTTGGGGCAGTTTGGAATGAGCTTACAGTTGAGACTGGGGGGCTAACACCCATCCAGAAAGCTGGAACTCTTATTTCATCGGATTTGGAGACTTCTTTAAAAAAAGTTGCGTTTTAAAGTAGCAGATGTCCACTTGACACAGAGAAAGGTTGATCTAAGGGATTCATATAACAAAAGCTCCCAGAATCAGAGCCCAGTTTGGCATGAAGTAAGTATAACCTTCCCCAAACAAAAATAAATCTCTGTATGTAAATATGTATGCCTCTGTAATCTATTCTTTTAACTGTAGTTTGCTGTACAGCTATTAGAAAGGCATTGGTGTGATACAAGAGACATGTGGAATGCTTTGCATTTTCTGAAAAATCAAAACAGAAACAGATTAATTACAACTTGATGCAGTTTTACATTCCCATGAGGGATGCCTTTAAAACTTAAAACATGCTTTCACTGAGCAGGCTTTCAAGGGAAAGTTACTTCAGTCAGGAAGAGAATAATCATGTTTATTTGATTTATTATTGGACAGCAGAACAGTGCAGTTGATATTTGCAGGTTTTTTCTGCAACGTAAAAAATATCCTTCTGATCTTATGTGTCTTATAGAAACAATTAGTATATTTACTGCACCAGAATGCAGATTATTCAAGAGTGCAGTGCCATAAATTATAGTCAACCTCCCATTTTTCCCCTCTCAGGGCATATGTAATTTCCTTTGACTGTGGCTCACAATAAGTGCTATTGAAAACTAGCACTATTCATTAAAATAAAAAACCAAAACAACAAACCTGTATTAAAATAGATAAGTTGGCAGTTTTCAGGGAAAAGTATAAGAGTAAAGGGAAATTGCAGGCTAAACTTTTTTTAATCAAACCTGATTTTATTGCTTTTTGCTTAATTAAACTCCTCAGAAGTGTGTGAAACATTGTTATACCTGAAAAATTGTTAATTTGTAAATCACAGGGACAAAAGGGCTCCACTGCAACTTTAAAGTTTCTATGCACGTAAATGTCAATAGAGTGCCTTCTCCATCATCAGCACTAAATTCACATTGATGCCTCTTTTCTTCTCTGTATTGATCCTTCCATGAGAACGTAGATTTGTATCTGTTAATTAATGCGTCCTGAAACAGCGTTTGTATTAATCAGGCAGATAAGAAAAATTGGATGCCTGCACCCTCATGACAACCGTAAAAGTGCTGGCCCTGATAAAATCGTGGATGGACCTCAATAAAAAAGTTCCTCCTTCCACTCAATAAACTAATCATCCTGCTTTTAATTATTCGGCAGAAAGATGTGTGGAGATTGGAGAATGTGTAAATCTATTTACTAACAGCAGTGTCTGGGAGGGAGAATGGGGCTGTCACAGGACGGTGCTGCAGGCTACATTCCCTGTCCATCTGCTACTGCAGAAAAACTGGTTCTTGAAAGACCGAACAGAAATGTTGCAGCTAATTGAAATCATGAATTCCTCCCTATAACCTTTCAAATGATTATTTCTTTGCCATTTCCCTCTTAGTTATTTTAATCACAGATGTGTTATTTCCCTTTGTCACCTCTTCAAGGCTTTCCTGTTGTTGACTCAGTTTTTGTTAGGGTTTGTGGGTTGTTGTTTTTGGTTGTTTTTTTTTTAAAGCAGAGAGCTACAGTTCTATCACAAGACTCAAAAGACAGTAAGAGAAAATGAAAACAAATAAGGAAGGGAGAGAAAAATGAGAGAGCATGCAGCCAGTTTTATGTTTCATTTTTTATGGATGCCTGGTGGTTTGGATGTGGGGTTTTCTTTTTTATTGTATTAGTTTTGCTGCTTAGTGCTTATAGAGAAAATCTTGTTTGGAGTTAACGCCTTGCAGATCTGCTGGTTTATGATATATTCCTGCTTGACTGCAACTCTCAGCTTTCAAAACAGAAAAATACATTTAAGTGTAATTGAACGCCAAAAAGAATGTTCTTACAGCAGGAGCCCTGTCAAAGGACATGTAAGCAGCTCCATAAACAACCAAATGAAAGCCTCAGACATGTCTTTAGACCCTTTAAGAAAAGCTTGACTAATCCCCTTTGATGATTTTATTAAGTACTTGTGGATGATGGTGCCAACTGGCAAACTAGTGCATTTCACCAGCAGTCGGGGAAAATCACTTCCTCTCCCATATTGTTTTGTAGCTCCTAATGTGATTGGGATATTAGCAGTTTGATATAATAAATTAACAGGTTCTGTAAACAAGGGTCTGAAAAGGTAAGACAGTAAAGATGTTTGCCCTTAGTGATCCTATTAGGAGAGACAGCAGGAAGAAAAAAAAAAGCAGGAGTTAAATTCATTAAGAGGCATTTATTCAAGTTTTGGTTGCCCTCAGAAAAATGACGGTATGACTGCTGTTCAGTTGGCACTTTTATACACCACCCTGGTATTCCAACAAGCCTAGGAGAGGCAGGAGCCACTACAGAAGTAATTAGCATCTTTTCTGAGAAGGATGGGTGTTACTTCTGTTTTCCCTGAGGCTAAAGTTAAAAGAGAGTTTTCCTCTTTGTGATAATCACCTTAATTCTGTTAAAACACCGAATCTTCCATTTTAAAAAAAAGTGTTGGTTTTTGGTTTTGGTGTGTTTTTTTTTCTCTCCTAAATTATCTTTCTTGCATATTATGGTAATGATGAACAAAAGCCATCAGATCACAACCTCAGGTTTTAGAAGTAAGCATGAGTATTTCAGAACAAAGAAGACATCATACAAATCACAGTGTCACTGCAAGACTCCACAAGTTAATATGATTCTTACAGAAAGAGCCTGCAAATTCCAGCTTGTTTATAACTTTGTGTGTTGATTAGAAAATGTTTGATTTTATATTGATTTTACTTCCTGGAGTAGGATGGGGAGGAGAGGCACAAAATCGCGTTTTTTCACAATGTAAATAAAAGTAAATCAAAAAGAGGAGCAGATTTCTGACAAATCTAAATGTGCTAAATATTTTTCCTGGTTTTCTTTTTTTCCTACTCAGGATTCTCCACTTTGTCTCTAGCTGACCAGATGAGCCTTCTGCAGAGTGCTTGGATGGAGATTTTGATTCTTGGTGTTGTATACCGGTCACTTTCTTTCGAGGATGAGCTTGTATATGCTGAAGATTATATTATGGATGAAGACCAGTCCAAATTGGCAGGCCTTCTTGACCTTAACAATGCCATACTGCAGCTGGTGAAGAAATACAAGAGCATGAAACTGGAGAAGGAAGAGTTTGTCACCCTCAAAGCTATAGCACTTGCTAATTCAGGTTGGCAAAGTGGCATAATGATTGCTACAATTTTATTATGTCACTTTTCTTTCTCCATAATACTTTCTGCATGCTTGTTTTTTAAACATGGGGTTAGAGTAAGAAATTGCTAATCAGACCTTAGTCTAAAAGGCAACAAATGCAGCATTTCAAACTAAGAACTTTCTGGTTCTAATTGTGAAATACGTTCCTAAGGGAGTGGAAAATACTGCACTGTATGATTCGGAGAGTATTTTACAGGCAAAGATCCCTCAAATTAATATAGATGTGTTCTCCTAAATCCACTCCATAATCCAGACAAGTCTAATGATTGCAATTAAAAC
Organism: Melopsittacus undulatus; assembly: GCF_012275295.1. Classification (NCBI taxonomy): domain Eukaryota; kingdom Metazoa; phylum Chordata; class Aves; order Psittaciformes; family Psittaculidae; genus Melopsittacus; species Melopsittacus undulatus. Next base: position 103,770,082 of record NC_047529.1, on the reverse strand, counting down.
AAACAGAAAGGAGACATGAGAATATGCTGTATACGTTCTCTTTAAAGGCAGCTACTGATCTAACTGATAGGGTGAATTCAGGGTATGGGAGAAGGGAGGAAATTCTTTAATCTCACAAGGACCACACCTTACCTTAGGGATCCTGCACATTTATGAGAATGCTTCTGCAAAAAAATCATTACCTGTGTGGTGAGGGTTAAAAATTTCAGAAAGAGTCTTTTTTTCCCTACATTTGAATTTAAAAGTGCTGAAGCAGGGAATACTGTCAGATACCTAAAAAATCGTTGGTGCTTTGTTGTTTTTCCCTTTGTGTCTCCTTAATGCTTTGTTATGGTCTTAAGTCCCTTTTAGAATTTGCATAAAGTTCACGATAGATCCCTCTTTAATGACATGCCGATCATTAGATACCTGTGTGTCAATAACATGCTCTGATGCTATGTTCCATTGACAGTCACACCGTGCCCCTCCATCTGCTTTTGTTTTGACCCTATCTTTGAACTTTATCTTGGTTGCTGGCCAGTAGTTTTCCCTTTAATTACAAGAAGGAAACTGTCAATAAAATCTGTTAAATGGGATGCAATGAGTGGCTTGAATGGGCGGATGGCTATTTGTTCAAATTCTGCAGCATTCAAGGTATTGACAGTTTGTTTTCTGGGGCCATATGTGACGATCAATCTCAGGCTGGGCTCAGCCGCGCTGAAAAATGAAAAACCAGATTGCTTTTGCTTACTTGTGGATGACGACTTGTGATTTGGCGCGGTCCGAGTGAGATGAGACCTTCTGCCCAAATTGCCCTCTTGAGAGCCAGGACGTGTGACTGTTTTTAGAAATAATTTTTTAATTGATTTTGTAATTAACAGTTCATCTACAATATCGATGCCTGGATCCTCAGATTGATAGGAGGGAAATTGTTTTCAACAATGAAGTTGTACTTTCCTATTCGTCTTTGTAAGGCGATTTAGCATTTTTAATTGGAAATATCGTTCGGAAACATGCAAAGCCAAAATGCTTATTAGTTTCTTTGTCAAATATTCTCCACCTCACTAACTCTGCCGCTAGTTTTAGAATATTATCTTATTTCCAGAATAAACAAAGTGCTGAAATGCCTCAAAGATCAAAATTATTTTTAATTGAAGATTTATTATCATTTTTGGCCGTTGTAAAATAGATGCTTGAGGATGTTTCGCAGCCACAAGGATTTTTTTTTGCAGAATTGGTCATGCTTAATGAACAGAAAAAGAAGTTATTTGGAATTATGAGTTTTTATTTATTTTGACTGTGTAATTCAAAGATTGAATTAGACATTTTTCTATAGTTCACTTGATAAAAAGGACAAGGAGTTAGAATATAGAGATACGGTGTTAAATACCACTCGATCCACCCCACAAGAAAAAGAGATGTTCACTGTTTAAGTAACAATAAAAGGTACTACTGCCAGGAAAAGTTTAGTCATACATTGTGCACAGAGTATATCAAAATCATCTAGCTTCATTAACTTCACTGGGAATTACAACTAGGATGCTGTCAGAGATAAATACAATTCAGCACACTAAAATTCAGGGCACATTTAAGTGAAAACGTTTCCTTCCCTCATCTTAAAATAAAGGAAATTGCTGTTTTTAAGTGAAACCATTGCAAGGGGCAGTTCAAAAGCAGCCCAGCCATTTGACTTTGCTTTCAGCAGAATGTTTTCACTGCTGACATTCAACATTTCAGCTTCAGGTTGTATATGCAGCAGGTACCAAAATTCTTTCAGCTGTAGCTATGCTAACCTGTAGGTGTAAAATAGCACTTGCAGAATTACAGCCCATCAATGAATAGCAGACCCCTAGTGTTTTAATTTACAAATGCTACTAAAATGAAAGTAACATTGAGATCAAATAAAATTTAAGGGGTTTTGTATTTTTTTAATGGAAAAAAACAGAAATAGCTTATTTTGACATAACTATTAACTTGTTCAATGTAAATACAGCTATATAAAAAAATAAAATGCCATTACATAATGGCATTTTAATCCACATTTTAATATCTTCAGTTGCTACATCTGCTTTCTTTCAAAACTTCCACTATTTATTTTTCTAGTTTAAAACATATTAGCCTTTTTATAGTCGTAGAGAGGATGGGTGCAGTATAATAAGACATCTTGGATGTTTCAGACATTTTTGCCATATCTGCACTGTCTAGAAAGGTTCCCAGGTTGACTCTACTCTGAACAGTAGAAAAAGATGGGTTTATAGCTCTGTATCTGTGTTAGTGATTTATGATACGGTGTCATAGTACTTACCCAGCTGGTATATAGAAGCAGGAAAAAAGAAATTGTAGATTGCCTTCATATTGATTGTATTTTGTTTGGATAAATACCTCAAACTTCGTTTTTTTGGTCAACAAATCTCACTATCGTGTGCCTTAAATCCTTCCAGCTGCTAACTTTTCTTTAGGCCTATCTACATGTGCAGCACCCAGTCTGAGCTGATCTTGCCATTTGTTGTCTAATAGGTGGGGAGGAAGAGCTGTTTTCCAGGGTGATTCTCTGACATCTATTATGAAATGTTCCCTTTGCAGGGTTGGCCAGTGCCACGTTACTTCTATCAATGTCCAGAAATGCAAGATGCATCAACCTTGTAGATTTTGAGTGGAGTTCATGTAGCATCTGAAAAGTGTAAATACATGCGCACAGTACTGAACTGCATAGACATTTCAGTCCTGTGTACGTTAAAGTCCATACAGGTCTGATTTCAGTAGTTACATTTACTATGTAGTGCTTAATATGGAGTTTCTCAGTTTAGTTTTAAACATCTGCATTGATTTGATAGTAATTAGTACAGCCTTACTCCGAAGAAGTCCCTCTCTGTAGGGCACTGCCCTTATCCCGTCAGTATTACAAGTTCCTTCCTTCTTTCTCTTCCTTCTCTACACAGAAGCAGGTAGGTACCTTGAAGCCGCAGCTTCAGGCAAGCTGGCATCAATGAGCACTTTGTTTACCCACGCAGAAAATGAACTTTGAATGGTTTCCATTAACATGCATGTACCAATTACTTCCTTGTGTGTAAGGGAAGGGGAGATACAAAACAGGTGTGAAGCTTACACCAGTGCACACACGCACATGGGAATGCTCCAACTCAGAAAAGATGACCTGCTTGTCTCTTTTGTATTAGAAAAAGCTTTCCTAGATTAGTTAATACTAAACAGGGAGTTGCAGGTGAGCAGTTTTTTGAAATTGCCGAATCAGTAAGGACTAAATTGTGCCTTCAGGCCCAATATTGCAGAAGAGCTTAGGAGTCACAACTCAGATTTTTAAGAGAAGCTCGGTTCCCATCTAAGACCTAATATAAGGAACTAAGGTGCCAAAAGGCATTAGCACATTTGAAAATCTGATCCTTGTGCATCTGCTTAATAGGCATCTTGCAAAATCTGACCCAAATGTGGATGTTAGGCACTTAAAACTCTAACCCTGTGCACTGCTGAAAATTTGATCTGAAATGCTAATACTAGCCATCTCACCTGTACCACCAGGAGGAGAAAAGGATCTCTGCTCACCATCACAGTTTCTGATCTCTAACCCAGCACCCTTTCAGTACTGAAGGAGTGAGACAAAAGAAGTGTCTTGATCATTTCAGCATAATAAAGTGCAGATCAACAATGATGCCTGTAAAGTTACATGATCTTCTATCCTGGTAGAAGTATTTGTTCTTTCTGACAACATATTTAGCTTTCCAACCACCAAAAGAGTATACTCAGAGCACTAAGCTATCACCATTAAACAATATTATCATAATAAAAATTAATTGGTAGAACTGTCTAAATCACTCCACAGGACATCATATTTATTCCCAGAATAGACTGTGCCTTATGTCACAACACACTGTATTTAGTTTCTAATAATGTCAATTTTTTCATTTTGTTTTATTCAGTCTTCTTGTCAGTGTTAGAATTCATGATTAAAACATATCTATCATGACTAGGCAGATGTAAAATATAGATATACCTGTGTGTTCCCAGTGTTGATTTTGCCAAACATGAATAGCAAGGTCTGTTAACTCTTTCATGTAATTTGTAGAGAGTGGTACAGCAAAAAACTAGTTCTTTAAAAAGGAAGTTGCTGCTGTAGTCAAGAGTTTTTGTGTAGCTTGAACACAATTTCTCCCTCATACTTCATTTTCAAGTAATCAAATAGATGGCATCCACAGTTAACTCACTGTTTCTCATCCCACTTTTCACAGCGCTAGACTGCTGTTGGTGGTAATTATGGCAAGTACTTATATCTTGTAGTGGATAAAATGGATTTTGAATCATTCATACATTTTTTTAGCTGGTATCATACCTTCCCGACTCTGTCATTCAAATTCCCCTTTTCTAGAGTCTTACTAGCCTTATTGAGTAGGTACTCAGACCAGTTCATAATACGCAGTTTGTTCTGCATTGCAGAAATATTCCTTAATTTATTGACCTCATTGCCTATTCCTAGTGGAAAGTAAGGGGTAACACAAAAAAAACGTAGTTTACTACATTTTAACTTACTTTATGCCTATGATTTTAGATCACTGCTAATTCAGTTCGCCTCTGAAATAAATAGGTGTGTTCTGTGAAGTATTTTCTTATGACAGCTTCATTTCCTGCTGTGTTTTAAAAACTGTTTTGAGGCTTTAGTTCTCATGTCTCTTCCTAAAGTAGACCAAATGAGTGCAATCCAGACTAAAACCTTCACTAAAATCTTACTAGTCTGCTTTACTTTTTTCGTTTCCACTGCCTGTAATTCCTGTGGACAAGGAATTCTTGATTTATTCATCTTTAATTTCCAATATATGTTCCTATTGAAGTTTTTAATCGAATAATCCAGATGTCAGACCATTTTGCCATACTCTTCTGCAAGGCAAAATATTCTGTTTTATCTATGTGCTTGTCTCTTAGCCTAACCATGCACACCCCAGCAAACAGTTCTGTGCAGGAAAGACAGGCAAAAAGATGGTCAGAGTTAAGTATATTTGCTGACCCTACACAGGGTGGACCAAAGTAAGTGTCTGTGGCAATTTAAATTGTAAATTGGAAAAGGGTGGGAATTCTTGCTGGGTGAGGGAACCAAGAGCCGTGTTTGATTTGTTACTGACAGTTTCCATGGGTTGATTCTATCTTAAGCAATATGCTTAAGTGATACAGAAACAAATGTGGGCAAGCACTTCAAAAAGTGCAAGCTTCCCTGTGTAAAACTGGCTTACATTTTGGGCAGGAGAGGAAGAGGTTCTGTAATTCTGGGAACAGTTCACCCATCAGTAAACACTGCAGTGTTTTTTATGGGATTTTTGGATTGGCAACACAATCTAGATATTACATTCCTCTTGTTTGAGACATAATCCAGATTAGGATTCTGTTGTCCTTATGTAAAGCAAAAACCATTTTGCCTGCTGTTCTCATTCTTCATCCTATCCAGTTCTTCCAGGATCCTACAACTTTCTAAACTGATTTATCTGGTTTGGGTTTGTGAACTGCTCAGCTATAAAGAGTCACATCACAGCAATTGCAGTCTTTCAAGTACTTGTTGGTATTTGCCTCTCTGATGTGCTTTATCAGCATCTTAATGTTCACTGCTGCATACTCCCTGCTGCTTAATTCACTATAATAATTTCTTCCTTTATGCTGCCTGAATTTTCTGACATGAAGAGATACTTCATTTGAGACCCCTAGGTTTTTACTACTTCTTAGTGGTGTTATATACAAAATACACACATACAAGGCTTAAACTTTCCCCAAAGCAGTATTTTGAGAGGTCTCCTTACCCTCAGTTCAGGTGTTTTCCAACCTTTAGCTAGTTGTCGCCCTCTGTGGTGTGTTCTAAATGATTCCTGGTTGGTTGGATGTTTGTTTCCTGCATTTGAGATGAAGCTTGAATTTTAAATGAGGTAGATTGAATTTTTATCTTCACCTTGTGTTTTTCCTTGAATGAGAACTCTAGTTTTCTCCCATTTCTTCACAGTGATACAGTCAGCTGATCAGAAGAGGTACAATTCTATTTTCCCATCCTGTGATGGTGAAAGAAAGCATTTGCAAGGATATTCTCCAAGCAGAGCTCAATGAGTTGATGTCCTCATTTGTGGTTCTCGCTATCTCCCATTGCAGCGCTAATCAGTAACAACTCTTGCCCTGCTAGACTGAAATCCCATGTTCTCAGCAGTGCATTGTGTCAACAAGTCTTGTGTTTCTTGAGCTCTGCAGTTTCACTAGCATAGGGTATTTTTGTTGTTGCAGGGCATGTATGATCAAATCCTGCTTGCTTTCAAATGACAACCTTTCCAAATTACCCAGTTTAATTTCATTGTTTATATAGGCACTGGTTTTTAAGTGTATTACACCTGGCTATAGCTATTCTCTGGATATTACTTGTGTAATTGTAAATTATCCAGACTGTCTACAAATCTAGTTTAAAACAAAACAAAACAATCAACCAAAGCAAAAGGTTTTTCTTGGCAGAGGAAGAACATTCCAAATCTTTGTACCTAACTTGTAATTCCATTTCATACTGTTTGTGGAATTCTTTATTTCTGGGTTGTCACAGAGACAACCCATTGCGTATCCTAAAATTATAGCGGTTCTTGTTGACATTGCCTTCTCTTGCTAATGAGCATTGGGTTTTATCAGCAGCAAGTTAACCTGCTCTGAATTCAAGTCTGCATCTGCCAGTCTGTAGTTACTGAAGACTTCTCCTTTCTTTTATTTTTCCTGTTCTTTCCCCCTTGGCTAGTTCAGCGTTTTCAACCATTTTCCTTATTTTCAAAGGCTTAAAGCCTGAGGGATTAAGATCTACATTCGTTTAATATTGGGAATAAAGTAGAAGTTCCAGACTGCAAGGCTAAAACTTGAAGAAGGATCTTTGTAGAGATTAGTATTTTCCTGGGCAATCCGCAAGCTGAATCAAGGTCTAATTAAATCGCACAGATTGAGTGAGTTTGCATTTAAACATTAGGAGACCCTAGAATGGGTAAAGCTGAAATGAGTTTGAATCTTTTCTGTAAATGGGAACTTAAATGATCGTAGTAATTTGATTAAATAATTTTTGAATCTTTCAAATAAATCACCATTTTAAAAGAACAGTTTGAAGTCTTAATCACTGTTTGGAAGTGCCTCCCTCTCTGCTGTTTTTTTCTTACCCCATTTCCTGTGACAAAATCTGTTTCCTAAGGCACAGCTTCCTAAACTGCTCCATGAACCACTATTTGGCAGCAGAGTGCTTGCATTAGGCCAGTGGAGAGCTGGCTGGTCACGTTCTTCCCTGCTGCTAAATTGATTTCAAAGACAGCAACAAATACATTAAATGCTTTACTACTGTTATTTTTACATGTAAGTAATTGTGCTGTTTACATGAGGGATGATATGCAAGGAGAAAATAAAATCCCTTGTTGCAAGATGTTCTCCACACAGTAGAAGAGTTTGAGAACATGGAGTGTAACAGCTGTATCTGAGGATTCCATTCTTCTATTCTTGCATTTAATGGGGGTTTTCTGTTCCTCTTGTCCCTCTCATTCAGTTTCTGTGTAACAATTATGTAGAGCATAGCTATTCCTAATGCTGTAGGCCAAATTGCTATCTAGACCTCAGAGCTAAAGATCTCAGGGAAGTTTCATCTCTGCAGAAACTGTATTAGTGTGAACTCCATCCGTTTTCAAATGCAGACATGGTGACAGTTAAAAATACTGATTCTGGGAAGAATCAGACTGAGTTAAAAACTAAACATTTATAGTCAGGTTCTCCAGAAAGACCTGTTTCCTTATGCAGTATGGTGTAAAACAACAAGAATCACCAGAAGAGTCAGTCTTTGACTTGCTAAGCTGGTCCAATGCAATACCATCTTAATGCTGGGTTCCCCAGCAGATGTGGCCCTGGAACAGGGGACAGGAGGAAAATACATGTAATTTCTGCACAGGCTGTGTGTGGTTTTTGGAAGCATTAAGTGGAGTAGCACGTGGTGTATTCCATAGCACAGAAGTGAATATCCAAGGGTTGGGTAAAGAGGGAGTAAAGATGACAGTTTGCTTGGGGTTTGCATTCCAAATTAAGCCCAGTGGCTGGACACTATGCTTAAGGCATCAATCACGTTTGTATGTGTGTTAGCATGTCTGTATTGATTACATGTGTTTGTAGGATACAGAATTCCTCTGCTTTCAGCACAGTGCACTTTTATGTGCAGTATCACATCCCTGCAGTAAACGTCTGAGCTACATGCTTCTAAGAGCATGTATTCGCTAAGACTCAGAATTATTAAACATGTAAAATCCCCATAGGACTCCATTATGTGTAATTAACAGATAAACTGTCATCAGAATCAATAAAACGTGCTAAATGATCCAAACTTGTATATAATTAAGTGTCTGTTTTAGAGCGCGAGCTGTAACTTTTTTTTTCTTTTAAATTTGCACATTTGTTTTGACAATAGAAGCTGAGATATTTTTGTTAACCTGTTATTTACTGGTTCACAGTATAGTTTACATGCTTGCGTTTGAAAAGAGAGAGTTATTTACTATCTTGCCTAATTATCTGAGGAAATAGTTGCACATCGGCTTTTAGGGAATGAATCTTAGGTACATCTTAATTCTCTGTATGCAATTCAGGTATTTAAAGCACGTGCAAAATTTAATGTTATCATTAACAGGGTAAAACATGAGGCTCTGTCAAAATACTGATCCAGAGCATCAGACTGCTTAATACAGGGCTTGGAAATTATGATGGAAGTGGGTTCATCACCATCCAAATCCATAGTCATTACTCGGAAAACAGGAGCTTTATTTCAAAAGCAAAAATTAATGTGCAGAGTTGTACTAGAGTTTTCAAGGATATACTTTAATAATACCATGTACCAACTTCACCCTGAGTGGGGCTTGCATAATGTAGCCTTTCCCTAGGACTTGCACATCCTCACAGCGTTTGTATTTTCAGATGGTGTTTTATTGGCTCTGTAAGTCTGTCAACCATTCAAGTTTTGGTAGCCAATAGGGGCTGTCAGTGGCCTCATTCACCTCTGACTGTGCTTCCTTACTCACATTCACCTCACTTTGGACCACATCCGGAGTTTTTTTGGCATTTATAGCTACATAAAAATCAGAGAATTAGGGCTGCTTATCCAAAGTCATCTCAGCATGGTCCACTAACTTCGTGTTCATAGGGACATCTTCCCATTCTGTATCTATGCTGTTGAGGGTTTTACAACTATTTCAGTTAGATCTTTTCCTTTTATTTCACACTTCCTTGCTTTAATCTTTCTGGGTCATGTAGCAGTTTAGTTTAGTTCTTATTGTGCATTGTGCCTGGGCTTGTCACTCAATACTTAGACCACCAAAACATCTAACCTGTACTGGGAAGGTACAGGGTGAGTTGTTTGCTTTGAGTGGTTTATAAAAAATGCAAAACCCCAACAATAAGAAGATAAATCACCTTCTAAGGGGGTGGGAGGGCAGGATTATACCTTGTAGGAGATGTTAGCTTCACAGAACAAAAGCTGTTCAGGAGCATACTAAGTGTTGCCCATCTCTGTGAATGTGCCTGGAGCAGAAGAAATTTGCTAAACCTATTGGGAAACCTACGTTTCCCTTGTGTCAGTGCAGTGGTTGTAATCCTACGATTAGCGTCTCTGAGTGGTGGGTGCTGACCATGGCTTCCATCTTCACCACCTTGGAATGTGGAACAGAACTTTACTGAGCTTTTCTGTATTAGGGCAGTCATTCTTGCTTCCCTGATAAATTGCAGAGCTCAGTTCATATAGCCCTTTGACAATCTTATTTCTTCAAAACAGTAACTGTAAGAGCCATTGAATCATAGAATGGTTTGGGTTGGAAAGTACCTTAAGATCATCTCGTTCTAACATCCTGCCATGGAGTGGTTTATGGAGTAGCAATTGTGACCATTGTACTTGTTTGAGGAGAATGAGGAAAAGAATTACCTACACAAGAGTAAACTATACATTTGCAGTTCCACAGTGGTTCCAGATATGTTCCTGAAGATCAGTATATAAATTAGTGCGTAATTATCTTCCTTCTTTGTGAAAGAGGATGGCCAGAACCAGTGAAAGCATTGTGCAGCAGTAGCATTAATGGAGTTCTGGCACACCAAACTGAAACTTCCTGTCGCTCCTTTGTTTTGCAGACTCGATGCACATAGAGGATGTTGAGGCAGTGCAGAAACTTCAGGACGTCTTACATGAGGCTCTGCAGGATTATGAGGCCGGGCAGCACATGGAAGACCCGCGCCGTGCAGGCAAGATGTTGATGACCCTCCCACTTCTGAGGCAAACCTCCACCAAGGCTGTTCAGCATTTCTACAACATCAAACTGGAAGGCAAAGTCCCGATGCACAAACTTTTTTTGGAAATGCTGGAGGCCAAGGTCTGACTAAAGCATCATGGGCTGCCCCATCATGCACGTTTTAAAAAAAAACCCAACAAAAAATAAAAAAAAAAAAAGAAAAAAAAAGAAAAAAAAAGGGAAAATAAACAAGATAATAATGGCAAAGAAACTTAGTGTTTAATTAAGGAAAAAAATGACTGCACTGATATTTAGCAGCAAGACTGTGAAGCAGCTTTCAACTTTTTCTTCTGTGTCTTCCCGATGCAGTTTTTTTCTTCCCTTTTTCTCTCTTTTTTTCTTTCTCTTCTTTCCTTTCCTTTTCCCTTTTTCTCTTTTTTTCTTTGCTGCTGAACTTTCTAAAAGAGGTCTCTAATTGAAGAGAGATGGAAGCCAGGCCTGCCAAAGGATGGAAATCCATAATATGGATGCCAGTGAACTTATTATGAACCATAATGTCCCCAATGACAAAGGAATCAAAGAGAGAACCATCGTACCTAGCAGTACAGTACAACACGTTGAACTGACTGAATGCAGTATTAGATTTCATAGGAGCAGTCTCTTAATTAGACGACTAAGCGACGATGCATCGGCTGCTTCTTAATCATTGCATTTTCCATCTAGATCAGTTACAGCCATTTGATTCCTTAATTGTTTTTTCAAGTCTTCCAGATATTTCTTAGGTTAGCTACAATGTAACTTTTTCAGGGAATAGTTTAAGCTTTATTCATTCATGCAATACTAAAGAGAAAGAAATACTGCATTTTTGTGCTGGCTTGAACAATGATGAACAATAATGAAGGACAAATGAATCCTGAAGGAAGATTTTTTTAAATGTTTTGTTTCTTCTTACTAACGGAGATTTTTTTGTACCAGCTTTACCAGTTTTCAGCCATTTATTAATGTGGGAATTTATCTTACTAAAGCAATAGTCGAAGGGAAGGTGCATATTATCACGGATGCAATTTATGTTGTGTGCCAGTCTGGTCCAAAACATCCAGTTTCTTAACATGAGCTCCAGTTTATAACTAAATGTTCACTGACTCTCAAAGGATTAGATTACACCTACAGTATATCCGAGTAGTCTAACATAGAAATACTCCGTGTCAAATACCAATCTGTAACGGTGTTAGGAGACAGCGACTGTACAGAGGTATAGTTGCTATGTGATTTCTAACTGCTTCAGTTGCAAATGAACGAGATACTGCCTGTTTGCAAAATTATAACCTTACATGCAGAAAAAAACCCTATGAACCAATAGTAGCTTAGAGGCGATGAGGCAAATGGTGACGTTTGCAAAATTAAGAAATCAGAGTAGTAGACTTCTGACCAAATTGAAGAATTTAACACTTCTATACCTTACTTATTGATTTAGATTTTACTTTGTAAATGGCAATCTTTAACAAGTAGCTAAACCAGTATATGTGCTTTTCAACCAGTATTGTCACAGCATGAAAGTCAGTCAGTTTCAAGACTGTTACGAGGTGTAATCTAATGTATAAACCAATTAGATGCCCCCAGAAATCTACAGTCGCTAAATAACCAATAAACAGTAACCTCCATCAAATGCTATACCAATGTACCAGTGTTAGTAGCTGCTCCCTGTACTATGTGAACATCCTTATTCTATGTACACAGATGTAATTAAAATTGTAATCCTAACAAACAAAAGAAATGTAGTTCAGCTTTTCAATGTTTCATGTTTGCTGTGCTTTTCTGAATTTTTATGTTGCATTCAAAGACTGTTGTCTTGTTCTTCTTGTGGTGTTTGGATTCTTGTGGTGTGTGCTTATAGACACAGGGTAGAATTAGAGACAATATTGGATGTACAATTCCTCAGGAGATTACAGTAGTATATTCTATTCCTTACCGGTAATAAGGTTCTTCCTAGTAATAATTAAGAGGTCGAAACTCCAAACAAATACTCGTTATGAACAGATACACACTGAAATCATAATATTTTCAAAACAAGGGATAATTTCTGTAACAGTTTATTATAGAATACCAATGTATAGCTTAGAAATAAAACTTTGAATATTTCAAGATTATAGATAAGTCTAATTTTTAAACGCTGTAAATATAGCTTTGATTCAATCATCTCTCAGATGTTGTTATTAACTCGCTCTGTGTTGTTGCAAAAACTTTTTTGGTGCGGACAAGTTTCCAAAACTATTGCTACGTTGTGTGCTTTAAACAAAATAACAGTGGGCTGATGCTCCATCGGCCTCGTGCTAGGAAAGAAAAAACAACCTGTGTATCTATCATTAGCTATATGGGACTATATTGTAGATTGTGTTTTCTCAGTAGAGAAGTGACTGTAGTGTGACTCTAGGTAAATCATCATTAGCTATTCATGCAGATGGTCAATAACTTGAAATTTATAGCTGTGATAGGAGTTCAGAAATTGGCACATCCCTTTTGAAAAATGTCAAAAAAAAAATAATACAACTCCTGGGAAAAAGGTGCTGATTCTATAAGATTATTTATATATGTAAGAGTGCAAAAAAAAAGAAGTTTATTTTCCAGAAAGTTTGTGCAGGGTTTAAGTTGCTACTGTGTTCAAGTACACTATATATATATAAATATATAATATATTGTTTTTGCTGTATCACATTAAAGAACTTGGGCTTCAGGGTCAAAAGCCAATCGACTAGAAGTATACAAACAGACACAGAAAATGGAGATGTGTGAAAGGCACACTGTGCAAACTTTAGTTTTCGTTTTCCGTACTTGTTTGGAGCTGCGAAAGAACAAGTATCTCAAGAGGGTAAAACCATTACCTTGAAACATAGCTGAGAGAACTGCATGGGCTTTATAATGTTGTTCATCTTAAACCTTGCTGGAGAAGAGTTCTTTCAAGACCACTTACTTAATGTGAAGTGTTGGGAAAATTTCAAAGGGTGTATGTTTTAGCCATAACAATTTAATTTCTATTTTTGCTTCATTTTTTAATTATTTTTTTCTTATTTAAAGCAATATGATTGTGTGACTCCCCGAAGTTACACATTTGTTTCAATCAGATCAGATTGTTGTATTTATTCCACTATTTTGCATTTAAATGATAACATAAAAAAGATATAAAAAATTAAAACTGCTATTTTTCGTATAGAAGAGAAAATGGGTGTTGGTGATTGTATTTTAATTATTTAAGCGTCTCTGTTTACCTGCCTAGGAAAACATTTTATGGCAGTCTTATCGTGCAAAGATCGCAAAAGGACAAAAAGAATTAAACTGCTTATAATAATCCAGGAGTTGCATAATAGCCAGTAGTTAAAAACCGAAAGAGAACAATGAATAAAAACAAACATGTCTATAGCTGTAGATGGGCTTCACATCTGTATAGCAATCAACTGTATATTTTTGTGATGTGTATCATACCGTGTGCTCCAACCAATGTCCATTTGTGTAAATGTATTTATTTTATATTGTATATATTGTTAAATGCAAAAAGGAGATATGATTCTGTAACTCCAATCAGTTCAGATGTGTAACTCAAATTATTATGCCTTTCAGGATGATGGTAGAGCAATATTAAACAAGCTTCCACTTTTGATTGCTTTTATTTTATTTTTTGTGTTGTGGGGTTTTTGGTTTTGTTTTCTTTTTTTGGAGGAGGAAACAGAGCAGTTGGCATTACCTTTCATTACTCCCATTCAACGAGGGGCTGCAGTGTTATCGCTTCTTTCTTAAAGTGCAGTATGAGGGTAAATAAAGGCTATATAAAGCCTTGTCAGAATGAATTCCGTGTGGTACAAGACATTTTGCATACTCTTAAATATGCAAAATGTCTCATAGCACATTAGAGTTCTGTCTGGCAGGCCTTTATATAGCACTTATTTAATCTTAAAGCATCTTCACATCAACCTGCATTACTTAAAATCATTGCCTCTCTGTCAATGCCATAAAAGAAAACTTTCCCACTATCGTAAGATCACATTAATATAATCTAGAAGTACTTACTTGCTTTTTCCATCAACAACTGAGTCTACCATTCATTTCCTACTGCAGGAGACTCCTTTTTTGTGTTCTGGATTAAAAAAAAAGAAAGAAAGAAATTAAAAATCTGTGTTATTTGATCCAGCTGTTCTGAATGGAAGTAAGTAACCACCAGAGCAATCATATAGATTGGTGTTAATGAAGAGCACTGATAAGTCATCAGCTCCAGAGGGCTGAGCAGCAAGGGAGGCTGCAAACAGGCAGTAAAGTGGCCTCTCAGCCTTTTCCCCCTGACAGGCATCACTCTGGGTCAGCCCCTTTCCTGTGGACCCTTCTGGAACCCTCACAGAAGTGCTAATGTGTGCTTTTCTTGCTTTTTAGCCTATCCTGATAGTACTTTGTCATGTTTGCCAACATATTTCTCACCTTTGCTGCTGGCAGTTCTCTGGAGGTTCTGGCTGATTGTGTGAGGGCTGCTGAGCAGGACAGAACAGTGATGCTCAGGGTTGGGAATTGTTTCCACCAAGGTACTGGAGCAGTGCTAGGGGCCGTCTGTGCTTTGCAGTCTCTCCTTAGCAAGATGCCTTTAAGCGGGAGGGTGCCCGTTCCCTGCTACCAGCACCTTCTGTATTTTAACTATTCTAGGACATAGGGTTGAGTAAAAGGAGTAACAGAACAATAGAAAGATGAATCCTGTGTGGACTCTTCAGAGGAGGTCAGAATTGAGTCTTGGTGTTGGCAGTATGTATGCGTGGAACGGGTTTCCCCCCATTCTTTAGTGTTCTGATTTTGAATTATTGCAAAGTATCTCTCCTAAGGAAAGCATAATGCTGCATCATAATGTTAAAGTGAAAAAAGTACTGCAAACTTTACACACTAAAAGGAGGGGGAGGAAGTAACAGGCAGCGCTCCCATGCTTCCTCATCATGTGATTGTCTTTAACCATTGGTTAAGGTTTACATGTACAATTAAAAAATACTAATGTTCCTGTACTATTTCTCATGAATATTATAAATTTAGTATCCTGGAAGAGGAAATAGAAGGAACACTAACATGCCTCGTCGCTGGAAGTGTTCAAGGCCAGGTTGGACGGGGCTTAGAGCAGCCTGCTCTAGTGTGAGCTGTCCCTGCCCCTGGCAGTGGGTTGGAACAGGATGAGCTTTAAGGTCTCTTCCAACCCAAACCAGTCTGTTTCTGTGATTCTATGAAGCCACCCTGTGGTTACATCCCACCTTGTTGGGATGTAACTCTCCAGAACTGTTCTGGGTTTTTACTTTCTGTCTTCTCTCTGCACTTTCTGCAGTAAAAGCCACGACAGGCATAGAAATCCATAGAAAGTGTTTTTGGTAGGCAGACATGTTTCAGCAGCTATCTGTGAGCAGTTTGCTAGGAGCACAAACCTCTCTAAGCTATGCAAATAAAAGGGCTTGGGGTGCTGACATTCATACCTCATCCAACACATCCTGCTGCAGCTGTTAGCTATGGGGCTGCAACAGCACCACTTAGCTGAGATAAGGGGATGGCAAACTATAGAGCCTTCCCATTGTGAATATGGCTTAGCTCATCAGAACTAGAGTTTGACTGACAACTTGCATCACCCTTCCCATCCCTAACTCGCCCCAGCCAACAGAAGAAGCCATCCCAGCATCAGAGAGTGGTGTTACCACTGTAGGAGTTTGTTGGACAGCTTCTACCCTACCACCACAGCAGCCTGGCCACAGAGCATGCTGCTGTTCCCATGCTGTTCCACTGGCACCATGGAGTTGCCCAATGCCATCAGTATTGATGCAAAAGGAAAATGAGATGCTTTGCTGAGCTAGCTACTAAATGGCGTGGAATTTCTGATGGGCTCCAAGTTTCCTTTGGAGCTTTGCATGCCAGTACTTGTCTAACTTGAGGTCATTTTGGGCTTTTTGGTTGGTTGGTGGGGGTTTATGACCTTGTGAGTCTGCAGTGTGAAAAGACCTGGCAAACACCAATAAGAAGTGGTCTGGTGTAGTCCCTCCAGCTGACCCTTAGAGAAAGACATGGTGTGAAAATCATGCATCAGTCAGTGCTATTACACATGCACCTACTGTGTGTTAATACAGTGCAAATGCTGCTGAAATAATAACAGAGGTTAAATATGTAAAAAACCCACCCCAAAACACAACAAAACCATCAAAACAAAAGCAGAGGTGAAAATACTGTCAGTAGGACAAGCCTTCCTGCTTGTATGTTTTTAAGTTTGTTCCTGCAGCATTGCCTGGTAATAACCTACTGGAAAAGAACACCAAAGCACAAAGACACCTGAGATATTTTTGTCTACAGGCTTTGCAGCAGAAAACACCCCTTTTTAATTTACTTTTTAACATTCCCTGGCTCGTGCACTGAACTGAAGACTGGGGCAGCTTCCATCTGTTTGCCGAGTATTTTTCCACAGTCTTTGCTTTTATTTTCCTTAACAGGTTTTTTTTATTCACTTGCACCTTTCCTTCAGTTTGCATTTCATCTCTCCTGTGTAATGTAGCTCTCTCATTCCACATGGCACTTTGCTAATTACGATATCCTTCGTTATACAGTCTGCGTGCTGTAGCCTTCCCTGCCTGATAAGATGCTGGTTCTGTGTGTGCAGAGGTTTGTTTCTAACATACAGATTATAAACTTCCTCTTTGTGGTTGCTATTAGGGAAGAGAAACAAATAAGCAGCTGTAAAGAAGAATATGGATGCACTTATTTGCTCTTAACAGTTTTATTCACGAGTGTTCAGAAGTGTTTGCGTTGGCTCATCCTGGCCATGGGAATCGTTAGTTTGTGGTTAAGATTAAAGGCTGCCCTTCTTTAGTGTTCAGATTCTCGAGCCTGGCTCCTCACAACCTCTGTTAATATAAAGAAGCAAGTGGCAGTAGATTGATTACATGCAGGCTCTTATTATTAAGCAGAACAGAAAAGAAAGGAATTTCAAAATATAATCCTCCATTCCCAGGAGTATTTGTCTTGTTCTCCATGAAGTTAAAGGTCTGAAATAATGTGCCCATCAGGAGCTCAATGTTGCATGTCCATGCCAGTTGGTCCAAGGGCTTGTTATGATGGTAATGACCTGCTGAAACGTGAGCTTTGATGGCAACAATACAATTGCTACCAGCTCACCCGCTGGGAGAAATATTTTATTATTGTCAAATGCCCTCCGCCGAGATTTGTTTTGCCTGTTTCTGTTTAAATTAAATTCAGGGCAGAACTGCATTATTATTTCTCTAGAGTATATTTGAAACAAACAAATAGTCTCCAAATTTAGGATTCCTGGTTAGTTTAAATTTTCTTATTAGCAGAAAAATTACAATAGGTGACAACATAGCTGCGGGAATATTATTATGGCAGCCGTACAAGAGATTTACACACTGAGAGCATGGCCTAAAAGAAGAAGAACCCCCTTCTACTTTACAAATGCCAGCCAAATTAATAATTAACTGTGCCATAAATTCTCCAGCCTTCAAGAGCAATGTCGGTGCTCTTCTGTGTCACACCAGAGGAATTTTGTCATAAGACTAAGTGCTGTTCTTTATAAAGAGCGTTACTTAGATGTAAAAAGTGGCCCAAGAAAACAGCCCTTGCCACTCCATATTACAGCAGCTCAGTGGACGAGTGACAGCAGGACTTCAGAGTCATTTACTGTTGCTTTCTCAAGGCAAAACTCTCTCCTTATGCATGTGAAACAGAGCGAATTTTGTTCCACATTAAATGGGCCAGATTATCTCTTCCACAAGCTAAAGAGACAACACTAAATCCCAGATCATGTAATTTCCTTCAAAATTGTTCTGCTCGGGCTGGGTGTTCCCAGGAGCGCCACCAGCAAAATTATCCAGCAATTCAGCTGTACTTAAATTGGCAGATGCTGGAGATTTAAGACAGTCTCGAAGCCTTAACACAAATCCTCTACTTCTACACTGCCTCGTGGCTTCTCCTCTCTCAGCAGCCAGTGCCACCGCTGCTGCCTGCTGCCAAGCAGCTGATCCTGCGGACTGGGGCACAAACCATGCTGCAGGTTTGCAGCTCTTCCTTGCTAAAACCAGGCTCTAACTCCACGTTTCTCATTCATGGGACACGGTTATCTGCTTGTTGTTTGCCGTTTTTCCCTGTCTCATGAGTGCTCATGCCAGTGAAAGGCTGCTTTGTCTCAAGACTTGGTGATTTGAAAAGTGCTTGACCCACAGAGGCACTTGGGTAGCTCAGCACAGGCATAGAATCATAGAATCGTTTGGGTTTGAGGGGACCTTAAAGCTTATCCAGTTCCAACCTCCTGGATGGGGAGGGACACCTTACACCAGACCAATTTGCTCCAAGCCCCATCCAACCTGGCCTTAAACACAGCTTCTCTGGGCACCCTGTGCCAGTGCCTCACCACCCTCACAGGGAAGTATTTCTGCCTAATGTCTAAGCATCTTAGCATCTTAGCACGGACAAGGCAATACCTGTAAGCTAATGGTGCGAGGGCCCCACATCAAGACAGACATCTCTTAGAGGAGCTACCACACACTGGAAAATGGAGGAACATTTACAGGGGAGGCGAGGACTGCTGGGTACCTTCCCCTGCAGTGATCATTTGGCTGGGTGCTGGGGAACTGCAGGAGCCCCTCAACATGGTTTTTAGAGGGAGAGTTAGAGGGTAAATGGTAAATGAAAGGGGTTAAAAGAAAGAAACTGTTCTAAAATCACAAGTGCTTCACAAATCACACTCCTAACACTCTCCAGTTCAATCTACCATGCTCTATCAGCTTTCACAGCTTCACTGGGAATGTCCACAAGGTGAGGGGCTTGCAGTAAGAAGTCAATAAGGGCACAATTCTCATACCAGGCTGCGAAGGAGTCACAGAAGTGCCAGTGTTATTTGCCAGAGGTTAACTTGGGGCCTATAAGGCTCCTCAATGGTACTGAATGGTAAAACCTTGTAACATCCTCAGTAGTTCCTTCGCTGCTACCCTGATTTAAGAGAAAAAGGGTCTGAATCTCAGTGAGCATCTTTATATTCTGACACAGAAGTGCTTCAGTCCTCCTACAGCCTGCCAGCTTACTGACCTGCTGGGTACACAGATCTCTCTCCTTAGCCATAGCTGAACCTTAACTTAATACTTTGTCCTTTCCTACATAATCAAAGCATTGTAATGAATCAAATATGTATATCCCATTGAGGCTGAGGTTTACAGCTCAGACATGGAATAACCTCCTCAAGCAGGGGTTGAACCCCAGATCATGCTCATGGTTTCCACCTCTGTTAACTCCAGGCAGGTTTTTCCTATTCTGCTTTGAAACCCCAGCTTAATCACGCAGCCATTGAAGGATGTGATAAGAAAACAATCCCCTCCCCCCCCCCCCCATACATCCACCCTTTCCCCTCCTTTCTCCCCTCCAGGCTCATCACTCTCCTCCTCCCTTGCAGCACCAGCACTGTGTTACCAATGCTGGTGCAAAACACTGGATTTAAGGCATGGGGGGGAATGAAAATTGCCCTCCAGAAGGTGTGTTTTTTTTGCCCTGCCACCTGGGACAGCTCTTGCCTCACAGCTCTGTGCTCAGGGCCACAGGATTTGTGCAAGTGGTACTTAGTGGACATTACAGATGCTTTAAGCTCACACTTCAGGACCAGGCATTTCAGTCTAGAGCAGCATCTCTAGAAACGCAGTCCTTCCTGCTTGTTACTAAAGGAAAAGGCAGGGGTCTGACACCACCTGATTGTTGTTGTTATGGAAAAACCTGTAGGCTGCATTACAAAATTCTCCCTCTTAACCCTGGGAAAGGAGAAAAAAAAAACCCACACTGTAATATAGAATCACTAGACACATTTTTATCCTTTCTATCTGTCTCTCACTGCAGTCTCATGTAAATTCCATGCTATCAGGTTTCTCTGGAAGGTCTGTTTTCTGAAAAGAGTGGTGCTTTCCTGTCTACCCATGCTTTGCTGTTGTGGTTTAAAGTAACTTTGGGGCTTTCCCCATTCCCAGGTGAGTGGCTCAGTGACAGCCTACCCCAGCAGTCATATATTGTTCTAGATGACGGAGTTCAGCCCTATTCTGGAGCATCCTAGGTTGGTTCTTTTTCTCTGCTCAAGGCACCCTAAAAGCTGTGGCAGGAGCCTTGTACGACAGTGGCTGCTTCTGCAGAGTGCAACATGAATCACAGAATCATAGAATGATTTAGGCTGGAAAGGACCTTAAGATCATCTAGTTCCAACCCCTGCCATGGGCAGGGGTGCCTCACATTGGATCTTGTCACCCAAGGCTCTGTCTAACCTGGCTTTGAACACTGCCAGGGGTGGAGCATTTACCACTTCTCTGGACAGCCTGTTCCAGTGCCTCACCACCCTCACAGTAAAGAACTTCTTCATTGTAACCAGCCTGAACTTCCCCCGTTTAAGTTTTAACCCGTCACTCCTTGTCCTATTGCTACAGTCCCTGATGAAGAGTCCCTCTCCAACATCCTTGTATGAATAGCTTGCAGCTTACAGCTCCACTGCTCAGGAGTGATTTCTAAGGAGTAGTGATGGAGCAAAGTAACACAAATGCACCGTAAGTTTCTGTCTTGTGCTGTTTTGGTTATGTGAACTTGAGGATCCATTTCCTGTCTCTTTTACATTGCTAGGGTGTAGATAAGCTCCCATGTCCCACTCATACTGTGGGAAATAATGAATCAGCCCAGGTATGCAGGCAAGGTCTGATATTGTCCATGTCATCTACTCCTTATATATGGATAAAATAAACTGTTGTGGGAAGGACTAGGTTGCTTCTTGAGGCAAATTATGCAGGTTGTAAGGTAACAGCAAAGGATGCAGACAACTACAGCACTGTGCTGTCTTTGCTTTGCATCTCAGATTGGAGTAAAATGGACAAGTTCTTCAATTTCTCACTATGCCTCTTCACTCTCTCCTATTTATATTTTATCCTCTGACTACAGCAACAAAAAAAAGAATTGTCTTTGATATATCTGAGATTGTGGTACATTGATGGATTTCAGGCAAATGGTTAAGATATGCCTTGATAGTGTTGTGAGATGTAAATGTGCCTATACTTGCAATATATGAGGTTTTATATAGATCCTACATTGATTCCATTGCTCCTTTGCCACCTTGACACAGAGACCCACTCACAAGATGACCATGACCAAAGTGTACAATGGAGATGGGGATCCCTTCCCCCTCCTTCTCTTGCTCCTTTACATTGACCAAATGTCTTTCTAAATGACTTGCTGAGCTGGGCTATTCTTATATCTTACATATAAATGGACTTTGTCTTACAACCGGAAGATTCAGGGGGAAAAAAATCAGCTCCCAATGTGAAAAGATTAAGGTCAACCACTTCACACTACAAAACCTTTTCACAAGAGCAGAATAACAAAAGGATCTGCAAGCCTATCCCCAACATGGTTTATAGCTCCAAGAAAAACAAGAAAGTCTAAGATATCCTTCTCAGACTGTACCACTTCTTTATATACTTACAACAGAAACAGATGGGGAGAGGAAGGCAGTATTAAATAGGAAGAAAAGCTAACTTGTCTCCCTACTTCCATTTACTTACTGGCAGGGTTTTTTTTTAGGGAGAGAACATCTACTGCTCAGTTGAGTGATTCACAGAAAATGTGGATTTTGGATCCCATTGGGTCAAACTGCAGAGAATGCAGTGGTACCTCATAACCAAACCCTTACTACACGTGGCTCTGAGGCTTTATTCCTCTTGGTTTACTCCATTGGGGTCTAAAAGCAGGTGGCAAAGGCTATGCAGTACCTCTGAAGCACAACATTCTTCTTGGACTGAAGCAGTTTAGAGGTACCATTCATGAAGTCAATTTTAACAGATGTTCCAGCTTAAAGATAAATAATTTGTGTTTGGCAACAGAATTTTCAGAAGAATTTATATTGGGGAAGCAAGGAGTATCAGAAAATGCATAAAAAATCTATTTAAAATGTGTAGACCATGCCAACAACAATGGGGGAGATATTTGGTTATTATATAGATTAAGCAGAATTTTGTTAATATAGATAGATTAACAGTGTCCAGACAGGGTAGCAAACAGTAGTCATCAAGCATGCCATGGATTTGGAAGAATCTGAAGATGAGAAGCTCATGTTCATGGTAGATGAGAGAGGCAAAATCTGCAGAAAGGGAGAGACCTATATATGAAAGAAACTACAGCTGACAGAAAGAGAGAAAGAATATACGTGCGAATGGATTTTGCATCAGGGAAGAGGATAAAAATTCCAGCTTGCTTTTTTGTAATATCCATTTTATAACAGCTTACCCCTCCTGGAGCCAATACAGTTAAATTCATTTATTATTACAGTGTTTAAGTCAGCGCAGAATATGAACTGGGCCCACAAGGCCAACGAGGTACTGGAATAAAGTACTGTTCAAACTGAAATGGGGGAAGTTAGGTTAGCTATAAGGAAGAAGTTCTTTACTGTGAGGTTGGTGAGGCTGGAACAAGCTGCCCAGAGAAGTGGTAAATGCTACGTCCCTGGCAGTGTTCAAGGCCAGGCTGGACAGAGCCTTGGGTGACAATGATGCGTGGATAGACTCCACAACTACTAGAGTTGTAAAGTAGGTATGCTTTTATTCAGGGCTGAGGTGCATGGGGATAGCTCCTGCAAAGCATGCACACCTCAGGGTTGTTCTCCCTTTACATTTATTCTCTTAAGGTATACATAGACATGAGGTTGCTCAATCCGCCTATACATATTTATTATCTATCCCCGCTTTGTATTATAATGAGCCAGAAGGTCCTTTGCACTTGCGCAGTGCCCCTTCTGGTCATGGGCAGGGGTCTCAGGATGAAGTAAATGAGTCTTCCTCTTGTGGGTAGGGGTCTTCAAGATGAAATGAGTCTTCCTCTTCTTAAACTTTACACCTTTTAACCTTCAGACATGGCCTTAGGGTCTGGTCAGCGCTCAGTCTGCTTCTCCCCCACTTCTCAGTAGGACCAAACACCTGTGCTTTTGTCATGGTCTTATGGCTTGGTCGCCCAGTCTGCGTCTCCCAGGCTTATCAGCAGGACCAATCATCTGCTTTTGTCAGTAGAATTAGCATCTGCTTCTCCCCCTCCAGCAGTAATTAATGCCTTGGCAAGATGGCAGTGGCAGGTACTTAGGACAGACAATACTTTTGTTTAAGCAAAGGAATTCCTTTAACTCCCTTGTACAATTTCTCTGTATTACCCCCCTGTACATTGGTTACCCGTGTATCAACAGGATGTAATGTTGAGGAAGCATCCCTGCCCATGGCAGGGGGTTGGAACTGGATGAGCTTTAAAGTCCTTTCCAACCCAAACCAGCCTATGATAAAGAGGCATCTTAACAGAAAAATCAGGACATTGCTCTTTGATTTTGTGATAGAGAATGATAGATCTATCATATGTTTTTCTTAAGCAGCAGGAGAATCCATAGCAGTGTGGAAAATCACAGTGTCCTGGCCCTGTTTCCCCCTTTGCCACTGCCCTGACCTGGTGGTCTGAGCTGGGCTGGTGGAGCTGTTTGGTTCTTTGCCTATACCTGTGCCTAGCTCAATGTGCATTAGCCTAACTTGCTCTTAGCTGGCATGCATTTAAGTGATGCCCTGGAACAATTAAGCCTGAGGAACAGGAGGTCCTAATTCCTCT
This sequence comes from Melopsittacus undulatus, assembly GCF_012275295.1. Classification (NCBI taxonomy): domain Eukaryota; kingdom Metazoa; phylum Chordata; class Aves; order Psittaciformes; family Psittaculidae; genus Melopsittacus; species Melopsittacus undulatus. The sequence continues at coordinate 103,746,206 of NC_047529.1, read as the reverse complement.
GTATTTAAGGCAGAAAGAGACAAGTCACTCTTTTTCTAGACTGAGTCAGATTAGAGCTGAAGTACTAGATGTAGTCTGGGTTGAAGCAGCTTTTTATCTGTCCTTCCTTTCCAGCTGCTGTTGAAGAATTTTGATATTGGTAGGAGCTACTTCAAGTACATCAGGTTGGTGGTTTGTTTTAACTGCAGTTAGAAGCCTGAGCATGCTAAAGCCTGTGTGGATTACTGCTCTTTAGACTGAAATGGTGATGAAGCACTTTATCAGCATGCACACTCAAAGTGCTTCTGATGTGAAGGCATCAGAAACTAAAGCATTTCATGGAAGGTAAGACATAACTAAGAAAGAAATGTTGGATGGGCACAAATAACAGTGAGAGAGTCCTGGTCAGGTCACTAAGTACCAAGTACTTAATCAAATGTGAGGGCCTTCCTAAGAGCTGAGAACAATAAAGCTCCATCCTGGTCAGTATACAAACTGTTCTGTGCACTTTGGCAGCTGAAGTTGAGCTATGTGAAGGCAAGTTGAGCATCTATGCTTTGAAAGCTAATTACCCCTGTTTAGGGAGTTGAGTTGATATATATTGGTGGGACATAGGAAGAGAAAGCAGAAGGTCTCTGGTTGCTGGAAATTAATGTTAATATTCTTATAGTGCTGGTAGTGTGTCAATACACCATATACATGTCTTACAGAGTAATTTATTTTACAAATAAGCCACTTGGTTTGTGACAGGCATGACACTTGAACTGAGAGCTAGGGAGGAGTTTAATTTTCAGGGAAAAGGGAAGAACCACCAATACTGTTCATAAAGTACTGCTAAGTGTAACTGCTTATTTCTCTTAAGTTAGCTTCTGAGATCCTATCAAATTGTGTGCATGTATTTGTGCCTGAATGGTGGATGTTTTGGCAAGTTTGAACTCTTCTCTGTGTTTTGTACTTGCAGTGCTGCTGCAGTGCAAAGCTTGCTGACTTCTCTTCTAAACCCTCGAACTGAAGGGATGAGTCTTTGCCTTGGGATCAGCTGTATATCCTGAGGTGAGCACAGAGACATTAAAAATAAAGGGGGAAAAAAACAACCAACTTCCTTATCTATCTTTTGCAAAATCTCCCTCCTATTTGCCAAGCATATGGAAAGAGTAAAATTGCTGTGCTTTATCCAATGGACAAAAACTTGTCTTGGATTGAAGTAGGTTATGCTCACAGATCAGTAGTTTTTAATGCCTCGTCTAACTCTTTTAAACCCTTATTAAGGACAAAGTTCTAGACCCAGAAAACAAACTACTTCATGTTATATGAAGAGTTCACCACTTGCAACTCCCTCCAAAGGGGGTCTGAGGTTATTCACTGAAGAGGCACGCTTGCTTTTCAGCAGCCCTAAGTAGAAGAGCTGGATATCAAGGGTGGATATTCCTGGTGCTTCAAGTCTTTCGTATCTTTTTTGTGGAGGGGAATCACAGAAAGGTGAGCTACTGGGGAATGGACAGAATAATTAATTATATTTAATATGTTAAGTTGGTGTTGTTAGAGCCTAACTTGTAATTGTTTTGTGGAGGGTAGAAGAGGGAAGACAGCACAGTGATTTGGGGAAGAGAAGGCTATGTGTGTCTTCAAGGAGCCCAGGAAGGCCAGGTTATGGAAGGTGTCTGTGTTTATGGATGAGTGGAGGAGCTGTCTTGGGAAAGAAACAACATTTCATCTGAAAACTCTCAAATAAGGACCATGATGACAGTAAAGACATTTAAGATCAGGTGCTCCCACAGCTACTTCTAGCTGCTGGCATGGCTGTGCCCCATGGAAGAGGAGGAAGGCCGAGCACAGTCAGGTACAGGTAGCTCAGGCTTTGGGCAGTGGCAGGGAGGAGTTGTGACACTGTTGGGGATCTTTATCACAGCCCTGAGGAGAAGAACTTGGGTGTGTTGGTTGATGAGAATCTCAACATGAGCTGGCAGTGTGCACTTGCAGCCCAGAAACTACCTATATCTTAGACTGCATCAAAAGGAGCGTGACCAGCAGATGGAGAAGGGAATTCTACCCCTCTGCTGTGCTTCTGTGAGACCTCCCTGCAGTCCTGGTCCAGCTCTGAGGACCCACAACACAAGAGGGACATGGAGCTGTTGGAGCAAGTCCAGTGGATGCCACAGAGATGCTTCAAGGGCTGGAGCAGCTCTGCTCTGGAGCCAGCCTGAGAGACCTGGGCTGGTTCAGCCTGGAGAAGAGAAAGCTCCTTAAGGGGAGACCTTAGAGCACCTCCACTGCCTAAAGGGGCTACAAGAGACCTGGAGAGGGACTTTGGACAAGGGCCTGTAGGGACAGGACAAGGGGGAGTCACTAGAAGATTGACAGAGGGTAGATTTAGATGTGACATGTAAGAATTAACTTTTAAATTTCTTAGGCTATCTGTACCAGCTCCTGCTCAGAATAAAGGGTTCTCTTAACAAGCACATATGCCATTGTAACACTGGCTAAATGAGGAAAAATCTTGCGTAAAATATCTTCCATTTTAATTTTTTTAAATAAAATGTAGTAAGGTGAAGTAGTTTTGAAACAGCCTTAACAAACAAACCAAACTAGGTAGAACTAATCTGCACAGATTAATTTTGTTCTCTAGCCCTTGTCTGTGGGGCAGCAATCCTGCCATGCATATTGATTATCAGACAAGGCTACTAATCCCCTTAAGGTCATTAAGTGTACTTAATTAAAGAGCAGTTAGCAAGCTTCTCTTTACCAAGTTAATAGTGGCTGTTAAAAGTGATTTGTACATTACCAATGTGGTAGCCATTAATCTAAAAGTCAATTTGTCATTTATATTTTCCCAAACAAATCAGTTCTGTAGGCTGCAAAGGTGGCTAGAAAGCATTCAGCATCTGTTCTTACAGTCTGTGTGAGGAAGAAACTCTTAAACTGTAAGCCTTAGGCCCTAATAATTTCCATTTACGCTATTCTGCAACCCACTATCCTATTCCATCCTGAATTGGCAGGGGAAGGAGAGGATAATCTCGGGAAAGTTTAGTTCTGACAAGCTTCATAAAAGGTAAAAGCAAGATGGAGAAGCTCAAATTAATGTCTTTGGCAGAAAGCTTGGAGCTCACTGTTACTTTTTGGCTTTTTGACTTGCAATTGATGCATGAGAAGTTCCAGAGAAGTTTCTCATTTAAGTCAAGGAAGGAGGCTGAAGGTATGGCCAGGGTGACTGAAAAGATAAGGAAGTGGAAACTGAGGATATTGGTGTTGAGAAAGGAGGGTAGTGAGGGAGTTCTATAGAAATCTGGATTTCAGTGTTCTGTGAATATCAGAATTACTTGTTTCATTACTGTATACAAACACAAAGATATGTACGCTTTATTTCAAGATTAAATATATAATGTTTTCTGGTTCTTATTGCATACAGAATCTGAGACATACATATATATATATATATAGGTTGAATCTTCAATATAGATGTTTTTTCAATAGCAGAAACCTTTTGCTACAAACAAAGCAAAAATTCTTTAGCAAAATACCATGCATGTGTCACATACTCTGTTCTACAGACTTCTATTTGCTTTTGGTCTTAAACTACATATTTACCTAATCAAAGAGCTGAGGCCAATCTCCTTTTAGGTTGGAGTAGATGAGCATTGCACTGTGGATGGGGGTGTAGGGGCGATGATCAGATACAACAGAGTGAATACTTCTAAGTGCATCCAGCTGCGCTCTGCCTGCAGGTACCTCTCAGCAGTACTTAGTGGTGGTGGTCTAAAAATGAAGGAAGTGGTTGTTTCCCCTGTTTGACTTGAGTAAGTAGCTTTGCAAGAGTGGAAATTAAAGTTCAGGGCACTGGGGAAAACCTCAAGGTAGAGAACTCACCTGTAGAGAATTTTAGACTTGGGAAACTTGCAAGGATAAAATGTCAGCTGCAAATGTATTGTTTTAACCCATATTAAGGCTTACTTATTTGCCTCCAATATCTTTTTTTTTCTGCTGTATCTGAGATATATATGTATATAAATCTTTTGCAAAGACAGACCCCATGTTGTAACCTTTTTTTTTCCCCATTAAAAAATTGATGCTATACTTGCCAATGGGATAAAATTCTCATTTTGATCTCTAGATGCAAATATACACATAAGCCAGGATAAAACATTATCTGTCCTGATCGTACAGTCAGTATCATTCTGGGATAACAGCTGCATTTGGGAACTTTATATTATTTTTTTCTTTACTGCTCAAGCCTGTTTAGGAAGTTAGCAGGCACCTTGACTTATGGTGAAGGTCTGTCTTTGGCAGAAGTACTGATTTAAATCTTTTGCTCCAGTATGTCAGCAGAACTTTCTGTAGTGATGCTGGAAAAAAGATTAGGGAACTGATCTTGCTTTAAAACAAACAAAACCTAAGCAAAACCAACCCCACAACCAAAATGAAAATGTGGCAAGATTCTGCTCTAAGTGAATCAGTTCTACAATTAAGTTCAAGGTTTGTCTGAAAAAAATGCCAAGAAAATGAAGGGCAGAAACAAATCAGAGGGGAGAAAACCATGGCAGTAGGGATTTCTTTCATGCAGGTACTAGTGCTTAAAAACTGTATATGTGACTGTTCAGGCAAGGTGGAATAAACTGTGTGAAGTAATGCAGTGTCTATCTGGGAACAGGAACTGGTTACTTGTGTTTAACACAAGCTCAAGAGCACAATTTAGGGATGGGGTATTTTAATTCCTAAGTCAAGTACATTAGAAAACTATACAATAACTATTATTTGTATATAACAAAAGAGAGAGAGAATACCTTTCAGTCATGAGTCTTTTTCAGATTTTATCAAAATACAAAATGAATTCTACGTGACTAAGGGCCAAAATGAAATCTCCTGAAAAGCCCTTTGCTTCCTACTAGGGTGCCAAGGGGAATTTCTTCACAGTAACAGGCTTGGGGCTCAGTGGGAGCACTGGTACAGTTATCTTAATTTGGAAAATGTGTATACTGTTATATGGCAGAGCTCCCTCCCCCCAGATACATTTAATTTGGAAATTTCCAAGCAGCTTATCTGCCAACAATCTTTTAATATTCTATTTATTTATTTAATATTGTTGCTTGGGCTGCTCATATAATCAGATCAAGATCATTAAGCCAAATTTATGATTAAATAGGATAAAACTATTTATTCTTTTTACTCAGCCTATTAATGTTATAGCTTGTGCTGACTAGATGTCGATATTTCAAATGAAATTACTACATTTTCCAAATATCATAATTATATGAAAAAGCTATATTATCTCATTGTGAGGATTACTTTCCACTACCTTATCTGCCATAATGTCTGCACATATTGGCTTTCAGATTTCCTGGTGCTGCTAACTGCAGACAATTCTCTAAGTCTTCCATCTGGTATCTGCATTAACCTCTACATAGTTTTATTTTGTTCTTTTATTCCTTAAGTCATTTTTAAGGATTTAAGGAACTGTTTCATATATTAGTGAGGCTTTGTGTTTTGCAAACCAAAGTATCAAGGCTTTTCTCCTTTAATTGCCCACAAACTGTGCTATGAAAATGTCACAGTGTAAAGCAACTGTGTCATGATTCTAGGGTGCATTAATGGAAGAGTATTATTTCAAATATATATTCACCAAAATGCAATTGACTTGAACACCTATCTCAAAGCTATAGACTCTTGCAAACTTTCTGGTCTGGGAGACCTTAAGCTGTGTATTTTCTATGCCAAGCTAGAAGAGACCATGCAGTGAGATAGGGTATCTTGCAATTCCTCTTAAAAGTTCTGTGGTGTTTGATGGTTTTCAAAAGCAAAAGTCGCTGTAATTTGGACTATTATTCTCTTGCTAACCTTTTTTGTTTTTCCTAACCCCTTCTCCTTTTAATTGTCTGTGACCTTCAGAGAGGCTTAATTGGAAGTTCACAAAGGTCCCAACCAGTGTGATGGGTTTTGTATAAATGCAAAAGAAAGCTGAGTTCCTCAGGGAGTTCCCGTTGTTTCAGATAGCTGGCCAGTTAATGCCAGTTTCTAAGATGCCAAACAGAGATCTGAGTCCTAGAAAAGGTGATATGACCAGACTACCTGCAAGTAACATCTTCCTAGTGTGGTGTTGAGATTAAGTCTCCTTAAAACAGACAAGTGACCACCCAGCAGTGGAGTAGGTCTGGCTCCAGAAGAAAACATGGCAGTAAAAAATAATTGAATTTTACCCCAAAAATATTTGGTGATAGTCTATTTGAGAGGTTCCCAGCTAGTTAGAAAGCAGCAGCATAAACTAGACTCTTAAAATAATTTAATCACCCTTTTTATGCTGAAAATTTCTAATAAATTTAAAATTCTTTATAAGAATTGGTGCTTTAGTTCACCTCCAAATTGTCTGCTTTCTTCAGGTTTTTCCCCTACAAGAATTGGGAATTTTTTCCTCCTTGCTGACTTCTGTCTTCACCCTGATCCTTCTAGTTTCCCGTTCTCTCAACAGCTGGCCTCAATTTCATCATCCAAAACTTCATTTCTCTAGGCAATCAGGCAAATGAATTGTCTTCATCCATGTTTAAAACAAATTCATTCTAAATTAGTCTGTGTCCCTTCAGCGTTAATTTTCCATGACTATTATAGTCATTGAGCTTTATAGCATGAACACAAGCAAATATTAAGTTTGAAGGCTTAAGTGTTTTCCTGTGAATTTTAAATTGTGGGCTACATCTTCAGCTTTGATTTGAGTCAGTAGGAGTCTTCAAAGCCAAGGGACACTGTTTACATGGTGTGGTGAGAGCAACAGCATTATGTTATCTTACTGTTAGTTGAAGAGCTGGCCTGTAACTCATCAGAATAAATGGCTTCAAATTATGAATATTAACAACTTTTAAAACAAATTGCTTAAATTATTATGGAAACAAAAATGCTGAATGTAATGAAGTATCGCTTTAGCGTAGTCCAAAGTAGACATAAATGAGCTGCTTGCTATTTTGCTTTGGGATAGCTGGCTGAAAACAGTATTTATTACAGTAGTAACCATTTAAATATGAATTGCACTGAAAAACTTTGCAGATGATTCAGAAAACTTGGAAATCTCATATAGCTGTAAGGTTTTAGAACATTTCTTAGATATAGGTAAGATATTACTCCAACATAAGAGAATTCATATGAGGAAATCGGGACCAGAAGTGGTGGCTTGGCAGCTCCTCTGAATTGTTCTCCAAAGGAATCTAATTTAGGTAGACTAAATTACCCCTCAGAAATAGCCTCTCTACACTCAGAAAAAAAAATATATAAACCTATTCATCATGTGTTTAATACTTACAACCTTATTCTACCTGCAATCACTTGGTTGAGGCTTATTCCACAGTGCTTAACATCCTCCCTTCATGGGTTAGAGTACTGGTAAATATTATCAGGTTGCTTAATGCTTGAAGCAAGCCTCAAGTGAAAAAGGAATGTACAGTAGTGTTAGTTCAGTGTTATATATACTTGGAACTGAATAATAGACAAATTTTAATTTCTTGTCTGCTGGTTCAATTTGATCTAGTTTGATTTTGTGACATAAAAGTTATCACTGTGTGGTGCTTGTATCAAGGTGAATTTGAAGCAGGGTATGTCAAGAGTGAGAGAGTAAAAGTATCCAAACAATTTCCATTGGGCAGATCTACCCATCACATAACTTTTTCCCCTTTTGGTTTTCTAAAGAGGGAAGTAAAAGGCTGAGAAAACATGGACTGAATTACTGAATTACTTCTATAGAGTTCAGTCCTCCACATCTAGGCTAAAGTATGTTGGCAAGTTGTCCTTGGATATTTTACTTCTATATTCATTTGCAATACACTCAAAAAAGCCCTCAATATTTCTGGGGGGGAGGGGAGGACAGGGGCGACATGACAGCGATGACTGTGGGATATGTGCAGAGGGATAGTTTCTGTAATAAAACCTAGTGTTCAATCTGGCAGCTTTAAAAGGAAGATTTTCAGAATCTTTGAAGTTCCCTATCACTACTGTCCAGCTGTCATTGTGGACTAACATATCAAACAGGTTCCAGATGATGTTCAGTGATGCTCAGTTTTATTCACATTTGTAAAATGTGTCCTGCTTATCAGACTAGTACTCTCTCACATATCCATTTAATAGCCAGGGGTATTTGGCTTCATGGCGTCATGTGAAGCAAACACCGTGGAGTCCCTGCTCCTCATTCTATTTCAGCTCTCTTTATGTGTTGCTGTTGATGGTTTAGTTCAGTCCTCCATGGCGTATCAATGGACATTCTCAAGAGTTTTATGGGGTGGGTAGAAGTATTATGAGAGACTGACATTCTGGTCATGATGCTGAAGACTAGCAGGCACTCTTAACACAAAGGCTTTTGTAGAAAATGTTCAAAATGAAAAGACTGGGAGTTGGGATATGGAGCAAGGGGAAGACAAGATGCTGTATCTTGTCAACTCCCTTTATTTGCCTATAAGGAGATTTAATCTCATCTGAGTCAGAAGGAGCATTGGCAAAGGGAAGAGCCTAAGCCTGATATGGAAGATGATGTGTATGACTGTGCATGGGTTATGGGGAGAAAACACTTCAGTTTTAATTTTCATTTCCTTTAACAGATGCCTAGGGCAGATGATGAATTAGCTTTATGGAAGTGGTCTCCACTACAGCATTATAGAGCAGGAATAAATTTCAAACCACAGATTTCTGTTTTCTCCCTCTTCTTGTTAATTTCTGGACTTCATATGTGTTTAATTTTTTTCCTGGATGTCGTGGTTTAAACCAATCCGCACAGCTTGTTCACTAACACCCCCCCCTTTGCTCCCCCAATTCCCGGAGAGCTGGGGGGGAGAACTGAAGGAATGCAACTCCCAAGGGTTGAGATAAGAACAGTTTAATAACTAAGGTATAACACAAATCACTACTGCTACTACCAATAATAATAATGATAAAGGAAATAACAAGTGAAGAGAATACAACACCTCACCAGCCACCGACCCCTATCTCACCCCACCCTGCCTGACTGAGCACCGATACCTCCTCCAACCCCCAGAGCCCTCCTAGCACTTCCGGGTAACTCTCAGTTACATCCTGGGTATGACGTGCTATGGTATGGAATACATCTTTGGCTAGGCTGGGTCAGGTGTCCTGTCTCTGCTTTCTCCTAGCTTCCCCTCCTCCCTGGCAGAGCATGAGGCTCAGAAAGTCCTTGGACAAACCAAACATTTGAGCAGTAACTCAAAACATACTTGCTATCAGCAACCGTTCCCAGCCCGAAAGTCAAAACACAGCACTGCACCAGCTACCAAGAAAGAGAAAAAATGACTGCTACTGGTGAACCCAGGACACTGGAAGTAAAACCTTGGAAGACTGTCCTTTGCATTTGTATTGCTTTAATTGTCTCACAAATTGATTATGATCTTTACATAAAATAAAAGTATGGCAAAAACATCTTAGAAGCAAGGAAGATAAGAACAATTCCTAAAATCCCATTTAAAATAACCTAAGAGGAAAACGTCTTTTATAAATCAGCACATGATAGATGAAAAGAATCCTACATTTTGACCAGGGAAAAAGCTGGAACTCTTGTCAGCAGCTGGCTGTGGTCTTCATGTGGCTAGTTCTGCTGTCAGGGGCTGAGTCCCACTAATTTGAGAAGCTGTCAAAAGAGAAATAAGACATCTCCCAGATTGCACACATAATGTCACTTTGACCCTGAACATTTCAGTTCAGCAGTTGAAATGAGAAAACAGATATAAGACTTAGGCTGGATAACGTGGGCTGTCTTGTTTTGCATCACACTGGAGATTCTGAGTCAATACCCTGGGCTACCTCAAAACACCTTTAAGGCTTGAGGCAGCTTCAGGGTTTCCCAGATTCTACTTCTGTTGTACAACTGCTCCAAGTTCAAATACATCTTCCTGGATCATGACTTCCAAACTGAAACTTCTTTAGGGCTGCTACAGATAGTCACATAAATTTTATGTCCCCCAACCTTTTTGAGACAATTTTGTTGCAGGTTTCAGTCAGGTCATTCATACAAAGCTGAAAGATGGGACACTTCTGTAATACTGAATTGTAAAGGGCAAAACTTTCCATCCCAAATTGCCTTTTTTTTTTTTGATATCCAGGCAAACAGTGCCTTACTGTGTAAAATAAACTCAGAAGAATGAATCCTCACTGTGCACTTTCTCTTAGTATGAAATTGGAATGGATTGACAGAATATCTCCTTCAACCTGAGCAGCAGGTTAAGGACATATCTCATGATGTAGAAACATGATTTTTAAAGTGCACTTACCATAACTACCAACTGTATGGGCTTAGTCTGTCCCATGGAGAGCAAATACCATTAGAAATGCAATCTGATGCTCTTCTCATAATGCTAGTGAGGTCCCAGTTTTGCTGGGCCTCAGAGAAACTACAGTAGTTGCCAGTACCTTCACCAATATGATTAAACATCAATATTTTGGTAGTTCCAAAGCATTCTTGTCCTTTGCATGCACTAAAAAGGAGAAGGAAAACAACCCTCAAAAAAACCCTAAAGTTGCTTTATACTATGACTTGAGGTAAAACCAAGTTGGAAATTGTACGTAGAACCCAACTGGTATCAGAGAATTGAAAGACAGCAACAAATTTTGATGATGTTAGAAATTTTTAAAGCCTTTTCCTTAAGCAGACTGGGATTTTGGTTGCAAGAGTAATCATGGATACTTAGGTCTGTTCTGAAATCACTTAGGTTTGTCCTTTTTATTTAAATTTCCCCAGCAAAATAGAAATTATGATCTGCTCTTTGCCCACAAACAATGAACTGTCAAAGGCTAAAGAGCCATCAACCAGCCATCTCTTCATCTGAACCCTGATGCCATTTCTAGCTCTCCTAAAAAACTAATAAGCCTCAACAGAAGATCAAAGTTCAGTTCTCACAGGGTGGCTAGCAAGATCAGAGCTATAGAACAGATGGATCTTTGTGAATAGGCCAACACATACCCCCAGAAGTTTACAGAATATCAGATTCTATTCTTTGAAGAGTCTTATCTCTAATTAACTGAAACTATGAAGGGATATTACATACCATTTGTCATTCATAACAGATTTATTTCTATAGTAGACTACCAAAATTAGTTTTCAAAACAGCATCTTATCCATGAAGCTTTCAAACACTTGTTAGGTTTTCCAGCTGTTGGAACACTAGATTGCTGTGGACATAACTGGAAAATTTCAAAATGAAAGATATTTTTTTAAACCAAAAATCGTTTCAATTATTGAAAACTTCTGCAGTAGACAACAAAAGTGTCAAAAGGCTGGATGTATGTTGAAATGCTTAGACTACAAGCCATGGAGAATATATCAGCTATACCTATACAACTGGGTGAATTTTTAGCAAGTTTTAAAATTTAAAGTCAATGTTTCTGGGGTTTTTTGGTTGATAACTACTCCCTGGATAATTTGGAAATATTAGCTGAAAAATAATTGCATTTTGAAATGAGTTTCAACAAAAGCAATGTGTATTTGAAGGCCAGATCTATTTTGGTGAGTAGGAAGTAAATGGCACCTTTTAAATATGCAAATAAGATGATTCATGAATAGTCATCCTTGAAAACTGGACTGTAATATGAGGCCCCTTTCTCATTTATAATCTGTTATCTTCATGTTATGATATGCTGGTATCTTTGGAGTTACTTGGTAAAATTGATATCATAAATTAGCATCAAGCATGTGAACAATGATGGTTATTACTTCTCTCTATCCCAAACATCCAAATGCTGAAAGGCATAAATACAGGCATGTGTGTGATTTTGCTCAAGGTGTCCTTGAATAAGAGGATTTAAGCCTCTGTTGCCTGGTCCCAAGCCAAGTCATGTGTCCTGATTGGTCTTGAGGCTTTTCCTGTGAATGCAGCTGTCACTCTCCTTTGCTATGTGTCCTAATAGGATGAGACTTCCCTGTCCAGTCTGTGTCGAAGACTACAGATGTATATCTGAGGTTGTAGGAACCCCTATCTGCTTAGCACCTCTCACTTGAGCCCGATGGTATTTCACTGCTCTGAGAAAAATCTCTTAATGATGATATTTCTAAAATACGTATTAAGCAAACGAGCTTGCTTAAAAATATATACATATATCTTATTTAATGTAAATTACATGCAAAGTGCAAGGGGATCATTGCCTGCTATTTAAACCTTTTCTGTGTGCATGGCTGCATTGTTTTAGCAATATTGATAAATCTAAAGCAGTGCCTTTCCTTGTCTTCAGCTATATCAGTGAAAGCATATTGATGCATACACAGTTTATTTCTCTTCCCTTAGGGAAACTGGGGTATTAGGACTTACCTTTCCTCAGAGATTTCAAAGATGAGTCAATTGGGCTGTGGCTGTATCAAATTGTTCACAATTTTTTGAATACTGTTGATGAAAATTGCCCTGACATTTGTGCATATTCATTAGGATGGTCATAAAAATGCAGTGATGGTGGCATAAAATAGTTCTGCCTCACAAAGCAAATGGAATGCATTTTCCTGTGGTTTTGTCTGTTTAGTGACATCCTATTTCTCTTACTCACACACTCTGTGCCTCTTCCTGTTTTCTGTTGTATCTGTTAAGATCCTGGGCATCATGTGTTGTTCCTTGTCAAGGAGATATGTGTAATTTCAGGTAGGCTGAGTACAGGCAAAGACAATGTATCATGACTGAATTCTTTTTCCATGTTTCCATGTATGATTAATTTAGATATCCATCTTTGATTTACCTAATAGCTTTTGAGTTCTCTGGGCCTTCCTCCTCTCTAAAGCTCCTGGGAAAGAGAAAGACACCAGGAAGCACAATGTCCTAGAAAGCCACGCTTTGGGCTATATACCTAGTTCGAAACCTGCCAGTAATCCGGGCTTTGGAAGGAGACTTTAAGGATCAAATAATATACAATTTCAGATGTTTCCTTAAAGCAGACTGAAACTATATAGAAGTTTGCTGTGTTCAGAAGGGTGTTCTTGCTAATACCCCTGTACCAAATTTTGACACTCACTTGGCTCTTCCAGTGAGTGGATTCAATCTGCTAAATCCTCTGTTTGGAGCAGAACTACCCATTTGGGAAGCAGTCAGCCGTTAGTTCGCTTCTGCTGCATCCTCTAGCAGCACCCTTTCCCTCTGATTGTCCTGATATGCTTCCTATGCTGCATCCTTATCTCCCAGTGAACCTGCTTATCATACTTGCTAGATCTGCATTTATTAAACTAGGATGCAGTTAAATCAACCTTTCCTCAAAGAGCTACTCCACTGGGAGTTTTATGGAGACAAACAAAAGGACTCTTTCCTCTACAGTCACTTCTCTTACCTCTGCCTCCCTGTGCTGCCACCCAGCACTTTGAAGGACTTCCTCATCTTTCTCCTTTAGAACATCTTTACCAGTAGAGATGCAAATCCATGATTCTTTGCTGCGAGCGTTAGATTGTATTTTCATGTTATTGATCCTATTTCTGTTTTAGCTGATCATATAGGAAAGATTTATAAAATGCAGAGTCCTACTATCAATTTTCCTTTGCCATGGATATTAATTATTGACTGCCCTCTGGCATTTCACAGGACTGGTCCATTGGAGCATTCAGCCATCATGGTTTGGTTTTTAGCAGTAGATCTTTTTGTTAGTAGCTGAAACTAGATTTACTGCTAAGTTAAGCACTTCCTTGAACTTCAGAAAAAGGGTTGGTTTTGACATTTGACAGTTAAACTTAGAAATTTTACTGCACTTGATAATTATTTGGTATTTTGCTCCTTCCTGCACATCTCTTAGTGCTTTGCTAAAATAAGTATCAATCTTCCTGATTTGTAGATAAGGAAACTAAGACATAGGCAAGCACAGTTGCTCTTTTCTGAGCTCTGATTAGAATTTGGACAGTCTCTTTTGTTTCCTCTTCAGATAACTTCCCTTAATATAGCACCTGTATTTTATTATGAGAAGAATGTTAATTTATTAAATTTAAACTAGCAAATACTTATCCTACCATTCCAGAAAAGTACAAAATCCTACAGTGTATGCTAATGCTTCTCGGAATAAGGTATAGAATAAGGTGCACAAAATGACTTCATGCAAAAATGTGTATGCAGTTGCACGCTGAAGATAACTGGGAATAATGAACATCTCAAAGTCAGAATGATGAATAATGTTAATGTGTTTCACTTACAGGTGGCAGTGTAATGAGCTTAACTCAGTGGCTCTAGGGAGGCTGCTGTCTCCTTAAATGCAACACACTTAAAATTATTCTTGAAGAAAAGTGGTGCCAGGAGCAGAGGAATCACTGCTTTAAGTGAAATGCACATCTGAAAGGTGGCACATAATAAAACAGGAGAACTTTTGAGCAGAATAGCACTGAAGATAAAGTTCGTGTTCCATATATATCTGGAGAGAGGACCTGAAGACAACTGCAGTATGGTTCCAGAGCAGCTGTGTCCTGTCAGGGCTGAGGGACTAAATTGTTTGTGGTTGCTGGAAACTGTCTGAAGAGGTAACTGTTAGTTGAGAATGCAATACTGCACTGTGCTGGCATAAGTGAGCTGTAAAGGGGTGGGAGGAAGGGAAGAAAACAAGCCTATACCAAACTTGGTTACTTCTTATATCCTCATGATGGAGATGGAAAGGCAGAAGCAGTGCCTTTTCTATGTCTTGCTGCTTATCAGGGATCAACCTGGTACAACAGGAAAGGTTTAATGGGGAGACCTTGAATGTATCCTATACAGGAAAGAAGGGCAGTGTGACTGCTCTGGAGTTGATGAAGGTCCTACCACACTATGACTGGGTCTGCTACCCCAGCAGCTATACCACAACAATAACCATTTTATGGCTCAGGCATTTTTACTCCATGTCTCCCCTTAGGTCATATAGAAGACAGAGAGCCTTTGAGAAAAAGGATTTACCACAAACTTCAGGCAGAAGTGAGTTCAAGGTGGAAACCTTCAGAGGAGGAAGGGAACTGAATAAGAGGAGAGAGGGAAAACTAAAGGTGAGAGAATTAGTGAGGACTGTGCTGTGAAGGTGAGCGATATGTTGAAAAGCAGCAGAAGAAACTGGTGGGAAATAAGGATTCTGAGGGCAGAAGATAAAGGTTTGAGGGACCTTGATGCTGATCTGAATACAAAGTGGTAAGATCCTTACAAGAGCAAACAGGAAGAAGATGTCTGGGGAAGGAGATGAATGATTTACTGTAGTGATTTGCTAGAAGCAACAGGAGGAGCTGTGTAGTAAAAGTGAATTTAGAAGCTGAAGGAGAATGATATACATGCAGGGATTTGGCAAAAAAGAATGATTATAAAGTGATGTATTTTGAGAGCCGTGAAATATTAATTTTCAGGAAGAAAAAGCAGAAACTGAAAAATTGCCTAATAACATGAAAAGCGGACAAATCCTACTGTTATTTTCTAGTTTTTCAACATGTACATGCTAAATCAACATTTCACTGTGTTTTGGAGGGTTTGTGGGGGTTTGCTGTTTTTTTGAAGAACAGGAAAAAAGTTTTATCTTTAAAAAAAGGGAAAGATTTTTTGAAGAAATGTCATCTTTGGTGACTCTGACACTTGAAATCAGAATTGACTATCTTTTTTTTTCTCTAATGTCTCAAGTGTGAGTCTTTTCACAGCATTTCTACTGGCTGGTTGCAGACTGCTCCTCCTGGCAGAGGAGGAAGCAGTCCTCCTCCTCTGCTACTACCTGAGGACTGTGCTGCAGACACACTGTAATTGAATTCAGAGAAAAGGAGAAAGCTGCTGTTCTAGAAGATCCTCTTTTGGGATGAAATATAAAGTTGGAAGATGTGGAATCATGTTTTGCTGAAAGAAGGCTTGGGGCAAGGAAGGTGAGATCAGCTAGAATGCTCAAGGTTGAGCAGGATGCCTGTTGCTTAATAATGATAAAGCAGAAGAGGATAGAAGGGGCTGCCTGGTAAAGCAGCTATGGATTATGCAGCTATGGAATAGCTTGAAGGAGAGGGTTTAAAGGAAAATGAAGAATCAGGTCAGGGATTTGACTGGGAGTCTGGAGAAGGTGTTGATGATCAGCTGATGAAAACAGAACTTACTAGTTAGGCACAGATAATGTCCTGAAGGGGGTTAGGGCCAGAGAATGGAGTAGAGATCATTGTTTTGGAGAATGGGCTAACAAAGGAAAAGAGCTGTTATTTGGACATGTCCTGCACTGGGAACTGATGGGGAAGCACATGATGGATTGGGGTGAGGGGACTTGTGGAGGAAATAACAGATACTGTGGGGAGAATACAGGTTGATTATGAGGGCTGATGTGTTCTAGCTATATAGCATGGCCCTTCCTGCCTGGACAGGCCATTATTGCAGCCTACCATGGTCATGCAAAAGAAAGGATGTGTAAAGAAGTCCTTGCAGAGGTTTCCTTCCACTGGACTTGCCATACAGAGATCTACAGTCTAGATCAGTGTTTTCAAGGGAAGACTGTAAAACTTGTTGCCTGAATCTTTCATTTCTGCCTTTCTAGTAACAAACAAAGTTTTTAGCACTAAAATAAGCAATGTGATGTACTGTACTTCTAAAGCTGTTAAAAGGCTCTTAACAGCTCTATAAAATACTTGCCGCCTCCTCCTGTGCTTTCAGAGAATTTTACTCCAATATTTATTTCACTGGTTTATACAGAATTTCCTCCCCTTTAAAACAGAAGTTGTTAATTATACCTAGGTTGTCGTGATCAACTCCCCTCCAGCTATTAAAATGTACTTGCTTTGTAGTTTTATTATTACTTGCAAAATACTGGGAAAAATATTTTTTGTTAGACAGTTAAATTTGAAATAAATATTGACCTGGCTATGTAAATGGATCTTTTATGTTAATTTCCTGCAAATATACCAATGGTGTAGTTTTACAAGAAAAAGCACTCATAAAAGCAAGTCTTTATTCACTGAAAGCAATTTTTATATTGTACACTTGAACCTAATCTTTGCAAGTCATGCTGCATGGGCTAGTCTCCATAGGTCACTTCATTCAACAGCCAAAACAGTATCATGTGACTAGTCAGTACCGAGGGTAGTTACGCACTGGGATGAGTTGCCCAAGGAAGTTGTGAATGCTCCATTGCTGGCAATGTTCAAGGCCAGGTTGGATGAAGACTTGGGTGACATGGTTTAGTGTGAGGTGTCCCTGCCCGTGGCAGGGGGGTTGGAACTGGATGATCTTAAGGTCCTTTCCAACCCTAACTATTCTATGATTCTATAGATACATCCTTATAATTGGTATAAGGTGTTTGCAGAACATGATATATATAGAAACTTTTAATATATTTCAAAGTTCCTCAGTTTTTCAGAATTCTTTATAATCAGAAGACATGGCAAAATTGCTGAACAAATTAGTTGTCAGGACTTTGCTAAGCACTAATTAAAAATTCTATTTAAAAGCTATTGTGAGGGTGCAGAGCACCCATGGTGTTTTGGGGAGTGAAATAGATCATCTGATATTCCACTTCAATAGTTCCAGGCATCATGATTCTAAGGAAAGGAAATATTTTTAGTTTCAGCTTCGTATTGTAGTGTATAAAACATGCGTGTGCAACTGTACACTGTTTGTGCAGACTAGTTTTGTATTATTGGAGTTCCGAGTAAGTGTATTGCTGTGTTCCCTGCCTCCATTCTTTCTTCTTGCCATCCCCCCCCCACCAGATTATCACTGCTACAAAGTCAAGCACACTAAAGTTTGAAAATGGTGGTGTTAAGTTTGCCCTCTATGCAAACTTAATTAGTCCTGTGGTTTCACCATCTCCGATAAGATGTTCCACCCACCTCCACTGTGCATGTGGAAATTGGTATTTTTGAAGGCTTATAACTTGATTATAGAAAGATGACTTCTCATATCAAATCCCAGCTTCAGACCATACAAATTTCATCTACATGGTCTTTAAAATTTCCCACTCAAGGCATAGGCTGCTGTATAATAAACCATCTCTATGGTTTCTTTTTCCTAATAACCTGCCCCAACCTCCTAGAGCAGTCAATGGGTCCTGTGCCTCTGCTAACCACGGGTTAAGAAAACAGCTAGTGTGGAATGCTTTTTTGGATTATGCTATCTGCCATGAATAGGGTGTTCAATCATTAGGATCAGGCTCCCATTTATGTCAATTTTGTGACGGAGGTCAGATTCTCCAGTGGCTTCTGAGTGGCTTAGAGCACCCTAGTGGCTATTGGAGGCTTTCTTTTCTGATGAAATGAGCAGTTGTAACTAAAAGCTTGAAACATTTGAATTAGGTAATTTTCCTTGTGCCACAATTCTAAATCTGTTAAATGGGCATAAAATTCTCCATGAAAATTAATTGCATAATACGAGCACACATTTTTTTGCCTGGTAGGATTCCCTGTGTTTCATGTACACGTATTAAAAAGCCTTCAAAACATTCCCGTGGACAGGATCTATAATATTTCCTGCAAAATCACTCTGTGTGTTTGTTTGTGGTATAGTTTATATTGCATGCCTGGTCCTGGTCCCAAAGATATTTGGATGTTTTCTTATCTTTTAATCTCTTGCAGGTAGTTTGTTTATTATACTCCTGATGAACAATAGTGTAACTTGCAAAGATGTAGGGATCCTTGGCCTGGGTAATTGGACTGTTGTCCTACCATGTGGTTTTGCAAGTTTTTGACTTGTGTCTGTGGATTAAATATGTAAAGGGAAAAACTGTGATCTCTACTGGGCTGGTTATCTTTGGGGATAGAGAGTGTGATATGAGGCAGGACCATTTTCCCAAACTGAGCACTGACTGTGAAAGATGCTATTGTGTACTTCTGAGGTGGTGGTGCTGCCGTCAAGTGTTTGTAGAATATAACAGAGAGTCCATTTTGTGATTAATGTACTCTGAATTTCCTTTTGGATACCTGTTAGACTTGAAAAGATTCCTGGAGCAGGCCTTTCTGGTTGCTAGAAAGAGGTGGTCAGACCAAAACCTGATTTTTTTTTAATAAACTGGGAATACCAAGAAATAGACACAAGTGACAATGTAGCCACTTGATAAGTCCCACTATTGACAGGTTCATGCTCCATGATTCGTAGGTGTTCCCATCTTGTTTGATGTCCAAAGATGGTAGCTAATGTCTATTCTCTCTCTATTGTGTTCTGCAAGACCTGGTTTGTTCTTGATGTGCAAACAGCTCTTACTGTCATACTGTTGATGGCACTATGGTAGCCTGTAGTCTAACTGTATTTATAAATGCTTTATGTGCTGTAGTGTTTCACCATGTCTCAGACTGATGTCTCCTCCCCATCCCTTCTGTAGTAAATTCTTTACATTCACTGAAGTATTCAAAAGTAATCCTGACAACAGAGCTATGATCTTTAATGACTCTCAGAACATGAAAATATGGCCAAGTTACCGAAGACACCTTACCAAGAATTGTTATTTTTCTTTTATGACCTTAGGAAAAAAGATCTGTATTAAAGCAGAGATGTTCCAGGAATGGTGGAGGAGTCTGTATGATGCAGGATGAAGGGCTTGTTAAAATGCATTGAGTTATTTCTTAGCAACTGTATACATTGCCAAAGAGTTTTGTTAATGTGTAGCTGGTGAAAGTCCAAACATGCTAAGGTGACAAGTTACTGGAGGCTATTTCAATGAAATTGTCAGGAAAGATACCAGCCCGGCTGCAGTTTTTGCAACTTCCATAATAAAGATAAAATTTATAGATGCTTTATATATCCTCAGGGGACATATTAATTGGTGCTTCTCCGTCTAGAAATACATATAAACAACCTATTGTAGCTCATGCTCAGCTCACTGATGACAACTTTGCAGCTTGTTTATGCCTACTTTGCATTAACGTACCAAAGAGAGAGATGAGGTTTATGTCAAAAATGTCTGAAGGTCCTGACAACGTTTCTTTGGTTTTTTGTTTTGTTTTGTTTTGGGGGTTTTGTGGTTTTTGTCTTTTTGTGGGGTGTTTTTTGTTTTGTTTTTTTCCTTTTCTGTGGAGAGTGTAGCTACGGTACTTCTCTTGTTCGAGCTCTCTGTTGGGTCTCACACTTCAAACTCCCACCGTAGTTTCAGCGTATAAAAGTAACTGATTCCCCTTCCTGTACCAGGTAAAAGGCTGACCTTGAGAAGATCGGACCCACCCACAACTACCTCCTTGCTTCAAGCACTTCCCCGGTCAAGGCTGGTGGAGGGTTCACACCCCCAAACCGACACCGCTGATCCTGCTGCCAGAGAGCCGCGTTAAATATTTCATACCGCGGGCCGCCCTCCTGGGTGCGTGTAAAACTAAGCCGGGCCAGGGGGAGGAGGGAAAGAGTCGGCTGCTGCTGCCGCTTTAAACCGCGGAGGGAGGGCGGGGGCCGGTAGGGCCCGGGCCGCGGCGTTAGCGGGCGGAGTGTCCGCGGAGAGCCGCTGGGCACCGCGTAGCACCGGGCCGCTCTCTACGCTGTTCTCGCAGGCTGAGTACATGACGGTAAATCAACTTCTTTATCGGCTACCATCGCGCTGTTCGCAGCCGGCCCTGCCGGTCAGCCCCGGCGCAGCCGTTCGCTATTAGTAAGCAGATGGGGAACGTGGTTTTAATCGGCTTTGCTGAGGGCTGGAAGGAGCCGCGTGATGCGGTGGGCAGCGGGGTAGGAGGACGATAGGTACATGGCTAGGGGCTCGGCCGTTGTTCCTGGTCGCCCCTCGGGAGCGGAGGGCAAGGGGGTGTCCGTGGAATTGCGCGGTGGGGATGATGCCGGGCAGCTCCCAGGTAGCGGTGTAAAGCTGAGAGGTAAGCGCTGGGGGCTTGTAAAAGATGTGAGACTCAACCAGCTAGCTCGAAACCGTCAGGAAAGCCGTTCAGAGGTTGAAGTTGCATGCCTTGGTTTGCTGCCTTGCTCTATAGTTGTTACCTTAGTGCGCAAACGTGAGTGTTGGCCCCATGTGATGCCACGGATCTGGGATAAGCTAGGCTGGGCTGTGTGAGCATGTGCAGGCTCGAGCTGGCCTAGTCCCAGCGCCTTTGCTTAGAGAGATGTCCACAGGCAGTGAAGGTGTGCTGAGTGAATTTGGAATCAGGATTCAAGCCCTAGTGGGGCATTGCCTTTGTTGGTGGAAAAGGGCACGTTCCTCCCATGGACTGTGTCTGTGTTCTGTGGTTTGCAGATACCTGCTGTCACCCACGTGTGTTTCGCTGACCAGAAGACATAGATGTCCCTTGTGACTGAGTGCTTGCATGAGCGTTCTGAAGATGAAAACCTACATAAACTCGTAAAGCGTACCACCTGAGAACATTGCTACCGACATGGACATCGTTATTTATTTATGGATGCTTTAATCAGGAGGAGCTTTTTTGTAAACATGAATTGCTGGGCTCTTTCTTTGAGGTGTCGTTTCTTGTTTCATGCTATTGAAATATTAATCTTAACTTATTATGACTCCTTTGTCTTGGTCAGCTCTCAGGGACATTTCCCTAGGCTTGAAAATGTGGGAGCTTTCAAGAACGTGTCAATCATGCCAACAGAAGCCACTTGTGGGCTGCCAGAACGAAGTTCTTTTTGTCATAGCTCAGTAGCTATTGAAAGTATTCTGTCCTGCACCCAGAGGTTTTGTGTTCAGGAATGCCCATACAGGTCATCGCCTTCTCCCTACAGACTGCTTCTTTCAGAAGGCCTTGGCACCTGTATCACAGAGGACAAAAGAGACTTGCATCCAGGGTCCTTCAGCAACGCTTCCAGTTTTATTTTTCATAATCACAAGGATTGCTTCTCTACTCCCCATTCTCTGAGGCTTGCAGCTTCATTTACATTAACTGTATGGTTGAAACCTGAGCAAGAAGGTGTAATGTAAGTAGTGTTGAAGGTGTTTACTTTCCCTGTGCTCTTAAAAAGCCCAACTCAACGATTGTTATAGTCATGGTTGGTATTAGCAAGCTATTTAGAATTTTAAAAAGGTACAGTGATAAACTGTGATGTTTTAAAGCCGTATTTAGGTTCGGGTCTTCGAAAATGTCAAGACAAGTGGGGTCAGTTAAAGTGGTATTGACTCAGATGATAGTGCAGTTGCTTTCAGTGGGGATTATTCATACATAATGTGAATGTCCTTAAGAATCTAAATTTGCATTTCTAACTGCATTCCTTCTTCTAAAGCTGCTAGGAAAAACATGTTGTTAGGGGTTTGTGTTGTTGCTGTGTTCATGATGGGAAAAAAGGTTCTAAAACTTTAGGAATCCCCCAACACAAGTTTACTTCTTAAAAACAAACAAGGAAACCTCCCACGTCTTCCACAATTAATATTTTATTCTGGTGTTTGTTTTTTTTTTTTTTTCCTAAAATGAAGAGTGATCATAGCTTTTCTCAAAGATTTGGAGTATGTTGGTTGAACAAGAGATCATGTTACTACTTTTAACAAGGGATTCCAGTATTCAAGCTGCTAGTGAAGTTTCACTAGGTGTTTATGAAACAGACGTAGCTAAGCATACTCCCTCTCTTATTTGCCTACATATCGTGTTTTCAGCAAATATTGCTGTATAAGTTTCAGTTTGACTGTGCCTTCCTTACTATAATGTAAAACTTGCAAAATCCTGCAAAAAAACTTCATCTGCCACAAAATGCAGAGCCTCTTCTTTCTTACTCTGATTGTGGGGATCCCTTTCAAAGTGAAGCACACAAAAATATAGTCTGTTTTTTCAGAGTATGTTCCTTCAAAAACAGATGGGTTTGAACTTATGCTCATAACTTATTCTTCGAATGAAAGCAGCGATATGCTCTGTTGTAGCATTCTCAATACTTATTTTGCATACTGCAGTGGAATAGTATGTTGTCTGGGGGTATGAAAATAATCAGAAACAGTAGAAATGTCTAAATTTATAATGACATATGCAAAATTATAGTATTTTTATGCAAGGATAATTAATAAAGTCCACTTAGCTACAGAAATTGTGGTTATGGCAGGGAAATAAGACACTTTTGCTATGCAGGTGTCATTTTAGTTTGAGCTGAAGTTAAACCATTTCAGCTGAAGGTATGTGTAAAGGTATCCCTGGAGCTTTGACCTAGTGTCTTTTATAGACAGCTTTTTCTATAGAGTGGTTGAATCTTGAGTGCCAGGGCGTCTATTCCTGGGCTAGTCTATGCCATGAGTTCATGTCCACACGTGCAGCCTATCAGTCTTGTTCAGCAGAGCATATGCCTAACTTGAAGCAGAAATATTCTGCCAATTTCCAAGCAAGCTGTTGTAGTGATTTGTTGAAGGAGATCTGTGAAATTCTTTTGTCAATGGGATAGACTTTTGCTTGCATGGAGCTTAAAACAATTAAATGTATGTTCTTAGTTTCAGATGATGAAGTGCTGTGCAGAAACCACTACTGATGTCTGATTATCCATGGACTAGTGTGAAACATTAGCCTCCAATTGCTACTGTGTTAATAACTACACAATGTACATATTCCTGTTCAGTGGGTTTTATAGATGACTTTAAAATCTAAATGTTTTTATTCAGTTTTTATAATAGACCACTTAACTCTTCTGCCTTGTGAGTTTGCTGCTACTCAACATGTAGAAATGACAATGGTAGAACCTGGTCCTGAAAAACTGAAGTTGAACAACAATTATTCCAGTGGTCATGATGATATATGCCACTGTCCACACTCTTTGTTCACAGAAAGAAGTGTGTTAATTTTTTTTCTTCATGAAAGGAGTACAGAGCTCCAGTGTTGGTGAAATGGTAACTGCACATGAATAGTCACTGAAACTTGGAAGGCATCCTACAAAAGGGAAATGGTTTAACAGCAAACTAAGATATCTTTCCTTTTATTATACTGGTTTAGTGAGTTCTTCAGGTTGGTAAAAAGAGTTCGACTTACCTGATGTCCTACACTTTACAGTTTTTGATGGGGAATTGTCTCTGTTAGATGTCATTTGTGAGACCTTCTAAACCCCATTATCACAGCAGAGGGAATTTAAGGAGCTGGGACTCATTCTAACAAAGTCTTTGTGCTGCCACCAAAGCACTAAGAAGGTGAACCAGAACCAGCTGCTCACATGACCAGTAGAACATTTGTCAGATTAGCAAGGTATTTTGTTTACTGTCAGAATGCTCTTACATCAAATACAGCAGACCCATGGTTTTTGGACATGCCATAATAATGTGTTTCTTTCTGCTGAATGCTACATGGTCTGGGTGCTAGAGAGTGTTGAGGAAAATGTGTTGCTCTCTAGTATCCCATTGTGCCCTTCTAAAGATTGTGACATTTCTGTTTGGCATGTGCTCATGTAAGAGGGCAGTGGGTTTGTTTTTTTTCTGCAAGAAGCTACTGTGGTGACCAAAGTGAGAGACACTGATGTGAGGATCCAAAGTCTGAAGGCCCTTTAAAGACTGTGACATTCTGGGGAAGCAAATATATGTGGATAATTAAAGGCACAAAAAATTTTCTTCATCAATTTCATAGACTGTTTTCTTATGTGAACCTGGGAATTAATGCACTTTCATACAAAGAGAGAGTAAAGTCAGGTCATGTTACAGTCCTAATGTTCTTCTAAGATGTATAATATAGATATTTGTAGGTGTGCTTTCAAGTCACTGCATATTGGAAATACTGAAGAAAAACAAGAGTGGTGAGAAACCACTGACATTTGTACTCCAGCATTTACTTTCCCTTTAGGCAGTAAGTGCGATAAGCAAGCAGAGCTCTTGTCCCTGAGTTTTATTCTTTCCCCATGCTTCCTTTCTCACTGCATGTACTTATCAGTTAATATAAATACATTCAGTAAGCCTGTGTGTGGCCTGTAAGTAAGCTTTAGCACAATATAGGAAATGGTATATGATGATAATCCTTTACAATGAAATAGGAAAAGAATATGACTAGAAGTTTAGCACATATGAGTAATCATTACAGGTAGTTTATACCAATTTAGTCTGAACTGGGCTAACTGGGAGTTAGATGACCAGAAGAGAGAAATGAGCTGGGGCCTTTTTAGGCAGAAGGGTCAGGGGGAATGGCCTGACTGTGAAGTGAGCAGTAGATGTAATTTTGTTAATTTCATCTAAAGGACTAAAATCATGTCCCATTACTTTAGTCAGATGTACTACATTAGGAATTAGAGTGAAAGGGGATTTTCCTTAAGATAGTGTAGATCTGATTTTGAACTCATGCAGATATTCTCATTTGCAAGTGGTCCAGTTAATGTATTGGGATTACTAGTGCAGCCATGTTAGATTCTCTGGAGTATTTTTCTCTCTGAAAGCTGACCAAGCAGATTTGCACTGTTTGTTTTTAATTCCTTGAACCCCACCATAGAGAATTATGTAGTCAGGGATTGGTTCTGTGGGGCTGCAGGTTACCGGAAGCTGTGACTTCCCAAAGAACTGTGGTTTCTCTCTAAAATCATGGCTGGAATGGAATATTGTGCTCAGTCACAAGTAACTCTTATGCCCATTTCACCTATGTTAACACTAGTTTGTGTTTTTTCTTTTTCTTTTCCTCCCCCCACCTTCCTTCTCTGTTTTCTGCCTCTTAATTTTTTATTTTATTTCTTTTTCTTTTAGTAATGAGTCACAGTTCACATTTGTTCTTTCCAGTTTTTGAAGTGATGTACATCAAGGTCACTTCCCTTAAAGTCAAGACACCTTTGGGGATAAAAACAATGTGGGGATGCTTGTTTTAGATAACCAGAATAAACAAAAACCTGGATTATCCAATTATTGTTTATCCAGGAACTGGGTAAATCCAGTTCCTAAATATTTTGCTACTTAGCTGAGCCTTCTCTCACATTTATTATCTAGCAAAACTACCATGTTTACAACCAAACAAAATGTTGAAAAGGCCAGTCGACAATATATGAAGAAACATGGCTTGGAAAATAGAGGTCTGCAAGTTGTTTTATTGTCAACATTCCCGAAGGCTGAAATGGTAATAGTTAAGATGAATGAATTTTTCTCTTGCATTTAAGGGTGAATTAGGGAATAATGGCAGTATCAAAGAACAGCCTTTTTGATAATTTTATAAATACATGGTAAGTGAAGATGCTCATCAGTAGATAAGCATTTTGTTCTTCTGGAATACATCTAAGTAAATCTTGGTCTCATACAGATTTTATATGCTGCTCTCTTGTGACTTAGTGCACTAATTTAGTCTGGTGTAGCTGTTAAGATATTTGACTTTTCATGGGTCAGTAGTTGAGGACTGGGTTTCTCAGGCAGCTGAATTGGGAATGCAGAACTTAATAATTTTTGTTGTACTGATGATGACCTTAATAAAATAGATCATTGTTTCACAAGCATATATAGCCTATGCTTTCTCAGGACCCTTGACATCATGGTGATTGAATTGGCAAAAATATTTAATCAGCTAGATATGCAATGTTGGGTTGCTATGAATGGTATTCTTTGTACCTTATATATTAGTTATGTATTTGGTATTGATGTGATACCTTTGTCCGTGTGTGTGTGAGAGAGAGAGAAACTAACAAGCCTTGCCTTGCTCTGGTTTTCTTAGGTTAGAGTAAGGCTTTGTTGAAGGGAGAGTGTAAGGGAAGCTGCTGCCTTACCTGGATAGATTTGGTGGAAAGATGGAGCACTTATTTCCAGACCATGTAATTTGTGCTGCTTTTTGTGGTTACATTAGACTAAAAAAAGCAAATGAAGTGCCTCCACAGAATGTACTGTGTTGCACAGCTTTGGATGAAAAGTACAGCAGAGACCTGTGCAGTGCTGGCCAGCCACTGTGGTTTCCATCACTGAACCCTAAAGAAAGGAGCAAAGTGGACCCCTCTTTCACCCCCAGGTGAACTGGGATTGCATACACCAAATATAAAACCAAATAAAAATAAATCTCAGATTAATACAGAGAAAATATCTTTGTTAAAGTTCTTTTACACTTGGTACATCCTGTGACTTTCACTGTCATTGAGCATCTTCTCAAGAGGCGTATTTTTAATGCTTATTTTAATACGTTCTGGTTAACATCACTTTACAGGATAGCACCTTGGCAAGAATGTGTATATGTGTGTTCCTCTGACCTTATGTTATTTTTCTTGGTTATTTCCAAAGGTGTGTAATAGAAAAGGCTATTGATGGGCAGACTGTGTTCAAACTCACAATCTCTGAGAAAGAGGCCATGTTTTATTATCGCACAGTAAATGGTTTGCAGCCACCAATAAAAGTAATGACACTGGGGAGAATTCTTGTGAAGAAATGGATTCATCTTAGTGTACAGGTGAGTAAAATAAAAACCATTTAATATTTGTTGAAGTACAACATTTGTGTGAGTGCTATAACTGTATAAATATAAAAGGGTAAATTGGGGGATGTAAATGAGAACTCTTGAGTCTTGGAGGCAAGTATCTTGGTTTGGGAACTCGTTTTGAGGCCACTGATAATTTAACACTGAAAATAAATGCTGTACACAGTCTTCTGAACAAACAAGACTGAAAATTCTCACTCTTTAGAACACAAGCATTTGAGGTGAAGAAAAGCTACCTATTTCTAACATTACCAGTAAGTATTTGGTCTCTGAGATTATTTCCTTAAAAAAAGGATATAATCCTGATCATTCTGATGTACTTGTCTCACAGAGGAGTGCACGTAAGTAAAAGTGTATGAGTGTGCAGGATCAAGCGAGGAAGTTAGAGCTATTTCCTTATTTTAAACGTCTGATTCAGAACTGTTAAAATACAGTGCTTGTGTTCTAAAAGTCTTCTGTTGACATAACTTTTTAATAAGTGTACAAATATCCACTGAGGATAAATCAGAATTGAGTTTGTTAAAATTTAAACTGTATGTACAAAAAATCAGTAAACAAACACAGAAGAAATTAAAATTCAGTTATTTGCATGTCTTGTAATTCCCAAGAGGCACTCTAGTAAATTCTATTTGTAAGCCAAGTTCAGCTAATAATTATAAACCGTAATTATCAGGTATTGAAATGTTTATCTTCTTCCTTCCTTCATTTCCTTTATCCGTTCTATTAAATTTCATTTGGTTTACAGCACAATCAAGCATAGTTTTGCTGCCTTCTTGAAACTTGCTAAAAGGTATTGACTGTGATTTGGGTTTTTAGTGCTGATCTTGTCACTTGTAAGAAGTATTGAAGCTGACATCTGGATTTTTTGCAGTTTTCTTTTTTTTCCAGGATAACAGCATGGTAGTGCAAATAAGAATTTGGCTGTTGGATTACAAGAGTGACCTTAAGTTAGAACTAATGAACTTTACACTTCAGACACTCCAAGGGTGCTATATTGCTGCTGTTGCTGTCAGCTGCATTTTGTACTAGCCTCAGAAACTGCTAAAGCCTGGGATAGCTAAGTGAAGAGTGAAAGGGCTGGATTTAAATACACACCCGTATCTTGAATTGTATTACAAAGAACCCTCAAGCACTCTGTAGAATTTGTTTCTGTGGTGGAATTTGTTCAGTGCACAGCTGGAGTGAAGAAGTGTAGCTTCTAGACCCTTACAGGGACTGCAGGCTTAATACCTTTCCTAGGTTTCTGAGCTTAGCGTAGAACCTTACATTCTGTGCTTTGTGGTATTGTAGAATTCAACTTTTAACTGTTGTTAAAGGTGTTAGTGGCTGCGGCATGATCCATTTATCACTAGCGCTAGCTATGAGACTTCAGGCAAAGGGTTTAGGGCTTTTTGGTGTTTGGGGTTTTGTGTGGTGTGGGTTTTTGTTATTTTTCCCTCCTTTACTTTGAGCAGCAGTCCAAAAGCATTTTTTTCAATGAATGCAGAGAAAAATGAAAAATGAGAGACACCATGCAAAAGTAATATTCATCTGGTACTTTTTGTGTCTTCAGATGTTAATAATATTTGATGATCATAGATATTTATATCTCATGTTGGTAATATATTTGAATACAAGTGTTTCCTTAAGCTGATGAAAATCAGCTTCATCTTCTGAAGATAAAGAGCTATGTAGTTTTCTAGGCATGGGTATGCAGAGGAGAGACCTTTCCCTGAGCTGTAGATGGGCTACCTGGAGTAGAGGCAGCAAAGGGGGGCTGAATGCAGTAATGACCTACTACTGCTTCGAGCTTTTCCAAGTAAGTCAGACTACATAGACTTCTATACTGTTCTGTTCAGGAAAAACTGCCTCTGATACATGTAAAGGATTAGCAGTCTCAGTTCTGTGTCACTGTTGTAGGCATAACCTTTATTTCCTAGCAAAGACAAGCCATAGGACTGAGCTCCGTGGGCAGTAAGTTAGGAAAGTTTGCCGTCACCCTACAGCCACGCTGGTTTGAAGTAGATATGGTGTTATCAGTGTAGTTGCTATATAACCTCCTTCTACAAAAACAGAAAGGGAATTGTTGTTGAATGTGAGATGTCATGTATGTGGCTGTGATGTTTAGCCACAAGCTATTAGGTTTAACTAGTCTAATAGCAGAATCAGCAACTTTTTAGGTACTTTGTAGAATTTGGAACATTTTTGGCATTCTTTTTATCTGGAATTTAGCCAGAGTGATGTGCCCTGACATAAAAATAAATTAATCAATCTATTCAGTTTAACAGCTTGCTTGGTATAATTTTCTTTAAGTCCAAAAATGGTGTTTGTTGGTGTTCTTTTATGAGGCATGTAAGTACTGTTCCTAACAAGGCAGCTGTAAATGTGGAATGAGTATTTTTTTTTTGTGCATGTAGCAGAACTTATATATGTGCAAAAAGTGTAATTAAAAAGAAAAAGGAGAAAATAGCTGCATTGACATATTTGGAGTTGTAGCACCCCTAAAAACCTCATCTGTGAATTGAAGAGGGAGAGGGGTGGGATGCAATGCTGCTATGCTAAACAGAAGTCCTCTTCTGCATGAAGATGGCACAAGCTATTCAGATTATTTTTAAGTATGTGCTTTTACAGCTTTTAGGTAATACAATCCAGATACTGGTGGTAACTGAAGATGTGTGTGATAACGTCTCTTGTTTATTATGAACATGTTTTAAACTTTGTGCCAGAGGTGTGAGCATCTACCTAGTGGCCGTTGGTTTGGTTTCCCCAAAATTTAAATCAGAAGCATTAAACACTGCAACTAATACCCCTGGCTTTCAGTATGTATAACTTTTCTGGTAGGTGAAGCATATTTGGTTCTTGTACACCCTTCTTAATACTATAGCCTTTCTCTTGCATTCTTTGGCCTTTTAGATCTGTGTAAAAAATGCTGGTGACAACAGTGGGTCAAGATAGTTTTCTTGTAAATTGTATTGGATATAAGTTTGACCAGATATTCTCCACAGCTTATTGGAAAGTGCTGTTCAAAGCCATGCACAATATCGTATGTTTGGTCAACAGGGAGGATGAAAAGGTTTTGGCATGATGCCTTGCTACTCAGTGACTGCAGACCAAATTACAGATATGTCTAATTTGGAATGAGTCTGATTCAGGATATAAGGGCTTTTTTTCTGAATGCTGGCACTTACTTAACACAGTTAGCGAACAGGGGTGTCTAATGGGTCCTGCCCCTGAGGAAAAGGCAGTACTTGTTGGTTGGTTCACAGGGAATTTATGCATCTTGTTTGTAATGGTGGTTGCGTGATGGATGGGGAGAGCTGGCTGGCATATCCAGTGGCTGCAACCAAAGAATCAGGAGCTGAGACACATGGATTTGTGTGCCAAGCTGGGGACAGGCATAACATCTAGGGGAGAAGACTCTGGGATTTGGGTTTGATAAGTGTTCATGGCAGATGGGTGAATTTTTGTGCTTGTTTTTCAGCAGGTTGGTTGTAGTTTGTGAAGAATGTGTGAGTGATGAGGAATGTAGCTGACCATGAGTGAGCTCTACCAAGGAGCTAGGGTCCAAGTCTATCTCTGAACACAGTTATGCCTAATATGAGGCTGACGAGGACCAAAGGTCTCTAAAGCCAAACAGTCAGTAGGAGCTGGGATCATCAAATGGGAGTTCCTGTGGTTAGTAAATGAAACTGAAATATTAGTGCAAAATGCAAGGCAATAGGCACCATGACAAAGGAGTGTGAAGTATTGGTTGCAGATGTGAAATTGAATTTAGAGAGAGCAGAAATATGGTCAGGTGGCAGATATGTTTGGAATTCAGGTGTAAAGACATATTTAGGAATGACAGAAATGAAAGTTAAATGGTGGAATAGCACCAAATAGCAATTAAATAATAAGAAAGAGGGAAAGGACAGCACAGATTGAAAATAATTTCTTTGAAATAAAATCTAGGGGAAGAGAAGGCTAGTAAATTAAATCTACTGTGGTAACCTAGGAATTTAAATCCTTGGGTTTGGATTTAGATGTGTAATTTGTTAAAGAGAACTACTACTAAGAACAGTGTCATTGGAGAGACTTACTCTCTGGTTCATAGCTGGGAAAGTTCTACTAACAGGGCCCAAACATTCCTGTATGTTCTGCATGAAAAATTTCTTCATCAAGTAGTTGCTATAGCAGAAATTCTGGACATCAGTTTTGTCAAGTGATGAGGGCACTATTAGAGATATGGGTGTCAATGTTGAGTATTTATAACTAAACCCACATGAAAGAGAAGATTGGGGGGTGGGGGCAGAGGTTCAGAAAGAACAAACAAATGGGCCTATTTTAATAAAAAAAGGTGAACTGCAGAGCCCAGCGATTGAATGGGAAAAGATCTGAGGTTTTTAAAAAGAATAGAATTAAGAGGAATCTGTGCCCTTAAAGGAAAAAAATTGGAGATGTGGTGCCCAGGCTTATTCACTCAGAATAAGTGCCTTTGCAGTTAGAGATGGCAGAGTCTGCAGGCACTGGGGAATAGGGAGACAAATTCACAGAGAATGCTATATATGAACAGAAATAAAGCTGGAAAGATGCCAAGCTGAATTAGACATAGTAATGACTGTCAAATAGTA
Organism: Melopsittacus undulatus; assembly: GCF_012275295.1. Classification (NCBI taxonomy): domain Eukaryota; kingdom Metazoa; phylum Chordata; class Aves; order Psittaciformes; family Psittaculidae; genus Melopsittacus; species Melopsittacus undulatus. The sequence continues at coordinate 103,714,508 of NC_047529.1, read as the reverse complement.
AAAACTTCTTACTTTTTTTTTGTGTAAGAAGGCAAGACTTGGGTACAGTGAAGGTGTGCTTGAGATTAAGGATGATTTGAGTAAGGTCCCCAAAATAAATACACACTTTGTTTTCAATTACGATAACCGCCACAGAGCAAAACCAAGCCAGGTAACAGAAATGAATGTATGGAAACAGAAGTGCCCATAAAGGGGTAGAAACATGGATGTGTAAGCTTATTGTGTACATGCTGGTGCAATCAGATAGTCTTTGTCCAAAAGATTCTGAAAGAACTGGTACATAAAATCCTTTGACAATGAGATATTTTATGCAAATCTCCCAAGTCAGGGGCAGACCTATGATGCTTACATTGAATGTCATGGATTGATGCTGGCCATCAGCCAGGCAGCTGGGTCCCCCTTGCCCAGAGAGAGAATAGCAAAAGCAAAAGTGAGAATACAAATTCAGAATGCAGCATCATACAGGGCGTTGTGAAGAAACTTAACTCCATCCCAGCCAGAGCCTGGACAAAGAGGGAAGGAGAAATGATCTTGGCAATGAAGGCCTATTTTTCTCGACACAGTGGCATATGAGGATTTAAAAAAGATCTTTGAAGGAATAAAGATATGGTGCTAAGTGAAAAGGGGGATATTTAATGCAGCGTGGATTTACTAGGGATAGCTCATCACTGTCTAACCTCTTCGCTTTTTTTTTTTAATTAGAAAACTGATTTTCAGGTAAAGTGAATGTGTCAGATTTCTTCTACCTCGAGTCCAGTTTAACATTGATGTGACAATCCATGGAAATTGTAGTCAAAGGTTATACTTTTGGGGAGGGTTGGCAAAAGATACTGCTCAAAGGAACAATCCTGGGAAGGGAGCAGGCAAAAAAGCAATTGAATTCCTTGGGAATTAGTCTTTGGACCAGCTTTGTGTTATATTTTCATTAATGATCTTGACAGAAATATTAAGAGTGTAGTAGCTGGTAACATAATGTGGAGAGATAGCAGGAGGAGCAACAGAGAGATGTCATACAGGAAGAATGGCATGACTGAAAAGACCAGGGTAGCTGGCATGAAATGAAATTTGGTATTACAAAATGCAGGGTAATGAACTTGAAATCCTTCACAAAATGTCCTGCTAAGTAGTTAATCATTAGAAAACTGCTGAAGTAGTAGTCCCAAGTGGTGATGATGAGTTACTAGCATGATGTGGCTGCAAAAAAGGCATGTGTTGGGGAAATGTATCAGAAGAGGCATCCCCAATAGTGAGAGAAAAGCATAATTGATGCTGCTTCAGACTCAGGTGAGGTTTCATGCAAAATGTTAGGTAAAACTTCCATCATTCACTTTTAAGTAATGTGATAAAAAGTCTATAAAGACAGTGAAAGGCTTTATTGAGGCCTTATGGAAGATGATTTGGAGAACCTTTTGTTAGGAATTGACTAGCGATGAGCAGGAAGTCTCAGTTTTCTTCTCTAAATCTGCTGGAGGTAAAGAGCAGGCAGACAATAGGACTGTCTGTTCTATTGCAGCAGTGTTTCTGAAAAAGCATTCTGACCAGAATAGTGGGCATAAGAAAATGTTTGGTGGGGTATTTTTTTTGGTGGTTTTAAATATTAATTCAGTAACTTTCATAAAGTAGATAATGTGCATCTCAAAAGAAGATGAGAATTCGTATCAGTTATGTTGATGAGCTGTGGGTTTTCTCTTTTCCTCCCCTTTTCCTGCAGTGTTACTGTAACCACTGCTGCCAGCAGGATGTTGGATGTAAGTTGCTAATAGTCTTGGAATGTACTTGGAAAAACCTACTTGAGCCTAGATGGCATCAGTCTAAGAGTAGCTTCATACTTTTTAATAGTTTATGCAGCCTTCTTAATATGCGGATAGCTGTTGGCTATCCATTTATTCTTTATACCAAATAAACATTTGAGAAACATCATCATTGAAAAGTTCTGCTAAAGTACATTGAAGTGGATTTGAAACAAAAGAGACTTTTAAACATTTTTTTTTTCTTCTCTCTGATCAGTATGACTTTTTTTCTCCAGGTCTTGTCTGCTTTTATTTTCTACTGCTTATGATTTGCATCTGAATTTATCTTTTCATTTTGCAATATCAAATGGTTTGTGTTTAGTTTTTGGAGTTTCCTTAAGGCCGTAAGTTGTGGATACTGCTTCCTTGAAATTACTGCCACTATTCTGGTTGATTTTAGTTGGTGAGGATCAAGTCCTTAAGGTTTCTGAAAGTTTTAGGTGCTTCTGTGTGTCTGATCTTGATTTATGGCTATTTGTCACTGTATATTCTTAGCTATATATTAGCAAAACCTCTGATTGAAGGTTCACAATGGAATAAAGGTTATATAGCCTTAAAAGAATCTGATATTCACTGAAGTGAAACCTTAGGAAAAGTGTCAAAAACTGGTGTTTTTGAAAGCATAGCAATGCATGATTAAGGCCAATTATGTCTTCATAGTGATATCAATATCAGATTTGCACCACTTAGTAACAGCAGCACCATTATGTGTTTCCTTTTTCAGAATCACTGTTAAGGGTCTCTCACTTTCCCTTTGATACTTCAGAATTTCTTTAACCAATTAAGAAGAGTGGAATTTAAACATGAGTTTTCAGATACAGCCAATGCAGCTGAAACATGAGGTTCTTTGAGAACATGTCAGATTGATGTTTTTGTTTCATATTTAGTGTCTCTAATTATAAAAGTAATTTTTTGTACTGGCCTTTATTTTGCCTGATCATATCTATGTAACTCTGCCGTGTTTTGGCAGACTATAGCACATTAAAAGCTTTAGAAAGTATGTTTAAAATCTAGATGCAGAGAGGTAACCATGACTGAATTACCCTCCTGGGAGGAAAATGCTCTTAGAGTGCCTATTGAAATCAGCATTATCATTTCAATACATGTCAAATATGAGTAATTTCCTAGTTCAGGCAAAATTTCTTTATAAATCTTTAAATCTTCCAGTTCTTTCAAGAAAAGGTTAAAGTACTTATGATTTAATGAGACCGCTTTACATCATAACTGTTTGACTATCAAGAGAAAACTTGTCCTTTCCAATTTGTAAAATCGTTTTATTTTGTGCACAAGTTTTTTAATAGTTTTAGGTTTATATTAAAAGCAAAGAACCTGAAACTTAAAGCCAGAGAAGAAAACATTTATTCTACACACTTTGTGTATGTATTATTAAATATGAGGTGTTTTAAAGTGTATATTCCCTGAGTTTAGTAAGAACATGAGAAAGCAAGGAAGCATTTTAATTTAAATCACTGTTTGAAGTAATCTATTGTCAATCTCAAGAAGGGAGGGGAGAGCTTGCATTAATTCTAAATGTTTAGAGCTTCTTGTCTACTAATTACAATTGTGTGTTGAAAATATTTAGGAGGATGCAGCCTGTCCATATGGTTGGTGGTTATGCGCTTAACAGACAGCAGAAATAAAACACATGTTACAGTCTGTAATGTATCTGAATGTCTGTTTAGAGAACTGTTCAGAGAAAAGTGGGCATAGCTCTTTTGGCAACTGCTTCATCATTTAATCTGCTATGGTTGCAAGCCTTTGAGATGCTGCTGCTGAACTTTTGAGTTGTTTGATACTAGTAACTTGCTGTGCAGCATCCAGAAGTCCTACTGTACTGCTTGCCTCTTCTTCTGGCTCATAGGTATTAGGATGTCAACTGTGCTGATTTGAAAGCTCTTTGTTGTTACGACTTCAGCTTCTTGGGAAAATGGGATATGTCCTAGATGCCTTTATCTTCTCTTCAGTTATACTATCTCTTAAACTATTTCCTTTTTTTTTTTTTCCCAAATATGGGTTTAGGCAAGTTCTTGCATACTTGGAGATTTAGATTTAGCTACTTGGGAACACAAGATAAGGATCTTCATTTGGGCCAAGATTTTAATTTCAGAGAATGCCAAAAATACAGGTTTTATCTATGCCATCTTGACTAAACTTCAGGAGATTGTGACTGTTTTTATCAATTGCAAATGCAAATCCCACTGAAGATTGCCCAAACTCTATAATATATATGGTAAGAAAGGAATTGTTTGTATGACCAGTTTTGTGAGGAGCTGTATAGAATGGTTTGCAGAAGCTGTGCTTCATTTGTCTGCAGAGTTTCAGATGAGATTTGAAATCTATCAAGTTTCAATTCGTTTAGCAAGCAGTTTGCTTCCTTATGCAAAAATACGTGGTAGCCAATTAAATTATATTTCTAATAATTGAAGCACAATGTTAAGAATGATTTGCCTTCTTTCTTTCTCCTAGTCTCAAATATTTGAATATCCTGCAGTTCTAAAGGTTGTATTTTTGGCATTTGGTGCATATTTTGTTGTGTTTTTTTAATTCAATTCTTATTTTTTAAATAAAAGTGAGTACAGATGAACAATAGTATGTGCTACTTTAGAATTGTGTGTGTGTGTTTAGTTAGGAAACAACTTTGAGACTTCCTAAGCATACTGTAACTTTTTTATTGACAGTTAATAGCCATGAATCAAACTTCTGGTGACCATTGTAATATGTAATACATCATATATTTGCTGTATTTTTTTATTTTTTTATTTTTAATATAACCTATCTATATATATATATCTATTCAGATAGTTGTCTCTGTTCTGAATTAGCCTATTTTTCCACATGCTGTTTGTTTGTTTGGGTGCAGAATTATGCAGCCTTGCTTGTTTGACCCTTGCTGGTACTGGTAGAGTTTCAAAAAAGGGCACTGGCTTTGATCTTCTGCTTCCTGAATTACAGCCAAAATATTTTGCTCTTGAGCCTCTGCTCTCTCCTTTCCAGTGGTATTTAGGGGTACCCTGGCTATTGACTGTGACTGTAGGTGACCTTGTATGTGAGCTTCATTGTTGTTGCACCTGTAGGCAAATCAGCATGTGATATTCAGTGGCAGCATAGATAAGACTATCAATATTGGTCCGAATCTGAGATTTCAGAGCAGCAAGTTTCTATTTCTTTCCACTGAAATTCTTACCCTGAAGATTTATCCTCTGTACTCCCTTGTCTTTCCAGCTTGTTGACTATGTCCCAGTGGAACTTTTGTGGTTCTTGGAATTGGGAGTGGTCAAAAGAAAAAATCTTTCATGTCCCTAAGCTTCTTTAGGTGTCCTGCTTGAATCTGGATAGTAGATAATTCTGGTTTTCATGTTGTTACTTACTTGTGCCTTGTGCACATACCTCTTGTCTGTATAAAGCAGCTTGTTGAATCCTTAATACTCATCTCCTTTCATGTTACTATAGCAATCATCAGATCTTGGATCTGATCTATTCTGTGACTTGGGGAAAATAGAGTCATCATGCAGCAAGCAAGAAAGCAGTTGTTCTCCATGTATTTTAAGGTCTGGTGACTAGGATCCTTTTCTATTTTATTGTTTGGAACTGGCAGCACAAAGATCACTTGTGAAAACCTTTCCATGTAAAAAGAACAGAGATTGATTAAAATAGAGCAAAGCTTTTTTGTTAATTACTTCATTTTTTTTTAACAGAACCTGTATTTGCTGTTTTGAGCTCTCAGGTTCTGCCAATCCCTTGCCCAGATGTTTGTTCTGTCCTGAGGCATCAGATTGATAGAGCTCTACTGACACAAGCAATAAAAAATATTTTTCATTGATACAGTACTGTTTAGGATAGAAAGTGGCAGAGCTGTAGTTAATCAGTTTAATATTACTTGATATTACTGAAATACTGGTGAGGTGCTCACCAACAAAAGCTTGAATCAAAATAGCCCATCAGTAATTGGAATGCATGTTCCGTAACATGAAGGATCACTAAATCTTTGATTCAGTTGTTTGTTTTGGAAACCATGTTTACTTTTCAAAGTACTAATTCTTTAGGAATATAGACCATTTCAAAACCTCCCTCTTTTTGCATCATTCTTTCTTTGTTGGCCTTGTTTATCAGATAATTGACAGTGTGGGTTATAGCACTCAGTTTTTAACACCAAAAATTAGACTAAAAATTTAACACTAAAAATTACTGCTAAAAATTACCCCTGCCCCTCTGTCCAGAAAAATTAACAGGCATGATTCCTATTTTGGATCTTTCTGCTTGCTATTACTTGCATATTTGCATCAAAGCAGCTTCATTCATGAAATAACTCTTAGTTTTTCTCAAGCTTGTAAACTACCTTATGCATTGGCCTGCATTCCACTTGCTTTCTGATTTCACTGTCAAATTTGTATTAATACATGGCTTGTTCTTGAGCAGAGTTAATTGTTTCAGGAGCACTCCAGGGTTCCTTCCCCCCTACTCCTTTTTTATTTTGTTAGAATTATGTTGTTCTTTGGGGAAGTCAAGCTAAACTAGTGGATCTATGGACAAAAAGAAAGACTCTGATTGAAGGGAAACCATTTTCTGCTGAGAAGGGATTAACGTTGTAGGAGATAGGGGAAAAGAAATGTAAAGGAGGGCAAAGGGAAAAGCTAAATATCTTATATACAAATGCTAGGAGCATATGTAATAAGACTGCTGAATTGGAGTGACATGTTTTCAAGGATAAGAAAAATATTATTGGAATAAGAGGGACAAGAAAGAAAATGAAGGGGGATTTAAAATGCCAAGATGCACAGTTTTAGTGAAGGGAGAGCTAATATAAAGCTGGAAGAGATGTAACAATATTGCTGAGGGATGGTACTCAATCTGCAGTAGAAACACTCCTGCTCTCCTGCCCCCTATTGTTTCTTTTCCTTCTTTTTTTTAACCTAAGTTCAGTGGTTTGCATACAAGGTGATGACAATTTAATGTGGTTGTGATTCTTGGCTGTTGCGCTAGGCTTGCAGGCGGTCAGAAAAAAAGCTCAAGGAATAAAAAACTTTAAGACATAAGTTTCCCTGAGAAAACCAGAAATCTGAATTTTGAAGAATTGAGGAGAAGACAGTAGGAAGAGTGTTAGAGATCAGTTAGGATATTGACTGTGTTAAAACTACAAATGAGAGCATATTTCCACTGTTGCTGTAAGGTTGTTACTTTTATACTGTTATTGAAACAGTATATGAATATTGTCACTGTTATCATGGAAAGATTGCGAATATATATCTGTATATGGAGATTAAAAATCAAATGATCATAAAATGATAAAATTTGAAATGATTGTGGAGTAAGGGTATGTGCTAGATGGAAGAAGAAGTAAAGTTATTGATTTTAGTAAAGTTAACTTTGAAGGAAAGCAAAATTCTCCTGGGATTTTTGCCTGCAATCCTGTGATGAATGGGAAATCCACTCCACACAAGTAGAGAGTACGTAGTGTATAAAACACGTAGGGATGCTGCAATTAAAATTCATCCCAGTTAAGTCAAGAAAGGGAAAGGCTGATATGGGCCTGAGGCAAAAAAAGGAAAGGCAAAGAGACATCTTGCCCTCCTGACCTTATGCTTTTTCCTTCCCCTTCGCTGTTCTTTGCCATTTCTTCTACTGTCCCTTTATCCTCTCCAGCCTTTGTGTTTTAAGACAGTTCTGTCTCTGTGGTCCCCTGATGAGGTTTCTTCCTCAGGTCTCTGTCTTTTGTATGCTGGGTTTTTCAGAGCATGGCCATAGCTGTTCAGAGTGCTCATAGGGTGTGTGTGTGTCTCTCCCCTTTTCCCCTGCCCCAGCCGCTTACACTGTGCATCCCATAAACGCAATTGCAAGCTGAATGTAGTCGACATATCTCCTCTTTGCCAACTTCCTGTATCTGTTTGTGGCTCTGGGATGATGGTGAGGGACAGAGTGAGGCAGCAGGAGCTGAAGAGGGCAGGCAAGTGGGTCTATAATAACTCATGTAGACAATGGGGCTAAGTGAAAGTGTTTTGAAAAAGACTGCTGTACTGGAGCATTTACTGTTGAAATGGCAAGAGTTCTTAGAAGAAAGGGTCAAAAAAGCACATAAATGGTTGCAGGTTCTGTTCCTTTCTTTTGTGAAAGTTAGGACACAAATCAGGTCTTATTTTGGTACCCAGTATGCAAGACACACGTCTGACATCCCAGATACACACAATTGAGACATCTTGTTTCAAGGCATAAAGATCAGCTGTAAGGATGAAAGTATAGGTAACATATTTGAGGTCTTGGCCTCAGCAGGTGTGAAATGGCATTGTTGAAGCCAAAGGCAGTTTATAGTAGCTAAAGATCTGGCCCTTAACTAAGGCAAACAGTTTAAATGCATTTTGATCTGGCATTTTGTTTTTAAAAGGAGAACAGAGATGATAATGGTAAAAGTGGATTTCAGAGAGAGATTTAATGGGACAGTGATGAAAGATCGTGTGGTCTTTTTCTGTCAATCTCTATTCTCTCTTTTTTCTATTCTTTTAAGTCACAGTGATTTGTTAACTGCAGAAACTGGCAGTAGGCAGAAAGGATGACCGTGTGGTCTTACGGCATCCAGCTGATGACCAGTTTCTCCAGATGGTATGAGGGATCACGAAGTTTAGTTCCATGTGTATTGTCATGATAGTTGCATCTATATTTAAAGCTTTCTGTCACTTAAGCACTCGTGGTGTTGTCAGATGTCTATTGGACTGGATGAGCTGCAACTTCTTGCAATTGAATGTCAATAAGACCAAAGCTATTCTGGTTGATTCATAGCACCAGCTTAAGCATATTCACTTGCACAGATTACATTTGACAGATAGTTACCTTCAGCTGAACTCTGTGGTTAGAAGCTTTGGTGTACTCTTGACAGTGAGCTTAGGGCTGATGCCTTATGTTTATTTCATATCCTGTTTTTGCCTTCCTAATACTGCATGTGTATGTCTACATTTAAATAAATTCAAAGCTGAAGTACTAGTCAGTCCACTTGTTATCTTTGGACAGAATGTTGTGAGGAGTCAATTTCAGTATTTAAAGAATGGTGGGTTTTTTCCTATTTAGGCAGTTTTAATTTCAAAAGCTGTCTAATTGAGGATTTTCTTTTATCAGGAACTCTTGGAAAAGTGTCTGTCAAAGTCTAGCAAGTGTAAAAGGAAAAAGTAGAGGATAAAACCAAAGATTAAAAAGTATTATTCCTTTTGGAATGTTTTCCTGCTAGTCTACCAGTTTGCTGTCCTGCAGCAAAATATATTCAACACAGATATTCTTACCCTGTTATATTAGTGAAAGTTAAAATCCTCTGGATTCTGCAACAAGATTGTGCATGGTGTCATAAAATACTGATGTATGTGTGTATCCCCTCTAAATCTTGTAAAGAAAGGCTTTTTTCATGGCCTTTCCTTGTAATGGTCCTACAATAGTCTGGCGTGGCAATACAGTTTAATTCATTGATGAGGTTAGCTGATCCTGCTTATGGTGAATTTACATATATTGAAACTTCATTTAGAGCGTACTGAAGAAAAACTAAACTTTTGAATTATTTCAAGCCATTTCCTTGTGCAGGCTCCTACTCAGCTTAAAGCAGCAACCTTATTTTGAAGAGAAACTCAGTAATTTAAGAACAAATGGCTTCCACTCAGAACTTCAGTACCTGATTTTAAAGGCCAAAGGTGATTTTTCTATAGAGTTTAAAAAGATGGTGAAAGAGGGATTTTTGAGTTCTTACTTCCTTCTTTCAGTGAAGAATAGGAATGTAGCATCCTTGAATTTTGCTATAAGTGAGCTAAAAATAATAAATGAAAACATTTTTAGTTGGATATTTTAGTTATAGGGATGCTGGTGAGGGACTCTTCATTCGGGACTGTGGTGACAGGACAAGGCGTAATGGATTAAAACTTAAACACGAGAGTTTTAGATTGGATATAAAGAAGAAATTCTTTACTGTTAGGGTGGTGAGGTGCTGGAATGGGTTGCCTAGGGGGGTAGTGAATGCTCCATCCCTGTCAGTGTTCAGGGCCAGGTTGGACGAAGCCTTGGGTGATACGGTTTAGTGTGAGGTGTCCCTGCCCATGGCAGGGGGGTTGTAACTAGATGATCTTAAGGTCCTTTCCAATCCTAACTATTCTATGATTCTAGACTGGCATGCTCTGGTAAGAGGGCAGATTGACTTTATTGTTGGTTGTGGTTAGATAGTGAATTTCAGCCTACAGCCATGTTGTCACAACTTCCTTCTAAAAATGACAGAATGGTTGGAAATAAAGGAATCCTCCCTAACTATAATACTAACTTCAACACTTTCTTTCTTAAAATCATCATAATGAAATCACTGACCATACTGTTACTTAAATCAGTGGTTGCAATGAATGGCCCCAAGCCCTCTTTGTTTTCTTGCTGTAAAATGAGGTCTGAGAACCGAAGATACGTGAAAAGCATCACATTGAAACCTGAAGAGATGCCAGGGTTGCAGTTTGCCTCTATCTTCTTGTGCTCTTTTCCTTCAAGCCTGCAGCCAAGTTGCTTCAAAGGCTTGGGGTACAGAGGTGTGAGTAATTGTTTGCTGAGAGGTGCAATTGCTTATAGCTTAAATATTTTTTTTTCTTGTGAATGTAGTATAGGATTTGAATATGGAATTTAGAAATGTGAAGAACATAATTTAAAAATAGTAGGTAAAATAAATTTTATTGTGTGAGCATCTTCTGCGTTTGCCATAAGGTAATCAGCAAATAACCTGACTTGGAAGATTTTAAATACCTGTAATGGCTCTATAAGGTATTATTCCTTTTCTCCTATACTTGGTAAGAAAGAGAAATGCATTTAAAACCAAGAGAGGGTTCTACCTGAAGCAGCACCAAGCTCACTGGCAAACCCATCAGGCAGTTCTGTTACTGATATAGAAGCTGCCATTTGTCTGTCAAGTGTTATGCAGATAAATTATCTGAGCTGGCTTATCCTTGTGGATATAATTTTTCAATTTCTACTCCCCTCATTCCCCCTGTCCCTATTAACATGGTTATTAGCATCTTTTTGGTCTGTTTGAGAACAAGATCCCAGACAAATTCTTCCTGACATATTCTTGTTCTCATATGTTTGCTACATAAATTCATTATCTTTTGCCAAGCTTTAGATGTGCCAAGTTTCCTCTGTGTTGTCTCAATTTTCCCTCTAAATAAAGACCATTAAAATGAAAAAAGCAAATGACTACAACTGAGCTCTATTTATCTTAGGGGTGTAAGCTTCGTCTCTGAGTGGGGAAAAATAATAAAGAGCGAGCACAGGAGATTTTGATGTATGTAAGACACCTGCCCAAGCATCCCTAGCAATAATGCCATCACTGTCAAAATGTACTTATACTACAGAAATGTATGCTAGTGCTTATTCCTGAATTATCCATTCAGCTAAGGTTGTAAATTTAGGTTAGGGTACATGTGGTATGTTGTAAGGACAGGTAAGTAATATAAGACCATATGAAGACAGGCTGAGAAAGTTGGGGCTGTTCAGCCTGGAGAAGAGAAGGCTGCGTGGAGACCTCATAGCAGCCTTCCAGTATCTGAAGGGGGCCTACAGGCATGCTGGTGAGGGACTCTTCATTAGGGACTGTAGTGATAGGACAAGGGGTAACTGGTTGAAACTTAAACAGCAGAGGTTTAGACTGGATATAAGGAAGAAATTCTTTACAGTTAGGGTGGTGAGGTACTGGAATGGGTTGCTCAGGGAGGTTGTGAATGCTCCATCCCCGGCAGTGTTCAAGGCCGGGTTGGACAGAGCCTTGGGTGATATGGTTTAGTGTGAGGTGTCCCTGCCCATGGCAGGGGTGTTGGAACTAGATGATCTTAAGGTCCTTTCCAACCCTAACTGTTCTATGATTCTATGATTCTATGACTGTACAAGCAGGCTGTATCAATGCATGTGTATCATTGTATCAATGTATCAATGTGCTTGTGAAATGTATCAATGTATGTGAGTAATGTGTGGAGTACCAGGTGGTTGAGTATGGAGTGGAGTCTTGATACATCCACAGAGGTTAAGTGTGGTAGGTGCTGCACCTGTATAGCAGGTGGCTGACAGAGCGATTACCTGAAGGCTTTGGAGAGGTAGAGAAATTGGGATAAACCCTTTTAGTTCCCTATTTGTTTGAGAAAAATAGTCCTTGGAAGCATGGAATCTGCTCCCACCTGTATTCAATGCAATTTTGTGTGGTTTTCCTAAAGCTGAATGCAGCAGACTAAAGAGGAGGAATAAAATTAGTAGAATACTGCAAAATAAGATGAATAAAGTAGAATTGGGGGGATTAATAGATGAGGCTTTGAGATGGATTGTCAGGATGGGTAAACTCTGCAGTTTATTTGGTGAGGGAAGGTGTTGCATTGTGGCAGAAAGTTGTCTGCCATTTCTGCTGCATCAGTTTAGGGCTACGTGCACACACAGCTTTTTAACAACATGTAAAATGCAGCACAGTGGGGTTGAGGTGCTAGCTTTGCTTAAATCACATCTGAAAGTAAACTTAGATTCATGCTAATGACTTCATCCTATTTTTTTTTCCTGGAAAAATTCCATTCACCAACTTTCTGTTGCTTAAGTCCATTTCACTGACCTTTCCTCTTTACTGAAATTCACGTACGAAATATTAAAGATCTGTGGAAGCCTTTGTAACTGCAGCTTCAGCAAGATTTGCAATTATGCAAGGAAATACTGAAATGCATACCCATATGCATCTCATCTCTTTGATATGCAAACCCCCTTTACTGGATCTTTTATTAACTGCTCTGCTTCTGTTTCACACCTGCTTTCACAGCGTAGAGATATGAATCTGCATGTCCCCCCGTGGTAGAATATGCCATATATCTCTATATGAGTCGGCAAAAAGAGTTTATTTAGACAGGTTGAAGGTGAAAAGGATTTTTATGTTCAAGTTTCTGATTAGACCATTAAAGCAGCATCACTAATTCCCCTCCTTCCATCTATTGTCTCCCCTCATCTGTTGTCATCAGTGACCACTGTTGATTTGTTGACTCTATTAAAGTATTCAAGGAAGCCACAGGCCTGTCATTTTGGTCATAACCTTAATCTGTTTTCTCACCTTGGGAGAAAATGTGTTAATACACTGTCTGTTTTTATAGAATGAACTCATTGAAAAAGTTCCTGGTACAATACATTTAGAAGAAAAAAACCACACTCTTGGTTATTTTAACAGATAGGAAGCAATGTTTTGGTAGCAACTTTTCTAAGAACCATACCAAATTCAGTGATAGTAAACAACTGTAATGATACTCTGTGTAGTAATTTTTGAGCTGGGTGAATCACAACCTCTCCTGGCTTCTTGTAATTTCTGATTCCTCATTATTTCTAAATTATTAAGTAAATAATTCATATGAACTCTTGCTTTCATGTACATCTCTGTGTAACTTCGTGGATTCTGGAGTTACTTTAGCTTTCATAGTGACTTTAGCTTTCATAGTGAAGGAGAGGGGTCCCTTCTGACAGTTTGCTGAGCTGGAAAATAAATGGAACTTTTGTTGGGGTTTTTTCCCCCCGTTTTTGATTCTTACAGGTGAATGGTATAGCTACCTAATTGCTCTTTATAAAGCACTTAAGTTCTTCATATTGTGTATCACCTTCTTTATAATAATAAAATTATTTTCATTTCTGATAAGCTTCTTGCTGTGTAAATAGAGTTTTTTTAAAGGGTAAACTAATACAGACTTGTCTGAGTTTTCTTGCAGTTTCTTTTTTGTTCATTTATTTGGATGAGAATTTGCTTATTTTCTCATATGTGAGAAGCAGGATTTATGTTTCTGTTTGTGTTCAGTTTTTAAATTTAGCTTGCATTTACAGCTATCAAAATATGGATTCTTAACTGAAAAATTAGGTGTCTGATACAAACCATAGATCCCTAAAGTGCTTCCTTTTCATCTTAATGAAAACAGTGGCATGCATTACATGTGTATTCCAATTCCTAGTATTTATTTGAATAGGAAGTTTTGGTCCTTGTCCTTCTTTTATATGTCAGTCATTCCTGCCCCTGCCATCTGAGAATTTCTTTGATGGTATAAATAGCCCTAAGAGCTGAGGTTACAGTTGAACTGTTTGCCATCACGCAGTTGGCTGGATAACTAAATAGGCCAACGTTGGTATCATTTGGCCTGCTTTATTTCATTTTTGGTGCCAGTGTTCTCTCTGTTGTGAAACTCCTCATTTATAGCCTGCAAATCTGGGGAGAAATCCCTCTGCTTTATTCCTGTCTTGCCAGCCACTGTGATCTAGTTATTAGAACAAGAGGTGATGAGAGGAAGTTTTAAGATTAAACTGTATTTTATGGTTACTAGAAGCTATAATGAGTAAGAGTTAAAAAGGATGTATAGTTAACCAGTAGAAGAGATTAATGTTGTCTTGAAATAACTCCTTTTAATTTATCAGTAATATTATAATAATTCTTTCCTGTGCCATTAAATATTGTGATAGGAAGGACAACCTAAAGGAAAAGATTGTGCTAAAAGCCAGGTATGTCTTTGAACCATATAGAAATTATAAATTCTAAAACATCTGGGGAAGAGACTACTGCTTCTGTTGGTTGGGTCCATTAGTGCGGTGGAGTTTTGATCTCTTCTTAGTCATATTAAGCTCTGCTGTGCTATATTTAGCTTTCATTTATTTTTTTTTTAATGGAACGTAAAGAGTTCTTTTGCATGTCTGTCTTATTTATTAGAAATCATTCTGCACAGGATATCTGGGTAGCATAAATATTAAGGCTTATTTTTAATGGAAAAATGTTAATGATGCAAAAAAATCATGGGGTCCACTGGAGAAATCATTTATTTTGGCTGAAAATTCAGTTCTACATGAAGGAGACTGGAATTGTCTCAGTTGCCTTTATATATATGTAACAGGACATTTTGATGACAGGATGATTAAGAAGCGTGAAGAAAAAGTGTATGTTGCTCAGATATGCAAGATATCACACGTTTGTTGTGATATAATATATGTGTGTGCTATTAGCTGAAAGGCAAAACTTTGTTGACTGGGGACTCAGAATTCCCCCAGATTAACTTTGGCTTGGAAAATGCCATTGTAGCTCAAAGAAGGGAGTCAATATACCTTTTACTTGATACCCAAATTGTGTTCTGCCTCTGTGTTAATGAAGAAAAATATTACTCTATTTTTTTAAAAGCATATTGATAGGGTTTTTTTTTGGTTAAAATACTGAATATTTTTATTATATCTCTTATACAGCTTATTTGTACCTGCTTTACTATTTATTTATACATTTATTATACCATTATATGTTATAATTATAGATAATGGTATGGTTCAAGGTTTAAAAAATGAAAACCCCATGGTATTCTTAAATCAATATATACAGTGGGTGCCTTTGGGAAAATACATGTGTTTACATTCAAAGAGCAGCTATACAAAATCATACAAAAGAAATCTATGGAAAGGTACAAAATATGTAGAAAAAATGGAAAGCTGATGAAGTCTGTGAACTGAAGGTGGTTTGATGTTCAAAAAGTATTCGGGAGCAGTATTATACATGCTTACCATGCTCCTATATGCTCCCCTGCTTCTGCTTTTTGCCGTAGTTAGTCTCTTAGTCTTAGCAAGTACAACTGTTCTGAAGGGCAGTGTTTGGTTATGCTGCTTTTTTTGCCACACAGATTACTGTGATATAGTGGAAAACTCTGCTAGCAGTTAATACATTAATAACATGAAAATACTGACTTTTGTTTACACGACAGCTCTGCCTGATCCAAACCAAGTGACAAACCTGTGTTAGGTTTTATTATTGTTTTCATAAGGAGGGTCTGAGTAACAGAGATGTTTAGGTGAGAAAAGAAACAGTTGTAATGCCTTTTCTGTCCCTACTTCATTTTATAAGCAGTAGCTTGTGTTCAGTGTGTTCCCATTCTGTACTACAGTGACCCCTAGGGCAGGGAATTTTTCCTAGGTAGAAAGTGATTTGATTTAGTATTGCTGGCTCCGATGGGCCATTTGGTTGTGACGGAGGACTGTAAGGACTTCATTAGGGATGCACTGAAAGAACTAGTCTATCAGCCCATTGGCCCAACACTTCTCATCTTTGTAACTCTTCTGGATCATAACAAGAATGCTATTAGAGAGGAAAGATGATGGGTATCTTTCACCATCTCAGTTCAGCATCAAATGGATTTTCCATTGCTTGGAATTGGTATCAGGCTCTGCATTGGCAAAGGCTAATGTAGTTGCAGATCGAATTTATCTTGCTAACTAATCCTTGCCACCTCCCTGTGAGGTGATTTGCTAAGTATCTGACAGATGGGTAAATTGGGAGGGAGGGATGGTTTCAGAGCTGGGATTAGAGTGCTGATGTCCCAGGCTTCTGGTCTTGTGTTCTGCACAACTATGAGGCCAGCCTTTTAAACCCATCTCCTGTTACTGTCATGGGGCAAATTCCTATTGAATGTTATTAATAAAAACAACGGGAATAATCCCATTGTTTTAGGAGTGGAATTCATCTTTTATTTCTGTGATATTGTGTGCAATTTAATGTTAATGGTCAGGAGACCTTAAATAACCACATCAAACAGCTGATTCAGTGCCAGCCTTCCTTTTTATTTAGCTTAGTCTAAACTGACACCAAACTTCGAGACATTCCTCTTCTTCCACTGTGGAGAACCACTGGGATTTATTTTTTCCTACCACACATGGTTTCCCTCCTACATTTTCCTCCCATGTCAGATATTCATACCCCCTTTAATAACCAGCAGGGGGATCGTTACATTGAGCTACTGCCAAATGCATAATGACTGCTGCCTTTGCCTTACACAGTCACTGCACTACTGATATCCAATTCAGCATTGTAAAGTGCTTAGGGCTACCTTGGGGATGAGCTATATTAAACCCAACTATTCTAAATCCTATTTAATACAAAGAGATTGGTGGTGGTGGTGGGGAGATTTAAAATTGTCGTTAGTCACCTATTTTCAACCAGTAAAAATACCTGGTCACTTAGAGCCCAATTCTGTCACTCTTCAGTCAGAAATAGTCCCACTGATTTTGAGGGGGGTGGGGTGTGGTGCATGAAGGCAAGTGCTGTGCTTTCTCACTGGGGAATTCAGGTCCCTATAGAAGCTGCAGCTGAGATAGTAAGTTTGCAAGGAGCTGATAGGGGTGAATGTTCCCGTTTCTGAATTCCACTTACAGTTATTTTACAACTGAAAACAGGAGAGCGGGAGCATGCTTCATATCTGACTGAAAATAAAGGTACTCCTAAACTTGTAAAAGACAACGTTTTTGTTTGAATGATATGACAGAGCTGCCACAGGAGTGTTACCTGCTATAAAGAAAGCTTAAGAATTATTACCTTTATTAGACCAGTGACACTGAGCTTTAGCCATACATTTCTAACTTCTGTCCCTCTACAGAGACAATTTTCTTTTCTTAAATAAACTGTCATGCTAGTGTTAATATATTGTTGGCTCCCTCATACTCCGAGAATACTGCTGATATAAAACATGTATATGTTAGATTGGTAATAGTATCTTTAGTGTAGCTGACTAGAACAAATGTGTTTCCCTCATGGCTGTGCTAATGTGATAAAGGAAAATTGGCTGTTCATCAGCTTTTGGCTGGGTAAAGACAGTAGAGATGGAACCACATTCTTTTTTATGCATTAATACCACTGAGAACTTTTCACGAGTTATATTTCATGTGTGGGCATGTTGTGCAAAGATGTTGTAAAACATGAGATAATGCTACAAATAACGAAGTGGGAAAGCCTGTATCTTTTATGATGATAACAGTCAAACACCAAATGACAGTAACGGGCTGTAAAAAATGCGATGCAGAGAAAAAATGCAATGTAACCACCATATACATGTGTACTTAGGCTCTTGCAAATAGGGCATCAGATGTTTAGAGGGCTTTGAATTAAAATTAAATAAAAAACTTTTGTATTTAGGTCATTGATGTGTCAACACAAAAGATAATTTAAAATGAAGAGATGTATTTTGAGCGGTGAAACTCATATGCAATAATTTTGTGAACAAATCTCAAGGCTTAGTAATTATGATAATAGCCTTCAAATTTCCATCAGTGGAAGGGCAATAAATATTCCTGTCTAAATTTGGGAAATATTGACTGAATCTGGAAACAGCAATAAAGCTCCGAGTGTGTTTGAGAGTGTAGTTTAAGGAGAAAAATCCATCCATAGAATTTTGTGTGAAGCCTAAATAAAAAACAATCCAAACCAACCCCTCCATCTCATTTCATATTTCCTTTCTTAAAATACTGATAGACTCCTGTTGCCCAAGGCACTGATGCTGATCATCTGAGCTCAGATTTATAGATAATTGTGTCTGTTTATCTTGGTCTGAAATTTGAAGGACTTTATTGGTGGAATAGCATTGTGAGTGCATATATTGTGCTTTTCAAACTGGTGTTTTTTCAGGTTCTGGTTCTCCTCTTTGCAACACATTATTTGTGTGTGTAAACTTCCTGTTTGTCTCACATATATATTGTTCTTATGGAAGCAATTATTCCAGGTTTATTTTGTTTTGGTTAGCATGGGTATCAAGACAGGCTACAGTGCTCTAGTTTTATTTGGTCCTCTGTAGACACAATTCTCCAGACACCCATATCTACAAACTGAAAGTAACACTCTAAACTGGCAACAACAAAATGATGTTTCAAAACCTGAAAGCTACCAAGCTCTCATGTGAAATAAGCCTTATGCAAACAAACTGTTGCTAAAAATCAAGGAATTTCAGTTTTACAAATAAATCACTTTCTGAAATAAGTGAGATTAAGATTATTCAGTAAAACAATTCAACAGAGTTCAAAAGTTTGGGGTAAACTGAACTTAGTTTCTATACCGAATTTCATTAATGTGAAGCTGGCTATAGCCACCAGACTCCTCCAGCTGTAATTTTTTCATGTGCCTGTATTCTTTTAAATGAGGGTATTTCATAAAAGGGACAGCAGAAAGGCATTCCCATATTATTAAGCTTTTTCTAAGAGTATGTAACCTAAGTGTGAGGATTTGTAATGCAAAAATAAAAAAAAAAAAGGAAAAAAGAAGTACTATGTAAAAGCTCAGCATCTTGTGAGTTTGTGGAGCCAGGAGAATGTCATGAAGTATTTCTATGAGCGTTAGCTCAAATTTAAAAGGAATTGGCAGGGAGGGGAGCAGTTGCAGAAAAGGGTACCCTGGGGTACTGGCTGAGTGAATATTCGTAGTCAAGGGTTTCCTTGATGTAGGGGAATGACTGACTGGGTGTAAAGCAGGTGTAGCCAGTTCCTATGCTGTTCCCTTCAGCCGTTGTAGACAGAAACATGCTGGGTTTAGGGAGGCATTTTGGAGGGGTGTTAGAGGCCTGGCTGAAGCATGATGCATTTGGTTGTCCTGTATATGGTATATGAGGCCCTCGAGGCCTGTTTGAAGTGATGTGTATGAGAAAAGCTCTGACAGCTGTAACATGTGCCTATGGCCTGAAGCTGCAACCAGCCTTGTACCTTGTGAAGCACAGCCACCCTTCTTCTCCTTTCTTCCCCTGCCTCTCCAGATTACTGTACTAGTTTTTTATTTCATCTAATCACTGCAGAAAATTTATAATCTATGCATGTCAGTGATGATCTTATTAACTGGATTGCTAATGGATGGACAGAATAGAGGCAACTACTTCTGGTAGGCACCAAAAGTAAAGATATACAGCAAGTAGGTTGGTGTGCTAACTGTTAAACAGTGATAGACACAACATGTAATCAAAGTGATTGCTTAATGAAACATGTGTTTGCCCCTTTACATTGATTCTACAGGTGTATCACAGCAGAATAAGTTTCTTCTTGAATGGCTGGGAAGATGACAATACACCATTTGATTCAAGGATTCTTGTAGGAACAGTAGCAGATACTGATGCTGATGGTACGCTACAAATCGGACAAAGCTTCACAGGTAAATCTTGTAGCATTTTAGTGGAATGCACTGAAATATTCAATGAAGTGTGCACGATGTGGCTAGAAAATGTGTGAATCATCTCAAGTTAAATATATGCTGAGAAGTAGTATCTTCCTGCAGGAGTAAATTCCTGTCATGCAATTAGCGTTCTTAAAAGATTTGCTCATAAGATAGATGTTTGGTAGATAATCCTGTAGGATCATAATTTATTTTATGTGTTACTGAATACGTAGATTTTCTTCAAAATGTAGGTAGGTAGGGGGACACATTCCATTAAACGACAAGCATAGTTTTTCTGAGTAAATATATCAAAATATTTCAGAATGGGATTGTGCATGGCCACTGTAATGCACTCCTCTCCTGAGTAGAGCTGAAGTTTCTGGCTGTTCATGTTGTTCAGTTCTATCCAATGCTCATATAAACTAGTAACAGAATGAGGATCCCTCAGCCTCTGGTGATGTCTGATAACGTTACTCTTAATCTACATCTAGAATTTTATACGTACTGCAGAATGACATGATCACTGCAGAACAGCTGGGGGATGTTTTGTTGCTTTACACAAATTCTTGGTTCTGCAGATGTAAAAATACTGACTCTTGCTCTTCAGGAACATTTCAATTTGAAGCTAACTCCTAACTATATGTCACTTAAACAACTTTCTTGAGCTCTTGGGCAAGAGAGTCATTCTGCACCCCATTTCTTAAGGCTTGTATTTGGAAGTGTTCTTTGTGATTTTGATTCTGAGTACTGGATAACTAGTAAATGTATGAATGGAATATCTTTAAATGCTTTTTATCTTTATTGTATAAATTGATAGGTACAGTAGTACCTACTGTATCTCTTCTCTAATTAGAGGTGGCACATGGACTGGCTCATTACTTCTGTCTAATGAGCCAATCCTTGTGCCACCTCTCTAATCAAAAAAGAGATAGGTACAAAATATTCTTATAAAGTTATTATAAATCATTCTTTTTTATAAAAAAAAAAAGTCACTGCCCTCTATAGTTTTGTCCGGGTCCAAGATGGTTTCATTCAGGAGGGGTAATTGTGCACGAGAGATCTCTGAATGCTGAATTAAAGGTGCTCTCATGCAGTGCAAAGCTGCCTTCTGCTCAATAGATTACTTATTTATAGTATATTTTCTTAGGTTTAGAGCAATTTGTTGGAAGAATGCAAGATTTTCGATTTTATCCAGTGGCACTTACAAACAGGTAAAGAACTTTCATTTCTGGAAAAAAAAAAGAGTGTGGAGAGAGGGAAGAATAAATTACAGTATGCTTATTTCACAAATTACAGTGCTTTTCAGACGTCTTCTTTAGGTGATTGCTTATCATGATGTAGTTTACTGAACCTTATTTCAAAGATCCCTTTTAATCTGAAAAATCTTGAGTTAAAATAAATTCAACAATTTAATGTGTTTTGCTTTTGAAGTTTTGCTTAAATGTAACATATATGTAGTATATATGTACTGGAACTCCACACTCAGTAATCTGTGCACTTTTCTGTGTTATTGTTGTCCTTGTTACAATCTGACTTAGTGTTTGTGCAGAGAGTAGACCCAGTTGCTAGATTTCAGTGCTTATGAAATTCTGAAATTATGAAAGTCTAAGTGTTAATTCAGCGTATTTCTGGCATAATAGTGTGTGCTGGATGAGACTTGCCAAGCATTACCAAAGCCCCCTGTAAAATGTAGGGTGAGGAAGGCAGGGTAGCCAGTTTAGACCACTCAAACACTGGTAATCCAAATGAAGAGAATAGGCACTTCAAATAACATGCTGGCTTTGTGTCTGTGAGCCTGGCTACTGTGCTTCAGCAGTTCCTTTGCTCTGGTTTCAGCTTCCTCATGGTATCAGTCATCTGTGTCAGGTATTCTTGGTGTTTTCCTCACCCCATGCACACACCCCTACCTATTGTCTTAACCGTTCTATTGTCTTAACCGTTTATTGCTTTCTATATTAGATTGTCACCATAAGCCGCCAATGACTTGGCCAGCTCAGCCTCACATAGCCGTGGGCAATTGCTTTGACTTGCTCTGTTCCTGAAGCCAAATTGTGGTTGCCACTGCAATTTGTGTTGCCCTCCAGCCTCCCATCCTAGCGCATTACAAAGAAATGTTACCTTTGTTATGCAGCTCATGCTGGATTAATCTACTCAATTCAAGCTGGCCAGAAGTAGTCAGGTCCTATTTGTCTGTGTGGTGCTTCTGGGTAGGCTACATGCAATGACACTCGTGACTGCAGACCTTGAGGCTACTTAATGATAGTCTTTCGATAAGATGCAGAACAGTTTCCTGAGAGTTCAGCTGTCTGCAGAACATTAGGATGAACTGAGTTCCTGTGAATTTAAAGTATTAATAAGAATCTGAATTCCAAGACATGTGAAAATCAGGTGGTTGTATCCTTTCAGAGCAATGCTTGTCAAATCCTTTGAACTGTAATTTAGGTCAGTGAAATTAACAGAGCTTAGCAATTGAAAAATAAGGTATTTTACAAAGTATTGTGATCTACTGATGTCTTTGTAGGTGTAGTTTTGTGTCCACAAATAACTTGGTCCAAGATGTTTATCCTGGATCAACTGTGAACTAAAGTAGTACCTGCATATCAATGAACTCTATGGCTATCTAAAAGGTCCTGTAACTTTGGGTTTTGTGGAATTTGTAATGATGGCTAGCTAGTTATTCAGTTGATAAGTATACAAAGATTATGTTCTTACTGATAAAGTAGGAAAATGAGAAAAGAGCTTTTTAATCTAAAAATTCAGTATCTTCTAGGTGCACAAAATCCTTCTTTTACACCAGAGATGAGCAGATAAAAGTTTAGGTTGTCCATGTTGTTCATATAACTGTCTGCTTGCCTGCCTACGTAATAGCTGTATATCTATTCCAGTTACTGATATCAGAAAGAAGTGAAGTGACTCAGTAGCTTTGACATGCTCCTATAGACTGGGGACAGCTAAAAAGTGGCCATTTGTATTAAAGTTAGTTGAAAGTGAAAATACTTCTGTCTGGTTTTCTAAGGTGCAATGTGATATTGCTCAAGATGATCTTTTTTTTTGGTGCAGATTTTCAACTCATCTGTGGTTAATGACAATATGCCAGTGGTATGGTATGCTTAAGAACAGTGTCCAGATCACTGCATCCTACCTAGCTTTAGACATCCCAACAAAGAGCTTATTTCCCTTGGTTCCATATATGTCTGTGGAGCAATGAAAGCAACTCGAGTGCTTCTTCACAGACATCTGAAGGTACCTGCTGGTTGCCATTGATTACGTAGGGACCCTAGGTGGCTTGAACCTAGCCGATTGCCCTATTTATGTGAGATGAAACCATGCATTTAGGGTTCCTAAGCTGAATTTTGTTTAATCTATGAGCCTAGAGGCACAAAGTGGCACTTGTCCTTTTTCATCATATATGTAATTATTATTATTTTTTTTTAATGTGCTGTGGAAGAGACATTTTGGAAGTATTCTCTGGAAAATTTCCTCACCTGCATACCCAATCTGAGTGCCGCTGTCCTGGAAGTCATCCTCGGGTACACCCGTTGATACAGAGGTACTGCATCCCTAATGGTGCAGATGATACCACTAATGACAGAGTGCTGAGGTTGGATGCAGAAGCCCATCCTTTGTATTACATCAATGATGATGACATTGGGACCACCTGGATTTCATCTGTATTTGCTAATACCGCAGATCTGGATCGTGGTGTTTCAATCACAATAGATTTACAAAATGGACAATATCAGGTAATGAGATTATATTTGGTGTTTATTAAATCAAAATAAGAAAAAAACTTTTGTAGGCATTTAATTACAATTTTAAGGCAATTAAAACATTGTGCTCTAAGATGTTATTCTTAGAGGCCCAGAAAGAAAGCCTCCTTTATCAGCATGAAACAATGCAAAAGGCAACAGAATAAATTGTAGTTTTTGTCATTCTCTTTTGATGTGCCTGGGCTGTTGTAAAAAAACAGTAATCTAGAATAGATATAAAAGACTCAGATCTTTGGTTTTAATCAGGAATATGTGGACTGAAATATAGATTCTACTGTCTGTGAAGTGGTAAAGCAGACTATAGTGCCACAAAAAAAAAGTTATATTCTCATTGTTGTACACCTTAGCCATTAACATCAGTTTATAAGTTTGTTTTCTTCTAGGTATTCTATATTATACTGCAGTTCTTTAGCCCACACCCAGAAGCAATAAGAATTGAAAGGAAAAAAAGAGATGATCTAAACTGGGAAGACTGGCAGTATTTTGCTAAAAATTGCAGTATTTTTGGAATGGATAACAACGGATCTCTGGAAAAACCAGACTCTGTCAACTGTCTCCAGCTTCGTAGGTATGAGTGGGTATTATCTGCATAATACAGATGCTCTGAATGGGTAACATCCTGGCACAGTTCATTTCTATGTCCCAGTGAGATAGAATCTTTTAATTTGGTATATTATTATGGGCTGCTGAGTATATAACAGATCCCAAATCTGACCTTTTGATTGAATATTGCCGGAAGGTCATCTGTCATTTTAATCAGATTTCAGCTATTGAGGAATGTGACACAAGTGATTCCTCTGTTATTTTTGAGCTAGATTTTTGGAATTTTGCATGTTTGTGTTTTGGGGAGGCTGTTGTCAGCAGAATTACAGAACATTGTGGAGGAAGGTGCTGATAGACTTTTAAACTAGTGAATGTGAAAATACATCTGATCTCTGAGAGTGCAACTTGTTCTGAAACTTAGAAGAGAGGTCAGATTTAAGTAATCCTATCAACTTTACTACTAACCATGCAAACCATGTAAAAAATGGCTTGAAATTGTTTCTTGAAGCTTTCTAATCTTTCTAAGCAAGAACCAAAATAAAATCAGGGAAAGGGGGCTGAGGGCAAGAAGGATCATTGACTTTTAGGGACATGTTGCGAGCCTTTTTACTATACAGCATATGCAAATTTAAAAATATAACATATACAATGACCACAGCACCCAAGTCTTGGAAGGCAGATGAAGGGACTGTGAGAATAAAGACTCTTGGGCCCACTGTAGGACAGGAACTGGTTCAAGACCATCTTAAGAACCTTGAACGTGCATGAGTCCATGGGACCTGATGAAATCCATCCGTGGGTCCTGAAGGAGCCGGCAAATGAAGTTGCAAAGCCACTGGCCATCATATTTGAAACATCATGGCAGTCAGGTGAAGTTCCTGACAACTGGAAAAAGGGAAATACAACCCCCATTTTCAAGAAGGGGAAAATGGATGACCCAAGGAACTACAGACCAGTCAGTCTCACCTCTGTGCCTGGCAAAATCTGGGAGCAGATTCTCCTGAAAGGCATGCTAGGGCACATGAAAAACAAGGTGCTTGGTGACAGCCAGCATGGCTTTACTAGGGGGAAATCTTGCCTGATCAATTTGGTGGCCTTCTATGATGGGGCTACGGAACCGAGGGACAGGGGTAGAGTAGTTGACATCACCTACCTGGACTTGTGCAAAGCGTTTGACACTGTTCCACACAACATCCTTGTCTCTAAATTGGAGAGGTGGACCACTCTGTGGATAAAGAACTGGCTGGATGATCACACTCAGAGTTGTGGTCAATGGCTCAATGTCTGGCTGGAGACCAGTAACAAGTGGTGTCCCTCAGGGATCGGTGTTGGGACTGATCTTGTTTAACATCTTTGTTGGTGACATGGACAGTGGGATTGAGTGCACCCTCAGCAAGTTTGCCAATGACACCAAGCTGTATGGTTTGGTTGATACCCTGGAGGGAAGGAATGTCATTGAGAGGGACCTTGACACACTTGTGAGGTGGACTGATGCCAACCTCATGAAGTTTAACCATGCCAAGTGCAGGGTCCTACACCTGGGTCAGAGCAATCCCAGGCACAGCTACAGGTTGGGCAGAGAAGAGATTCAGAGCAGCCCTTGTTTCATCTGTGGAGAAGGACTTGGGGTGTTGGTTAGGGTTCTCTTGCTCTTGACTCACTGAAAGGTAGTGTGCGTTCCCAAGTGCTCAGTCGTCAAATGAGAGGGTGCAATCTAGTGACTCTGCAATTCAAAATATAATTGCTTCTGTATGATTTTTATATGTGGTTAGCAGGTATATAATTAACAACATGGACATATTAGTTATGTTTATTATCTGAATGATTCCTCATGTAGTTCAAGCATAGTTCATGTTTCTCAAAGACACTGTGTTAAACTTACCGAAAACATAGTGCAGATGACATTGTATCAGTGACAATTTATTAATATTTTGAAGTCGCCCTTTAGAAGTTTTTCCCTCAACTGGAAACTCAGGATATGGAGAAAAGCATGGAACTTAGGGGAAAACTAGATGTATAGAAGACTTTTTTTTTTTCCCTGCTTGAATTCTGGTGACTGGAAATCCACTGACATGAGGATCTTCCCTGGAAACCACAGAAAAAAAGTATTGTTGAGACCCTCTCTGAGAGAAAGTATAGATAAAGTTTGTAAGATGTGTGATATTTTGATTTTCATTTGTCTTTCTCTCTGTTTAAACAGCTTTACACCATATTCTCGTGGCAATCTAACTTTTAGTATTCTTACCCCGGAACCAAATCACCGGCCTGGTTACAATGATTTTTACAATACTCCATCTCTCCAAGAGTTTGTGAAAGCTACACAAGTGAGGATTCATCTACATGGCCAGTATCATACTGATGAGTCGTGGGTAGATTTTAGGCACAGGTACTATGGAATTAATGAGATTACAGTCAGTGGAAGGTAGGTGTTATGGAACTCTTCCCCCACCCATTACTGCCTCTAACTATTACAGCTATGCAAAGTATATAATGACCTGCCTAAAATTTAATGAAGTTGCTCTGCTTTTACATTTATGAATGAGAAGGGAATTTGGTCTGAAGCAGTGCATAAGTTTGAAATTGTTGGTGTATTGCTTCTTAAGAAATATTTGCTCAGATGTTATTTCAAAATTAATTATACTTATTACACAAATCTGTCAAAAGCAGTCCTTTCCTTGGAGTTACCAGTGCCTCTAAGCAAAAGCTTCTGATTAAAACCATGGCTTGCTCTTTACTTCAGTAGGTTTTCCAAGTTTTATTACAGATTTCCAGACCTGGCAATTTGTACAGCCTTAATGCAGAGCTTATTCTTTGTTTTAGCTGTAGTTTTCCTCTTAAAACGAGGCAGCT
Organism: Melopsittacus undulatus; assembly: GCF_012275295.1. NCBI lineage: Eukaryota > Metazoa > Chordata > Aves > Psittaciformes > Psittaculidae > Melopsittacus > Melopsittacus undulatus. Next base: position 103,687,635 of record NC_047529.1, on the reverse strand, counting down.
GTCAGTAAAAGTGTTACATTTTCTGTGACTGACAACTTTATTGTATGTGATAAGTGTTCTCTCTTGTGAAAGGACTAATTATGCCCTGTAAATACTATGCAAATTGGGCAATGAAATAGTTTCCAAGAAGCGTATGGTGCAGATTTTTGCAAATAAGCATTATTCCTGAAATTATTTTGGTAGTCCTCATTTTAAGAGAATACATCTTATTAAGGGAACCCATTAGGTCATGTTTACCTTAAAAATTTTCTATATTACTAATATGTTTTGATTATTGATTTACACATGTATGATAATGCTTTTAATAAAATAGTTACAATTTCAGTGACTATGAAACAGTAAAATGATTTCAGCTGTAGTTTGCTATGCTATGCCGTGCCTTCAGAAGAGCAGCCCTTCAGGTAGAGTGGTATGATTATTGACCATTAACTAATACTTTTTAAAGATTTTGTTTTAGTAACAAATGAACATTTAAGCTGAGATCAAAATGGGTTAAAGTAGAAATTTATGCTTGATATGGCTAAGATTTCTTGAAGAAAAAAAACAATTATAGCCACACTGTAATGCTTAATATTGATGAAGAGTTGCCATTTAACAAAGTTTAGATATTGTTATATACTGAAATATATCTTACATATTATATGAGGTAACAGTAGATCTACTTCATGCTGGGTTTTATTTTCTTGGAAAATAACTGTTGATACTTAAAAGTATGTTGAGCAATCTTTCGTAGGCTACTGCATTTAGGAACATTCTCTTTGGTGCTGTTTGATAGAATCATAGAATAGTTAGGTTGGAAAGGACCTTAAGATCATCTAGTTCTAGCCCCTCTGCCATGGGCAGGAACACCTCATACTAGACCATGTCACCCAAAATTCCATCCAACCTGGCCTTGAACACTGCCAGGGATGGAGTTTATTTGTTCTTAATAAAGAACCAGACTACGCAATACACAAAATTGTCTTTGTGACTGTGTTATATATTGTTGGACAGATGTGTTTCCATATTTTAATTTTTTCTTCATTACCTATTTGTCTTTCAGGTGTAACTGCCATGGCCATGCTGGTAATTGCGACTCAACTGTGGAACCATATAGATGCCTGTGTATCAAGGAAAGCTATACAGAAGGAAATAATGTTAGTCTCTCCTTTTTCTACTTACATCACCTATGAACTGCCTCAGAATTGGGATTTTAATCCTGGGGAAGAGTGTGTGTGAATGTGTGTTAGTGTTGTCCTAACTTTTATAGGGAGACTTTCCATAATGGGATTTGTATTAAGTAAGGAAAGAGAAATGTTGTCCCTTTCACCAAATGCCATTCTACCACACACCATTAGGAGTGCTGAGTGAGTTAAGGAATTTGATTTCAAGCATTATGCCATTTTCAAGCATTAGATGCAAACTTAAACTTAGACTGTCAGCATCTAATAAAAGTTATGGCTCTACCAGCTGTAGCAAGTAGCAGTTTGTAGAGTGCTATTTTTATTCTACTTTTAGTCTGGTCCTAAGAACTCTAGACCCATTTAGTAGATGGAACACTGTAGGCACAGTCCTGGAGTTCAGCTTGCAATTTAGAAAGGAAACAGTTCAAGTGGTCCAGTACAGCTCTGTGATGTGAACCAAAGCACAGTAAATGCAGAAAATTTGGAGTTTTGTTCAAAACTGCATGCCTAATCCAAGGTAAAACACTAACAGAGATCTATGTTATAACACTTGGAACATCTGTAGATACTTGGGATATCTGTAGGTTGCAGTCTCCAACTTCAGCTAAAAATGAGATCTTTTAATGCAGTTGTTTTACAAACTATGTCTAAGATAGAAATAGTTAAAATATTTTGAACTTGATTTTAAATGTCTCTTGCATAGTTGAGAAAATACTGAGACACGCCCATACATATGTATACCTATGTGTAGACATGCCATACATATGCAAACTGCATACAGTTTAGTGAAAGCAGAATCACGATTTATGAGTTAAGGAAAAGAAGTCAAAGTTAAGAAAGAGTGAGCTACGTCAAAGGAATGAGTCCTACAATCCCACTGAATGCTAGATTTCCATCATGACTACATGTTGTATTCCCGGCTACATTTATGCCTTTTGGAAACAGGCTTTCTAGAAATTAAGAAGGGAGTATGGAACAGCCACAGCAGTAGCAAAGTAGAGACTAATCTCACATAAAACCCCCTGAAGAAGTCTGTGCTAGAATAGAACAAGAAGTTGTTAATCTGAGAGCATTTGATTTTGTGCTTGCGATCATATGAAGGAACTTTCTAAAATTTCATGGGGCATTAAGTATTTTAAGCACAAGTGTAGTCTAAATGGGATTTGAACAAAAATTGGAAGTTTTTAGATGTGTCAGATTAGAAAAAAATATTCAAACTGACAATGTCCCTTTAATTAGAACACATATTGTGAAATGTTACTTCGTAGAGATTAATGATAAATATTTAATAAGATCTGGAAGTTCACCAAGCACTCTTGAAAGACTTCTGCTACCTTGTGAAAACAAACCAAATACATTTTAGCAATGCATCTGCCTTATCAGATATTTTCTGTCTGTGTTAATGGGTTGTACCAGTGAGTGTCACATTTTTGATTTGGCATGTATGCATTGTAACTATAATTGAAATGCTTGAATTAACCATATTTATTCAGAGCACAATAAGGATATTGTTTAATTATTTTGCTCATTCTTTAATGATGATGTCAGTATCTGCTAAATAGGAAAGAAAATAGAAGTAGTAACAAAATAAAATATTTGCAAATATATCACTATTTTGAATTTTATCAAGGATTTATATTGCCTCACTGTTGTCACAGGGAAGAGCTTCTTCCTTATATCTAACCCGAACTTCCCCTGTTTCAGTTTGAACCCATCACCTCTTGTCCTATCACTACAGTCCCTGATAAAGAGGCCATCTCTCTGTCATTTGCAATGATAAAACTCTGTCTTATGAACTTATACCTGTGTTTCTTAGGCTTCCACCCCAGTGATTTAGGCAGCTGCTATTATCATTATTGCTATTAATAGTAATTGAATTAACAATGAAGTAAGTTTCCAAATATAAACTCTTGTTGTTTGTTTTGGTTTTGAGGTGAAATTGCACTGTCTGCAGTCTTATTTTTTTTTTGACTTCTGTCCTTTTCCAGTCAGTAAGTCACCACAACTGAGGAAGTTTTATTGTTTTGGGTTATTTTGTGTGGATTCTTTAAACAGAGGTCTCTTGACAAGCTCTTACATATGGCAGAATAAGTCCTTGTCACATTTACACAATAATGCAACTAAAATTACTATGTTGAATTTATCTGACATATACATCTGGATAGCTGTTGCTCAGCAAAGCGATACCAGAGACTGAAAGCTTACATAATCTATTACAAATAAAAATCTTAGTTTAGTTATTGGCATCACCATGTTATGAAATTTGACATACCAAATGGTATTTCTCTTTTTTTTATATTATTTTTTCTGAGTTCTTTTTTGATGAAGAAATATGTTGTAATGAAATGTGATACAATAGGAAGAAGGGAATGCTTACGAATGACTTGCTGAGGGGCCACATTAAGAGTCCTCAGAGCTTTTTCTCTCATGAAAAGAGATGCTTAGCTTCTTCATTTAAAATTGTTCCGTAAATGCATATGTCCTGCTTTGGGATTACAGCCTCAGAGCCTCCTTTATATTGGTCATGCAGAACTTAATAGAGAACGGCAAAATATACAGGAACAATTGTAGAAATAGTAATAGAAAATTGAATTTAACATAAAGCAACTCTGATAAATGCTTCAGGGGGTATGAATGGAAGTGAGAGAGTGACTCGATACAGTAAGGACTTCTTGTCTTCAGAATTTTCCATGCAAATAATTAATGGTCTTAAATATCTGCTGTCTGAAAACTGGATAGGGCATTGTTGATTTACCAAGAATTAGGCTTTTTATGTTGTTTACAGAAGACTCTATATAAACCTTAGTTAAAGGTCAATCTGTATAGTAGTGTTAGATGGTGGAATTAATGATACATAGTATCTGAGGAGCTGTAAATATTGACTATAGTAAGTGGTCACTCAACTAACAGAAACTTCTAGCTTGCAGGAGCAAGCTAAAAAAAAATGCACTTCTTGGTGAGCTCTGTGCCATAAATTGTTTATCCAGGAGACAGGCCTGGGAGGAAAATGGTTATATCAGAATAAAAAGAAAGGAAATCAAGCAGGCAGATGGTTGACCTGTGTGTTAGGAAACAGCAAGGTAAGAGGTACATACATAGTGCAGTAGTCTCATCTGTCTAATAATTTTAGATAACTTTGACATGTCTGTGGAAGTTATGGGTTTGTCCATGAATCCGTCCCTGGAAAACTGGTGTAATTTCACAGTTCAAAGATCCAGGCTTCTACAACAATTTGTGTACGAGCATTGGTTAAATATGGAAAGAAGTGTTGCAGGCTCAGATATCTTGTGATTTGCTGCACAGGTAATGACGTACTGAAGGAGTGTGAAGTGGTCATTCTGCCTTTTGACCTGAAGTTTCTAAGTTTTACTGAAGGGGTGGGCAGTTAGCAACTAGCATTATGGTTGTATTGTTACCTCTTGGACATCAAGAAGGTTGTTCCTGTCTGAAAATTATTTTCAGGGGCTTATGTTCTGTGCAGGATGTTTATTTCTTTTCATGTGAAAAAAAACAGAGGCATCTGGGCTGGTGCTTCAAAGTTGTTGGGAGTACCTGTCATAGATCATGTCACTACATATATTTATTGCATTTCTATGATTTTTCACATATTCTGTATAAATGGCCAAGTGATTAGCCAGTTTGTGGCGATATTTTGCTTCTTTTACCCCACTAAATCTATCATTAAAAAATTAGAAAAATTCCCATGTAATAGCTTCCTCAGAGAAGGGAATTTAACACTACAATAACTAATAACTGTGGCTACAGCACTCCCTACCCACAGAATCATAGAATAGTTAGGGCTGGAAAGAACCTTGAGATCATCTAGTCCCAACACCCCTGCCATGGGTAGGGATCCCTCACATTAGACCTTGTCACCCAAGGCTCTGCCTAACCTGGCCTTGAGCACTGCCAAGGATGGAGCATTTGCCACTTCTTTGGGCAACTTGTGCCAGTGCCTCACCACCTTCACAGTAAAGAACTTCTTCCTTGTATCTAACCTGAACTTCCTCTGTTTCAGTTTAAACCCATAACCCCTTGTCCTGTCACTACAGTCCCTGATGAATAGTCCCTCTCCAGCATCCTTGTAGGCCCCCTTAAATATCCTTAGCAAGTTAGAGTGTTGGTAAAATAGAACACATACTGAACTCATCAGCTGTAATACATACCTTCACCCCCTCTTTAATTTTATAGAAGTCTTACAAGGTTGGAGCCTAAATGTGAGTTAGATGGAGTGGGTGCTTGATTTGAAAATAACTTTGAATTTTAATCCTGGAGAATTTAAGTGTGAATTAATTTACTGAGCAGCCTGATTGTCAGAATTAGTGTGGTTGCATAGGGTTTGATTTTGTAGGACTTGCTATGGCTTCAAGTAATTTCACCTAAAAAAAGCATAAATGAAAGAGGAACTGAATGAAAGTATATTTCATACCACCTGACAACATCATTGCTAGTGTTTGAGACCTCTGTTGCATCCCATTATCCCATTGCCAGTTGAATCTGGCATTCAGATGGCAGATCTTATTCTCTTTGCCAGTCAGGTTCTTTGTCAGTTACTTTACTGTTGCAAAGTAGCAGAAGTATGTTTTCTTAGAATACTACTTGACATATGGTATTTGTAAACCACCTGCAATGTCTGTGCTTAGTTTCTAAAGTTATGTTTCATCCTTTATAATGTACATAGGGTATATGATGGAAGCCTGTAAGACACTCTTCATTTCTATTCTGTTTTTCTTAATCACTTGGAGTCACTTAAAATGTTCTAGGTTTTTTTTGTTTTGGTGGTTTTTTTTTGGCTTTTTTTTCATAATATGACCTGGCTTTTGAGTTTAAAAACTTTTTGGTCTTTGGGGAGCTCACAATAAATAGATAGGGTTCAAATCTCTGCTGACAGGTAGTCTTGATAGATAGTAAAATGCTGTAGGGAGGGTACTGAGGAAAAGCCATGGGAATATTAAGGTGACTGCCTTCAGAGCAGGGCTGAGCTACACCGCAATAGCTACTGCCTAGAAGCCACATTTATCTGGCTAATGAAGCTAAACAGGGTGAATGCATACTGTCCATTTGGATACAGATTGGGATCTTGTAGGAAGGGAAAAATAATATGTGATTAACTATCCTATTATAGTCAACATACAGGGCAGCGTAAACAAACATGGTTGGGTGATGCACACATGGAAGCCTTGTGAATACAAGGCAGCATTCCAAGACGCCTGAGAAAGTGTCATTCTGATCTTGATACAACTTCAGCAGATTGTAAAATCTGTGTACTGTTAGTAACATATGCAGTACTTTATAAATATGCTTATGTAAGTATTATAGGTGTGTATATGCACTAGTTATTGCAGCTGAACTTTGACAGGTGGGAGATGGGAACTCCTACACAAGTTAGGAAAGAAATAAATTCTACATAAGAGAACACAGGGAAAAAAAGGATGCCACCTAGAGGCAAGAAGTGGGATATTTCAAAGTGTTTAACTAGAAGGTTCTAGTTAGTTATTCCAAGTCTTAAAGTATTGTTAGTGTTGCCTTCTGAAATATTTCTTCAAGTATTTGTTGACTGTTTCTTCGGAAGCACTGTCCTCTGCATTCTTAGTGAATAATAAGGAACTTGGCACATACAGGCTTAGGCTGAAGTCACTGGTGAACTTTCCTTTAAGTGTGCTGGATACAGGAATTTTGAGGAGGTAAGTTTTTAATAATAATTATAGTAAAAAAAATAATATTGAGTTACTTATTGGAAATAAGGCTTTAGACATAATTTTAAACTGAGGAATTGGTCCTAGATGAGCTAGGTATTTTGGCCATCCTGCTCCATGTAGGGTTTTCTCAGGAAACTGTTATCACAGTGGTTCAGATATTGTGTATCAAGAGGACATGTTTGGTATTGTCCATAGGGAAAATCATAACTTTCACATCTTTTCTGAAAGGCCTAGATGTAACTGAGAATAAGGACATCTACATGTTTGTGAGTTTTACAGTTGTGGAAGAAGGCTGGTTTGTCAAGAATTAAATGTTCTTTATCAATCTGTTGCTAGCCCTCAGATTTGTCAAAGGCTTTTGGGAAATCTGCCTATCTGTTTTACATGTGGTAGCCAAGAATTTAAGCTGAATCTCTTAATACCTTTGAAAATCTCAACAATTTTGCTTTGGACAAAAGCAGAGTTTACATTTGATCAATAAAGAACTCAAGATTGCCATCTGTACATCATCCTGCTACCAAAAACACAACTTAAACAGACCAGGTCTTGAAGTAAATGCAATTCTTAGGTTAATAAAGGTGTGACAAACTCAGCAGGATGAGATGGATGGAGGTCCAGCATATGTTTTGACTGTATACAATTGGAAATACAGGGCTGGCAGGTTGGTAGCTGTTTCTCTACTGTTTGCTTTTCAAGGAGGACATAATTCCCTAGATAAGCTGTGAGGAGGGAGCTGCATGAGTGGGATCGTTTGGCTGGGAGCTAGGGTTTCTTTCTTGAGCTTCCCAAGCTGTGCAATACCTGAATAAACCCCATTGTCTCATGTTGCTGGTGCTGTACAATGCTGATTTTCATCAAGCTACAGACAAGGGGAATCACTAGAGAGAGGAAAGATGGTTGTGAATGAAGGACATGAATAAGCTCTTAAGCTTTTTTCTGAATTCAGTTTCACATACTACCCACAGTTGATGCTTTTCCAGCATCAGCTGTGAGTGAAGAGCTTAGAAACTTCCATATCGTTTCATAATTGTCAGCAAATAGGTGATGTAGGCACACTGGGCCTAAATAATTGTAATAGTGTTTGGAATAAAAGCCATGTAGAAAGATAAGCACACTTCTGGAACTTAAGAAGAAAGAAGTTGCCCAAATACTTTACAAAAGCAACTTATTTTAAGCATTTGAATTCCTTCTGGAAATGGAAGTGACAATTGGAATATATTTTGTTTCTTAGATCCAGCAAGGCACCACTGTTTTGGGAATGGAGTTTCAGTAATGCCACTTAAATCCAATCTATACAAACATGTCTCCGGTGCTAACATGTACAACCTTTTAAGCCAATTCCATAAAAACTAAAGAATAAAAAGATAATGTAACAGTCAAAAATGCTATCCATTCATGAAGAAATACAGTTTTTTAGTTCCTGATGAAAAAATAAGCACACTAAATTTTCTTCTTGAAGTTTTATAGAGTGTATTATGAAGCAAAGATTATTCCAACTTCACATTCTTCATAAAGCTTTCTTTAGCAGGTAATATTGTGAGTTCATAGAAATAAAAGATAAGGTCCTGCCGTGTTCCTCAACTACTTAAAAATATTTTATTGGTTTGGATTTAACCTAATGAAGTACTTGAACATCATTAATCTTTGCATCTAATAAAATGAAAAGAAGAAAACAAGATATTTTTGTGTAGGTGTCTCTTTAACCACTGGACCTTGTATGCTATTATTCATTGGTGTAACTTAAAATATAAATTGACAGACCTGAAAATATGTAGAGATTTGTGGGTTTTGTTTAAAACTTCTTTCTTGAAAATTTTATGAGATAAAACGCACATTTAGCAGTGCTGATGTTTTAGATAATCCACAACATCACATGTTTGGCTGTAGGAAGTCTTTTGTTTCATTCACAAGGACAAATGGTAATTGCACAAACTACAGTTGCTACAATAGTACAAACTACAATAACAAACATTGTTTAAAATGCATCCAAATGGATGCATTAGGCAAATATGTCTTCTGTGCTTCAAACACAGTAGGCGTCATTTTGCCTCTTCGAAGGTTTAACTATATCTGAATCTCAGCGTGTTTGCCTGTGTCAAATACCTAAATACTTAAAATTTAATTCTTCTACCCACTGTCCTTGATTTTAATCTGTTGTTAAATTAACTTTAACTAAAAATAGTTTGTTTTGTTATTTCTCTATATACTTTCTCACTTGTCTAAATGTCAATATCTGTAATATTTAAATGGGGGAAAACAGAACAAAACGTGATTAGAGAGAGAGTATAATAGTGTGCTTGGAAGGTAAAGAAATAGGTTGTTTTGTTTTGTTCTTTTCCAGTGTGACCGCTGTTTGCCATTATACAACGACAAACCTTTTCGTCCAGGTGACCAAGTTCATGCCTATAATTGCAGACCTTGTCAATGCTACAGCCATGCAGTAAGCTGCCACTATGACTTAGCAATGGACCCTTTTCCTCAGGAACACTACAGAGGCAGTGGTGGAGTGTGTGATAACTGTCAACATAACACTGCCGGTGAGTCACACAAGAGAGAATGGCCAGTTTATTTTACAGTCACTTTTTGGCTAAGTCTTGTGTCAGCTGAAATTAGTAATGCTCAATGGCTCACATTGTAATAAATTCTCCTATATGTGTACTTTTAAACTATCCAGATTGTGTAGTAATTACAGTCATGTCAATTCTTAAACAAGAGGAAAATACAGCTAGAAATTGATCCGATCTTGTTTAAGACCTTTCATTCAAAAGGCATTCTAATAAAGAATTAGAATCTAAAGTTTCAAAGCTGCTCCCATTACACATGCTGGGGTGTTTCAATACAGAATGGCATCTTTCTAATTGATAACATCCTAAAAATGTTCTCAAATTTTACTCTAATGTCAGTTGCTTCTTCATTGAATAAAGTTTTCTATTCCCTGTAAGTAGCATAGTTGAATAGTTTTTAACAGTCCTCTTCTATTTCAGTTTTCTTGGCTTTGTCTAGTAAAGGAAAAAAAAAAGAAAAGTTTCAGGTTCAGTGATAATTTTTCCAAAAAATGTATAGGCATTTGCATGGCATAGCTTTTATATAAGTGTGGTATTATACAACAGATGGAAGTTTAATGGAGTAAAACGTAGTTTGTAACAGGTTCATTGTTTCATATGCTCTGGATCACTAAATTGGCAGGTAGAGATGAAAGGTGCATTAAAATGGACGTCCAGAAAATTATAGAATTCTCTCAAAGGAATAGTCTTTAATTTTGAATTATACAGCTAATTTTAATGAATTGGAAGTCATAATACAAAACCTTTCTTTCATGCAGGAAGGAACTGTGAGCTGTGCAAGGATTTCTATTACAGACAAGCAGGTGCAGATCTTTCAGCCATTGATGTCTGCAAACCCTGTGACTGTTATGCAACAGGCACCAAAAATGAGAGCCTTCAGTGTGATAGTGTAAGTAATCTTAATACAAAAAAGTGACAATGCATTTTGATCAGTTGGGTAGGCAGCAGTAAGTTTTTATGGTGTACTTAGATGGTAACTACTTTAACAAAAATGCTTAAGTTCAGCCTTTCCAAAATTATAATTGACTTACATCAGAGTCTGAAAGCTGAGAAAACAGAGAACAATTTGAAATATATATTGCTGAAGAGTTCTTCACCAGTGTCAGCAACAGTCAGACAGAAAAGGTGCTGTATGAATTTTCAGAAATAGTAATTTTGGGGTACCAACAGGTACCTGTGCGCTAAGTAATGTTGTAAATTGTTTTGCAGTAAGTTTGCTAAGTAATGTTGTAAATTGTAAGTGCAGGTCTTGAGTGGTTTTGAAGGTCTTGATACTGTCTTAAAATTAATAACAGATTTTCAGTATTCAGGCAATAAGCCGAGCCTGAAATAGTGCTAAAATTAAGCTAGTTTTCTCTCTCATAAGACAAGGATTGATCTCCCTTTTAATGCATAAAGTCCATTTAAAAAGAAACCCACAAAGTGGTGCTGAAGAGCAAATGCCTTCAGCTAGGCTTTTTAAACCTGTAGACCTCATTGACGTACAAAATGTATAGTCTGATAATAAATTTCTGTGTAACTTTCAAAACGTGCATATTGAAAAAAAGCAGGAAAAGTGACTGAAGCCGTGAACATAAATTAAATCTATTCTACGGTTCATGTTCTATTCGCATGTCTTGTCCGTTGCCAAAATCCACTTTTGTTCAGAATAGGGAAGAAAATGTGTGTTTAAAAATACTTTAAAGGTGAAACTTGTTCTACAGGGAATTGAGATAGGTCTTCAGCTTGTTGCTGCATTTGTTATCTCTTCTTTTTTCCAGATTCTTTTCATAAAGCAGTCTTCAGCATTTTTTTATGTGTCTCTCATTACTAATTTTATCTAACAGTAAGGATCCTGTTGTATTTTCATCCTTGGTTCTACAGTGGTACACACACATGCTCAGTTTGACTCAGTGCACCTTCACAGGATTCATGCATTGGTGCATATGCTGAGTGATATGCAGATTTAGCACAATGTGGGATTTAAGATAATCTCCTATAGTATAAATCAAAATTGATTTGGCATTTTCTGTCTTCTGAATATGATACTTTTTGCCAGCATCACAGAAATAGGGAAAAAGCCCAACCCAACCGAAAACTTAAAAACCACAAGTAATGTGTTATGACTATTTTTCAAGACATAGGAAAAAATACAAGCAAATGATGATTTTGTGTCCATGCTGTGGAATATTAACCTAAGCCAGTTTTAGCTGTTTGGGAATATAATCAGGGGAACAGTAGTTTACAGAAATCACTGCTTCATGGTGCAGTACACAAGAACATTGATGAAGCTTGACTATGAAAGTATGAAATAGGAAAAAATTGGGGAGACTGTATTGCTCAATAAAGCATCAGTTGACTGCTGCAGTAGAAGCAGAGCAGGAAGAAATGATTAAGAGGCATTAAGGAATGGATTAATATGGCTGGGGACTAAACACTGAAATGAATTACATGAAATAGAAAGGTATAATTGAAGGAAGTGTTTCCAAATTTGACCTGTAGAAGACAGAATCATAAGGAATAAGGACCCTACTCATGAAAATTAATTATCATGTTGCAATGATAATTTTGAAGGAAATATAGCAAAAATGGCATAGAATACACTTACTGCATAGCTTAATATTTTCTGCAGTTCATCAACATTTTTCTTTTCACAAAGTGCCAGTTCTGTCACTTGGAACTGCCAGTTCCAAGAGGTATAGAGTTCCAAGATTAATACATTGTATCACAACTTAATCTATTGAATCACATAGAATCATAGAATAGTTAGGGTTGGAAAGGACCTTAAGATCATCCAGTTCCAACCCCCCTGCCATGGGCAGGGACACCTCACACTAAACCGTATCACCCAAGGCTTCATCCAACCTGGCCTTGAACACTGCCAGGGATGGAGCATTCACTACCTCCCTGGGCAACCCATTCCAGTGCCTCACCACCCTAACAGGAAAGAATTTCTTCCTTATGTACAATCTAAACCTCTGCGGTTTTAACCCGTTACCCCTTGTCCTATCACTACAGTCCCTAATGAATAGTCCCTCCCCAGCATCCCTGTAGGCCCCCTTCAGATACTGGAAGGCTGCTATGAGATCTCCACGCAGCCTTCTCTTCTCCAGGCTGAAGAGCCCCAACTTTCTCAGCCTGTCTTCATATGGGAGGTGCTCCAGTCCCCTGATCATCCTCATGGCCCTCCTCTGGACTTGTTCTAACAGTACCATGTCCTTCTTACGTTGAGGGCACTAGAACTGCACACAGTACTCCAAGTGAGGTCTCACGAGAGCAGAGTAGAGGGGCAGGATGACCTCCTTTGACCTGCTGGTCATGCTGCTTCTGGTGCAGCCCAGAATATGGTTGGCTTTCTGGGCTGTGAGTGCACACTGAAGCTGGCTCATGTTCATTTTCTCATCGACCAACACTCCCAAGTCCTTCTCTGCAGGGCTGCTCTGAAACTCTTCCCTGCCCAACCTGTAGCTGTGCCTGGGATTGCTCTGACCCAGATATAGGACCCTGCACTTGGCATGGTTAAACTTCATGAGGTTGGCATCAGTCCACCTCACAAGCGTGTCAGTGTCCCTCTGGATGGCATTCCTTCCCTCCAGCATATCAACTGAACCACACAGCTTGGTGTCATCGGCAAACTTGCTGAGGGCACACTCAATCCCACTGTCCATGTCACCAACAGAGATGTTGAACAAGACCGGTCCCAACACTGATCCCTGAGGGGCACCATTCGTTACTGGTCTCCAGCCGGACATTGAGCCATTAACCACAACTCTTGCGTGCGACCATCCAGCCAGTTCTTTAACCACTGAGTGGTCCACCTATCAAATTGATGTCTCTCCAATGTAGAGACAAGGATGTTGTGTGGGACAGTGTCGAACGCTTTGCACAAGTCCAGGTAGATGACGTCAACTGTTCCACCCAGCTCCCTCAGCCTCTCCTCATAAGGGAGGTGTTCCACTCCCTTCATCATCTTTGTGGCTCTGTGCTGGACTCTTTCAAGCAATTCCCTGTCCTTCTTGAACTGGGGGGCCCAGAACTGGACGCAATATTCCAGATGTGGCCTCACCAAGGCAGAATAGAGGGAGAGGAGAACCTCTCTTGCCTTACAAACCACACCCTTTCTAATGCACCCTAGGATGCCATTTGCCTTCTTGGCCACAAGGGCACATTGATGGCTCATGGTCATCCTCCCATCCACCAGGACCCCCAGGTCCCTTTCCCCTTCACTACTTTCCAGCAGGTCAACCCCCAACCTGTACTGGTACATGGGCTTGTTCTTCCCCAGATGCAAGACTCTACACTTGCCCTTGTTGAATTTCATCAAGTTTCTCCCTGTCCAACTCTCCAGCCTGTCCAGGTCTCACTGAATGGCAACACAGCCTTCTGGTGTGTCAGCCACTCCTCCCAGTTTAGTGTCATCAGTGAACTTGCTGAGGGTACACTCAGTTCCCTCATCCAGGTTGTTGATGAAAATATTAAACAGCACTGGTCCCAGCACCGACCCCTGAGGGACTCCACTAGTCACAGACCTCCAGCTAGATTCTGCCCCATTGACCACAAACCCCTTTCAAACTTATAACTTTATAGCATGTAGTGATAACTGGGTGTAAAGAGTGGTGTAGCAGTGCATCCATGAGCAGTTAATTAGACGTCTTTTCAAAGACAGAAATTTTTCCCTTGAGGCTGGTGGGTACAAGAGAAAGATTCGCAGCAGCCACTGTGTACTTCTGTGCTGGTTATTAACATCTAATCAGTGTATAAAAAGGACACGTTGGTTATGTTCTCTTTGTGAACATTTGTCATAAAAATATTTCTATCAGAAAGATCAGATGAATTATTTGAGATGCCTGAGTTTTATGAGAGTGAAAGAAGCATTGGCTGCTTTCTTCCCTTCTCCCTAACCATTCACACATGAGAAAGTTTTTGCCAGAATACTGCTGATGTGATTATTCTTGCTTGTATAGAGAGCTGGAGATTTATTTCTTCTGGCCCTTACTCCACAATCCTTGACTCATTTTCCTGTGCTGCTTTTTACCCAGACTGCTCTACAAATATTTATATATTCAGGAAGGTACAGCAGTTTGTAGTCCTTCCATGATTCTATTATAATATGCCATATATACTGCTGTGAAAACAAAAAAAAATGCACTCTTTTCCCAGGATTTGTTCCTGGCAAAGCTGGAAGTATTGCTATTGCTTTTGCATAGTCTTTGGAAGTACCATTCAGGTTTCAGGGAGTTTAGTCATCTTTCTTTACTCAGCTTTTGCTAATTTAAAAAGTTTATTCTTACCATGCAAATAAATCATTGAATAGTTAGGGCTGGAAAGAACCTTAAGCTCATCCAGTTCCAACTGCTCCATGGGACATTTCCCACTAGGGCAGGTTGCTCCAAGCTCCGTCCAACCTGGCCTTGAACACTTCCAGGGATGGAGCATTTACCACTTCCTTGGGCAACCTGTGCCAGTGCCTCACCACTCTCACAGTAAAGAATTTCTTCCTTATATTCCTATACATATATATTATATATATTCCTTATATATCTAGCAAAGAAGCTGTATTTTACTGCAGAGAATATTTTCCAGAGTTGCAAAGACTGAATTGCCTTTTGTCAAGGCAGTAGCTGTATTGTCTTGTGTTGCAAGAAAACTCATTCAAAGGCATGAAGATGAACAAAATGTTACTGTGTTCTCTGTGGATTCAAATGAAAACAGATTCCAGTGCTACCAAGTAAGCTTTGGAACAGGCTTCAGACTTGATCTTTCTGTACATCCCTAAATATTGCTCTTTTGAATTTCTTAACTTTCTCCTCAATTTTGAATGTTTGATTTACTTTTTATAGAAAATGAAAAAGCTAGCTAATACCTATTGCATATGAAACCAAAGTAGAATATTTCTGATAATTTTACTTCTGAGTTGATAAATTCTTTGATCTAAAATTAGAGTGAGCATTACCCTGTTCTCATTTTTCCACCTGCACGATTTTCAACCCGTGTATTGTGGTTGAAGGTAAATAAATAACTAGAATGTGTATTACAAGGGAAAAAAAACATAGGAAAAGCAGTTAATTATAGGCATTTCAGTCAACAGTTGGTTTCTTCAAATAAAATAAGGAATCTAAAAGATGCAAACGTGTCAATAAAGAGCTCATATGAATAGTGGACTCCATAAAATCAAATTATAAAACACTGTGTGTATTCTGAATCCTGGAATTCCCTTTGTGTAAGGGCTTTAATCTTATTGCTAAAATGAAGGAAAATGGGCCTTTTATGTTAAATAATTTTATGGCTTTATTCCTGAAGGATTTTGTACTATGGAAATGCTAGTTTTCTGTGATAGTTTGTCAGTTATTTTGGGCATTTGGTGCACTCCCACTCTTTGGAGTGCCATGGACAGAGGGTAAACAACTCATTTCACATTTTGTGGGGAAGTAGTAGAAAGTTACTGACTTCTGAAAGTCATCATATGCAATGACAAGAAGAGATAGCAGGGGAGTGAAAAAAAACTTCATTACTGCTGCTTATTCAATTTTCAGTTCCCAGAGCTGATAGAGCAAGAATACTCTCAGGTATTTGGTGGTCAGACCATTAACCTATGTATGTGAGCCAGCACACCATACAGTTCTCATTTCCTAAACTGAACAAAGGAAAAGTCCTCAGCCCCCTTGCTCCCTCCTTCTGCTTGCTGAGATTGCAGTCAGCTGGATCCTGGAGTCCTTGCCAGATCTGCATCAAGGAGGGTAGTGAGAAGTATATAATTAGCATTTATATCAAAAAGGCAGAGCATTGAGATCGGTACCAATCACTTGCAAAGCCAGCAATGACAGAATGAACAGAAAGAATTTCATGTAGGACCTAAATAGACCTGTGGGTCTTAACATGTAAATTTTAGGGCATCACCACCTGGTCAAGGGAAGTTGCTTCTGTCCTTAATCGAAATTAGTAATGACTGTTGGTTGCAAAAGTTTTTTGTCATGTGTTTTGGGCTTCAAAAACAGATGTTAACTTTGGTAAAAGAAACTTACGAAGTGTCAGTATTAGCTGTTTTTTTAGTAACATCAAGCCACATCTTATTTTTAGTCTCCAGAATTGGAGAGACTTTCTGATTATGTTTCTGGCAGTATGTTTCTTCTATTACGGATACCAGGGAATAGCTATTGGAGATTATAGGGATGTTCCAGGAGAAAAAGATGCTTTTAAGTTTCAGAAAAGCTTAGGTCAAATAGATTTTTTTTTTTTCTCAGGAAATTCCATTTTATACTTTAGAAATACATATGGTGAGCAAGGTATAATTGAATTTGTTGTTCTGTATTTTGAATATTTTTCTGTATTTAATAGATATCTTTTGTCTTCCAACAACCAACAGAAATTGGTTGAAGAAGCAGAATGGAAAGGTTTTAAGTCACTTACAGCTAAAACAAAACCAAAATAGTAATTTGTGAATACAGTCAGAGGCTTCTTTTTATCTTGTCTGTAGAATGCTATAGAATGTCTTTTTTTTGTGCTTGACTTTTTTCCCTTGTAGAAAGTCTTGTGACTTTGAAATTGGTGATATGGAAGAATGTCAGTGAATTATTTACAGATCCTCTAGTCTAGCACATAGAAACTTCAAATCTATTAAGAAAGAATATTATAA
Organism: Melopsittacus undulatus; assembly: GCF_012275295.1. NCBI lineage: Eukaryota > Metazoa > Chordata > Aves > Psittaciformes > Psittaculidae > Melopsittacus > Melopsittacus undulatus. Next base: position 103,670,597 of record NC_047529.1, on the reverse strand, counting down.
GCCTCCACCTCTAACAAAAACTTTAATTTCCTATACTTTCCTCAAACTGCCATGAAAGACTTTCCCTCTTTTTAGACTCAGGAAATCACTTGCCACTTTCATTGGTTACAGATGGAAAACCCTTTTTTTCCATGATGGCAAGGTAGGACGAAATTTATATAGGAAGATCTCCAAATGGTTTCATTGGCTGGTTTCTGGAGAAAAAAAATACATTCTTCAGTTAAGAGCATCAAGAGAAAATTTGGGGACGTGTTTTCTGCAGCTGAATTGGGTGGAAATTGCTTTCTCATTGGTATCTTTGCTTATTCTCCTCCCTCTGTGACCTATTTTATTTTAGAGAGGGTAAAAAGATGTACAAAGTGTGCAAAATGTTGACATACACAATATATTTTTTATGACAGAATGACATTTTCTGTGTATTTTTCAGTTCTTTTCCTATTAATTGCAGTATTTCTGTTGCTTTTTTAACTGCTTTAGAGATTTCAAATGATTTTTAGGGGAAATGGGAACTTTTACAGCTCCTTTCTTGAGCTAATTTTGCACTCAGCACCGTCTATCTAGAGTCAGCATTAGTTTTCCCCAGGTGTTAAGTTTGTACTTCTTGTTGTAGAAATTGATTTTTTGATGATCCATTTGGTTCAATGTCTGTGATATTTCCAGATGTTACTGACTTAAAGAAACAAAGTTGAATCATGAAGCATGATTTTTCTTTGCAAAAAAGTACCTATCTTTTCCAGTGTATCAAACTAATTTCTATTAATTTGCTCCATACAGAAAAAGGCTACTACTGGTCTGTAGATCTCAGAAGCTTCCTTGCAGCCTTTTAAGGAAATTGATGAATCTTCTATAATTTTATTTCTTCTTTTACTGAGGTTGATCTAAGCAATTAATAGCTCAGCAATTTTACATTATAGTTCATATGGAACTCTCGACTCAGGAATAGACACTTTTTAACAGATGAGTTTTTGCTAAAATCTTTTCCTTTTGATATTTTGGTTTGAAACCAGTCTTAAAAAGCATTCCTAACACAGAATATCAATATCTCTTGCATAGTGAACAGCTGTGAAATACTTCCTTTGTAATCTCTGTTGTGGTTTTGTCTGTCCTGAATTCTACACAGAACCACAGAAGCATTAGTTAGCTATCTCCTCCAGCTCCAAACAAGATTGTTGTCAGAGCTAGATTCACTCAGTCATGATTTTGTCTGGATGAGCCTTGATACCTCTGGGGATGGGGATTCCCCATAACCTCTGGCAACCTGTTATTAGTGAAAAGTTCTGATTTGCAATCTATATCTGCTAATCACACCACTTAATTATTTATTGCCCTCACTGATTTTCTGGTAGTCTTCCTTTATTTCTGATTTATTTCTTAAGCATGTGTCTCATTAAAAGCTGATTTTGTATTGCGTTATTCTGGTTTTAAAATTTTGTGGTGGTTATCCTCTCTTCCCTAATTTGACCAGATTTCCACTTTTTGTAATGCTTTTCTTCATATGGTAGCTTTTGGGTAGCTTTAAAGTCTTTTGGTGTATAGGTTAGGTATTTGTTGAGTGCTAATGAGGTTTCTATCTAATACTTGCTCTTGAGTAATCTGAGTATAGGATGATCACTAGCACAAAATGTTTCTTTTGTAGTTAGGTGTTAAACAGGGTATTTTTCTCCATTTAGGATTAAACTCAAGAGCTGCTTTTCACATGTGAGTTCTTCAAGGAATGGCTGTGATGCATGATTTGGTCTTTTATAGCAAACTAAATATTAGGATCAAATCCAGACTAAAAGGGAATAACTTGAAAATCCTTGTTGCTGTGTTTTCTGTTGCTGTGGTCCCTTAACTCTTACACTTTTGTGCTTTCTGTTGTCTTGCCTTTTAAGTGGTGTATTCTTGCTTTTTGAAATATCTTCATCTTCCTTAAAAATGGTTCAATTGATATATCAGTAAGAGGTCTTTGTTAGAAAGAATATTGAAGAGGTTTTGTTGGACTACAGAACCTTTTATGAGGAAGGGGTAGGAATACATGCTTCTCTGACTTCAGTGTTCTCCGCGCTGAGTTTACTGTAAGATGTTGAAATGCTCTAAGTGTAACTTTCAAGTAGCTTTGTCTCTAATGCTACAGGACTCCCCTTTTGTTTTAGGTTTGCTGTACTCATAGGTTTAAGATGAGAAAGACAACTGTTAAGAGACAATTTTGTTCTGGTAGCTAATTAAAAGCAAAGTGTATTGAGCTACAGCTTTTGATGTTATGGATGAATAGTTTTGAATTACTGTACTCTTTCATATTTGTAAATATTTGCACTGAAAGAAATATACTGACTCAAAGAAAAATAATAATTTGTTTGCTGCCATCTCTGTGCTCCCCAGAACACCTAAGTTAGAAACATTAGATTTTATACCTTGGTTATGAATCCTAAACCTTTGGCCAATCCACATCTGCTGCATCTTGTGTTGTTTTGACTATGTTCTCAGCTATGTTATATATTGGCTTATGTCTTCCATTCGTTTCTCTGTCTCTGTACCATTGCTGTTTCCCTCTTTCACTGTAGTCAGTTTTCCTTTCCCCCCACCCCCACCCCCAGCTTTCAGAGGTTTGAAATTGAAATAGCTTTTAAGGAGTCCTTTAATCTTGCAGGGGATGTGGGACAAATACTCCCAGATCAATGTCCCTAGCCTAACAAAGGGTGCCTCAGCTCCTTCCAAATAGCAGTGCTACCCATTCAGGGAATAGGACAACACCTTTATATCCCATCACTCAAGTGGAACACTTGGATCCCAGCTGAACAGAGAAAAGAGGGAGAGGGTTTCAGCTACTGAGCTGTTGGGTCACATCCTGCTGTAAAGAAAGAGAAAATTTGTCTTGGATGAGATCAGAAAGGAAATCTTTCACCTTTGCTCCATTCTTATTTAACTAACATTTGTACTAAAATAAATATATATATGGTCCAAATAAAGAAAATTGAAAGCTTAACCATTGAAAATGATGGTGTCTTGCAGTAACAGTGATGGAAAAATTACTGTTTTAATAGAAATCACAATTTATACAATGCAATTTTGTAATTATTGTTTGCACTTTCTCTGTCTGGATGATAAATATGGCCACATTGTTGACTCAGTTCTTTTTTTCCTTCTGTTTTGAATGAACACAACTTTAAAGCTGTATTAAAAATGTAATAGTTATAGTCTCCTTAATATCTCTTTTTTTCCCTCTCTCAACACAAATGTAAAAAAGGTATGTGTTACAGGCTTATTTTTTTCTGTACCATTTAAAATTTTTTCCTCCCCAACTCAGGCTTCCATTCTTGTTGCTAATGAATGCATCATCTGAAAATAGGTATGTTCACCATTCTATAATGTTTTGTATCTTTCTAGATTGGAGGCCAGTGTAATTGTAAGAGACATGTGACTGGCAGACAATGCAATCAGTGCCAGGAAGGATTCTACAATCTACAACAGTCAAACCCTGATGGCTGCAGTCCCTGTAACTGTAATACCTCTGGGACAGTCAATGGAGATATTACCTGTCACCAAAATTCAGGCCAGTGCAAGTGCAAAGCAAATGTTATTGGTATGTGCAATGCAAGAGCTGGGAGCCATTTTTCTTGTTTTCTCTGCAAATAAACCACTTGATTTCTAAATGAAAAGTACAGTAAACTTCTTTGCTGAAGGCAGATTATAAAAATGAATGAAATTAACTGTTGAAAAATTATTAATTTAATAATTCTATCAAACTACAGCTTGAAGCTTAGTTTAATCAACCCTTTAGAAGTTTCTTTATGGCACAGCTACATTAGCTTACATAGTTCCATACTAATAAGTCACAGAAATAATGTAATTTGCTTACTGCATAGATGTTTCTTTTAGGAAATTAACACTTTTTTTCCAAATGATTCATACTTAATGAGTTCTAAGCAAATCGTTTCCATGCTCATTTTCTTAATAGACCAAAATAAATGGATTTTTTTTTCCCCCTCAAAATATGCTGTGCTACAGGGTCCTTTGTGATAAATCTATCAATTTTTTTTGCTATTATATTTCTTTGAACTGTTCCTATGAAATGCAAACTAAGTCAACATAATTCCACAAATCATGTACATAGCCTGGGTTAGTTATCAAGGGCCACATAATTTTAATTTTGTAATTCAATGCCAATCTGATTATAATAAAATGCTGCCTTCTCTGTTATTTATCATTTTTTTTTTTCACAAGACTGGCTTTTTTGTTTGTTACTCCCACAGGTATTTTTCAGAAATTAGATTTGATTATAGCAATTTATTACTTCCAGCATATTTGAGGGGAGCCACAGCCACATAAGGACAAAATTTATCAAGTGCCCAAAATACACAGTATATATAATGCACTTTGAAATGTTGATGTATGGGAATATTATGCAAGGAGTATTTCCTGATAAAGTGAGCCTTGTGTGGTAACTGTGCATGTCTCAGACTATACATGCCTCAAAAAAATGGAGAGATCTTTTTTTGCTTTGTTATGAACACTGTTAGTAATCTATTTTTTCTTGGGCCAAGCAGGCTTCTGGGTTGTATTAACAGTGTTTTAAGTACATCTTAATTTATAACTCACTGACTTGTGAACATTGATTTATTTGTAATATTGTGAGTCTTTGTTTCTTCTTCTGATTTCTAAAAGAAAATAACTCTAAACAGATGTAAGCCTGAATAGTTTCTGTCCTCTTTCCCATGGAATGCTAAATAACTATGTTTTTCATACATTAGAAGTGTGCTAAGAGTAAAAAATAACCTCCATGTGTCTTAAACGCACTCTCTAAATTCAATAAAAAGGACTTCAGAACATTCTTATTTGGATATTCTTTGTCCACATTTCATGTTTGCATCTGTGAAAACCTTTCTTGACTCAGTGGAAGTTTGGCTTATAAGAAATTAACAATCTGGTTCTCATCTATTTGATTGTCTACATATAATTTTAAATATTTTCTACCTTTGAAAACAAGAAGATTTTTATTTCCACTGAAATAGTAATAAAAAGTATAAATCTATGCTTTCTGCAAATTTATCTGTCGCTGTGGTGGAGGCTGTAGTTTTGCAAGTATTTGTTTGCAGGATAAAGACCTAATTCATTCCAGGCTACATTCTCTATAGTTTTCTAAACAACTCATAAACAAGCTTCTGTATATTGGAATGTGTGCAGCAAACTTCAATAAAAACCTTTCCTCTTTGGATTTCTAAATTGGTTTTTAGAGCAATCTGTCTATTGCCATTTTATCTATTTAAACAAACACAGTAACAGAAAAATGCAACTATGGAGTGCAGTGTTATGAAACTTGAACTGTTAGAGTTAACACAACTGTTAAATCTTACTAATGATTCTATCACCAGTAAAATACATTAGCACCAATAATTTTGTTAAAGTAGGTCATTCATCTAGAATAAAAAGGTAGAAGAATGTGAATTAAATGCCAAGCGTGCTAACTCCCCTGTACTTGTTAACATTGAATGTGATGCCCTGTAGGCCTTCCTCCGTATCGTTAGGAATAGATTACCTGTCAGGAATATGTATGGCATATTCAAATAAGCACTGCGCATATTTTTAAAACTGATATGATATGAATCCATGTAGACCAATTTTAATAGTTCAAAATGAGTCATAATTCTTGTTAACAATACAGTTATTTTTAAAATTTGCAGCAATAGTGGTCCTTTTTTATTTTCCTTATTGAAATTAAATGATATGCCTTAGGTGAGTCATTCATCACTGTTAAGGAACTTGTCTTCTGTAGGAGTTTTTTGAGTTTTTATCCATATATATAATGCATTTCCTACCATTTTTAGGTTTATTCTTCAACATACAAGTTGCCAGATGTATTCTTGTATGGTTTTGTATTTTTTCAAATAGTAGCAATATTTTGCTAGAACATTATATTTGTATTTTTCTCTATGCAACAATTAAGTGATGGCTTCATAGTGAAGGATTTTCCCATTACAAGGGAAAATACATAACTGTGAATTTGCATGCTTCTTGTAATAATCTGGTTTGCTTTCTTGTAATGTACGCTTTATAAACTAAAACACAAATACCATCACTTGGGGCAGGGATTAGGCAAGTGATAACTTTGAAAGCAAAACTAATAAAACTACAGGATGAAGCATGATGAAAGCAGTTTAGATTTTAATGTACTGCAGGAGTTAGCTAAATCATATGTTTAGATAAAAATATTTAATTTTAGATTATGAAAAACATTTTCTGCTTTCAGGATTGGCTAACAATGAACACTAACATAAATATAATTAATTTTAAAACTGGACTTCAGTGTTAAGTAAATCATTCATTGTAATTAGTCTAACTTGTGTTGTCCTGGAGTGTATTTAATGTTTTTAATGTAGCATATAAATCTGCTATCTGTGCAGATTGAGAGCCTGGTACAATTCCCTGTGTTTTGCATTGCTACGATATAGGGTGAATAGTTCACGTAAGCATTGATCGTGCAACAGGTGCTGTTCTGGAAGACAAAGAGATTAATTATGGTATGTCTTAGAAGCCTTACAAATAATTTCTTGCAGGAGTATCTTAAATTGTGTTGAGAAAGTGGCAGAAAAGCTTCGCGTCTGAACCAAATTAGAAAAGTAAACAGATTTTGGGGCTGCCACTGTTACACAATTGATTTGTGCAGCCCTGTCATTCCTGTTAATTATGCTGGGGAAGACTATGAATACTTTCTCTTTTCTTTATCTTATTTTTCCCAAATGAAAGTATACTTAGCCCTTTTAAAAAAATGGAATTTAATAGCTTTTCAGCTTTTTTTTCGTATTAATACCTTTTCTCTTTTCAGGTCTCAGGTGTGATAGTTGCAACTTTGGATTTAAAGCTCTCAGATATTCTAATGAAGATGGATGTGAGCTTTGTTGGTGCAACAGCCACGGCTCAGTGAACCAATTCTGCAACCCTGTCTCTGGGCAGTGCAATTGTAAAGAACGAGTGAAAGGACTTCACTGTGACACCTGCATGGACAACTTTTATGGGCTGGATGTAGCTGGTTGTAAGGCTTGTGAATGTAATGTTGCAGGATCATTTTCTGGAGTCGTGTGTGATGCGAAGACAGGGCAATGTGCATGTAAACCAAATATTGGAGGAAGGCAGTGCGATGAATGCCTCGATGGCTACTACAAAGTACAGGAAAATGATTCTTTTATTTGTCTGCCATGTAACTGTGATAAGGCAGGTACAGTAACTGGCTCTCTGCTTTGTGACAAATCAACAGGACAGTGTCCTTGCAAAGCTGGTGTAACTGGCCTTCAGTGTAGTCAGTGCATGCTTCATATGTACAACCTCAGCATGAGCAACCTCCTTGGCTGCCAGCGTTGTGACTGTGATGCTCTGGGCACATTGGCAGGAACAGTTTGTGACCAGGTTTCTGGACAGTGTGTCTGTTTGCCTCAGCATCAAGGGAGAAGATGTAATGAGTGTAAACCAGGTAAGGAAACTGGAAGACAATCTACTTGATGTAGTAAGTTTTACTGTCTTGGATATCATGATAGTTCCTAGATTTTTTAATATGCGTTTTGACAGCTTCATGTTTGACATGTCTCTGACTTAAGTTATTAATTATTTTTCCATTTTTTTCTGAGTGAGAAGGAATTACTAATATTCTGATCACCATCAGGTATTTATTCTGTTCCCAGGGGTTGTATAATCTGTGTTATTACTGCAGTTTCAACATACCTAAAATAAGGTTAGGTTAGTTCTTCTAGATACAGAGAAAATACGAATAATCATGGCCTGTTCGCTTAAGAAGAGGTAAACTGGCATAGGTTGATCCAGCTCTCTGAATAACAAAAGCCCTGCATTTGGAAGGTAGAGTGCAAGTTCTTCAGGAAGGGCACTTCCTGCAGAAGGCTTAGCATGGCAGGAGGCACAGAGATGGTTGCTTAAACTTGGGTGAGGTGACAAACATGTTACAAGCATTCACTTGCCTTTTTGTGCTGAGCGTGTGCTGGCTTTTACAAGGACTACTTAAGAGTTCAGCCCTACAAGTAGGTGATACTGCAGTTGCCAAGTATCAGTTAATTATTTTGTACCATATTGCTGTAAACAGATATTAAATGTTCATTATAGCATTGGGAAGCTCTGTAGTTACATTTTAATGTTTTTGTTTTGAAAAGTTGGTGGGTAAAGTCAAACTATAGTAATATTAAACTACCCTTAGTAATAATATTAAACTGATAGATTTAGTTCAAGTTAAATACATACGCAATTTATTGAAGTAGCAGGTCACATTAAAAGGTACATTACAGCTCCATTGGTTTTAATATGCCATTCAATAATTTGAACAGAGGTTAAAAAAGCTGCTTAACCTCCATTAAGTATTTTTAAAAATCCTTTCATTTATTTTAGGTACATATACTAATAAATAAGGCAGTGTTCTGTTTTTCTTAGTTCCTCCTCCAGTGCTATTTGACCTGCTAACCCTCTACAGCAGCCACTTAATCAGAGATCGGCAGAGGAGTGATGTCAAGGCTTCGGGAGTCACTGACCGCCCTTGTCCTTGAAAAAGAAAGGCCAGGGTTTATGCAGAGCTAAATGCTTTAAAAAGGTTTAATTGATAGTACGAACAGACTGGTTTGTCGTGAAGCTTACATGGCACTCAAAGGAATACTTCCACAATAGTTTCTGTTAAAAAAAAGGAAAAAATAAAATAATATTTCTAAGTAGTAAGTATAAGCATCTATGTGCTGAATACTGATCTGTCTTTTGCAGATGAAAGTACAATTCCTTAGCTTTGTAAAAGCACTGTATTGCTGTTAGTGTAACATAGCATACTCTCAGTGGCATCTTAATGTTGATTCCAGTATGAGCGCATTTAGACATATATATAACTTTTATTATAAATGGTTTTTGTTAGTATGTTCCAGAGGAGAGTTTTCTATAAAAGAGGGGTAAGTATAATATAACCTGCTAGTAATACTGGCATGAAATTGTAGAAGTATGGAAGAGTTTAATTGATTTCAAGTTCTCTAAACATATCATAGAATCATAGTGTCATAGAATCGTAGTATCATAAAATGGTTAGAGTTGGAAAGGATATTAATATCATCTAGTTGTCCTGTAGTTTTGCCTTGGGACAAAGTTAAGTAAACATACTCTAAATATGTAGCAAACACAACCTAACTAAAAGCACACACTTTAATTACACACAAATTAGTTATCTAAAACTGGCAGCCCTAAAACCATACCAAGGACTTCAGTAATGTGCCATTGTAGCTTATCATCTTCTGTGTGATTTGCTAAAATGTGAGGTTTACAAAAGTTACCAAAATCTTAAGGCAGGAGGATTTGCCAGTGGAGAAAAAGTCAAACTGGATGTAACTGGGAAAGTATTTTATCATGAGATTTTATTAAACCAAACCAAGAAACCAAGATAAAGCACAAGAGCACTCTCCAGAGCACTCAGCAATGTGTTTCACCTCTTGATGTGTTTCATATGTTTGTGTCCTTTGACACAACATTTTTGGTAATTTTCCTTATATTTAATTTTTTTTTTACGCTGTCTATGCAAAAAGGAGAACACTTTATTCTAATGTTAAACCAAATGAAAAGCAGTTTTACCTTGTACATAAACTTGCTTTTGAGATGTCCTAGGTTTCAATGGTAGAAAATGGATCTTTCCAGCCCCTGAATAGTTGTGGACAGTTTGTCCCTGCCTCACTCCAAATGGGATTTGTGTCATACAAATACTATTTGACACATGTCTGGGATCCTGTTATGAGAGCAGTAAAGCTGTAAACACACACCCACCCACCCCCCCCCCCCCCCCCCCCCCCCCCCCCCCAAAAAAAAAAAAAGGCATTTATGTGGTAGGCTCTTTACTCAGTGACCAGTGCTTTTTCAGTGACCAGTGGTACCTAGTATGAAAGAGCTGTAAACCAGCCAGTAATATGTGTGGCTGTGCACCAACACTGCATTTTTGTGTAGGAACTATCTATCTTTCTTCTTGGCCAGAAAAATGTGAGGTATCAGTGCAGGTAGCTGTGCATTTTGAAGGGCATGATATGGTTAAGAAATGGGCATTATTACCATAGCTGGTAAGCATGTCAAAATGCAAAGGAGTTGTGTGTTCCTTTTCCATGAGCTATACAGTGGGAGAACTAGTGCAATAAGAGGAAGCTGAATGCTTTGCTATGACTTTCATTCTTCCTTTTGCAGAGCATGTTTGATTGACAAATGTGCTCAGTTATGGTTGAATTGGGGAAAAAAATGTGAAGAAAGAATAAGCATAATACGAGTTATATACGTAGATCTTGTAGAGATTTGCAGTGGCTGTCTTAAAATTGGAAGTTGGCTGTATTATACAACAGTGGATCATTCATAAAGCAGCTTTTATGAGCCCTTCTAACCTTGCTGTAAATTAAGCTTACATTAAGATCTTCTTACTCTTTCCTGCCAAATTCTAGATGGTGGAAGTAAATAATAATAATAATGGTTATGACAAACAGTATGAATTTTAAGTCCAGTGTTTCTTCTCTTTTTTGCCTGTGTTTAATTGTGCTAGTTTACTTACTAATTAGTTGGGGGAATGACTTTCTCTGATTTTCCTATGCATCACTTTAACTTCCACTCTTACTTGCTTCTTATAGAGAAAAAAAACTTATAATTTGTGATACTATCCAGAAACTTAGTTAAACTTTTAGAGCGTTTCTAAAAGATTATTACCAAAACCTATCATACCAAATCCTTTACTGCTCTACAGTGATTTAGGTAGCATGGTGAGAGCCAGGATGTTTAACATTAAGGTATAGATTCTTTATAGTTATGAATTTCACTGCTATGACAAAAATATATATATGCTATAGTGATCTATCCTGCTCAGCTAAAATTAATTTATTTTCTAGAGATGTGCTTATTTCCAACTATAGTATTTTCTTAGACATTAATTTCATTCAGAATTTCAGCTGGACAAGGATCTGTTTTAGGCTAAGTGCTTATCATTTACTGCAACTATAAACTGGGTCCTGAAGAAGTGCTTTGACCTTCTGCAGGAGTCCAGGCTTAAACTTGTTTCCTATCTTCCTGTTACGTTCTTTGAGTGGAGTCGTTAATTGTGCTCAAGAGTGACATTGCTGGGAAATGGTCTCCTCTACTTATGCACAGGATGGGCACTGTAGTGCTCAGACAACTGCAGTATGAGATAATACATGCTGCCTCACTAATAACTTCAAGCTATTCAGCCTCTATGGTGGCTCAGTCTGGGGCCTCCCTGGAATAAAGTGCCAACAGCATGGTTTTTTATGATGCGAATGTATGTTAGCTGGAGACTGATATCACTTCACTGTCCACTTGTGATTTATCTCACTGAGGACCAGAGGCTAAACTTAAACAAAGATTTGAGCAGTAAAATTCTAATGTTTTCAGTTTGTTTAGTTCCTTTGTTATTTGGATATGAGCTCACAGTGCAACATTGCTGCAGAAACAGAGAATACCACCCTAGGGGTGTATATATAAAGCTATCTCTTGTAAGACAAAATAAATAATAAGGCCTTGGGTGATATGACATGTTGCAATACAATTTTAGGCTCTTTATTATAAAGCAGGACATCAGGAAGTTATTGGACAGCAAAAGTATTCAAGTAACTGACTAATGAGGTACTGATTGAACTTTATCTGGAGAGAGAGGGAAAGTGTCTGAGGAGTCTGTGTTGCAAATACTGTATATTTGAGTAATGTGGAGAGTCTTCTATTGAAGTGCAATAATAATTAGTACTAGGCAGCTGATGGAAACTCCTGTCAATAGCCCTATTTGAGGATTGATGGTCAAAGATACCTACTTGCTAGTGCCAGTTAATGCTGTGTCACCACCACCATTTGCAGATGTCATACATTGCTACATTTTCAATGAATTGTAGCATTCAAAAGCAAAGCCAAAAAAAAAAAAGCAGAGCAATTTGTGTGAAAAAGCTCAGTTAAGTATCTATTAATAATTGGATAAAACCAGAAAATAATTTTAGAAAATGTTATTTCTTAGTGGTGTTCTTAGTCAAGTTGTCTTCTAATCAGACATAGAAATTAGTAAGAATGGAGTAAGTAAAATAGCAAAATATATTATGGTGGTACAGCATCATTAAAAGCATGCGTGTTAAACCTCTGTTGTTTAGAGTTTCAGGTAAGGCTGTGAATAATGGGTAAGTTCTTCAATGACTAGATTGGAGATGTATAAACTCTATCTAACTGTATTTATCAGTAATGTGTTGGAGACTTGCATAGATAAAGATTGCTTGTGAGGGCAACAGGATGAAAGAGAGTGTGCCAGACGCATACCAAATATAATGTGGAGAAGGTGAAGTGAACACTCCAGTTTATAATTGGAAATGATACAGGAGCAGAATAGGGTTCAGAATGAAAGCTTTTAAATAGTAGATAATTAACTTTTTTTCATCAGTTCATTAGTATCTGAAAAATTAGTTGTGTAGGTTATAAGTTCCATGTTGAGGAGGAGGAAAATATAAATTTTACATAGACCTGGGAATGCTTATCTAATGTATTTTTCCTAAAGAATCATTATGTTTCAGGGATTAAGCCAGCCACTGGTTCAGAAAGATTAAGAGATTTTATTTTAAGAAAATATGGCCATTTAGTGTGTTTTGCCACTGGCCATTTTCAGAGGTGAGATCCCAGACTAGAATGGACAAATGTCTATTCTCATATGTTATTTTTTATGTTTCTACTGCTTGTAGTGCATTCCTTATTACTTCTTATGTCCTTGGCTCTTTACTTTCCCCACAGACACATTAATGTACTCCCCTATTTTGCATTTGCTCTGTCTAAAATAAAGTCTGAAGAGAGAATAAAAAATCACAGCTGGCAACTGAAGGATAAATAATAGCTTTACAAAGTGCCAATGAGAAGATTTGGAAGCTCAGCTGTGCAGGAGGACTGTATTGCTTTATTTGAGTTGATGTGTGTGTGTTACCTGAGGTTTGGTTCTGTTTCATCCCCTACTATGCACAAAGTTCATAATAATCTTAGTGCATTCACTTTGTGAACAATTTCTATTCTCACAAACCCCTTTCTTTCCAGGTTTTTATTCTTCTTCATCCAGTGTCACTGGCTGTCTGCCATGCCTGTGCCACACAGCTGGTTCAGTCAGTCAGGTCTGTGATAAACTAACTGGCCAATGTATTTGCCAAGATGCTTCTGTAACAGGACAGACATGTGAGCGTTGCAAAGAACTGTATTTTGGATTTGACTCTGTCACAGGGAGGTGAGTGTTTCTTTGTTACAGGTGCATGTAACGTCCTCAGTACCTTTTTCTCATAGCTCATTGGAAAGTTTAGTGACAATAAGAAGGTGTGCTCCAGTTTCATTAATCCTCTGAATTCATCTGTGCACTCTGATTTACCTGTGGTACTTTACACAACCTGTACTCACAGGAGCTGAAGGAAATGGAAGTTTTGCCACAGCTTGAAGTAGAAATAACATGAAAGCTGTATAATACTAATGCTATCTAATGTCATAATTATTTGGCAACTGTTTCTCTACATTTTGCCTGTATCTTCAATAAGATGTGATGGTTTCTGAGATGTTTCTCACTGACTATTAAAACACAAGTAATGTGCCATTCTTATAACCAGTGAATACTTTTAAAGATCTCAGATATTTTAATGGGGAAAAAGAGGTAAAAATAAAAAAATACAAATATCCCTGTCTTTTCAGATCTTGTTTAGCAGCAACAGTAGAAATACAGCACCTTTCCTCATAAAAATCTGTTTTTCTGAAGCAATGTTTTCTCTTTCAGCATTTGGTTATCTGCCACAGGGTAAATTGTTTATGTAATGTAGCCTGGGGGTCTCTAGGTAAACTGAAACATTATGGATATATTCCCTGGAATGTAAGGGGAAAACATATCTGTTTATTCCAACTATTGCTCAATCTTTCTTTTCCAGGATCATCCTTCTTGCTTATTCATGCAATCTCAATTTCCTTTTAAATATTGTCCAGAAAGGTTGTTCAGCTGTAATGCTAATCATATTTTAATGAAGACTGTGTTAAATTGTTATATCTAGTATTTTTGCTGTTATAAACCACAAGCAAATAAAACCACAGGCAGAAGCAACATCTGTACAATGTGTACAGATGCCCTTCCCTGAGCTCCTTTTGCCCCAGCTAGTGTGGGGCAGACATGCTTTTAGGCAGTGATTGTAAGTGTTGTCTTGCATATATTTGACATTATTCTGCAGGTTTTCCACTTTAAATTTTATGTTACTGGCACTTACTGGGAGATTTTTAGAATTAATTTTTTGCTGTTGTGGATCACAGAGGCATCTGCTAATGGCTGTAAAGTAATCCGTGGGAATAAGGACTTCGTATTTTCACTTCCTGTCATTTCTAATGGTGAGGAATAAAATGTGTGTAATACTAAAGCTCCCTTTTAAATATATTTTCCTTATCATTAACGATAACTTTTTTCTTAGGTACTTTAAAGAGAAGATTTTTTTTAGGAGACAATGAAGAGGTTTGTGTCTATGTTAAGCAGTAGCTTTCCTCAACTAGATATTTGCCTTCAATTACCTGCATTTTGAGCTGTCTTCTGAAACTCAAACAGTGGAAATAACTGGAATTACCTAGATCCAGATCTGGTTGTAAAGACAGAAAGTTTTTACAGTTCTGGAATTTGAATCAGAGTTGGCTTTAATGCTTTAATACTACTTAATCCTCATGACAGGATTGAAGACTTGCTCTGGTAGTATATTAACATAATTAACTTGTGTTGCATATATATGCTTGGCTTCCTTTTGGTTATCATCTACTTGCAGTGTACCTCTGTTCCTTGGGCAGAAACATTTGCCCACTGAAAATGATAATCAAAGTCTTTATTTGTTAATCTATTTTAATCCATTTATTTAACTGTTAATATCTTCTTAAAAGAGTAATATGCTTTTTCTTTCTCTATAAAGTTACAAAGTCATTTAAAGCATTCTTGCTCTTAAGTGTCTTCTACAGATGCTGTGGTTACAGAAAGAAAAGGTTATGAGCTATTTGTAGTGCAAAGGCATATCTGCCTTAGCACAATAGCAGAAAAGAAGCAAAAATTGTGATACAGAGACTATGGGGCTTTAAAATTCTCCCACCCTAAGGAATGTAAACATGAGCTGATTTATTTTGTGGTATTTTTGAGATAACACAGGTACTCCACATGTTTTAAGGCATTTCAGCTTATGAAGCAGAAAAATTTCTTCAGCAATTAAAGAATTAGTAATACCAGGGTCTTGCACAAGTGTGAACAGATCTGTAATGGTTGTAGGCATTGGTACACATTTGAAATGCTTTACCTCTGTATTGTTCACTATAATGAACCGGTCGATGAACATCACAAATTGTTTATCTATATATATATATCTTGACAGATTACTGTTTATGAAATCCATTTAGCAAGTGAGGTTTTCCCATAAGGATGAAAAATGAAGATTTTAAACAGATTGCTGGAGAGGCTCTAACTGCACCTAGAGAGTCAATGTAATAAAGGTTTCTCTATATTAATATTACAAAACCCATTTATCCTCACAAAATCAATATTGCAATTCATCTTGGCCTGACATTTCTCTTTCCATGTTTTAAAAGTCTGTTTTCCTTGATTATATATAATTCTGTTTTAATAGAACTCAAATCTATTTGACTCGGACAATCTTGAAGTCGCATTTAGCAATAATCCTGAAAATATTTCTTACATGATTAAAAGTTTAAAAGAATTAGTTATTTCTTTTTTTAAGATCCTTAATTGGCTAAATCCTTAATCCAGACTGCAAAGCATGAACTGTGCATAGCGACAGATCTGGTTCTGGTGTTTTACAGTTTAAGAAAATGATACATGTGATTACACAAACATAATGTGTAATCCTGTGCAGCTGAATATGGTGACATGAATGCTGCTGTGTACAGGATCTGGAGCCCAGTTCGGTGTAGGTGGAGGTAAGGACCCTACACTTACACTAGAATTTAATGCAACAAACAGAAAGCAGCAGTCCCATGCTGTCAGGCACTGAAAACTATTACTGTGGCTGTACGTGTATGTGAGTTTGATTGTCTCATGAGTGAATGATAATGAAAACTGGAATACTCAGGGGACCCTTATTCCGAAGAGGTGCCGTAATATACAGAAGCAGTAAGAGCAGCTTGTCTTTTACTGTGTATCTATTGAGACACTTTTGTTAACTACCCCCCCAATGTACTAAATTATCATCACACAATGAAATTATGAAATTATAAAGTGCTTTCTCACTAAGCAAATAATTCTGATTTTGTATTTTTTTCTGTAACTAAGCTGTTTCTTTTTTTTTCAGTCATGACATTTATATAGTCTAAATAAAAACTCTGTTTGAAGGGGGATTTGAATGCACTGTCTACAGATGAAAAGACTTACTACAGTTTGAAAAAATTGCCCTTTTCTCTTGACTGTAAAAGAGAGCAAACTACAATATAGTGATTTCCAAGAGAGAATGTATTTTATTTATTCCCAAAAGGATATTAGTCCATAAAACAAATTTGCAGCTTATTTTGGAGCTTTAGCTTTTACCAGCCTTTTTAAGGGTGTTGAATGATTCCCCAGGAGATCACACAGTACGAGCTTCTGTGGAGTAAAGGAACTCTAATACAGAGAGCTCTGTGATAGGCAGAAAATGTATGTGAAAGTTTTCATAAACCTGTTTAAAAATCTGTCACATTTAGTGTCTATTTCACTGATTATTGACCTGGATTTTAGTGTCCTAATGTGAAAACAGTTTCAACCCTCCCTTGCCTTAAAAAGCCATTAACCATAACTGAACTCACTTTTATCTCTACCTTCATATAGATAAGAGATAGACTAAGGCGATAGTGATGACTGTGAAAACAGCAAAGTAACTTGTGTAAAGGCATCACCACTTAGTTCCCTAGATATGATGAAACTGGACAAGGAAGGATTAGACAAATAAAAATCGACAAGTTTTGTTTAAGTCTTAGGGTTAGGAGAGCAAAGGGAACATGTCATGACTCTCTCCCTCTTGTGCTTCTTCAAGGTCTTTTTGCTGTTTCATCATCTTGGGACCTAGCATCTGGAGTAAGTTAAGATTCTCTCAAGGCTGATGCTGCTTTTGCCTGAGAATTGGACTTTTCCAACTCAAGGCAAGGGGAATAAAGTCTAGATATGTTTTAGCTGCACTGTATAGTCCCACATTTTCCCCAGTCCATGTTATGTCAAAACTATCCTTAGTGTGCAGCAATTGAAATATGGTGCAATTAGAATCTAAAGCGCAAAGTTTTATTTGCCATTGTTGACTTTCTGTTATGACAAAGAATGGCAGTCTGTATTGCAATAGGTAGCATAACTGTTTTCAGTAAGGAAAAAATTGCTTTGCTTAACTTCTGAGATGCTCTGAACCTTTGAATATTTGCATAATCTGATATTAGTATCCCTGCTATAAATGAATGTCTGTGGGGAAAATAGTATATCAAATGAAAAACAAGGTGATCATGAGAGAAGTTGATTGCGAGAGGTTTCACATGCAAAAGCCATACAATAAATTAATCCTGAAAGTATGTGACTGATGCCAGAGAGATTTACACAATTAAGATGTGGCATTTGTGTGCTACCAATGCTTTTGAAGTTGTGGTTCTTCTAAATTAAAAAATAATTCAATGTACACGTTTAATCAAATATTCTTTTTAGTTATTTCTAGTTTTGTCCATCAGGCTGCAAGGAAAATGTGTTTTCTCTTATAAAATTCAGAGTTTTGCTATTTCATTTTCTTTCAGTGTTTTAATCCGAGGTTTTTTTCTGCCTAATTTTTGTCTACATTCATTCTTCTTTCTTCACAGTGTGTTATCTATTTCAACTTCAAGTTGCCTTTGTGGACAAAGAATTATTAACTGATTTCTTTTTCAACAAAAGCCTAGTTTTCTGTAAATTAGAAGTGTTCATATATTGTGCAGAAACCTATAAAGCTGTATCAGTGTATTCTAGTATGTAGCATAACCTCTAGAACTCTGCAAGAAAGGTTGTGCGAGTGTGGCAGGACTGAGTACATAATGTGGTTATCGCCAAATGTTACTCTCCAGTTTCTATACAGATAAATATATACATAAAAGCTCTTTAATTCTAAGGAGTTTGAATCTAATTTAGAATATTATTCTGGCATTGAGATGTTAATGTTTATTTTTTAATAATGCGGGCAGCATTTTGGTAAGATTTACTTTTTTTTCACCATACTAATGGGTTTTCTCCTGTGTCTCAAGCTCCTGAACTGTTGATGATTCTTTAATTATGTTACCCAAGGATCCTTTAAACCAAACCCTACTGTGCTTAACTGCAGTGTTAATGTGTTTTGATAATTTCCTTGCATTGTTTTTGTTTGTAGATGTCAGCACTGTAATTGTCATCCTGCAGGAGCTATTAGTGGGACTTGTCATCTTTTTACTGGACAGTGTTTTTGTAAACAATTTGTAACTGGCTTGAAATGTGACAACTGTGCTCCTGATGCTAGTAATTTGGATGTCCACAACCTATTTGGCTGCAGTAAAAGTAAGTGGATGTTAGGTCTTAAAAGCATGTATTTCAGATTAGTGTTTTCATTTTGTTGATTTAGTGAGTTTTTTATTAGGTCAGCCTAACGTTGGCTTGTCTCTAAAGTTTGGGTGATTTTCACTGTGAGTACCTCAGGAGTGTTTTCTAGAGAGAAAAGCCCAGAATGCTTCATGTCATACACACGTTACGCTTGCAGTCCTACTTGGTGAGAAATAATGGCCCATAGTTCCCTTGCACTTCCCACTATGTTCTTTGCAGTGACCAGTGCAGAGTTCACCTTTTAGTCGCACAAATGAAGTAGTATTTGTACAACTTACAGCTTATCCCCCTTTCCTGCCATTAACAGGAGGCAGGAGATCTGCTTTCAGGTGGTCTGAATAATAGAAGGTCTGTTGAAGACCTGCTCCTTGTGCTTAATTCAGAATCTACTCCTTGGTGCAATGTAGCCTCTCTCCTCTGCAACATGCAAATATGCAACATGGTTTAAGAGAGTGTCATAAATCTGCACATGTGAGGTGGGCCTGATACTATGCTGAGGGTCATATCAAGAATTGTAAAGAAACATTGCAATGGAATATCTGCTTTTCTATCCTGGCAGTGAGTCTGGATCTGAAGAGATAGCGCAGTTTCAGCCTGTGTGTCATAATGTTCAGATTTACTCAGCAGTGCAAAGCTGGCAGGGATTTTAAAGGAGAGGAAAAATATATGTAATAAGAAAATTAAATTATCAAGTTATCTTCAGGTCGATGTTCAAAAACAGGCTTTGAGGACATCATACCATGTTCTTCAGATGCTAAGTAGTTATTTCTGTCAGCAGGCCTAATTAATAATGGCCACACCGATCCTACTGTGAGACATAGGTAGCCATGTATAATATAACAACATGGTTAGACATTCCCAAGTAATCTCTGAAGTATGTTTCTAGATCCTCCTTCAACAGATTATTTTTTTGCATATTCTGCATAGGTATTTGTGTGACATTCATCATTGTGATGTGCACGCTATTGATTTGCAAGCATGTACATACACAAAGAGTTAGTTTACAAGGGCAGACAACTTCAATCTGGAATCGAATCCCTTTGATACCAATTTGTATTTCACTGAAAATCAGTTTAAATTTCAAATAATATGCATTGTGGAATGCGCAGTGCCAGAAATTGTGGTAGAACAAA
This sequence comes from Melopsittacus undulatus, assembly GCF_012275295.1. NCBI lineage: Eukaryota > Metazoa > Chordata > Aves > Psittaciformes > Psittaculidae > Melopsittacus > Melopsittacus undulatus. The sequence goes on along the minus strand of NC_047529.1, from coordinate 103,650,905 downwards.
GAGACTGAGTTGTTTCCAAAAACTTTTTTTTTAAGTGTTCAGATACAGTTTGGTTTTGTTTTTCCCCATACTCTTCTGTAGAAGGAATAGTATCTATTCATCATGTAGATAGTTGATTGGCTTGTTATTTCTTTAAAAAATGTAGGATGTTTCAATTGAATATGTAATAATAATAATAATACGTGGTGCTTTTATGATTCATCTTCAAAGTGCTTTGCTTATTTATGTTGGGATATACATTGGATAAAGGTCAATGGCAATTCAACTATAAAATTGATTAATAATGACACAGATAAATAATACCATAGATGGTAGTTGAAAAAATACGTCAGGCAGTATTTGAAATGACAAGCGGAGTCCTCTTCTGGACATAAATGATATAGCAATTGCAGTCCTTTGGTTATTCATACCAAAATATTTCAACTTGTTGCGCAGATATGCAGCTTTACCTGGCTTGGTAGTTATGGTTATTTTCATTGCAGAATAGTATTTTGTTGACTCAGACCATTACTCATTGGAAGTCTTTGCAGAGGGAAGCAAACATAAGTTGCTGTCACCGTTCAACTCACATTCTTCAAGGAAAAGATCTATTTTTAGTTTTTCTGCCCAACAATATCTTGGATGTTACATTAAAAAATTATGAAATGCAATACTTTGCTTACACATCCACAGTGCAGACCAGCAGACACATAGGAGTAATATGCAGTAGTATGAGACTGAGAATGAAGAATGAAGGTTATGCTGATAAATTTCTGTGATTGCTCAGGTCTTGTGAGCATGTATTACATGGAGAGAAACTTTCCAAAATGTCAAAGGGATTTAGGAGCATTTATCTCTTTCAGATTCTTTACTCTTGTAAATACTTCACTCCTGTAGATACTTAAGCATATATTCACTTCCTGACTCAGATGAACAAAACCCCTCTAGACTGGCAGCAAAGCAACCTCTGCTTTCTAGTGGGAGATGATGACTGTGTTTATTGAATGCAGTGAATTCTATAAATATATTCTGCTGTGTCTTGGCTGTGAGACTGCAGTAGAAGCAGGGTTTTTCATTATCTTACTCTAAATAAAAAACTTCAACCCACTTTTTAGGTTTGTATTAAAACCCCGTATGTTTAAAAAGCCACTGATGTTGGCCTAAGGCTCTACATCCATCACTTGTGTGGCTTGAGGTACTCATGTTGTTTTCTGTCTGCAACTTCACCCTTTGCTTCTTGTCTGCTGTTAGCTTGGCCAAAAAGATTTTGATAATTAACTTTTGGCAAGCAGAGTGTATTAAGCAAATATCCATGTAATGAGGATGATGATAGTTTATAAACAGGAGAGAAGATGAACGAAACCCACATGTTTCTAATGTTGATATATTTGTGTATGTGAGGAAGAAACCATAAGGAAGAAATGTTTATGTATGCAGGAATGTAAGGATGCTTGTGTATGTATGAATGTAAGGAAGAAAAGCTTATTGGGTGGTTCTGGATCCAGCTCTGGTAGCTTACTTTACATGCTGATTTCTGTACTGCCCTATTCTCATTCTTGGACCAAAATGTTTTCCTCTAAATCCACACTATAGAATCATAGAATCATTTAGGTTGGAAAAGACCTTTAAGATCATTGAGTCCAACCATAAAACAGTATGTTTACTTACATGTCCTTGTGTATGTGTATATTTATGCATGTAAAGTTTAATTACTGAGTGATAGCCATTATCTTAGAATGGCCCATGATCATACAGCTGGATAACAAAAGAGAGACAGGAAAGGCTTGCTTTTTCTGAAAATGTGAGATATTTGGCTTGTGAACCAGAGGTTTGTTATTCTCTTCCCTGATACCAGAGCAATCAAGTAGTACATTTTCCAAAGTTAATGGAGGTGATAGCAGAGTAGTATTTTGGTAAATAAGAATCTGAAGCTGGTTTCTTAAAACCTCGCTCTCGTTGATTTAAATTTCATTGGAAACAAATGGGAGTGAATTGTCTAAATAACTTTAAAAATTTGCCTTATTGTTTTTTGTCATTTGATTAAGCAGACATAGCGTAACACTTTAGTAAAATTTGTAGTTAGTTGGTCTTCCCATTTCTATTCTATTAGATGAAGTTATGCCTGGCCTGTGAGAAAATGGAATGAATCCTCTAAAACAATAAATTATATGCTTATATTTGAAATATAGACTTCAATAATGTGACCAGATAGACATGTTCCCATTTTATAGAGGTCTTGAAATACATTAAAAAGAAAAATTGTTTGGAAAACTCTGTTGTACTTGCATTAATGGGGGGTGGAGGGAGGGGGAGGAGAGATAAAGTTTATCTGTCATTTGTTTAAATGTGTAAATTTGATGTTGTTGTGGTTCAAGTCCAGCTGTCATCTAAGTGTAAAACGCAGCTGCTTGCTCACTCTCTCCTCCCTGAGTAGGACTGGGAGACAAATCAAGATAAAACCCCATGGGTTGAGTTTAAAAAGTTTAACTGAAATAAAGTAAAATATAACAGTAACAATATAAAAAAAATAATAATAGGAAACAGAAAAAGGAATGACCACACACTCACCCCCAGCTCCCCTCCCCCCCCCAAAAAAAAACAAACCAACCAAAAAAAGAAAAAACACTGAAAAAAACAAACCAACATACCTGGTAATTTATTATATAGTGGGGCCTCTTCAACACATTACCTCCTCCTCTAGTGGCATTCTAAAGTCTTTGCCTTGTGGTCAGTCCATGATCAATTCCAAGATTCCTGGATGGCTGGGATTTCCTCTTTGAGCCCATTGTGTGATTAATGCATCACACTTACCCCTTGTAGCATCAGTTGCATGTTGTGTAGAGAAGATTCTCCCTTTGAACATCCAGCCCAGCATGGGCAACAGTAGTGCCAGGAGGAGCTGTGTTTCAGTGCCAGTCACTTCTGAAGTAGCTCAAACCTCTTCATAGGCTGCCAGTATCTCTTTCTGTGATTTGTGTGATTATTGATTACCTTCATTTTTATGTCCTTTTTTTTTAGTGTGGTGTTTCATAGAATCATAGAATAGTTAGGATTGGAAAGGACCTCAAGATCATCTAGTTCCAACCCCCCTGCCATGGGCAGGGACACCTCACACTAAACCATATCACCCAAGGCTTCATCCAACCTTGCCTTGAACACTGCCAGGGATGGAGCATTCACTACCTCCCTGGGCAACCCATTCCAGTACCTCACCACCCTCACAGTAAAGAATTTCTTCCTTATACCCAGTCTAAACCTCTGCTGTTTAAGTTTCAACCCATTACCCCTTACTGTTTTGTTGTATATATTTTTTTTTTAGCTCCATTCCAGCAACCTCCTCCTATAGGAGAAGTTCTCAATTCCTCTGCCATCAGTCTTTTGTGGAGTCCCCCTGACTCACCAAATTCTAACAGGCTTACTTACCAGCTGTATAGGGATGAGGCTGAAATTTATACAACTGAAGACTACCACCCTTACAGTAAGTATTTATAGTAACACACCAAAGAATTTGTGGGTTTGTGTTCACATAGCTATGTATATGTATATAATTTTTCCTAAAGATTTCTCTTTTGTGATTATTATTCTGTTTTTAAATACATAGTTCTTTTTTCCCTTAGTGAGTTCCTGTTCTGTGTTATTAATTTTCCTTGAAAGAAATTAATACCCCAGTCTAAAATCTGGCAAACTGAGTGACCCAAAATGGCTTATAATTTTTTACTTTTTTAATCTGAAACACTTTAGAATTTACTCACCAGAAGCATTCTCTCCAAACTTTTCCAAAATCTAATAGAAGCATAAAGTCCCAGCTAAAGGATTAGATTAAATGGAAGAGACCATAATGTGCTTAAACTCTTTTTTTTTTCATCCTCACAGTTTTAAACTGTTAACAGATTAGGAAAGTGCCTCTAAGTTTTAGCACCTTCTGTTAAGTGGAGCTCCTGATTTGCCTCCAGCAGCACCACATCTGTCATGCTGAGGCTTGCAAAGGGATCCTCAAGGATTCAACACTCTGTCCTAGCTGGAAAGGCATTTTGTGCTGCTATTGATTCTCTTATCAAAGTGTTTTGGTTTGGTTTTTTTTTTTTTTTCCTTTTTTTTAAGGCTCTAGATGTGCTTTAATTGTACTAAAGTTTGATTTCTGTTGTAGCAGCTTCTTTAGCTTGTTGCGTTTTCATCTCAATGCAGCATTAGTATTTTTCAGAAGTTGATTCTTTCTAATTATTGGCATTTACCCTGGAGTGAAAACAAAAAGACCTTTATTCAGTGGAAACACAAATCCTTGGAATGCACCTAGTATTTTTACATTTTGGTGCATCTTGCTGTGTTACAGTTGATTACTGTGTGTGAATTTGGACACTGCTGTGTATACCATGAAGAAATGTATGCAACCCCATGTAAGCATGGAATTAAGTGAGAGGAGAGAAATAAACATTTTTAAAAGTTTGGAGGGGTTTTAGAAAACATTCCAATTCCACAATTTGGTTTAAAAGCTTAACTTTAGTAAAAATAAGAATTAATGTTGTAGAGAGTAAAAATATCTGATTTTGTTTAGCTGGCCAACAAGCCATTAGCATGTTTGTATTTAACAAAACATTACTTTGTACAAACATAGATTTTGTTTCAAAAGACATTTCTGACACTTCCTGGCAATCTCCCTACTTAATGATGTGAAGTCATCTGCTGGCATTTAAATATTTAGAATAGGTTGCGTATCCTGTAAGAACTTTCGATAAGGTTTTCTTTCTTGGTATAGTATGAAATTTGGAAGACTTATAATTCAATACTGACTGAACCTTCTCATGTTCATGGTGCTGGTTACTTTTCTGGCAGATGATATCAGCATTCTGGGTGATCTGCCTCTTCTCATGTCTCTATTTCAAAAGTAATGTACTTGTGGTCAACATTAGACCTGGGGCCTCTGAGTCAGGGTTGACCTTAATCCATAGAGTCCTGGCCCATTCCACAGACTCTTTTTGGGGGATGGGTTGATTGTAGAGCTAGGATGGTATTGGTGCAGTTGTTTCTCCAGTAGATGTGAATTCTGGAGTTGGTAGATGGCTAGGCAGGCAGTTCTAGATCAAGGCTGCTGATTCTGAGGCAGGGAGGTCCTAGAATCTAGTTCAGGGAGTACTCCTGTTTTGTCGTGTCACAAGGAATTCTGATACTTGCAGGTGCTGATAGCAGCCTCACTGGGTTTTTTTCTTTCCTATTCTCTTTTCCTTTAAGTTGAAGGTATATAGGATGGGAATCTGATCATCGCATAAAGTGTAGCTCTCCCAGGTTTCTGTAGCACTGACTCGCACTGCCTCTGTGGCCATTCTTTTCTCTGGCCATAGAAGAGGCAACTGGACACATGGCAGGCTCTTACTTGCCTTTATAGCAACTGCTGGTCATGCTCCTGCTTCCAGGGTTCTCGCCAGTCTATCTAAGAAACTTACACTTGTCCTATTGGCTTTGGTACCCAAGTTTGTGCCCAGAAGCACTTCAGCCAGGGCAGCTGTGTCAGTGCAGCTTAGCTACAAAGCTATCTAGAATAATGGAGAGTAGGGGATGAGGAAGGTAAATGTAAACTTTGGATATACATTTTTAATAATTATTTCATATTTCATCCAAGATCAGATGCTTTAAAATGAACTATTAAGCACCATTTTAGAAGTGAAAGTAAAGAAAGATGAAATATTTGGTCTTACAGTACAAAATGAATAAAAAACAAAGATGCAAAACCTGTCAGAATGGTTTTATTTGAGTTTTTCTAAATCAGACCCTCTAAGCTGATGGTGATTTACATTTGAAAGAATTATTTAAAGAAAGGAATAAGATGATGATTGTATTAATCTTGCTCATGATTGAAGCATGAACTGGGAGAAATTCAGTGGAAAAGTAATTTCTTTAGTGATGCCAATATGCTATGGAAGATAATAAATGGAAAGAGGGTGGGGGGCTTCCCTGTTTAAAAAAAAAAAAGAAGAATTGAGAAGTTACCAAGTTCATAATGATCTCAAGGAGATCATGGAACTAGATGATCTTAAGGTCTTTCCAGCCTTAGCCATTCTGTGATTCTATGCAAGGAGACATAACTTACATCTTGGTTTAGGGCTGGAAAGACTTTAGGTATGCATATTAGGATTATTTTTAATGTGTGACTCATACAATTTTCTTGTCTCCTGTTTGCTTTAGGTGTTCAGACCTTCACTGATACCATGTTGTCTCCATACACCTTCTATTCTTATTACATTCATGTCAGCAATGTTCATGGTTTTACAAGAAGTGTCTCAGTGACATACAGAACAAAATCTGGGATACCTATGGGAAGCTTGCATTTAAATCCCTTCTTTCCTGTTAGTGACCACTCTGTTTTACTTCACTGGACAAGCCTCTCCAATTACTCTGGGCCCATAGAGAAATACATTTTGACATGTACTGAATTTGTTGATCTTCAACCTTGTGGTCAGTATGAAGGCTTAGAAACTTCAGCAATCATTGAGAATCTCATTCCATTTACAAAGTATGTCTTTTCTGTGCAAGCTTGTACTAGTGGAGGCTGCTTAAAGAGCCAGCCAGTAACAGTAATTACTGCACAAGCTCCTCCAGAAGGGCTACACCCACCGCTGGTAGAAACCATCAGCTCTACAGAACTGGGTGTGGAATGGTCACCACCTGAGAAACCAAATGGTGAGACGTTGTATTTACTTTTGTAAGTCAAAGATTTTTTGTAAAGGAAAAGCAGCATTTTCTCAAATCTGATTAGAATCTCCTTATCCATGCGACATCAACTGAGAATAAAGTGAGGCATTAATTTGCCTGTCTGCCACTAAATATATCCTCAGAGTCTGTGTTCTATTTGTTTGGCATCCAGAACTCCAACTGAATGTGTTTGGTCCAGGATTTAGCTCTTTGTCATGTTTAACCCCAGCTGGCAACTAAACACCATCCAGCTGCTCACTCATACCCCACCCTAGTGGGGTAGGGGAGAGATTCGAAAGGGTAAAAGTGAGAAAACCCATGGGTTGAAATAAAGACAGTTTAACCGGTAAAGCAAAAGCTGCACATGCAAGCAAAGCAAAACAAGGAATTAATTCACCATTTCCCATGGTTAGGCAGATGTTGGGCCATGTGCAGGAAATCAGGGCTCCATCACAGGTAGCAGTTACTTATGAAAACAAACACCATCATCGCTCCAAAAGTCCCATCTTCCTCCTTCCCCCAGCTTTATATGCTAAGCATGACACCATATGGTGTGGGATATCCCTTGGGTCAGTTGGGGTCAGCTATCCCAGCTCTGTCCCTTCGTAACATCTTGTACAACCCAGCCTACTTACTGGTGGGGTGGTGTGAGAAGCAGAAAAGGCCTTGACCCTCTGTAAGCACTGCTCAGCAGTAACTAAAACATCCTTGTGATACCATTTCCAGCACAAAGCCAAACAAACCACAACCCCATACTAGCTACAATGAAGAAAATGATCTTTACCCCAGCCAAAACCAACACAACCTTAGTGGCATCTGCTGCAGCAAAAATCACATTTATAATAAAACCTTTACAGAAAAATTAATTTTTTTCCTAATTTGCCAGATTGCCTAGTTCAGACAGATGTGGTGATATTACCTGTGAAAGAATAAATAAGCTGATAACTGTTATACGAAAAAGCCTCTAAAAATTAGCAGAGAAGTCTGGTTTTAAAACCATCCGTCATGTGTGGTAACTAATTCTATTACCAGTATAACTTTGTTAAGAGATTAGGCGATTGCCAAGATTTGCTGGTCTAACTTGTGTAATAATATTTTAGGGTTTTGAAACTAAGAACACAGCTGTTGTAGGATACTTTTGTGGTGCCACAGATTTGACTGGTAAACACTTTATCTTTTGATATATGTGCAATTGAGTTTTGTGAGCTTGTGCTTACATGCAGAAGTATTTGTGCATGCAAAAACAAACATTTTGATCTGCTCACAGAATGGGCATCTGTTTATGGGGAGCTGAGCTTTCTCTTCAAACACTTCATTTGCCAGCTATTACCAGATCAGGAAGGAAGAATGCCTGCATGAGAGTGCATTTATATATTTAGAGGGCAGTTGCTACTATGCAGGTCACAATATTTGCTCAAAGTGTTTGTCACTCAACCTGTAGCATACATTCTTCATAGTTTACCCCACAGACATGTGCATGTAATTGCCATCACAGGCAGATTTAAGCAATATTATCATAGTTCTCTTGATGTCTGGTCTGGTTGGAGTTCCTTTCCTTTCCAAAGCCAAAGAGAGAAGCTGTTTCTCCCAAACAACCTCTCTAGTTCTGTGCATGAATAGTCCCAAATATATACATTATATGGTAATCACCTATCTCCTGACTATGTTTCTTATCATTTCCATTGGGGAAATCTCCAGTCAGCTTTCTTGTGGTCTACTCTTACAGCTAAACTATTTCCATGGTCCATCCTAGATCATGTATCACTTCAGACCACAATACAAATTGTTTTATTTCCAAAGTGGTGAGACCTCTCTGTGTCCGTAATAGGTTTATATTGATGGAAATCTGACACAGACACATCTCATATCCAGTAGTAAGTTCTGTAGATTGTTACTCAAAAATTCCTTACCTATTGTCTATGAAAAAATCAATAATTATCCCTTTCAAAATCAAAGGCCTGCATCAATTTGCAGTAACATTTGATCTGAAATTTAAGTCTTGAGGGTGAGGGTCATAGAACTCATCCTGTAATCCAGCCAGTTGTTTTCAAATCACAAAATTGCATGGAAGAGAAAAGCAATAGTTTAATGCAAGAAATGCCAAAGTGAGTTATTTGGATCAAAATAGCAGAAATAAGGAAAGCTTCTAATGCTGTACTTTCTCCCATGTTGATTGATAGATTCTTAACTTATTAAATCTATTGGTGTTGGTATTTTAGTAGAAATTGTTTAAGTATGTAAACTTTTTCTCTCTAGGCATAGTTATAAGATATGAACTTTACATGAGAAAAAAGTTAAAGCCAGCTGGGAACTTTCCTCCTCTTGAAATTCGTATTTTTCAAAGCAGTGGATGGTTCAGTCCTCAACCAGTTATGGAGTCTCCTAATGAAAATGCTCTGGCTCCACCACAGACCACTACCATAGTCACTGATCTGGAGCCATTCACAGAGTATGAATTTTCTGTGCTAGCAGTAAACATGGCAGGTAGCATATCTTCAGACTGGATAACAGGACAAACAGGAGAGGCTGGTAAGTTTTGGGTTAATTTGTTTGGTACAAATAAAAGGGAAACTAAACTACAATGCATTCTTTTTTTTTTCTTTTCAATAAAACGTGTCTGATGATGATTCAAATAAGTCAAATTCTCAGTTTTAAGCTAAAGATAGGTCAGATTATCTCACAACTTAGTATGTTAAGCAAAACAAAAAGTTTCTGTTTTTTACCATAAGTTTATATTGTTGAAGAAAATAATCCCTGTTGATTAAATCAAAGCTATAAGTTTGCAAAATCTACCAAGCAATGTCTGAATTCTTGACTGTTTTCTCACTTGCTATTTATATGTTCTTTAAAGAGAGAAAACATGAAAAAAGATTGGGTTGGTCACAATTCGTAGGTTGTCAATTTTGTCACAAATACAGAAACAATTGGCTTGAATAAGGAAAGTTGTTCAAGAAGGTACATATATTCAGAAAGGAGGTTCTAATGAATTTTCCTGAACTGAGGCTTTGATTATAAAGGATTTTCTTTTTTTAAAAACTTGAGAATGTTACCTTTTCAGGAATATACTGCTTGAAACTTTTAATATACTACTATGGAGTCAAGTGTCATAATAAGGACTGTTTTTTCCCTGAAGTTTAACCATTTCACAGTGGCTCTTACTATAACCTTTTTGTTGTCAAAAGGGCTTGGCACTTGATATATTTGAAAGAACAGGTTTTGATGTCAATGTTTTCATAAGAAATCTAAGGCTGGTTTTAGGCTGTTAGAGCCTATGTTTTGCAGTTAAACGTCCCTGCTACTATCACTGATGCTTTTGCTTGCTGTTAGCTTGAAAATCATGACCTTAGTCACTTGCTTCTGCAAAACAGCAGGCTAAACTAATTCCCATTTCAAAATGAGTCTTTGTGCTTCTCTGTTCTTAAATACTATATGTTATAAAAGTGTTAAATTGTATTTGGGAAGAGGTCCATTAGTGCAGTTGTTTGTACATAGCAGAAGTGCTATGAGTTGGTATCCTATTATTGCAGAGTAATCAGGTGGGGATTTAACTACAGTGCAAACAATCCTTTTACAGATTTACTGTGGAAGACAGGGGAACTGTTTTGTAAGAAGTGAGAGACATGTTAATTTCAAACTGGCCTAGCAAACAAAATTGCTTTTAAGATGCTGAAGTATTGAACGCTTTTTGCTTTTATCAGTTTTTTCCCAGGTTGCATGAAGTTTTTCTTCAAGACCTTTACATTCATATGTTCTTTCTTACCTGCTGCAGGGGTTAGGACTTTAGTGTTGATTAGTATTTCTTTGAAAACATAAGCAGAGTCTTATTCTGAATTGATTGCTAGAGTAGAAAACGGGAGAATGGTAGGTGAGGTACTTTTTATGTGCTATCAAAAGATGAAAATTCCAGTTAGACTTGAGCACAAAGAAAGAAATAAGACTTCCAGGAATGGTGTTTTATGATTACAATGAGAAAAGTTGCATTATACACATTGGTCACTTCTTTTATCAGTGTTACTATATTAACTTTATTTCAGCCCCAGTGTTTATGCCATCTCCATCAGTATTCCCTCTTTCACCATATTCCCTCAATGTGTCATGGGAAAAACCTGAAGATAATTTAGCAAGAGGAGAAGTGACAGGATACAGCATCAACTTGATGACTGAACAAAGATTCTTGCCACGATTTTCTCAGGTATTCTTGTTAGTTACATTAAGTTTTTCCTGACTGGTAATAGTAAATTGATAAAGTCTGATGTCCTCCTTGATGTTGTGATGAATTGTTTCCCCGATCTGCTGTGTATCCTCTGATCTAACTTTTTCACCTATCAGTCTATCCAGAGTGCTCTCTAATCTTATACATTCATTTTGGGTGGTATATTGTATTCCTGAGTTGGCTTGTTTGCAATAGTGAGTGAGATTCAAAATTATGAGGGATGAGATCAATCAATGTTTAAACTGCCTTGATCTTTGCATGTTCACATTCTGTATTACTGCTATGTGTGTTGATATGCTTAAAGCCATGTTGTATTGTAGGAATCTGCATTTTCATTAAGAAGTTACCTGTCTGGCTTCCTGGATAATGGACAAGTCTTTGAAGTGGGGAAACCAACTTTATAAAGTCTAAATATGTAACTAAAATACAGTTGTAGTTTTGGCGTGACTGGGTTTGTCAAACAAATACCATGGTAATAGTAGTAAGCTCAAAGCTTAGGAATTAGCCAAGAAACATAGAATCATAGAATCATAAAATAGTTAGGGTTGGAAAGAAACTTAAGATCATCTAGCTCCAACCCCCCTGCCATGGGCAGGGACACCTCACACTAAACCATATCATCCAAGGCTTCATCCAACATGGCCTTGCACACTGCCAGGGATGGAGCATTCACAACCTCCCTGGGCAACCCATTCCAGTGCATCACCACCCTAACAGGAAAGAATTTCTTCCTTATGTCCAATCTAAACCTCTGCTGTTTAAGTTTTAACCCATTACCCCTTGTCCTGTCACTACAGCCCCTAAAGAATAGTCCCTCTCCAGCATCCCTGTAGGCCCCCTTCAGATACTGGAAGGCTGCTATGAGGTCTCCACGCAGTCTTCTCTTCTCCAGGCTGAAGAGCCCCAACTTTCTCAGCCTGTCTTCATATGGAAGGTGCTCCAGTCCCCTGATCATCCTCGTGGCCTCCTCTGGACTTGTTCTAACAGTTCCATGTCCTTTTTATGTTGAGGACACCAGGTATTCAGAATGTGGGAGTGGATCTGGTACTGTATTTCTCGTTTCAGAGATGAATTTGTCTTTCAGTAGTACCACAGATGGGCCTCAGTTTATTTGTCTGTCAAGTGGGGATACTATTGCTCCTGGGGCTGTTGTAACAATAAATAAATGTAAATTGCTTCTGGTAACAGGCTTGCAAGATTTTTTTCATTTAAATAAACAACTAATAAAGAAGGTATCTAAAATACAACAGTTTATTCAGTTCCACTCTCTGATAGCTTCAAATGTCTGGAAGTATCAGTTATTCCCCTCCCTTCTGATGCCTGCTAATCATGTCACTCATTCAATGGTGATCAGATTTCACTACTTAATAGTGTCATTTTTGTCATCTGGATTGTAGCTGTGCTGTTTGTAGTGATAGCTATACCACCACACAGTTTTATGAGGTAATAACTTTGTTTCCTCATTTATCCACTCAGGAACTGTCTTATTACCTCATAAAACAGTGTGATGGGAAGTATTATCACCTACATCCTACCTTGTTCAAATTCTTCCAAATAATTGTCTCCCTCAACTGGTCTTTGCAGGCTTTTTCACATCCAAATGAAGCACCTGCAAATTCAAAGACAAGTTTCTTATTAGTTAATATGTCATCAAATAATAGGAATAAAGATATTATTAACCAGCTGTTGTCTTCCAATCTGTTTGCTTTGTAGGTGTTGCATATAGCTGAGGCTCATGAGCTATCCTATGTAGTGATGGGATTAAAACCTTACAGGACATACAACTTTACTGTTACTCTCTGCAATCAAGTTGGTTGTGTAGACAGTGAGCCAGGCATGGGACAAACCTTAGCAGCTGGTAAGGAAACAATCTGTACCAAAGTGCAAAACTGACATATAGTTTACTAAGTAATACCATTAAGATGATCTTAGTTTGATGCGTAGTGACAGGGGTAGGTGTTGTATTAATACAAACTGACTTGCTTAATTATTATTTATTTATCTTGACAGGTTAAAACCAAACTGTTTTCAATTAAAGTTGAAGGTATGCTATTATAGCAATAGGATTTGTGTACTCTCCTTTGCAGGTTATGTGTATGTGTGTTTTTGTCACTTGCTGAGAGCTAATGCCTTAACATTGTGGTTTCCTTTGTATAGACTTTAGAATACATCAATTATTTTCACAATATTAGCATTTTTAGTTAAGCAATTAATGGTCTTGTCATATGGAGGTTGTGATGATGATCCTTGAAATTACCTTTTTTTTAATGTAGTTTGGTCTCCTGTAGGAAAAAATCTGAAAGTTTCTTTTTGAGTTGTCTGAATTCCATCAAAGCTACTCTGTATAATCAATGAAAAGATGTAGGAGCTTGCAGACAGGGAATGAGGAGTTGCCCAAAACAAGTAAATAGGAAGTTTTACATACATGAACTGATGTGGAATTTAAACTCTTGAAATATTACCTCTAGTCTGTTCTCTTTTCTTCATCTATTTAATTGCCTTTCCATTTGTCATAGATGATTCTATGTTGATTCTATGACTATCATGTTCCTTGATTCCACTGTATTGTCTTTGTGTTTCATTGAGCAAAGATTGTTCTGTCAGCCTTCTCTCTTGCTGAACTGCTGATTTCAAAACTTATTTTGTTTCTTCATACTGCTATTACTTAAAGTTTCAGCCTACACAGATTCCTACTTGTATGAGCATGACTTTATCGATACCAAACAGCTGTGCAAGGAGCAGCATTCCAGTCTGTGCTGATAACCATGGAAACAAATATGGCCTAAATACACACGTTATTACTACAAATGATCCAACTTTGCATTTATACATGTATTAAAAGACTCAGAAGCAATAGCTTGGTTATGCATGACAGCTTGTTTATGACCATCTCCTCCCTGGTTGTGTTAATACTTAGAGACCTACCACATTAGAGAAGACAAGAGAATACAAAATAGAATAACAGCCCAATTTACTACTTGTCTCACAGTGTAGCTTTTTTCTGCTTACTGTTGTAAAGCCTTGAAAGCAAAGAATCAGTCTTGTAGTGGCTTCCTTTTATGTTTTTAAAGTGTGTTAATGCAATATCTTGAATTCTGACAAACTAAAGAATAAACCACATAAATTTTGCATGCGACTTTATATTCCACCATTCACATTTTCCATTTCTGAAGAAAACTGTTTAATAATTTACATCTTTCTCTGTGTGTGTGTGCATGTTCCATTTTGTAAAGTTCTGCAAAACTGTGTTTCCAGAGACAATTTAAAAGAAACACTACTTAGGTGATGAGTTTTAGATCAGAGGGAGTTCAAACTTGGAACAAAGTTAGGAGAAACAGGTCTGTGTCATTTGAAAAAATAGATTAAGTCTTAGTCCATTAATACTCTTTTTTTGTCATTAAATGGCACAAAATTAAACTAAAATTGCCTTTCTAGGACTGTTGAGTTCTGTTTCATGAAGGAGTGTCTCCCTGGCACAGACACAGCCTCCCTGGCTGTATGCCAGTCCCCCTGCATGCCCTGGCAAAAGGAGCTTTTTGGTGGAAGTCTTGACTGAAATGTGCTCCTTGCATCATAACACAATCCAGGAGCTTTGAACTGTGTTCCACGTTGAGCTAAAGGTTATACTAAATTTAGACTAGTATCTCTCCTCTCATCCTGAGGAGAATAATGGAAACTGGAGCACCTCCCATATGAAGACAGGCTGAGAAAGTTGGGGCTGTTCAGCTTGGAGAAGAGAAGGCTGCGTGGAGACCTCATAGCAGCCTTCCAGTATCTGAAGGGGGCCTACAGGGATGCTGGGGAGGGACTATTCATTAGGGACTGTAGTGAAAGGACAAGGGCTAACGGGTTGAAACTTAAACAGCAGAGGTTTAGACTGGATATAAGGAAGAAATTCTTTCCTGTTAGGGTGGTGAGGTACTGGAATGTGTTGCCCAGGGAGGTTGTGAATGCTCCATCCCTGGCAGTGTTCAAGGCCATGTTGGATGAAGCCTTGGGTGATATGGTTTAGTGTGAGGTGTCCCTGCCCATGGCAGGGGTGTTGGAACTAGATGACTACTCTATGATTCTATGATTCTATGAAACCATCTCCACACTTTCCACATGTACTGACTTATCACATGGACCATTTAAATGGCTGGCTACCTCAATGGCTTTAAATTTGCCATGTCTCAATAACTGTAAATTTTCAATTGGAATTGCGAATGCGTTTTGAAATTTGCCACTAAAACTCAAAGTAATTTTAAAGTTTTATTGATATCCATTAGGCTCATCTGAAGACTAGCTAGAAAAAAAAGATACTCTTTAAAATAAATCCTTCTCTTTTTTTTTTTTGGCAACATGTTTTTTATAAAGCATAACACAGCAAATAAAAATAAAGGCAGAAACAAGGGCATGAAATCATTACAAATAAAAATGCTGAGGAAGAAAGTAAGAGATTTTGAGAAAGGATTTAAAAGACAAAGAAAAGAGACTTCTGCAGTCAGCAGCGGAATGTAGAGATAAGACCTAAGGGAGTGGAAGCATCAGAAATAGTCTGCTGATCTTCCAATGAAAAGTGTTTTGGACTATAACTTAAAATTGTTTAAAATAATCCAGAAGCAAACATAAATAACTCCTATCTAACCTGGTCCAGTATGGGCATCCATACCAGGGATACGCCATCTCACCAATATATACACTCATGATAGTTTTAAATGGTAATAAAAGAAGACAATAAAACCAGTAAGGGAAGAAGCAAACAAAATAAAATTATTAAGAATTATTTTATAAAAAAGCTCAGTGAAAGCTGTCACAAATGCATATGACACCAGGAAAAAAAAACAGGTTTGATCAATAATTTGCACATGTATGCCTGATGTGTGACCAGTTCCAGGAATGGTAAAGAGTGTTGGAAATCAATGTCACATGGTAATGCAGTGTTGGGATGAAAGGTCAAAGCAAGCATGCCAAGGTAATGGAAGAAGAGAATTAACCCATCTCTGTTACTCAAAGGGACTGGACAGAAAGAGAATTTCAATTTGGTATGTCCAGATACAAATACACAAATAGCTGGCTTTTTCAAGACTCAATTGTTTCATAATTTTTTTGTCAGTGTTTTAAATATTAAATTGATGTGCTTTTCATAATTCTTGTGGTATTTTATATACTCTTTTTGCACTGCAATATTGTGCACATACAATTGAAAACCTGGGCTGTTTGATGAGGAAAAAGTTAGATTTTAATACTTTGTTTGAAATCCAATTTGAGTTTGATTTTTTTTGTCTTTGCTATCTTATGATCATCAAATGGAACTGCATGTATGTAACTGAAAGCAATACTGGACAGTAAATGCATTTTTCACCTCAGCACATAGAGCACATTTTACTTTGTTCCTTTTTCCAGGTTCTGCTGAGTTTGAATTCCTGTATATTTTTGAGAATGGTATTCAGCCTGTCCTTCTAATAAGGTCCTAGGCTATTGGTTTTATTTTCCAAAGTGCTTTTTGCACTATGGTTTTATCTCATGTAGGATTCTGAGGTGGTACCTTGGATCTACAGAGCTATACTTAATGGTACCAGTGAAAGACCCAGCCTCTTAAAAGTGATATTTTTGTGACAATGTGTTTGCATTAAATTATGAATTACTTGCATTGTTTTTTGCAGCACCTCTCAAGACAAAACATGCATGTTTTCCAAATATTTCAGTCAGGCAGAGAAATGTGTTCCCAGCAATTTCTGACATTGCAGCAGGATGGAATTAGCCACATGTGTGCTTGGATTAGTATAGTTGCCTATACTGCCCCTCTCGAACATGACATCACACCCATTAGACAGATAGACTAATGGTGCCTTAAACAATCTATACAGCTCTGTTTCATTACCTACTGTGTGACTGAGCTTATTTCTTGTAATTAAGTTCATCTTTTCTTTGCCCTTCTAATTTTTTTTTTAAACTGAATTTAAAAAACTTTTTTTAAGGCATATGAAAGTATGGCTTTGTGATTGCTGCCATGTACCCTAGCATGTTGTATTCCTGATCCTTTGCTTTTGATGGCAATTACAGGGTTCAGAAGCTAATTTGTAGAAGATATTCTTCCATCACCAGCTGCATCTGGCTTCTTGGCAGACTTCTCAAGCAGTTGTATTGGTGGCTTTGGAGTTGCTTCTGGGTTTGCTGGGGTAATGATGTTGATGGGCTTTCTGGGCTGTCTTATACTCCTTGATGTCATTTTCTTTTTCATTACCCTTTCAATCTGAGTAATTTTTCCATTTTTTCCATTCATAAGTAAGGTCCAGTGCAAGCCTTTTCGAAAAGCCTCAACCCATTTGTCATGGCAATACAGCATTTAAGTTTGTCATAGAGTGCTTTTCTGCAAAATGCTATGCCTCAGTTTTAAAATCTCAGATACCCATTAAACAGGTAGGAAGTAATGTATATTTTCCTTTGTTACGGAAGAGGAATATGAGGACCATTTGCTGCTGGCCTGGAAACACAGATTGTTTTCCATGCATGTACATAAATCTCTTCATTGTGAATAAGACCCAAAGTGATTAAACAAGCACTCTTAATATGTTAATTTATAATTTTAATTACAACAATCTTGTATATATATAGTCATTAGCGAATACTAATATAAATATTTTTCTACCTTTTTATTCATAATGCATAAACCAATCATCCAGTTACTTCTCGGCAGTTGTCTGTTTCCGTTTCATAATACAATCTTTGTTCTTAGTTATGAATGCATTTTGTTCATTCCTGTCTTGAATAATCCCTCATTAAGCTAGTCACTTTCTGCTCCATGCTAAAAAGGAAAAATTATCATGCAAATGTGGCATGCCATATTAAAAAGCACATTACCAAACACTTTTGTTGCTGTCCTTCAATTAGTTTCCCTTCTTTGAATTTAATTTCATTTGTTGTTAAACTACTGACTTGATGTATGGACTCATGAATTTGAGGCTGCTGCCAAGAATGTAGCAGGGAAAAAAAATCAAAGCTTCTTCAGAGAGCTGAGGCAAAGCTGAAATGAATTTGCTTCACCTTTGACAAGAACACTTGAGCAGCATTGGAATCCTCTGATGATTCAGCTTGGCTAATTATCCAATTATTTATTTCAAGAATAAAGACGCTCTTTTACAATTAGGAAAATGTAAAGTAATTTGAGAAATTTCATAATGACGGATGACTTAAGTAACTTCTGAGATAAATAGTATCAGCTTAAACTTGTCTTGCCAAGTGTTCAAGCTGTATTTAAACTGCTCTTTGAGTTTCAGGAAATTAATAGGGACTCAAAAGTTGTTTGTTTCTTCTACCCCTACCAACCACATATTATACTTCAGAAAATAGCTCAGTTTATTCTTTTCCCTCTGTGTCAAATTTGCAAGGTTTTTAAGCTATGTTTAAGTTGCATTACTCTTGATTAAAAGCTTTTGGTTCAAAGCAATACTTTTTAATTGCCTAATAATATAAGTCAGTTCTTCGGAAAGAATCGTGCATTTAGGAGTTCATTTGCAATATAACTGAAAAATTCATTGCATGGCAGTAAAACAATTTACTGTTAATTACAAGGAGAAGAATTTGCTGTACCATGCTCACAGATTGCCATGAATCATGCAGCACTCCTAGAGATTTATAACAGATGTGTAAGTGGGATGAATTAGCAGGGTTTAATAACAGAGACACAAATCATGCAGACTTCAAGGAGCTTTAATTGATATACTAGAATGTGACGGGCATGAATCACTCAGCCATTCAACAGCACTGTAACATATGGTCAGCTCAATATGCTGCATCTTAAATCGGTTGGTGAGTCGTTGGTTGTCCCATATGGTGGAAGCAATATATTTTTCACAATTTTTAAAAAATATGGGTATTACATCTATTTCTAAAGAAATATGATTGTAACACAACCATGTTACTAAATTTTCTTTTGATATCCATTATGGGTGGGTTTATTTCTTTCTTGGGGAAGAGTCTGAAATGGATTCTAACGAGCCTTCCAAAAGCCAAAATATTGTCAGAAGATTTTATTTCTTGACTCATTTACTGTTGAAATGACTGGTACTACTGTGAAGTGCAGAGAAAGAAAAGATCATACCAGAAATGCTATGGCAATCTAATGGTTCTTTGAACTAGTAACTTGTCGCAAAAACAAAAGGGATGGTACCAGTAGTGAGGCAAGATATTTACCTGCAAGGTAAACTCCAAGATGTAAAAAAGTTAAGTTTTCGTTGTGGAATTTGCCACATCCTTCCATTTTAATTTGTTCATATGCATTTTGAATTTGACTGAACAATAATGAACTGTATACTTTTTGTTACTGTTAGCTTCCTGAACTATTCAGAATGGCTGATTGAAGACTTCTATGGGAGGCTAGACAAATACCTACTTACAGTATGCTGAGCAGTAGTTATTCGAACGTATGTAAGCCTGTTAAATTTAGCCACAGTGTAAACATATTATTCCTGGGACAAGAATCTGGCAGAGTATGGCAAAGCTTTAGCAGTTGTATTAGTAAACCTGACAGACTTGAGAAAGGAGTATTGTATCCTTAGAACTGCACCTGCCAGAATTTAATGTCAACAATTAAAATTTATTTTGATCCTTACCTAGTGTTTATTACTGTTTGTATACACAACAGACCTTACTAATACAGAGATGCACTATTAGATGGAATTACCATCTGTTCAGAGTGAAATGCTGGCATCTGCCTTTGAGCCTAAAACTAAAATGATATTATTTCAAACAAAACAAAATTAACTGCTCTTTACTTACCAACTTCATTTTTGTGTACATATGTGTGCATAAACACATGGGAAAGGCTTATTTGTAATGACCTGTGTAGTGACATCTATATTTAGATATATGACTTCAGCATAAGCTGTATGGACCATCTGTCTTTATTGGTCTTTTTTTGTGCCCTCTGCTACACAATGGCATGCAGCAATCATGGGCTTTTAAATACTGTTTTAGCTTTATAATATATTAAATACGTATTATATAGCAAGACATTAAAACTACATAATTAAAATACACAAAATGTGACTTTGAATTCACTAAAATATAGTATGCTCATTATTTTGACAGATGTGTCTTAACAGAACATGACTAAAAAAAATTAAAAAAAGATAAAATTATAGTCGATTCATCATTCAGAAAGTAGCTACAGGTACCACAGTGACACCTTTAGGAAAATCTATACTGTATCTTTTAGTCTTGAATGTTTTTAATTTCAGCATTTAGTACCCTGCTGGGCTGATGCCACAGATTTATTTTCAGTCCTGTCCTTGTGCAGAGTTTGGTTTTCAGTTTTGTTTTGTTTTCTATCTTACCTGTGCAACCTATTATGTAGTCTTCTGTCTTGACGATCAAAAATTCTCAAGCATCAATGAGACTGTAGTTTAAATACTACTGTTAATAGCAAGGATGTTACTTTCTGAAAGGGTAGCTTCTGTTCCATATATCACAAAATAATAAATTGTGTCATGCCAGTGTTTAATGCGTATACACAGTGCATTAACAGTAACTGTAGTACATTTATTTGTGCTAGAGGAGACTTGAAAATTATTAAAAAATCAATATGTCCCTGTCAGAGAAGCAAGTGTTACGATGCATTTAAGTAGTTAATTGCATAAGCCCCATAAAAGCTTCAGATTTGGATATCAGAGATGCCATAATTATGGTCCAAGCAACTGCCATTTATTAATACTAAACTTTAAAGGAAGATATAGTTATTGTCATGACTGTTAGTTAGCTGTATGACTTTCAGAACTAATAAATTTTAACATTTCTGTTTTACCAGCAGTAAGCTAAACTGGAGGGCTCAACCTCTTCTGTTTGCATTTAAAATCCTGGGTATGCTTGTTCCCTCAAAGGTGAAGTTTTGATTGTTAAGCCATGTTTTCTATTTAAAATGTGCAATAATACCACAATTCATTAGTGCTGTGCCCTACATATGCAGGAAAGCTTGTGACCTCATGTTGCATTACTTCAATTTTGACATAGTAAATTTCTACCATAGCGTGAGATGCTGATTAGATTGTCAAGTCATAAATGATGCCTAAGCAGGAATTTACAGTGCATTTGTGCCATTGGCAGCTTCCCGGTACTCCCACTCCCTGCTTTCTACAAGAAGAATATTTTACCAAGGTAGGAAGGGGCAAGAAAAGGGAAGAGAGGAAGAAAAACCCAAAAACAAGCAGTAACAGGCTACAGGCAAATAGTAAAAAATAAAACCATGCTGATGATCTTGGAGATGCACAAACATTTAACAACTCATTCTTAATTAATTTGAAATTAAGCAATTTCTCCTTCTCGAAGGAATTTGAACTATATACAATGCTGTGCTGTGAAGTAATATGTCAGATTTTGAAGGCCCATATTTTAATAGACATTTTATTATTGTAGAAAGGCATTTATTGCTCTTTGCTGTGTCATTATGGGAACAAGTAGTTTCTGCAAGTTGTCAATGTGTTTCACTTCCTGGGTACAAAGTTTCTTTTGTTAAATCCTTCTTTTTATCAGGAAAAGGGGAAATAAGAGAAAAAGCAGGATAAGATTAATATAGATTCTGTAGGTAATAGTGTTGTACTTTATCAGGCAATGTCTTCTCTTGTTTCACTGATGGTCCATTTTTTTCCTACCTCTATGGCCATCATGCCATTACCCAAACAAGTTGTGCTGCCCTCCTGTGGTTTAGTGGATGATATTTTAAATAAACTTTCATTCAAAACTCAGCTATAGATTGACAAAGGTCTTCAGAATGTTTAAAAGACGTCAAAGTGTTGGTTTTAATGGTGGGAGTTTCATTGTAATAATGTAAAGCTATCAACACTGATACCTTCGTGGAAGCAACTTTGTATGGAGTCTTACTGTGCACCAGTGTTGGTGGAAAAAAGTTAGAGGTGACTGTTTTCTTGAGCTGAATAATTATCTGAACATATGCTAATGCCTTGTGTGCACACCATGAGGAAAGCAACCTGGTGGGCATCCAGTATTGTGGACAGATAGCTATTCTGTTTCTGTTGATGAGGATGAGTTTAGTGATGAAAAACTTGTGCTGTCATGTACCGGACTGCTGAGATATAATAAGAGTTAATTAACTGTTAAGATTCGCCTTTGGTCTTTCATTCAAATCCACCGCTGAAAGTCATATAGATACATGCTTACCGTGAATATGACATGAGAGGCTAAGCAAGGAAGGAATATACTTTTTATGAAGTTGCTGACTCAGATTCTTCAGGATTACGGAAAAAAAAGAGTATTTTGGATATAGTACTAGAGACCTTTATCCAAACCTGAAGAAACAAGTAAGGTATTTCTTGTGGAATTACAAGTAAATACTTATAAGAATGTTTGAGTATTTGTTTTGTTTTCCCCCTGATTAAGCTTCAGTGGATATCTGCCTTTATTCTTCAGATGATCAGCAACTGAAGCAGGATGTTTTGCAAA
Source organism: Melopsittacus undulatus (assembly GCF_012275295.1). NCBI lineage: Eukaryota > Metazoa > Chordata > Aves > Psittaciformes > Psittaculidae > Melopsittacus > Melopsittacus undulatus. Next base: position 103,628,593 of record NC_047529.1, on the reverse strand, counting down.
AAATATGTGAATAAATAATTTTCCAAGTATTCTGGATAATGATACCTGGGTAATTGTTTGTTTGCTTTTTTTTTGTGCACAGCTCCAAGGAAACTAAGTGCCCCTCGTGTTGAAGGAATAAACAGCACAATGGTGAAGATAAACTGGAATGAACCTGAAGAACTTAACGGGCCTTCTCCTGTCTACCAGGTGGAAAGGATGGATGCATCTTTAGCTACATGGAGTGCAGAAGTAATGAAAGGGATCCGTTTCCCAGGAAATGGATATTACAGATTTGCCAGTTCCACTCTCCCTGCCAATACTTATTTTACAGGTAAATGAGTTTAAATGACTTACAAAACATATCAGTTGTACTCTGCATTTGTTTTACCATTAATCTTCTATATAATTTTCATGGTAAAATTTGTAGTTTATAATTTATGAGCATGTGATTGTTGGTGATGTATGGGCTATTTTGATTCTCACATAAAAAGCCTGTGGAAAATGTTATTGGACATGTGGGATTTGTATTCCCTTGCCTTTGGACAGAGATGTACATGATGGTGAATGCTGCTGCATACTTGACTCTTAAATATGAGGTTAATTTTATTAATTCTTTTGGGATAACAACTTTTTGATTAATTTGCTATGAATACTAAGGCATATTTTCTTCGTTATCTTTTTGAGGATTCCTGAGGTTGTATGCACCCAAAAAACACTCTCTTCCATGTTCAGAACATTTTCATTGTGGTCCTGCTTGTTTTGTCAAGGAAAGGAAAAAGCCTGCCAATATGACAGAAGTCTTTTTTTTTTTTCTGGACCTTTGCATACTCTCTCTCCTCTCTTTTGATTAATTAGTTAATTTTGAAGTAGGAGTTTTTCAGATCAAAGGAGAATGATTATCCTGTTTTGTGATTCTCATAATTTGCCAAGGTCTTCATTTCTGGGATAAAACAAAGATACAGACAGTATACTTTTTGGGAAAATGAACTGGGTTGCATGTTTGAGATGAAGACTTCTGTAAGTGAAATATTGTATTGGTGTGCATGAACTATGAGTGCTTAAACGAAGAAATAGTGGAGCAGAAGGCTGAAAGAAAAACAAAATCAAGGGGAAATCCTAAGCAAGTCTAGGCAACAGAGAGAGCAAGCATTAGATGGCATGCTCATGTGAAGACCATGCTACAGTGTAATACAACTTAATCTGGTTCTAAGCTTTGCTTGTTAAGACAGATAAAGGCTGCAAAAACCACAAAGCGTTGTAGACTTGCAGAACACTGAAGATTTGAAATGCACTGAGCTGACATCCCTTGTTTTCAGAGTCATCACAGGTAATTCCGGCCAAAACATGTGATCACAAATATCTCGGTATTTGCAAATATGTGTGCAAATTCAGGTTTTGTTTAAAAAACAAAACAAATCATCTTCTTGCCTAAGATCACTCAATGAATCTGATTAAAAAAAAAGTAGAAGATCACTTTCATTTTTTTATTTCCTAGGTGCTTACTTAAATGATAGTCAAATAGTAACAAGTGATAATGTGTTAGTTAAATATTGGCACCGTGTTGACTTGCAAAACCTGTCTCTGTGTAGGAATCTGTAGGAACAGCTACTGGGCTCCTTTCCTCATCCAAACTGCTTGATGGTTTTTCTGACATCAGAGTTTGCACCCTTTACTGTATATTTAGTAAAAAAATCTTTGATGTGTTTCTTCTGTTGGCAGTTGCAATGATCTAAACACCAAAGGAATTGTGAGCTGCAGTTCTCTCTTTACCTCCATTCAGCTCCATCACTGTGGCATAGTTAAATACTTCAGTCAGGCAGAATTATGAGTATCATTAAATTTCCTGCTTCTCATAATAAGTGTCTAAGAGTGCTGGAGAAGAGGGCACTACTGGGATTGTTAAGATACCTATTTGTAATCAAGCTAGCACAACACTCATCTACCCAAGTGCCAATTCGGTCTGGATTTTGGTTATGCTTCAGAAGTTGAAACTGAGGCCTTGGATAAACTTCGAGATGGTTGAGGTCATCTGAGAGAGTTTGGGCAGACAGTTTGGGAGAAGATGTTAAAATAAAGCTTCCTTTATACTGGAACCTGATGGCTGATAAAACCATGTAGGTAAATATAAATCTATTATTGCTTTGGATTTTGTTCTTTCTTTTTGACATCTATTAGCTTGAATATCTGGAGAATTAAAACACACTAGGCAATTTGTCCAGACATCTGCTGGTAATGACTGACAGGTTAAATCATCCTGCTTTGGTACTGAAAAATATGTAATTCAGATACTTCAAAACTCAATAAAGTTTCAGAGAAATATAAATCTGGGTTTTCTAAGTAGAACATCAGTCGTTCTTCCAAATCATGATGGAGGGAAAATTATAGCAAATCCAGGAGAGTTTAGAAAGACAGATGTCTTAGAAAGTCATTTAAGGGAACAAAAAATGTTCTCTAACTGTACTCTCCTCTTGTTTTATCGTTGAAAACCTCTCTTATTACCCATCCCTCAAGACAAGCAGGTGGCAAATGTGCTTTATAGATGAACGGCTTTAGTGTGCATGCAGCTGTGTACTTTTTTGACAGAAAAGTGTGCCATCTTGTATGTGTCAGTCAGCAGACAGATACTTCTTAGTGTGTCTGGGATCTCCCACTGTAAATGCAGAAAAAAAAGAAAAGATCAGTTTATTCACTACTAATAAGTGCAATTGTCCTCACTACCTTTCTGGCTTGTCTTACACTCTGAGTGCTGGTAATAGTGATAGATGTATTATCTGGAAAACATTCCAAATTCATCTTTTTCTATTAATAAAAAAAAGCAAGTTAGGCAACAAATACTGGCTACACTAAGCAACATCCTTCTGTCTGTAACAAAACCTCTAGGTGCACAGGAAGATGTGCTCTAAGTACACATTAGATGAGAGGAAGTCAGGTAATGAACACGATTGTATCTGCCAGAACAGTCCACATGCAGCTTCTCAGCTTTTCAAACTGTGAAGAAGTATTTTAGGCATCTGTAATGTCATTTCCCAAAAAAATTCAGACTTGATTTTTAATACTTATTTATATCCTTTGAAGTTTTTAGATACAACAGCATTCATTGTATCTATCAAAATACCACCAGGCAAAGGAACTGTTAGTTTTCTTGTTTTAGCTAAGGAACTCATCCATTTCCCATTACTCTGAAGCTGGGATATGCAGATGTTTATCTTCATATCTTCCTCATGAGACAGAAAAGTGCTATCATTCTGATTTAATAGGAAGCAGAAGTTCTGATTCTAGTTAACAAGCAGTTTATACTTAAAAGACCCTCTAGAAATGCCTAGAAGGTTTTACATTTTAGTTATTTCTTGTGGCTTTGCTTTATCAGTTCAGCTTGTGTGGTGCGGCTGTTGGTCTGGAGTCAGAATGCTGCAGTAACACTGTTTGTCTTTTTGGTTCTCTAGTGATCAAGAGAGGTACTGTCTATTTTATAGAGGGTGTAGACAGCCAGTCTTGGAGTTCAAAGAACTGTAAATAGCCAAGTGTCTAAATAGCTTTAAAATTCAATTTATAATTATTATTTCTTTCATGACTGAGTCTAATGGCTAGGTCCAAAAAAGCCTAAGGAAGAAGGTAATGTGTGTGATGTTATGTTAATCTGTCTTTCATCGCTACTAAATGGGTGAGAACAGCTTGCTGTGCAGGAAAGTTAGGGTCTTCATGTACTTTCTAGCAGAGGTTTAACCAAGGTTTACGAATAAGATCCTTCAAGATCACTGAATAAAATCCATGGAAAATGGCATGCTGAATTGGTGACGTGTGTGTGTGTGTGTGTGTACCTGTGTGCGTGAGAATGTTAACAAGCTGACAGATATATTTATGAAAATAGAGTTTTTCCTCAATTCCTTTTTGCTCCTTGATTGAGGGTTAGGACTTGATGTGCCTGAATGGTTGATACAAAAACTGATGAATGAATTCTGACCTGTGTAAACGAGCCCTGCTTAGGCTCAAGTTTGATTCTAATTTGAGGCACTACCTTATGTTCATATAACTTGTAAATACCTCCTAAGGGTTAGGCAGCTTTAGCTTTTTTTTTTTTTTTTTTTTTTTTTTTTTTTTTTTTTTTTTTTTACAGAGAGTAGGGGTCACATTTGTCTCTGAAAACATAACTCCATGAGAAAGCTGGTGTTTTCATCAGCTATATTGCTGGATACTGTGCCTTCAGATAGAAACGGTGCCACTGTTTACACTTAGCAGAAAATCTTGCAAAAAAAGCCATGGAATAGTTTTACTTGCTTCCTAAAGTAAGTATACTGGATCAGTCTCCGGAGAACAGATAAATTGAAGTTTCTTTTTTAAGTTTTACTAGCAAATAGATACTCAATTCTTTCAAAACAGAGCTTCTGGGCACAAAGAGCAACTGGTTGAAAATTGAGCCCTGAATGTCTCTGGGATATAATGACATCTGAACTAAGAGGTTCAGGTCTGCAATTCAGTTGTCTAATGTGATCATGAGTTACACAAATTGCTTTTGAAACTTTCTTCTGATTGATCCATTGCCAGACAGAAAGTCTGTGGCAGAGCTGATGTTATAGAGCCTGTTATAGCTACAAAGAATGGAAACTGCAATCTGTTGGACACATGAATGAACAAGAAAGCTCCTTAATGCCACGCTATGGAGATCTAGTTGGGCTTCATGAAGACAGACTCAGTGTATCTGTAGGGGTATGTAAGAACTGCTCACTTTGCAGAAAGTGAGCTATGATTCAATGGCTACAAAAGAAAGAAACTGCAGAGTAACAAAATGTTTGTGTGGAAGGTTATGTGCCTTTTGACCTCTCAAAACTACTTTTCAAATGTAATATTGAACAAAAGTTGACAATTCTATGGCATTGTATTAGGTTTTGTAAGTAATATGCATGCTAGTTCTATAAAGGGGAGCAAAACAAATCCTCCATGCATGCTTTATGTATTGCTTAAAATACAATTTGAGATTGATGTCAGGAGTTATAATTACACACCTATCTGAGAAGGGAGGCCTTTACTTAGTGATAAAATAATATTTTTTTTTCAGGTGGATGAAAGATTCTTTGTGACATTTTCAATTTGGTTGAATTAGCTATTACTATTTTGACATGATTCTTCTTGGATGCTACTTGTTTGAAATAAAATTATTCATGTAATGTTAATCAAAATGCAGCCCACTCTGGAACAACTTGTGTGTTTGGCCTTGCTTTGAATCCAAGTTTTCTGAAATAGGATACTACACTGAAATGTAAGTGGGTCTTGCCTGGAATATGTAATCTTTGCCAGCCTCTACATGATGTGAATTCAGCTCTATAATAATTAAGAAATAACTGCATGAGGTAAGATGATCATATATTCAGCATTACAAGTGTTTTTTACAATGACATTTTAGTGTCATCTTAAAAAAGTGTACTTTAAAAAAAACCAACTATCTGTGCTAGTGTTTTTACTGCCAAATTCTGACTCAGATACACACATATTTCTCAGAGTGGAGAATCTTTCCCATAATGCTATTTCTTAATGAGTTTGCCATGGAACACTGCACAGGCGTCGTTTACATCTGTTTTGAGCAGAAGTGCTGTGGTCATTCTGTGTTGGATCTTCCCATAGGTCTTCATCATAGTGAACTCTCTTTGCAGTAATGTAAGACAAATTCCACTCCATATGAGCAAACATTTAGTTGATAGAAGGCACAAATAATTTCATTAGCTTATGGAGCCAAATAAGCAGGTCTTTTCCAGACATCCCAACAAAAATTTATGGAATGCATTACTATCAGATACCAAGAAAATGAACATGACTGGAGGTCTAAAAATAAAGTAAGTGGAAAGGCTGAAAAAAACGACATAGCTTGGAAAACTAAGGACTAACAGGAGACATCATAATGGTGTTAAATTATATAAAACTGTGTAGTTTAAAAGAAGTGAATGAACTTTTCTCCATGTCTAAAGTGAGTAAAAGCAGCAATACCCTCATAATAAGCTTAACATATAGCAAAATAGATTGTCTTCTCACAAGATTCAATCTAGTTAAGCAAAGGAATACAGTGTTGTGAGAAAAAAAAAAAAGTAAGGTCTGGCACTGGAGATTTTAAAGACTAGTTGGATGAGCATTTGCCAGGAATAACCTAGGTAAAATTGATTCTACTTTGGAATAAGTGGATTGATTTTACAATCTCCAAGAATGTTTTCCAAACATATATCCTGTATAAGCTCAGATTAACTGAATGAAACTAAGGAAAACTGATCGTTTCAACAAATAACCTTTAGAAGGAATGAGCTACCTTTTTTTTTTGTTGGGAACTTCATGTTGCGTTCCGATTAACGATTTTCTATAGAAAAGGGAAGAGGGAAGGTTGCAGGATTTGAGCAAGTTCTGCTTCTGTTTTATTTTTTCTCTTCTACATATTTTCCAGCATTTCGATTTATGACTGCTCATAAGGTTTGAGATGGTTAGAAATGAGGTTTCATCATTACATCAGAATAATATAATAATTTAGGTTGGAAGAGAAGTCATTTAGTCCCACCTCCTGCTCATACTTGAGTAGAGCTAGACCTTTTTAGGCCTTTGTCTACTTGAGTTTTATCTTCATATGTAGTCAAGTGTATTTCCAGTTACTGCTCCAGTTTCCAGTCTGACCAGCCTTTTAGTAATTTTACAGAAGTCTTGTATATGGATGTGTGTCAATTGCCTCTTGATCTGTCTGTAGTTTCTCTAATCTGTGTGCACAACTTTACAGCAAATGCTGTGAAATTTGTTTGCTTCAGCCTTACCCTAAAAAGATGAAGAGAACTGGAACAGAAGGAGAGAAATCTGACCTTTTGCTTAGTTAGGCTTTATGTATTCTTTTTCTCCCTGATGGCATTTTTTTTTCCATTATATGGCTTTTTAAGAATCATTCTTTTTTTGTTACACTGGAGAAGTAAGCTGAAGAAGGTAAACAAGATTTTCTGAGGACAAAACTGTTACAAAAGAAATTCTTTGATTCTGATTCTTTGATTCTTATGACAAGCTTTCTAATACTGAACAGAGAAAGGAAAAGAGCACATTTGTTTAGCTTACTTGGAGAACAACTTTATCACATGGAGCTTTGGTTAGTGCCACTAATTTGTACTAAATCATATCCTAAAGAGCTCTTGGACAGCTCTTTTTTTTATTGTGTTCTTTCTGTCTAGATTGTTGCCACAGGGCTTCTTAAGAATTCTTTTAATTTTTATGCTGACTTCTTACATTTTCTCCTCTTGTCATTACGAAAGAACAATTTGAACCCGTGTCTTTATCTTCTGTGAAAGAAAGATAAAGATCTTCTATAACACTATCAAGTGGCTGGCTTCAATATGAAGGAATCATCTTTTTTTTCTGCCTGAGAACTATTTGCACAGACATTTTAGGTAGAATTTTGTCCTATTACTTAAAATGAATTCACAGTTTCATCTTGAAAAGCATATTCCTTTCTTTCTTCCTTCCTTCTGAATCCCAAGAAACCTAAAGATAGGGAGCAAGACAGAGCTGCATACAGAGAGAAAGGAGTGATCCAGCACAATGAAGTCAACAATGCTACTTTATGAACAAAACAAAACATTTTCTAACATGCACAACAGGGACTTATGTAGCAAAAAAGACAAGCTGATACTGACCTTGTCACTGTTACAGGGGTATTATTTTCAGTAAGATGAGCTGATTTTATTAGACATTGAAATACTTTCTATCAATATCAGGTATCTACTTTTCTGATTTTTTTTTAATTGTAGAAAAGATTTCTTGTAGCCATATACAAGGGAGGAAAAAATACAACTTCCCCCCCCCTTCTGTATTATTTCTCATAATTGCCTCTTGCACTTTAATAGACCAGCTGTGCAGCACAAGCTTTGGCATGCAATTGTAATTTTATTTGCACCTTCTTGGCTTTAATACCAAAGTCCAGTTTTGCCAGTGTTGTGTGACATTTTGCACTGCATGGTTAAAAATAATATTTTTCTGCTTGTGGAAATGTTCAGAGCATGTAGTAATCCCAGCTGTGGAAGTTGTAAAAGCAGTAGCTTTCCTATTTTTATATCAAGCTGCCAATGGAAGATTTCGCTTCACATCTTCTTTAGAAATGGGACATGGATTATTTTATACAATCCATGCCATTTTTTAACTGGAGCAGCTCTCCTATGGAAACAGGCTGAATGAGCTGGGTTTATTCAGCCTGGAGAAGTCTTAGGGGAGACCTTAGAGCAACTTCCAGTCCCTCAAAGGGCCTACAGGAAATCTGGAGAGGGACTTTTTACAAAGACCTGTAGGTACATGACAAGGGGGAAGGGTTTAATCTGACAGAGGGGAGATTTAGATTAGACATTAGGAAGAAATTCTTTACTGTGAAGTGATGAGACATCGTCACAGGTTGCCCAGAGAAGCTGTGGCTGCCCAATCCCTGGAAGACATTGAATTTGACTGGTACTGAGCCTTTACATTATTCCTGCTTTTAAAGATACAAATTCTTTCCCATATTGTTTTTAAATGGTGAAAAACTACTGAATTATATATTGACTAAAAGTGTGTGAAGTGTCATGCATTGATTATGATTGCATTGTGAATTTAATCAAGAAATTTTTATAATAATAATATAAGGAAGCTTTTCACCTTCTGATTGATTTTCAGGGAGATGAAATTAAGACCTTGTTGAAGTATGACTGTCCTTATCAATTACTGGCAGAACAGAGAAATTAAAGGATTAAAAATTTAAGTGTTTAACACACGAATCTTAACGATTCAGTATTTAAGGTCTAAAATCAATCAGATCATAGACTGAATAATTCCATTATGACAAAACTATCATTCAGGTTTAGACTGTGGTAATTTGGAGGAAAAAAAAAGGCTGTACTAGTATATATGGGAAAAATTAAGATTGCAAAATTAAGCACATAGAACTTAGGAAATAGAGTTGAAATAAGCAGCATGAATTTGATTCAACATTGTTATTTTTTTATGTGTGTATTATGATGGCATGTAATCAATAGATTAAAAATGTGCTTATCCATAGGTTCTGTGTACGATATGAGCCAGTTACTGCCTTTTAAAAATTGTTACTGTTCTGTATATGGCTTAGTGTCTCGTTTTATGTATGTAAGTAATTGTTAGGTAAATACAATTTTGTTTTTCCTGTGCTATTTTCATTGGAGTATCTGAATACTTTGTAATTGTTGATATTCAGTTTTACAACACTTACTGATTTCTTTTTATGAATGGGGACTTTGGGTAAAGAAAAAAAGAGGATTGAATACTAATTCTGAGTGCTCAGCTTTACATAGGTAGGACCTGAGATTTCAGAGTAGCTCCTATGTTTAGAGCTTCCACCAGCTCCTGGTCAATTAGGAGCACTTAACACTTCCATAGATCTCAGTAGGGTGTTTAAAAGCAAGCACTAAAGTAAGTGAAGAGTGCATAACACTTGAATAACTGAAAAGTTTGACTTAAGCTATTTGCCTCACACTGCATAAGAACTTTGTGGCAGAGGTAGGGACAGATTTCTCCAGAGTGACATTGAACTGCTCTAGCTATGAAATTGCACGTTCACTTTTCATACTCCCCTTCCTCTTTTATTAAAAGCCCTCAGAACTCTACATCAAGTAAGACAGGCTTCTGTGCAGAAAATCTTGATTTGCTACATGAATTCTGTTTTAGTTGCTGAACATAGTAAAATCCTTCAGGCAGATATCTTATGGGAAATATGTGTTTGTATAATTGCAGACTATATCATTATTCATCCTCTATTTGTATATGCATTGGGTTTTTCTGAAGACAGCTTTGGGTTTGTGTTTCCTAAACTTTGGAAGTTTACTTTTATGCATGTAATTCAGTCTAAGTAGTTAGTCTGAAGAGTAATAAAAAAAAAAAAGCCAATGTCATAGGAGAATCCCAGACACATCCATCATGTGGAACATTGCTGACTAATACAGATGTCAATGGGTAAAAATCTTCAATATTCATGAAATCTCTTTCTGATCTGAACTATTAGAGACACTGACTGTTGTACAAGATGATCATTTGTATGTGAAGGATAGAGTGTATGCTTTTTCACTGTGTTCTGTGTTTACTAGCAACATATGTTTTTCAACAGGACTTGTAAGGAGACTTTTTACTGTAGTGTTTATAGGTTCTCCTGTTTTTCTATTTAAGGCACCCCTTTGTTTTTCTACTTCTTTCACTTTTTCAAGATTTTCCTGTTTTGATGCTATCTGCAATTTGTTTCTTGCTCCTCCCCCACCTCTTGTTTTTTCTCCTGGTTTGACAATTATAATGTCCTTCATTGCTCTTCTTCTGTGCTCTTTGAGGTATTGTCATCCTTTTCTTTATATTGCCAGGCACCAAGTGGTAGAAAACTAAGAAGCCAAGAGAAAGATTCTTCATCTTCCATTCTAGTGCCTAGCATGCTGTGAGAATTTGGTGACTGGGACCAATTTAATGAAAGAGTGTCCTTAGCCCCTACATTTCTAAGATGCAAAGACTCTATGCAAATATAATTTTTCTGCAGAATTTCACTGCCATTCTCTAGCTAACCATCCTGCAAAGAACTATTTTGTGACATTGATAAATTGAGACTTCCATTTTTTTTACATCAGGATAACCACACTCTTAACACATTCCTATCTCTCATCTATATGAAGACAGAACAAAAACACTTAAAACCTTTTGTTATTTTAGATTATAACAAGTTAAATTAATTCTTCAAAGTAATAAAATATTTGGCATGAAGCAAACAGAAAAGATTTTCTTTAGTTAAGAGAGAATATTTTAGAAAACTTTAATGCAACAGTGGTGCCAAAGGCCTGGGAGGTAAATTTAGCAGTAAGTGCTGCTGCCATTCAAATTCACATACCTTGGGGAGGAAGTACCATCTGCATTATTTATTAAATAAATGCATTTCCTTAAAGTACATCAAACTTGCAGCATTTTAATTTGAATAAATCTTTTTTAGTTATTTTGTGTATGTACAGAGTTTCCAGAGATCCTCAGGAAACAGCAGATACAATGCTTTTGATACTGTAATGACATGCTTCCTCATATGTTACTTGCTAGTGTTTTTTCTTCACTAAGTGCATGTTTTAAACAAACTGAACTAAAGAGAATAGCAGGTATTTGATAAGATACTGATTATATGTAGCTTGCTATTTTGATTTGTGAAGTGTAATCCCCTTCCTTGTTTCTTGTGCTGTACAATGCTGTCTTTGTTAAACTATGGAAACAAATACCTCCAAACCAAATTGTTTTTCAAGTTCCTTCTCCAGAATGAGATAGGATTACACTTTTTCCAGAGTCTTTTCCTCAGTCTGTTCATACCTCTTATGAAATGCTCTGGGCTTCATAGATTATCCATAACCCTAAATAACAGTGCAGTATAGTGACTGAGAATTCAGAAAGACACTGCTGGCATAACTATTAGGATGAAAATGCAAACCTGCCAGGTTACATGGTTCTGGTATAAGGACCATTTAATATGGTGACATAAATGTCATATTCTAAATTACTGGAGGATTCATTGATATTGATAGTGAATTGTTGCATGACTTTATTTATTTTTACTTTAATTTAAAGAAATTCCAAATAATTATATACTACGTTGAAGAAAAATCTCAAAAAGTAACTATATACCCCAAATGAGATTTGATCAGAAATGGTTAGATCTGTTCTTGCTTACTCAAGATCTGTAATACCTTAAGATTAATTGGGAGCATAAATGGAGAAGCTGACAACCTGGAACCTTGACTTCTTAAAATTGCTGACCCAGTTACTGCTAAGCCCTTTGCTGACATGTTGATATGTCTCTTTAAACTGGTAAATCACCACCATTTTGTTGTATGCTAGAGTTGGTCCATTGGATGAAGGAAGATGTAAGTTTAATTTAAATAATTATTGACCTATCATGACCTTTTAATTTCACTTGTACTGCTTCTCTCAAGGTAAGCAATTATATTTTTATAGTGGTGGATGGTAATCAATGCACAGGAGCTACCTTTATTGATTTAAGTGAGGCCTTTGGTCTGGTAATCACCAACTATTGCTATCTAGGCTGGCTTTAACTATATTGGATATTACTACAGTTATTTGGTTTTTTAAATATGCAGAATTGTATTAAGACAGTGCAGGCAAAATAAAAAAATATATAAATCCATAAGATTCCACTTTGTATCTTCTTTAGAAATTGGAAACAGATTATTTTATGCAATCCATGCCATTTTTTAACTGGAACACCTCTTCAATGGAGACAGGATGAGAGAGCTGGGCTTATTCAGCCTGAAGAAGAGAAGGCTCCAGGGAGACCTTATAACACTCTTCCAGTTCCTAAAGGGGGCCAATGAGAAACCTGGAGAGGGACATTTTGCAAGAACATGTGATGACAGGGCAAGAAGGAATGGCTTTAACCTGCCAGAGGGGAGGCTGAGATTAGCTCTTAGGTAGAAGTTCTCCCCTGTGAGGGTGCTGAGGCTCTGGCACAGGGTGCCCAGAGAAGCTGTGGCTGCCCCATCCCTGGCAGTGTTCAAGGCCAGGCTGGATGAGACATGGAGAAACCCGGTCTGGTGGAAGGTGTCCCTGCCCCTGACAGGGAGTTGGGACTGGATGGGCTTTAAGATCCCTTCCAACACAAACCAGTCTTGACTTATATCTGATTTTAGGTTGACAACCTAATTTTTTTAATTGTTATTTTTATTTTATATCAAGAAGACATTCCTTTTTGGGTCAGTTTTACTTAGTGGGGAAAGCCTGGTTTTTCTTTATTTTCCTAATTTACTACCTATATTAGAGATTTTTTTGGGGAAGGTTTAATTCCTTGGTCTTTTCTTAAGTCTGTTTTATTCAGAATTGCAAACTTCTGCGCTTCCATTTGGAGGTAGAAACTGAAATTCTTGTTAATTTTTTTTATCCAATGTGCACTTTTTGCACATGCATTTTGTGCCTTTTTTAACTAATATTCATATTAATTTATTAGCTAAGAATAGTAATTGAAATATTGGACCTCTGTTACAGCTTGTAGGTGGTACTTGTGTATCTTCCAAAGTACAGTCATACTCAACTAGTTTGTTCTCTCTTTTTTTCTCACTCCTCATGTCCCTACTTCTTCTGTGCTTCTTCCCTAACATTCTTCTCTGGAAATGTTTTTCTTTTTTATTTTTGAAAGCCAGACTAGATGTGGGTTTAAACTATCTTTTAGAAAATCTGTGATCATTTTGATCTGCCCCTCTAATGAGTTCCAGGGCCTCTATCCTTCTTCAAAAGACAGTTCAGTCTTACTCTAGTGAGCCTTGAACCTAACAGCAGTTGTTCAGAGAGGTCACCAACATAATGAGAAGGGCAGTCTTGAGAGATCTTGAACCACTTCCATGGATGGCCAGGAAGATCAATATTGGGACCTTACATTTGACCTAATATTTGATGGCAAATGGGACGGTGTGCTTTTGGCAGAGTGTAAATAAAGCTACTTCGTTGAGGACATTCTGGATTTTTATTTATTTTGGTATGTAAGCTAAAATATTGCATCTTGTTCTTGCTTAAGGTCATGAAGGTGTGAGTTGTTATGACCAGGTGTTATGCAGTGGCATAATCTCCTTCAGAGTCATAGGTGGAAGAAGGCAGGTGGTTGTGTGCTGCTGCCTCTGCCCGCCTGTGCTGAAATGATTGGAACTCAATGTTTTGAGCTGTGTTCATGAAGTCATTGGTGGTAGAGTAGAACAGATAATTGAGCAGAGTAATGTTCTTTCCAGTCTCCACATTTTGTGATTCCATTACCTGCAAGACCTGTAAAAGTGTTTGAAATAATTTGCTGTTTGTCTATTTAAAAGCTATTTTATTATTTAATTTCATTTATGCTCTGTTTTGAGTTCACGACCCATTCTTTGTTTGAAATTTAAGAACTCTTCTGTCAGCATTCTATATTTTTACCTTGTTTCATATTGCTCATAGGTTTAACTGTGCAAGCAGGCAGTGCTACAGTTAGCTTAGTCTCAGCCTTGTTGCTCAGTCATGCACGCTTGTTTTTCAGTCTGTTGGTCAAAGGGTAAACAAAATGGAAAGTAAGGGCTGGACTCACCAGCAGGCTTGAAAGCTTTTCTGTAAGTCTTACTATGATCCCATTTTAGGACTGCAGGTGTTCAGAGTGGCAGATATATAAGCATGTGTATGAATCTTTTTGTCTCTAAATGCCTGTAGTAGGAGCTGTATTTGCAATACACTATTTTATTTTACAATAATGTGGGTACTAAAGTAAATAGAATCTCTGTCTCCCAACATGGCTAAAAAATAAACATAAAAATGGGAAAGGTAATCTTATACTGAGTAAAATTATGGGGGCTTTGTTCTCCTCTTTGAAAAAAAAAATATTAGATTCCTTGGAACTGCAATAAGGCTTGAAATCATAAAAGACATTTACTTGCATTTTGTGCTGCAACTAAGGGTTTTTCTTCTCCTCTCTGGGGAACTTGCCAGACAGAAGTCTCCTTGCCCATCAGGAGAATTTTCTGTCCTGCTCAACAACATCCCTCTATATTATTTCACATTCTTTGGGAGTACTCTGCCAAAGCCAAAAAAAAAGAAAAGCTTTAGATATTTTCCTTATGGCAATAACTTCACACTGGTGTTTTGCACAGCTGTAAATCTTGTCTCAGAGTCTTTCTGTATTAATACTTTTTGTATTAAATAGCTATGTGGGCAAAATATTAATTCATTTTACCCAGTTATGCTATAAATATGAATTATGCTAAAACTATGAAGCAACATACTCTCCTGAACAACCTTAACCCCTTGACCTTGACCTTCCTTGACCCCTATGGTATATCACATGGTGTTTTTCAGATTACAGGATGGGGTTGAGACAAAAGCTCTGTTGTCTGCTTTTAGTACATCACTGGGTATATGATAGCTATTTAATATTGATGATAAGAAAAACAGGCTGCCATGTTTCAGATTAAGCCTATTGAACCAGGTCATACTCTGGATATATGTCCTCTTAGGACTATAATTGCTGATCTGAATTTCTGTCTGCCCACAAAAGTTCACCCAGCTCTCATGGGTTACCAGTTTATTAACTGTTCCCTAGTACACATTATAGATGGCATGTGTAAGAGTCTTTGTCACTGTGCCCCAAGGCTAAGGCACTCTGCCTGAAGATATTAGATATCAGTCAATTTTATCTATGTTTAGAAAACTGTCATTTATATTTTCTCAAGTCTTCCAGGTAGCCAGAGTAAGCTCCTTAAGACTTTTCCCGTTTTTGTTTTTTGTTTTTTTTTTCCAAGGGACTCATGGGATATTAATTATCTAGAGTTATTTTAGACATTTACATTACATTGCAAATATTTTTAAACTGATCATATACAGTGTGCAGGGAAAAGGGAAAGCGTAAGCAGAAGAAAAGTCTCTTGTCCATCAGGTAAATTTTCAGTACAATGTATGAACATTTAGCTACACAAGTCCTATTAATGTTAATGGTCCCAAGCTTTCTTTTATTCATTGCAGCACTGATTGCACTTGGTCAGCTCTTTAGCAGTTTGAAATATTGACAGTAGGAGGAGGCGTTCCCTTAGCCAGGCCTGACTATTGCAGTGCTGTTTTAACTTAGTCATCCTGCAAATGCTCCTATAAATGGATTTGTTTCAGCAGATCCAAAATACATCAACCAGATCATCTTACCCTGGTGCTAGCTCCTTTGCATTGGCTCCAGTTTGCAAAAGCATTGATTTTAAACATTGACCATTACTATGGTTTTGCACTATCCTATTTGTTAAACTAACTTGTTTTCTGTGCTGCTGCAGAAGTCCTACCTTTACCTTAATGAGAAGTCATTATTTGTTTGCTGTGGTTATTATTATGATTTAGACTAAAAACACAAGGTTGTTCCCTGAAAATATGCTGGCAACAATAACTCAAGTTTCCAAAATTCCTGAGGTACAGCTTCACTTTCTCTTTAGTGGTTTGTATGTCTACTTAAAAGTTCTTTCAGTGCTTTCTGCAGATGATATTGTGCTTACTATAGTGATTGCAGAAGAGATTTTTCTTTCTTGGTCCTATTCTTAGAGTACTTTGGTTTATTTGTTGTAGAAACAGGCTCTACTTCGTTTTAATTGCCAGAAAAACTGTTTTGTGGGGGATCATTTGTTCTGCTTTCTGAATATTTTTTTGTGAGCATTCACAGCTTCCTTGGGCAACCTGTACCAGTGCCTCACCACACTCACAGTAAAGTACTTCCTTATATCCAGCCTAAATCTCCACTGTTTATGTTTTGAACCCATTACACTTTGTCCTATCACTGTAGTCCCTGATGAAGAGTACCTCTCCGACATCCTTGTAGGTCCCCTTCAGATACTCGAAGGCTGCTAAATTCATCCTGACCATAAAAGTTTTGGCACTATTCAGAGTAAGTTCCTTTAAAAACAATTTGCAGGTTTAATACTTGTGTTTCGGAAATTTTGTTCAGTATTTTTAAAAGATCAAGTGTATTGTAAAGACACTGCTGTGTACTTCTGCTGCAAAATTTAGGTGTTTCTGTCACTTTCTTCTTGAGGATGCATTAATCTTTCTTCCTTTTGTTGTTGTTTTTTTTTTTCCTGAGACTGAATTCACTAGTCAAAATATGCCAATTTGAGCTACTTCTAAAACCCTGTTAGATTGTGATGTTAGCATTGTTAATTTTTCCTTTAAAAAAAAAAGATATTCCTGTGTAAACTTGGTCGTACTACTGAGCTGCATGTGCTAAGGGAAAAAAAGGAGCTGAATAGGAATCCTGGAGGAATCAAAGACTGCATAATTGGTTTTATGCCAGACCTTCTGCCTTTCACATAGGCAGGAAAGGGCCAGGTTAATGTCAGAGATGGAAATCAGGGCATCGCAGTACTCCTGCAGAATTGCCAAGTGACCACCAACTGCAGCCAGCCTGAGAAGAGACCAATGGCCAATGCTGCTGTAAGACACAAATGCCTGGTTCTTCTGGCTTTGTAAGCCACTGATTGAAATCTTCTTACACCTAAGATCCTCAAGCCTCCTACTGCATGTCATGGGAGGAAATACGTTACTAGTTCACAAGCAGTCCCTCACAAGAGGTCTTATTATGGTACAGGGCTGAACTAGATATAAGGTTTCAGGGAGAGTCAGCACTGATAGTGCAACACTTCCTTTCTACAGCAGTTTGGAATCTGGATTCATTGCAGTTCCTGTGCCCAAAAGCTCTGCTCTCAGATGTTTGATGCAGCAGCATTGTTCCTGCTGACATAGCTGAGAGCCTCACCTGTTCAGAGCTATTGGCCTTCCTCTAAGGCTATGGAATTTTACACTAGACATGCCTCGCTGCTACAGTTAAACAGTTGACCCTGTTAGTGGCAAATCAGAGTTTAGATTGACTCTTCCTGTACAGGGTTTTTTTTTAGGTTTCATTTAGTATTTCTAAGTACATCTGTAAATAAGATTTTTGTGTTGTTAAGGATGAGGTGAGTGATTGATTTTATTTTCCCCCCCCCCACACTTACATTGCCCTAGCATTGCAACCAAAACTTTAATGTGCGAGTTAAATGAGCTGGCTGCCACCTGAGTCCTTGGGTAACACAGAGGACAGGTAAAAAAAGGTGACTTGGAGACACTCTTACAGCACATGGGCAAGGATTGTTGCTTTTTGGTGTTATTTTTTTGAATATGGGTGTCTTTATGAATCCTGATAATGGTAGAGATTTAAATGTGGTCTCACTGGAAATAAAAGAATATAAAGTTTTCATCTTCTTAGTGATGTTGTATGGCCAATCACCCACTTTTCGATTTAATCTATTACAATAGTGTAATCAATCATGATTTTCTGTGTGGCAGGAAGTCTCTTACTTTGAGAGAAAGGGAGAGAATGAAATGAAATGAATGAAAAGAGAATTAAACTATTATCAGTGAATTTTGTAGAAGAGGAGGAGAAATCCCTGCCTGTGGCAGGGTGGAGGTGGGGGGTGGGCTGGAACTGAATGATCTTGAGGTCCTTTCCAACCCAAACCATTCTATAATTCTATGAAATTTTCTTGCTATCACCATTCAGAATTAGCCAGTTGTGTATTCTGTAATCACTCATGTTTTAGGCAATAATGTAAAAAATCAACACAATGGCAGGCTACAGCCAAGTGGTATTTAATTCAGGAATCCCATAAGAAATTAAAATCCTGAAAAGATGACACAGGATCAATCAATAAATGCCTGGAAATATAACAGTATATGGAGGTTAAATGACATCCTGCTATCTGAAAGAAATTAAAGAAAGTATTTTAAGTGTTGGCCTTATCTCTTTTTATTTAGATTAATAAATTAGTTGAATGTTAAATCTTTACCTTTCTCTTTTGTATTAGGAACAAAAAGTTGACAATGTCTGCTCTAACGAGTTTACAGCCCAAGTGTAAGACAGGAACAACAACACAGCAGTGAAGGGAAATTTCATGCAAGTTATTTTTTGTAATCCTTGTATCTTGGCAGTTAAATTAATTCCTTGTTAGTGTTTGTCATGGGTTCAGCCATGGCAGTCATGTTTCCTTCTTGTAGCTGGTGCAGTGCTGTGTTTTGACTTCTGGGCTGGGAGTGGTTGCTTGGTGGTGGGCATGTTTTGGGGGTGTTTTTGTTCAGGGCCTTTTCTGAGCATGTGCTCCAGGCAGGTGGAGGAGGGGAGGCTGGGAGGAAGGAGAGACAGGACACCTGACCCAGGCTAGCCAATGAGGTATTCCATACCATAGCACGTGATGCCCAGGATGCATACTGGGAGAGAGAGAGCTGGAGGGGTAGAGCTCTGGAGGAAAATGGAGGAGGGAGCACATGGTGCTCGGCCGGCAGGGTGGAGTGAGTTATGGGTTGGTGGCTGGTGGGGTGTTGTATTCTTTTTGCTTGTTATTGGCTGTATCATTATTACTGTGTTATGCCTTAGCAATTAAACCGTTCTTATCTCAGTCCGTGGGGGTTACATTCCTTGGATTCTCCTTCCTAACTCTCCAGGAGTTGGGGGACTTGGTTTAAACCACGACAGTGTTGCAGTTTAATTTACACTGGGCAACTGGAATGAAGGTAATATTTAGTAAATGTTATGCGCTATAGCAAATTATTTCCTGTCATTATATTTTTCTATATTCCTCACTTTGTTTGCCTCAAGTTGAATCCTTAAGTTGCCCTTTGTTTAAGCCCACAGACTGAGTTACATTACTATATACCTTTGAAATGTCTTTATTTATACTTACTTCTGGATCACCTTTTCTTCTGTTTGCCACCAAAGGATGTAGAAATACTTTCCCTCAAGTATTTATTAGAGTCATGACAAAATCATGAACTCCTTATTGTTCATGAAAAAGCATTAAAACGCCAACAGATACTACTGCTTGTGCTGCTTTGTGTATCTGTCAACTTACTACTGGACTCAGTGAAAATCTCAGCTCAGATCCTCAGCTGAAGAGCAGCTAGCACATCTGGGTACAAGGAGGATGTTACTTACCTCTGTGTGTCACTACTACCAGCATTGTTATGTGCCATCCCAGTCACCCAGGTAGGTGACTGCACACAGGGCAGTCTGCATATCTGGCTCTGTCACCTGTGAGGTGTATTGATCACATTAACTGTGTTATTACTTGATGTGCTACAGGAGTTTTTTCCAAGTGTTACAGGAGTTTTTTGAAGTCCACCACATACCAGTGAACTGCTTTCTTAAAAAACAGAGAAAAGGGATGGTTTGAGTTGTATTTAGAACTCTGGAAGTATTTCATAGTGTGGGATTATTCAGCTGACAGATGAATGTGATTTTATTACCATGGTAATTTTGCTTTATGCTTCTGTGTGTGCTCAACTCCTACAGTGAATGCAGGGGTTTGATTCTTGTGAATAAACCACGCTACAAATCAATGGATTGGTGAATGGATTAAAAGCAGCCCTGAGGAGAAGGATTTGGGGGTGTTGGTTAGCAAGAAGCTCAGCACAACCCAGCACATGTGTTTGCAGCCCAGAAAGCCAACCATATCCTGGGCTGTATCAAAAGAACCTAAATCTCTCCTCTTTCAGTTTAAAACCATTCTCCTTTGGCCTGTCATTATATTCTCTTGTAAAAAGCCCCTCTGCGGCTTTTTGTAGCCCCTTTAGGCACTGGGAGCTGCTCTAAGATCTCCCCATAAGAAGCTGTCTCTTCAGGCTGAACCAGCCCAGCTCTCTCAGCCTGTCTTCAGAGCAGAGCTGCTCCAGCCCTCGCAGTATCTCCAGGGCCTCCTCTGGACTTGCTCAAACAGCTCCACATCCTTCTTGCCCCAGAGCTGGATGCAGGGCTGGAGGGGGGCTCTCACTAGAGCAGAGAGGGAGAATCACCTCTCAACCTGCTGGTCACACTGCTGGGCGTGTAGCTGAGGATGTGGCTGGCTTTCTGGGTTGCAATGATCATTCCATCAAAATCCTTGTGTGAACTTTGTTCTGCAAAGAAAATCAGTTTCAGGCTTCCCTGGAAAAAGTCATTATGTCAAAAAATAGTCAGGGGGAATACAGCCAGAAATACTACTAGATGAAAGTATTGTCTATTCCTCTCAGTTAATTCTTAATTTATCAGTTTTGTTGCAGTTTATTGGTCTACCTTAAAACCCTGCAGTTGTTTCGATCTGTTGTTGGCTTTTTTTTTTTTTGCACTTCTACGATAACTAGCATTTGTTGCTGAGTTTGTAACTTGAAACTATGCTTTTTGCTGAGTGTTTGGTCCGTGGTGTTGTATTTCTGTCTAAAGAGGGTTATTTCCCCTCCTTGTTAGATTTCCATTTTTGTCCTATAGTATTCCTCAAGACACTCAATCGCTTATTTTAGTTATTCTTCTGTTCCATATGTACATTGTCTAATCAATAACCTTTAGTCGCTTCAGAATTTCCACCTTACTGTGCTTCCAGCTTCTGTGGTGCAGCGTGATAGAATTCTTCCTTGGCTAGTGCACTGTTGTTTAAATTTGCTGTGTTTCAGATCATTACACTGACTTTAATTTTGATGTATTTGCATTTCACTCAGTTTTAGTCATAGTCTTTTTCCTTGATCAGTTAAATTACTCTTTTTGCAGTGTTACATTTGTACTACTGCTGGAAATATTAACTAAGGCTTATAATTGAAGTGCTATTTACAACTACTGACCTCCAGCTTGTTTCTGATTTCACTGTGATGTTGACCTTTTATAGATTGCACCCTCGTAAATCTTTGAAGTGATTCTTCTTGTCATCATATTTCTAGTAATTATGATTTGCATTGCATTAACACATAGAAGCCTCTCCCACCTTACCCTTTTTTTTTTTTTTTGCATAAGATGACCTTTTTTTATGCACTAATTCACATATGGGTAACAGAATACAGTTCTTTTGCTAAAGGATTTATCCTGGAATGAAGATGAATGCTCTCGTCTATTCATACTTTAAATACTATAGTTTGAATTAATGAAATTACTGATAAAAGGATTCCTGATCCTAGAAACGATTATCTTCCTTTTCTAACAAAGTCAGTCTGTTGAACTTCTTTCTAGCCTATGCAAATATAAATAAATAAAGATTACAAATATTAGTTGAGAGATGCTGTATCTGAGTAAAATTTTCTCAAATTTGGTTCAAGTTGGGCACTAACATCAAATAAAGCATAACTTGAGTATTGGGCTGGTGTTTCCTCTTTGTTCATATTTCACTTCAATATAAAGAGCAATACAGAAACAAACTTGCAGATGATGCTTACCCTAAGCAGAACTTAACTCCCAGAGTTTCAAGTTTACACTTACTTCTGCTCTGTAAAAAATAGCCCTGATTGTATGGATGCTTGTTATATGTTTAGCCCATGTACACAAGTGGAAGAGAGTGAATTCTGTTCCTAGACTTGCTTAATAAATTAATTTGAGCCAGTGTATTATTTTCTTTAATGATTGTATTCCTTTAGTCTGTATAGACAACTGGATGTTGACTCTAATGGCAGAGGAATGCTAGCAGATAATGGTATCATCTGAATCTCAATATTAGGTTTCACCTTTATATGTGTTTTTCTGAGGTCTTCATTTACTTGCTTAGATAACTCTAGGTAGGCAGACTGCCCAGGTCCTTTTGGGTCCTGCTGAGCTCTTAGATACTTCTTATGTCAGTGTTTTGCAGATTGTCCTAATTATGTTTCTCTTCTCCTTAAGAAAGTAAAGTGCCTGTGGAAAGGTACATCTTTGCTTTAAATTTCTTCCCTTTTACTTTCCTTGAATGCTGTCTTGTTTGTGTGTTGGAAAGCTGCTCTGGTCATCATCTGCCTTTCCTAGACAGCCTCAAATGATTGTATTCTGTCTTTCTCCTTGTGCACTAAGTGCAGCAATCCAGTCTTTTTCACTTGTTCTTTATAGCCAAGTATTCTCATGCAATGAATAATTTTGCTTTTAGCAGTTGGGTTCTTTTTCAATTTTTGTTTTATTATTTTATATAATTATAAAATCTTTACAGTATAACATGGTTTATTTATTTTGTTCTGTGGTATAAGAACTAAATGGACAGGTTTGGAATGGCCCAGTTGATTCTAAATTGTAACTATTGATGGACAAAGTGATACTAATACAGGCTGCTTAAGAAAAGTCTTATGACATTTTGCATAATATGCAGTATTTAAGAAGGCTAAATCAATACCCTTTTTTGGATGTATTAGTGTTTCTAAAATGTCAGTAAATACCTAGTGTCCAGGCAATTTTTATGAATACATGTGGGCATTTTGCTGATTTTATATTTATTTTAAGGCTATGGAGAACAAAGCAGTCATGAATTTTTCAAACATTACAGAACCTTACACAAGATTCTGTCCACCATTCTTTGGGAAGGAATATGGAGGCAGGGGGTTTAAATGATGGCTCTTGGGAGACATACCTCCATCACTGGCTGAGTACAGACTCCTGATTTCGAATCTTGTGATTTAATCACTAGGTATTACACTATTTCTGAAAAAAAAAATCACTCCAAGTAAAGGAATCAAGTGCTACTAATACATCGAGTCTTGTTAAATGACTTTAAACTTAGCTTTCTTTTCACCGAGGTTTGCTGTAAATCTTTCTTACAAGGAAGTAGTGGGACTTGTGTCCTTGCTAAAAAGAGAAAATTGATTTACTGTATTCATATGGTACCAGAAGCTTCCTATGAGTGTGCAATAATGAATTGGAATATTCTATAGCTTTTACCCCTGTGTAACACTTTGGGAGACCTTAAACACTGGTATGTGTTACAGAAGTCCATTTGATAGAAACTTATAAATGTGTCTTCTGATTAGAATAACAGCATAACAAATCTTGTAGTGTGTGCAATATTCTTATTCTTCAGATACTCTAATTGATTGTTCATTGGGCTCAGTCAGCCAAAAGTGGAGAGAAACTTTGTACAGACATCATTAGTTTTTCTCCATTTAAAGATTAATCATGAAGAGCTCTGGCTCTTTAATTCTGTAATTTGTATATTTAATGGGCTGCTGCAGAATCTATGACAGTAATTAGCATAGCCTGAAAACTCATTAATACGCAACAACATGATTAATGCAGCATTAATGCAAACATGACTGAAGTTATTTGGGTTATGTAGTAAGAAGATTAAAGCTAAAATGTCCTGTTTGTTTTACCAGTAGTGGCTATAATGGGGTAGCAAGCAAAATAAGAAAAACCAGGTATCAAATTTGTTCCTTAATGTAAAAGAACTACTCAGTTCCTATCAAGAGGATTTGGGGTTTTGCCCAATAGTTGGTTTCCACAAGAGGTGTTATATGTTTCCATTTCATTCACTCATCATTTTCTGTTGATGCTTGTTCAAGCTTTTAGTTTGACTTAGCTTTTTGGCAGTTTTGGACTATTATGATTGTATGAAAAAAAGCCTTCCAGTGGTGTCATTCTGAATAAAGTTAGACCTTTTCAAAATAAGGGGGTTTTGTACAGTATTATTTAAAAAACAATAGAGTTTTATCTTCTGCTGGCTTTACTATCATCACAAGAGAAAAGGGGCTGCTGACCTGCAATTGGATGCTCCAGTTACAGTTTGGTAAAAGTTTGACATTTTTTCTTTGTGTGTTTGCATGTACAAATATATATGTGTATGTGCTTATGTATAAGGACAGTCATGCTTATGTCCTTATACGTATGTACAAGTATATATTTTATATTTCTACTAAAAAACAAAAGCAACTTAAAAATGGACAGCATTTACTTCATCAGTGGAATTACTAACTCTGTAGCGTTGGGGATGATGAACTTCGAAAGTATTTTCAGACACATTAAGGTATAGTAGAAGATGGAGCCTGTTCCTGTACCAAAGACAACAAAAGATGTTGGACAGATTTGGGAAGCATGCTTTCTAGCTTCTTCTCTCAATAGAATCCAGAAAGCTATAGAACATCACAAAGTATGAAGAACTTGTATTCAGCAGAGGATGTTCATAAGTATGTCCAGGCAAGTGTCCTCCAAGTTCCTTCTTTTCTTCTAATTCCACTGTCTATTACATGAAACTGCTTCAAATACTGATCCATTTTTGTGAAGTCTCCCTTCTTATTTTTGTTTTTCTTGAAAGGTGCATTTCCTATTAAATAAATTTTAAAATGTGTTTTAGCTACTGTAATGACGTGTAGCCTACAGAATCACTCTCACATAGAGAACAACTAAATATTAATTCAGTGAAAATAGATAGTACTGAGAGTTTTAGTCCCCATCTGAAAAAGAAAAAAACAGTTTATAATTTCTGTGGGAAAATGTCCTTTGATTAGACAAAAGCATTTGTACATAGTCTTAATGTTAAATAAGTGCTTAACGGTTGTCATCCTGAAGGTACTGCTGAGAGCCCAATGCTCTAGTCAAAATTCTATAGACAATTTCTATTCATTTTAGTTTGTGTTAAGTGAAAATAAAGGCTTTAGTAAGGATAAAGAGATAGCTTTCTTTGCCAACAAGTTTCTGTTAATTTGATTGGAATGTACAATTATATATTTACACCATTTCATATAATGTTATAAGTAGAAAGCAGTTGCAAATCATGTTTGTATGATTCTGGGAGACATTGCACTAAAAATAAATATACTTCACAGATTATGCAAAATTCATTTCTAATAATGCTTTGTGATTCTCCAGATATTAGGCAGGTTTTTCCAGTTGTAATGTGCACTGTTTTCTGTTTAGGATTTTCTGTTTAGGATTCCACAAAGAAAATGTCCCTAATGTGCTAGGGTATCTAGTTATTATTCTTTCTTATTAATTTTATGCATATGGGTTAGGATTTGATGTATTGATGAAAATAAAAATAGTAGTATTATTCCTGAGTGCATATAGGTTGGAAATACATTTGTGTGGCTGTTCTTGATGCTTTTTGGACAGATCTGTTCATGTGGTTGTCCCTAGGTTTTGGTGAAGGGGCATGGGACTTTTGAGGCTTGTGGCAACTGCTATGTATTTAATGAGTCTAATCACTTCTATTTGCTGACTATTTTGGATTGGACTCTTAATATCCAGTTGTAAAGAAATGGTACTTTACAGATATTTTAACTGAGTGTATGGGTCAAAGAGATCGGTTTTAAGTAGATCACTGCTGAAATCTCACAGCTTTTATTGCAAAAGATGTCTTTGATTACATTGCCTCTCTGAATCTCTCTTGCTTTCTCACCTCAGCTCCTCATCTCCTCTTCCCCAAAAATTCAAAAAATTGAAATACATTGTTTGAGTGCTGTAAGTGGTTTTGTATTTTGTAATGCCAATTAAGAATTGAAATTCAGTCAAATTGAAAAATAAAACCTCTTTACTCTGAGTAGTTTGAATCAAACAAAATCTATTCTAAAGTTTTTATTCTGCAAGAAGAAATGTTTAGCATTAGTCAGAAGTGAATTTTATTGCTGTAGTAATTATAAATTATTAGTACACGTTATGCTAATCTGGGAGCGCCTCTAATTCATTAGTGTTTCCCCCCGACTACCAACTGCCTGTTCTAAACTCAGAATAATCCTGTATGCTCTGTAAGTTTTCTTTAGGCAAAACCACAGCTAGCCTCTCAAGAGCACATTTTTGCCTGTGAAATACTTGTGTGCAGATCTTGTAAGCCACATTGAACTGTGGTAGTAGAATCTGGATCCAGATGTGAATCTGAGTCTGAATCTAAAATGTGGCTGAAGTTCTCAAACTTGCTAAATGTGCATGACAAAGAGGTGCTCCATTTACTTTTTCTGTACTAGGTAAAAACCTGGATTCTAACTCATCTGACATTATAGTGATAGAATATCTTTTCACTTTTAATATCAGCCTTCTACTAAAAGGAACTCTTAAAACTGTGTGCCCTTGCAGGGTAACAGGCTGATACTGCTTCTCAGTTGAATGCCTTTAGAATGTCTGCATTGGTCACTCACATCCCTATTTCTCTACTAAACTTTCTGTGCCATCTTTGAAAGTAGGATAAAAATCTAATCATCATCTACTACTGCATAAGCTGAAACTGTGTGAATCCTGACAGAAGGTTAGTCTTCCTTAACACACTTCGGGATACTTTAAAGCATTAATACTAATAGTAGTATTAATACTAATAGTAGTAATTTATTTTACTTATCCTTTTATTACTATCTATTCTTTTTTCTTTTATGTTCACTGTATGGACTGCTTGTATTGTGTTTTGTACAATGCCATTAAATTTAAAGAAAAATTCAATTACAGAAATTGAAGTAATTTCATTATTTATAATTAAATTAATTCTGACACCTTGTCCAACTACAGCTATAATTTGAAATGGAATTAAAAATTTTACTTCTATGGCTTACATGAATGTTTAATTTGTAGTAGAATTTCCTGTTGGTTTTTACTCTAGGAATTATAGCCAGCTCCTTACAAACTAATCATTTTTGTCACATAAACAGTCCTGTTAGGTGAATTCTTGAGGTGCAGTTCATGATTCAGCTGACTAAAAGTGCATTAATTCTATATGCTCCACAGATGGTCATCCAAGATTTGGAAGCCTCAGTAGTGTGGCTGAGATGCAGTTTCTGTATATGAAAAAATGTAATCTCACTATTTCATTTATGTTTCTATCTATCTGTCATATTTAACATTGAAGTTAAGGTTTTAGACATCCATACTGAAATAGTAGACAGCAGTCTTTGAGAAAAGTTCTTGCAAAATACCCTCTTTTCCTGAATGGGATTTCTAGCTATGTTTTTTCTGACTATGAGGTCCAACTTAGGACTTGAGAAATCTTTTCAGATTATTTTTTTCTTATTTAGTATGTTCCTGTGAAACATAAAAATTTCACAGGTTTTATCTTCCAGTGAAAACATTATCTGTGGAGATGTGTTTGCTTAATATTTGGTTTCTCCATTGCATTCACTTCTAGAAATACAAGAAAACATTAATACTGAAAGTACTTATCTATGAACTTCTTTATCTCATGAGAAATTCCAAAGACACCTGAACTTAAAGGGGCAGAGTTCTTTTATGAGTTAGGTAATACACAACATATGAATTCAGAAGAATTTACCGTATGGGCTATGACTGAAAATAATGGTTGCTTATGGCATCTTTACAGGCAGAAATTCAGGTTTGTAAGCCTCTTCAATATTCACAGAAGGAAGTAAGCTCCTGCATAACATTTAAAATGTTTGCAGTTACTTCAGTATTACTGTTATGAACCATTTAATTTATGTTTTCTAAACTAACATTGTAAAATATTGCTGCTTTTTCAGAAACTCAGTTATGGGAGGTTGGAACTACATGATCTAAAGGTCTTTTCCAACCCTACCTATTCTATGATTCAATGTTTGTGTTTGTCTTTCTGAAGTAGGTGTGAGGTGGGATTCTCTGGTTTTCAGAAATGTATTTTGGCAGCTTGATAAAAATACTGGCAGCTTGTTAAATTAACTGTGCTCTCCATGGCTGAGTGTAGAGGTTATCAGTCTCAGCCTCTACAGGAGATGTTGCAGGTAGAGGTAATTGGGAGCTCTAAGTACAGCAATAGTGGTTATATCTGAGCCAGTTAAAGCTATGCTTTTCCTGAAGTATGAATACTGTTGAGCTTTTACTTGCTGTGTGTTACCTGTGTACATGTGCTTTTTGCAGGTATTTTAATAGCATGACTGATTTTCACTGCCCAGAGCATGTTTCATATCTGTGAGTGTATCATGTGATTTGCATGAAAGCATTTATGTAACAAATGGGGTCAAAGAATATTTCCTATGGGTATAGGTAATGAACAAGTGTGTTCTAATATGAATGGACATCAGAATTATGATTTCTTGTTTTTTTAGAATATAGATGCTGTCTGCAAGAAAAGGTTTTTTCACTTACTGTGTTCTGCCTGACGAGGCAGTGAAAAAACTGAATACTTTGAAGTTGGGCAAACCTCAATAAATTACCCTGTTCTGTAAAAGGCATTTTACACAGAAATATGAAGTGTCTGGTATAGGTAGATGTTGCTGTTGCTGCCTTTTCATTTCCCTTTCCAAGTATGCTTTTTCCCCACATATGGTTTTGTAATTTTCTTTCTTGTTTCTGTAAGGTGATATTTCAGAAGACAGCTTAAGAGAAAAGTGCTATAGTCATAAAAAAATGGTGGTTATCTGAAACTTGTTTATTCATCGTTATGCTACTTGAAATTGGATAGTTTATTTATGAGTTGTTTCATTAATTTGTTCTCAGATAGTTACTGAGGAAGTTTATACACTGGACAACAGTATTCCAGTAGTTGAAAGCTGTTTAGATTGTTTTGATATATCTGTGGTATCTTTTGGGGAAAAAAAAAGTAATTTAATGAACACAGTGGTTTTTCCTTGTATGTCATTTGAATGGCATTTCATGTGCTGAGACAGTATTTTATCAGAAGTCAAATGGGGGACTATTGATAATGATCTGGAAAGTTCTTAATTAAGCTTAGTTCATCCATTATTCCTTGGGATATTTCCATTTTTTTCTAAAACCTGTTGTTTTCCAGGTGTTCTTTGTGTACTTAGATATGTGAATTTGTAAAAGAATATGTATATAAATATTTCTATCTTTTGGAACCAAAATCCCACTATTGTTCTTAGAAATCCTTTAATTCAGGACCCTCATTTCTACTTTACCAGTAGAAACATTAACAGGCAAGTGAAAATCCACATGTAAAATATCAAATATTAGAACAGTATGCTAATATCTGAATTCTATTTTTCTTTAGAAAGAAGTTACTAAATGGCATAAGTCACAACTACGTATATTTTTCTATAGGATGGTAAGGGCTCTGAAATCACAGGTATTTTTCTCAAGGGCTGATTAAATCTGACTTACTACAATTTCTCCTCTAATGATCAACTAGGGTTTTAGGTGAAGAAATGTTTGATGGTTTTGCTTTGCCATGTTATTGCTATTTGCAAACCAACATTTTGTTTGTAATTTTTGTTAGAATGCATGAGAACTACTTTTGGCATGAACTATCTGTTTGCTTTTTCTTGCCAGGTATTAAAGTGAAATTTAGAACCCAGGAACCTGATGGTTTGATTTTTTTCTCTGCATCACCTGGGAATCAGGAAGAGTATATTGCACTTCAGCTGAGGAGTGGGCGTCCTTACTTTCTTTTTGATCCACAGGTACAACAAAGACAGAATCCTATAAAATTAGCTTCTTTACATTGTTATCCTTTTTGTTTTTTCTTGGTTTTTAACTGATACAAGTTAATTTGCCTTTCAGAACCCTTGGGTAACTGGAGATCTTGGGGAGTGAAACACTGAAACACTAAAGCCTAGCTCATTTTTTGCCACAATTATTTATTTTTAAGCCTCCAATCTTGAGACTTTGTCATTTCCTACCAAAATCAGTATGTTGACATTGATGTGATCCATATTGTCTCTCACTTCTAGTAATAATGATCATAGAAAAGACATAAATAAAGAGGGAAATATTATAAAAGAATTAAAAAATAAGGCCACATACCCTGCATTTCTGTTTGAGTATTTTCTGTTTGCTCTGCACCCCAAATTCAGATGTCCTCATGGAATAGAAAAGCATTATAGGCTCACTTATATTTCATAAATATGCAAGAAACTAAGTGATTAAGTAATTATTTGATTTCCTAATGATACTGTCAGAATGTGGCATTGTATATATCCATATATGTGCATCTTTTCTGTAAGGTTACTTCTGCCTCAGTATTGCTGGAAGGCCTGCTTGCTCTATCAGCTATAACTTCTGTGACACCTCAGTGTCTAATTATGAGATTGGCATTGTGTCTACTGCTGTGGAGGGGGTTGAATAGAAATGCTTAATGGTATGAACTGGTGGGGATTTATTGATTTGATGATCCACTGTTAACCTCTGCTTCATGAGCTCTGCCATGGTCCAGGCACTGGTGCTCCACGATCATGTGGAGGTGTTGTACCGCAGGGAAGACCATCTTCAGCTCTGGAGGATCTGTAAAGGAGGCATGGTGCTGCACAGAGGCTCATGGGTATTTGATCCCCATGCTAGAAACATTAAATGTGCTTCTGATCCCAAGATATAAGTTTCTATTATTTCCACTGGATTTACACACAGGCTTTATCTTTTCCTTGCTGCAAACTGAATCAATATGTACTTCAATTTTTTGGGACTATGCTTAACAAAGTCATTAATGTTGTCCTCATCTGCATTTTAATAGGTCTCTCTTCTCTTTTACACTTATACCTTCACTTAGCTACAAAGGAATTTTTACTTCCTTTGCGAGATCTTTCTAGGTGTAATAGTTTGATTTATTTAGTTGTTTGTTTTAATGGGAATAGATGTCTTTTAATTAGGATTTTAGTGCCTCAAATAGTATTCCTAGCCCTCCTTGCAGATATGCTCCTTCTGAAGTAGCTTTAGGTCACCTAGGTTGGACTCATTCCCCAGGAGATGTTGCATTTGCTTGGATTTACAGTATTTCGGGGGTGGGGAGGAGGTGGGACAGATGGGAGAGTGGCTACTTTGGGGCTTTTATTTTTTGTTTCTTCATTCTGCCCTTTTTGTTTCCATTTTTTTACCTTTTAACTGTAGAAAGTGTACATCTTGTCCATATTCAGTTCCTAGACCACCTCAGTTCAGCTAATATTGCAATAATTGCTATCTTGAATTTTAAGAAATTGTGTATGAATATATCTTTGTTTATCTTTGTTTCACTTGAATCAGACAACTCTGTCCCATACTGATTTTTAGGATCATCACTTCCGTATTGTTCCCTCTTATGAATCTAAAATTGCCTATATTAGTGTTTCAGTGACTGTTCATAGAAATGAAAACAATCTGTCATTCAGGACATCCAGGTATAGTGTAGGTCTTAACATTTATTTACTACCTATCTTGAAAGCTAATGCTTTCTAATTCCTCATTAATAATGTGGAAGAGATTCCTGTGCATTTTCAGATATGGAAGTAATGTACTGTGGCCCACCTCAATATATTTCTTATAGTATCCTTTTCAAAAAATTTTACCTGTGAAAATTCAGTTACCAAAACTTTTCAGTCCTCTGTATCCTTAATATTCTGTTCTACCTTACTACCTGTACCTTTGTTTCTATGTTTATTTGTTTCTTTTGCCATTATTTGCAATTTGCTGTAATGTCAGATGTCATCTTCTGTAACAGCATTTCTTAATCTTTAGTTCAGGCACCACAGTTTGCATTCATGTGCAAATGCTTTAATTACTACTGACATCATGTGGTTTCTTAACCAAGTTAGATTCATTGCTTTCTCTAATCATGTTTATGGCATATATAATAAGCACTTATGGCCCTGCCTTTGTGCTTTCTCTTAAAAATTGCAAACATTCCTTCTGATGACAATTGTGTCTCTGCTGCTTTTTATCTATACCAGTGTGGTGCAATATTCTGTGCTCCCTTCCAGCTGTGTCCTGTCACAGGTTAATTAGTTTTACCCTTAGTCCCTTTCAAGATTCTGGTATGTATCTTTGCTCATCAGCAGCACAGCAAATTTTCTCTTTGTTGTATCTGCTCTGGAGATAGTCCTGCCAAGTCTTCTTAGTGAGGAGTCTTCAGCTGCCTAACTTCTTCCTTCTCGAAGTGTTAGTTTCAAATCCTTTTCTTCCTGTCCATTCACACTTCTCTCAACTTTACATGCACCACCATTCATCTATCTATCTGTTGACTGACCATCTCTTTTGTCTCCCATTTGTCTTGTCAAGCTGCTCTTTTTTCCTTCCTAATTGTTTTACTGTCATTCTTTGCTGGTTGCTACTCATGGTCCAGGAAGTGTGAGTTTTTTTGCTAACAGATGTCTTCCTCAGTTTTGTCTGTATAATTAAACTGTTCCACAGACCTTCCTCCAAACTCATTGTGCCTGCAAACCTTCAGCTGTCTGTGGCTTTTCTTCACATCATACAATGCCTTTACATTCATCCCTAAATTACACAGTCAACTCTAGCTAAATTTATAGTTCTTTTGGTGGCTACAGGTCATTTGTTCTTTTTTCCAGGAAAGCACTCAATGTTTTATACAAAGTGAAATCACTAACACTGAAAATTTAAGGCCAATCTGGAGCACCTATTTCCTTAGTAATTATAACAATCCTATTAAAAAATATAGGGATTCTTCTCACAAAAGAAAGGGAATTGAACCCAGCTTTTCTGTTGTTGAAGATGATTCATTTTCTAACCTTTATAGCAAAAAAGAGGAACACAGAATATTTTTCTTAATGCCTTTGGTTTGAGCAGAGGTTAAAGTAGCAGGCAGAGTCTGAGGGTCAGCTGTAACACCCCCTCCCCCCCCTCAAAAAAAAAGGGGAGGGGGAGATTGAGAATACATAGCTATGAATCCCAGCTATACCTTGCTGCTTGGCATTGGCAAAACTTCAGTACTTGTTCACCTCCTCAGTGGTAGGAGTTTGAGTGTTGAAAGAACTCGACTGGGAGTAGTGTGTTCACATACATACTTGGTCACCTAGACAGTATCTTTGTGATGCTTCTGTGTATTTTCATGAACGTAAATGTCATCATGAAGAGACACAGATTTATATTTACTTCATTATTGCTAAGAGCTACTGAAAGTTAAGTCTTACTGTATGCCTTGGCAAACTTACTCAGATTTGGTTCCTTATGTGTGATTTCCAAAACACATAACAAGCCATTTCCCAACAGGATATTTGAATGTGATCACAGAGTCCCTGGGTTAAAATGGATAAAATGTCATACAGAGATCTCCAATGCAGTGCATACTGAACCCTGAACACTATCTTTTTCTTTTTCTTCTTAGTTTTTTGCCCCCTGAAATAAATCCTGGGTTAGCCCATATGGTTGTGTGGTCCCAGATGGAATTGGTTACAAATAAATGTGGTTTCTGATGTAAAAAAAAAAGAACCCTGTTAATGGTCTAGATTGTTGCTAAACATAATATGAAGAACCACTTATTCAGGCACCTGATCTTTAGAATGCAGCATCGTTTGTAACAATTTTATCGCTAACTAAGTGCACTTTGATGAGACAGCATTTAATAAAATGCTCATTAATTTCATCATTGGCAAGGGTATGCTAAGAAGTAAGCCAGTTTCTTATGTCACGCCCAATTAGCATCCCATGCTAGTAATCCCATTAGTATTGTTGAATTCACTAATGGAAAAACTAATGGGCATGCTACCAGGGCACATTAATTGGGCATGACACCAGTTCTGGTTTTAATTATTAAACTACGATAATGAAATGTGTGTTTGTAAAATATTAAAATGTTGAAATAGGAGAGAAGACAATAAAAAATAGTGTGTGAAAAAGTGCACATTGGTATGTAAGTATATATAGCTTTGTATTGTTACCATGGGACAGAGGACTGCTGTACAAACTGTCTCAGTACCAAGATGTTGGCTGAAACAAGTAGGAAACATGCTGTAAATATTCATGGAGATTTATTTTTCTGTAATCATATATATATGTACACATCATACATACTTTCATATATATGCTATGCAGTGACAGTCCCCAAGTCAAAATATACTCTAACATATATGTGGTGTTCATAAATCTATATTCTGACAAGCATCTTCTAATAGATGCATATCACTAAAGCCAGGATACTAAATTTGAACAAGAAGTTTTTAGTATTAATCAGAGTAGGTGCTTATGCTTATCAACAGGTTTCCTTCATGTGCATGAATACTTGGGCCAGAAAGAGCTAGAACAACTGGGGGGAAAAATCCTGAACTGTGTGATTTGCTGCTGCTAAATAACAAGTTAGACACCCAAATTATAAGGAAACTCAGATTTTTCTTTTATATATATTTCAAAAATAGGGTTTCTTTGGTTGTTTGATTTAATTTTTTTTAAGCCATAAAATAGCTGTGGAGGTTGTGATTCTTTAATATTGTGCAGTGCCTATGAAAACAAATGTTTTTCCATTCTGTAGTTGCCAGCTACATAGGACAGTTCTATTTTGTGAATTCAACAAAATATATTTTGAGTTTCCTGACCATTCAAGTATGGTATAAAATCCTGAGACAATATTACAGGAATTGTTGGGA
The DNA here is from genome assembly GCF_012275295.1 of Melopsittacus undulatus. Lineage (NCBI taxonomy): Eukaryota > Metazoa > Chordata > Aves > Psittaciformes > Psittaculidae > Melopsittacus > Melopsittacus undulatus. The sequence continues at coordinate 103,594,171 of NC_047529.1, read as the reverse complement.
ACTTATAAGTTTATTTGGATATAAATGTCAAGAAAATTCTTGAAGTACATTAATTTTATTTTTATTTAATAATTATATGAATTTACATGTTATTGTGGTAGTTTACAGTCTTGAGATTTGGTTTGGCAGATGTATATGTTCTATTCCTCTTATTCAGCTATTCAGAAAAGATTTATGTGTATTTTATTATGGATGTCTTTAAATTCACTGTTCATATATTTTTTTATTGTTGATGTGTTAAAAAGAGTTAAAAATTGTAGGTAAATTAAAAAATATTTTTGCAAGCATCCCTTTTACAGTGAAAACATCCTCAATAATTCCTTTTTTTTTTATTAATCTGGGTCTCTTGACATGACCTTTTCCTTCATAAATATTATACTCTCTGACCTAAATATTAAAGTCCTTTTGATACCAGGTTAACAGGAACAGAAGTTGCATCTTTATACTGTTCTATATTCACCTCTTTTTTGTGTCCCTTGCTGTAGACAGGAGCTGCAGAGAACAATCCTGATAGGCAGTTGCTTTCTGTGGATCCTACATTGAATTGTGGCCATCAAACTTCACAACCACAGCAATTCATGTAGTTAAACAGGGACTTAATTTAAAAATTAAATAATAAAAAAAGAAGTGTGTGACATGACCTTCAATAATTTGTGCCTCATCATTTTCTTTATCAGGGAAGCCACACAGGTTTTCTATTTTTAATAGAAAGTGGATCCTTGATCCCTCATCTATTATTTGAGAAGGTTAATTTAGTGGGGAAATCAATCCTAAACTTCATTCATTGTTCCAAAACAAGTTAAACAGAGGACTTCTATACTTATTTTTGGGTGTTCTATACCACAGAATGTTGTAAAGTGTAATGCAAAATCTTCATAATATTCTTAATCAGAATCTTTTAATAAAAAGGGATCTGCAGTAGCAGTCACTCCAACTAATGATGGTGGAAAAGAGTACAACGATAACAGTTGGCACCAAATAATTGCTACAAGAATTCAAGCACTGGGAAACATCACAGTGGATGGGCAGTACACAGGTAATTGATGCAGTTCCATTTTGCTTTGTAGTTTTGGTATTACTTAGGATATTACGCACTTGCTTACTTTTCCAGTACCTGTGTTCATACATACAGCAAAAAAAATCACTCAATTTCTTGACAAAATTACTACTGTTTTGTGTGTGCACCTGAGGTATCTGTCTGATGTGAATCTTCGATAATTCAATAGTAAGTAGGAGGATTTTGCCTTTTTGTGCTTTTAAATCTGTGATTTTGTTAACATGCTTTTGTAAAGCAGGGCTATAACTATTCCTGGATATGTATGGGAAAGTATTAGTATATTAGTCTCTTATCAAATATCAGTATTGTGATACTGAGTTGAAAATCTGTTGAAAACACTCAGGAATAATGTCCTATTTTTTTCAGGTTTTTCCTTAGCAACTAGTGGCAGCACCATGATTGGAGAGAACACTGGGGTTTTTGTTGGAGGACTTCCACAGGGTTATACTATTGTAAGAAAAGATGTAGGTGAGTGTGGTTGTGGTATAACAAATCCTACACAGTGGCACTGACAACTGCTTTTGCAGTGCTGTAGGCTGTATCGACATTGTGTCAGAAACATGAGGATGGTAATTAATTTGCATAATTATTTACATAATTGTTTAAATAAAAAATAAGTGTATATAGTTTCTTGAATTTTATCTTTTGGGATATCTTTATAGCTGATTTCATCATCAGTAAAGAAGTGCATGAGGTCTGTGTCCATTTTAATGGATTTTATATACAGAACTGGTGTGCGTGTGAAACTTATGGGTATGTTTTAAATTCTAGATTCCCAAATTCTTTTTAGAAATACATGTACAAATTGATTTTATTAGCTTAGGCACAGGGTTATGCATCCCACCATCCTATCTAGATGCTGGGATGGCTTTTTTGGTGTGAGTTTGGATCCTTCAGGGATTAGTGCATTGAAATCAGTGGTGTGCGAATACATCTATATTCTACAGCTGTATTCATGATCTGGATTATTGCTGGCTTTGCGAAGAATCAATAAACATATGTTCTCATATATAAACTTGGTGTAGGTGCCATGTATATATTCTACCAGCGGATAGCACAGCGGTGACTGCATACAAAAAAAGTATACAATCAGCTGTTCTCACTGGATTCATATACAAGTTTTCATTTTGGTTTTTTTTTGAGTTTCTTTTTTCATAATTAACTAAAAGCCAAATTGTTTATTGTGTTCCTGTCATTGATACGGACATGAAATCTAGCTGATAACTTGATGTGAGGTACACCAGAGTTCAACTCTCTCTTTCCTTCCTTATGTGACCTTACTAAAACCAAAAATACATGCATATCTTCTTCTAAAACTTTCGTTCATAAAGTAATCCAGGATGCCTCCCTCAAAAATCAGCTAAATAATCAAAATGAGATTGGCTAAAAATACCATTTAGGAGAAGGCCATCTATAAAACCTGCTTCATATTTTTGTCCTCAGTAAAGAAAGAGTTGGCAGCCATAAATCACTATTATTTTTATCCGAAAGAGGAAAGAAAAACTTCCTGAGGAAGCTTCTGCTTTAGCTTTTGCAGCACTGTTTCTTTCTATATAGAAGAGGCATGCCTTTCTTCAGAATTATGGTTTTGTTTAAAGAGGGTAAACCTGCAAACTTGCTTTGGAATTTTCATGGAGTAGATTTATGCAGTTGATTTATAAAGTATCTATATGCAAAATCTCACAAAGTTTAATCTTTTCCAGCTACATAGGAGTAGCTGCTGTCTTTAGTGACTAGACCCATCCAGAAGTCTGGAGTTAGCTTGGAGAACAGCTTTATGAAGTCATTGATGGCTCTTTATCAGTGCACACATGGGCATATATGATAGGGTGAGGATGTATAAAGCATATAATTTAATCCCTGTGTTTAGTTGCAGGCTTAAACCCATTATTTTCCTTTTTTGCAGGAATGAAGATGATAGTCCAGAAAGGATTTGTGGGGTGTCTCAGTGACATATATTTGAAAAAAGTGCACACTCCCTATGAAAAATGGGAATCTTTGAACTGGGAGGATGCTGAAGAGCAGAACAATGTTTGTCAAATTTGGGAAGGATGCCCTGTTGTTCTCTTAGAAGGAGCACATTTTCTCGGCAAAGGTAGTTTGTTGTTCTGCTGCACTAACCAAGTATGTTTTTGAGATCTAAAAGGTGATCATATCCAAAGTGTTGCAATGATCTGCTTTTCAAATGAGTTTTAGTTATACTGGATTATTTTTGAATGCTTTAAAATTTGGTTTCTGGGTTTAGCAAAGGCTACCACAAGAAAGAGGAATTGAAATCACAGATAGGTGCTGTAAAGCAGATTTGGTATACATGTAAGAGGTAAAGTTTCACTTTTGAAGAGGCCCAGGTGCCTAAAAAAATGCCAGGTAGCAAAATGTGGGACATTACACCAGTTGTTTGTTGCAATATGTTATGGATAACTGTCCTCTACAAAACTGAGTGATAAAGTTGTAAACTTTAAACTTGAAACCTAAATTCTTCATGTCAAAGTAGAAAATAGCACCTAGATTTTTGCTTTTGGTTTCTTGAACCTATTTATTTATGTATTTGATTAACATAGGCATGTGTTCACTTTCTTTCAAGGCTTCCTGGAACTGCATTCAGGTGTTTTCAGTGGTGGACTGGAATTTGAAATCTCATTTGAATTTAGAACAGATCAACTGAATGGATTGCTTCTGTTTGTTTACAATAAAGATGGCCCAGATTATCTTGCAGTAAGTTCAGAAATAAATATACTATACTCAGGTATGACTTGTGGGTGTTGACCACTGAGATAAACAGGACTTTAGGTTAAATAAAAGGAAAAAGTTATTTACTGTGAGGGTGGTGTGAGGTGCTGAAATGGGTTTCCCAAGGAAGTTGTGAATGCCCCATCCCTGGCAATATTCAGGGCCACTTTGAATGGAGTCCTGGGTGACATGGTTTAGTGCGAGGTGTCCCTGCCTATGACAGGGGGTTGGAACTAGTTTCCATTCTAACTATTCTATGATTCTATGTCCAGCATGTAAAGAAATTTTAAACAGTAAGTTATCTTTGTGTTTTACTTGTTTTGAAATGCTGTGCACAGCAAAGTGTAAAGGGAGCAAAAAGACTCTGACAAATGCTCAGAATAAATTGCCTGTGTTATTTATATCATAACTAAGAAAGATATCAGTATATGAAGAGCAGAACTGTTCTCTTTATTTATTCTCAATTATTCTCTTGCTGTATTATAAGGTATTAGAAAAAAAGAACAAAAATACATATTCAATTGTTTCACTTCATTCTTGGGAAAGTATAGAATTACCCAATTTCCCAGTTTTCATACTAGAACAAAATAAATTAAATTGTGTATCAAAAAGTTAATGACAGAAATTTTCTGGTATCCAGAAATTGTCTGGTATCCTAATAAATCTTTCTCTTTAAGTATATGTGTTTTTCATAATCAATAGGATTTCTTTATTTTGATTTGAAATATATAGAGAGAAATTAGTGGTCCATCTTAATCCCACCTCATCCCTATCACTAGAGAGAAAGCTGTAGAGGTGTTAGGCAAAATTGTAAGATAATGCCAATGAACTTTTTTTTTTGATGCCTGTTGAATAAGATTGGTTTATGCTCAGAAGTACTCATGCTTCCATCTTTTCCATGATTTTGTTTAAGTTTGAATGTGTTTGTTGCAGTTTTCCAGATGTTTTTGTTAGTTAAGTGGGTCTGGATTTTCATCTTTTCCTTCTCCCAAGAGAAGAAAATGAATATAATTAAACTGGTCACCATTGCTTAGTGCATCAACTCTAGTTACTACTTGCAACTACTAGTGGGTATTAGATAGGATTACATTGAAAGTAGTATCTCTTTTCAGGTGGTCCAAGAAGCAATCATTTGCATTCAGATTTCTGAGGGTATTGTTACTCTTTTTGCCCCACTCTGCCCTTTCTACTTGTTTATTGAATTTCATTTATTTAGTTATTATTATGTAGCTGTTTTGCTAATGGCAGTCATGTTTTATTGCATGGCATTATATCTAATGTGTCTTTTGTTTTAAATTTCTGATTTAAAATGTATATTTTTCTCCTTTTCAAGTCAACTATAACTTTATCTTTACTTTTTTTGTATTGACTTCTCCATCAGTTTATTTTTTTCTGGGTTTTGAGTTCTGCTAGATCTGATTGCGCCTAGGTTTTGAAGCAGCCTTAGTTAAAAATTACAGTGAGTTCTCATAACAAGTCTTGTGAATTACATGTTAGCACTTTAGTTTTGCCATCAAGTAATGACCGAGAACATAAAATAATAGCATAAGAAGCTATGCATACACTACTGTCCCATCCTACAAAGATTTCTGTGAGTGTAAGTCACAGTACAGGGGCAGTATTTATGTGAACCATATTCACAGGGACAAATGTGGGTTTTGGGTTCTTCTGGAGATTCTTGGTGTGTGTAATCCTTTTTTCCTTTTTCTTGCTCTGTGAAATACTAACAGAAAAAGAAAATAGCTTCTTGATTATGAAGGAAAAAGGGGACTCACTAAATGAAAAGTGGAGTAAAAACTACAAAGTAGTTAGATGAAACACTTTCCATCTCTACTCATGCTTCCAGATTTTTGGCAGTTTTATATTTAGGTTATTCTTTTAACACTGAAAACTGTGATTAGATAATTTTCTTAGCATTTGTCCAAAGTCAAGTAAAGTTTTTTAATCTCACTTTACTCCTGACCTCAACATCTCCATAGCCTTAAGGCGAGAAATTCTAGAGACAATGAGTATATTCATTTTTTTCCAACCCTTGAAGCTTTGTGCTCTGCACATGCATAATGATGACTGAAGGTTTTACCATACACTTGAGCTCACAAAAAAAGGTTAATAGAAAGTGCAGATGAGGTGTGTAGCATGTTGCGCATGAGCTACAGTGTCTTTGTTAGGAGCCTTGGTCAGGAGACACTTGCACTGCAAAACAGATTAGAAGCTATATCACCTATCCTGAGTGCCAGTGTAACACCGTATTCCCTGACACTTCCCTTTGCATAGGTCGCAGCTCTCTTATTAGCTTTATAGTTTTGGAATGACTGTAGCTAGACAAATGGCTGGTCTGCTACCAAACAGCAAAAGACTCTTATCTTGCCTTCTGCACAAGACAAAAATTAGTCCTAAAAAGCTGTTGTGTGTAAAGTTCACTTCTTCTGTGACTTCCATGCCCCGACAATAACTCAAGCCAGAGAATTCAAACTGATTCTTTTTTGCATTCAGGCACGATAATTACGAGCAAACTGTGACCAGATAAGCTAGTTGCAATCACTAGCTCTCACTCTGACGTGTGTTTCCTCATGACCTTATGTGATTGAAAGAAAGTAATGTGACTGCTGATAGAGTTTGCATTACTGATTTTGATGCTGACCACTTCAACAGCAATGAAAGTCTGAGCACTGCTAATCTCATGTGACAGTGGCAGCAGGTCCCAAGACATGGTAACTGATGATTTTCTTCTACAAAGCTACACAGTAAGAAAAGAGTCCTGCATGAACCTTTTCAAAGGAATTACACTTCAGAATAGCTGCATGAAGTAAGGTAACTAGTACCCAAGATTAAAGTGTTGCCTGTGGTGGAAATAAGGAGGAGCGTGAAATAAGTGTTTTGGGAACTCAAAGTGGAAATCTTTTTATTAGCAAAGGTGTGGCATACTCATGTGGGACTTGTGAAGGTAATATTCTTGTTAGTCACCAGTGATTTCTTTCTGGTGTCAGGAAGAAATTCTCTTTTCCTGTCCATTATAGTAATTGATTTGGAGGAGGCTATTGAGGAGTTTGTGTTCAGGCCTCTGACCTCTGGCTGGCAGGTCTGAACTTGGCTAGTACCAGTGAACAACATCTTCTTGCCTTTGTCATTTCCAGGTACATTGCTGACCAGTCTTCAATTTGTAATCTGTCTTGACTCTCAGTCCTTTTTCTTCAAAGCTGCTTTCTATGTCTAGAATACCTGTGGCAGCCCCTTTGCTATCAACATCAAACATGCTGAGAGTACACCCTGTCCTAATGCCCACATAATGAACAAAATCTTTAATCAGAATCAGTCCCTATGGCAATCTCAGAGAGATGCCACAAGCTTCCAGTGGGCCTCTAGAAGCTGTTCTTGCCCCTCATGACTTCCAGATTCAGACTAAGCTTTGGCTTTCCTAATTCCATCCTTACATGCTCAGGTATATGAAAATAAGAATTGAGTCCATAGATATCAGTATTAATAAAATTTTGCAGCGGTGCTTAATATTTGTACCCCAAATTCTGAAAAGCAACTATGCTTTTAAACATTAAACTGAGAGACTGCTCTGGTTTAGAGCTGTGGTAGAGCTCTCTTGTTCTGTTGAGAGATGGTTAACTCAGATGTCTGTCAGAATAAGGTTCATGCATTTTTTTATTTAAGTAATAATATATTTTCCAAGATTAAAAATGTTATCCAAGGTAAAACAATTTATGTGCTGTTTTTCTGAAGTATGCACAGTACCAGGAAGAATCCTAGATCTGTGCAGAACTTTGCTTTTTTCTTTTTAACTTCACCATGCAGAGCAGTTAAAACATTGGTCCTCTATCTTTAGCTGCACTTGGCCATTCTAAATGTCAGTCCATGTCAACACAACAAGCACAAGCATCATTCACTGCCTGCTTTAAGACTATGCCAAGATGAGTAAATTGGAAGAGGGATGTGCTGAGTAGTGACCCTGTGTCAAACACCCTGCCCTCTCTCCAACTTCCAGGTCTGGCAGACTTGCTGGCATATTACTGTAGTCATGCTGCTGAAATGCTTTCTTCACACCAGCACAGTGTGCTTTGTATTAATTCTCATCAGGAAAGAAAAACAGGGGCCTATCCAATGGACTGCTTTGTCAAGCTATACTCGTCAGCACTGATGCCATATCAGTCCCTTCACTTGTGTTATAGCGTCCTTGGCTATGAAGAGCTCTGAACTCATGGAAATAGGAAAAGTTGTGGTCCAAAAGAAACAAATAAACAAATCCCTCTGTCATGTGAGCTAGCAGCCAGTGTGCCCTCTGAAGTAGGACCTGTATTGCCACTGGCACCTCAAGTACTGAGGTCATTCCTTAGTTAGGGTCTCTGTTAAGGAAATATTGCAATATTAATAGTAACCTAACTATGTCAGTTTGTCAATACTGGTGATAAGCATTTATATTAAATCTGCAATTTTATAATAAGATGTTGGCATGGGAACAGTAATGCTTTTTTTTTTTTTTGTAAATGTATCTGTATTTTTCAAAACCCAGTTCATCACCTAGGTATACAGTCCTCTATACATGCCAGTTTAGAGTCTCAGCCTACTTGTGTTTCATTCACTTAGGATAAAGAGTCTTGCAGTAAAGCTTTGGAAACTTCTGCAGTGAAAAATTTAAGTAAAATGCATTTCTATTAGAGAATTAGAACATTAATCTCAAAAAGCACACACAAACCCAATTATTTTCTTACAAGGTTTAGAAGAATAAGGATGTATGGATGTAAGAATCAGTGTATTCTGGAAACTTTTGAAATTGAGTTTACCAGCCAATTAAAAAGACCTTAATCAGGTCTGACATTTCATCTCCTTATTATCTTGTTACATTCTTCTAAAAAATGAATTGACAGATAAAATACTGTTTTCTCATTCTCTAAAAAGCAGAGCAATTTTGATTCATTGTCTTTTCTTTTTACTTACTTAGTGCCATACTTGAGAAAAATCAAAACATATATTGCTACATTCTGAATTAATCGATACACAATATTAAGCATATTTTGTGTAAACAATTTTATGGTGATTTATGCTATCTGGAACTTAAAAATTTGTTGTTCATTGATTTATTATTTTTTTTATTGACTGCCTTTCTTTTTGAATAGCTCTATTGTTGCTGTGTATGTGATGTCTCTTTTAAAATCTTTTTTTCTGTTTTAAAATGCACAGATTGAACTAAAAAGTGGAATGTTAAACATCTTTTTAAAAACTGGCATTGTCTTTACACAAGTGGATCTCTGGTTAGGACTGTCTTATTGTGATGGGAAGTGGAACAAAGTTACTGTGAACAAGGAGGGCTCTGTAGTTTCAGCAAGTGTGAATGAACTGAGAGAGAAGATGCTTGAACCCCATGTTCAGGAGCTGAATGTAAACTCACCTGTTTATGTAGGAGGAATCCCACCTGAAATTCAGAATTTTTATAAGGAACTGGCATTAGAACAAGGTAAGATTCTAAGGAGAATGTGTGTTTCTCAAAGCCTGCTGTCATGCACAAGGTAGACATTCTGCAGGTGATAGTGTAAATTAATGAATGTGTGACATGAATATTTCCTCCCACACATTGTTGCTTTATCTACCAATTATTTCTACCCATCTAGCTTCACTTAGTCCTGATCCTTTTGTAATGCTATAAAAGATCTTCCAACCCAATGATATCTGAAGCAGTCTAACTCAGGAGAGGAGCTGATGAGTAGCAAATGGTAAACTGAGATGCCCAACCAGAAAGAAGATCTCAAGTCCTCATAAGAGAAAACTAGTCCAGATAAACTTGTTTCATTTGATCAACTTGTGCCACTCATATATCTGAAATAGAAAACCAGTAGAAAACAGTAAACATAGCTTAAATCATTGTAACGAGGCTGGATGCAGTGACATGGAAGAATATTTGAAAGATTATTAGTCATTTTTAGGTGATACTGATTCTGGTCTAAAAAAAAAAAAATCAAGTGAGTATAAACCCTGGAATTTGGATTTTGGCTACGTTACCATGGTGCTTTCTGTGTTATCAGGAGGATGGGAGACAGTCATGTTTTTAGCCATCACTGTGATCCTTCTGTTCTGGAACAGGTCAGATTTCTAGAGAAAGGAGAGAAGTATTAATTACAGCCTGACACCAATGGCTTCCAGAACGGCTACCATGTTAAATGTTGTAAAAAAGTGTCTATTACACTATCTCTGTTTAAAGTTTGTGTTTGTTTTTTCATTGCTTATGAAACTATTCATCAGTTATAGCATTTTTTTCAGATACTTTGGGCAAATAAGTAGCAGTCAGAAAAAGATCAGTGGGAAATCTAGTAAGTGGCTTTGAATGCATTCATATTGAATGAGTGCATTCAAGTAAGCTCTGCAGAATTACATTGAAACCATGTGATTCGCAGCTATTCTATAGAATAGTTTGAATCAAATCCTGCACTGGCCTTCACAGACAGCTCAAAAAAAATTGTTTTAAGTATTTCTTCAGCTGCAGGTATCACATATATCATAATTTGCCTCCAGGTTCTGTGTGAATAATATTTATGGCCCAAAAGAGCTAGCCAGTCGCACCCTGTCAGTGTTGCCTCGTAGCAGATGGTATAGCCTCGTGAATGGATGCATTCACAACTCCTGCAGCAAAGAGATCTGTGAACAAAGAATCTAGGGCAAAATAACATCTAAAGTGAATATCTGAAGTGCATATTTAGGCACATCAATAAACATTACTTTTTTCACCAAGCCTCCTAAGCATGCAACAAATAAGATGGTGGCTGCAAATTTATAGTCAGAGCATCTGAAGATAAAAACATTCCTGTTTGTTCCTAAATACAGATTTAGATGAGCAAGATCAGGCATTACAGCTTTGGAACATACTTTTATTTAGGACTACAATGATGTAATTATATGCTAACAGAATACAGAGAGCTTTCCAGTTTAATAAATAATTACAAAAGGTTTTCTTAATGGTTGCTTGGTAGTTAATTTTGAATAAATGAATATTGTTTTGCTCATAGCAAATAAGGGATAAATATCCTTCTCCTACCACCCCACCACTTGGCTGGCATCAGTCAGAAGTCTTCAAACAGTGATAAACGCAGCTAAAAAGATAGTAAAATTAATGTATTAAAATAGATTGTACACTATGCATCTCATAGTAAATTAGACAACTGCTCACTTTGTCTAATGATTAAGATGCCTGTGCATACTGGGATTAGTTCTGCCACAGACTGCCTAAGAAGCTGAGCAGATTGTTGACGAGTAGGAGTTGAGTTTAAATTAGGATATATTCATTTTAAGGCACAGTTTGTGTAAATCCCTAGTGTTATGGAGAGAGAGGATGATTGAAAATGGGTGTCCACCTTTAATGCCCTTACCTTTTTACATGAACTATGTATGGATATTGGATTATCAGATCAGGATAAGTACAAATACTACTGTGATCTGCCATCTTGTAGTAATAAAGGTAATAAAAATACAGAAGATTAATATGGTGATTTCACAAAGGAAGAGCACTGATCTGTGAGAGGCTGATTTGTAATTTGCAAAGTTAATCCTTCCATGAGTTGAAATCTTCAATTTGGTTACTGTTTGCTTTTTTTTTACGCTGAACACCAAGCACTGTACTCAGATTTGAGAACTATTTTGTATCAATTTATTAATTCTTTTGTAAATTAAGTCATAGAGCTTTATGGAAATTTTAACAACTGCACGCTGCTTTTTTGTGGTGGTATTTTTACTACAAGTAACTAATTTAACGTGTGTAATCCCACATGCCCTTGGTCATCATGCCTGTAGTAAGTGTGAGTAAAAGCCCTTCCAAACCATCAATGTTGATGGGAATGCTACACTCCCAGAGAGGAATATATATTGTATTTATATATAGAAAGAAATATAAAATGAAGTTACTTACTTTTTCTTACAAATGAATAGTTTGAGGTTATGTTTCAAGAGTATATTTGTAAACAGCATACCAGTTATATCCCCATGCAGAAGATCTTCTGTGATGTCCTGAAGTTAATGACATATTCAGTCTGGATATTCTTCTGTTTGTGGAAGCATGTACATTAACAAAATATTAGCAAGCAGCAGAAAGCTGATTTTCAAATTCAGAATCACTTTTAAGGTAATAATTTTGAAAAGAGAAGTGACAGAAAGGAGAAAACTATTTTCTTTGTGGGATGGCGATGATAGCAATGGAAGTAGGTAGGAACACAACACTAGAATACCAGGGATTTTTACCAGCTTAGTATTGTGAAAATGGGGACAGAATTTCATGTTGGAAGTCAACATATTCACATTACAGTCTTTAATGTTGAAAATACAGAATTTAAAGGAACAAAAGTGATTCCTAATTAATGATGGAAGATCTTTATGTGATACTAATCTCTTACTGTTTGCTAGGTTTCGGTGGTTGCATGAAGGATGTTAAATTTACACGAGGTGCTGTCGTTAACTTGGCATCTGTGTCCAGCAGTGCTGTCAGAGTCAATCTGGACGGATGCCTATCAACTGACAGTGCTGTTAACTGCAGGGGAAATGACTCCATCCTAGTATACCAAGGGAAGGAGCAGAGTATTTATGAGAGTGGTCTACAGCCATTTACAGGTAACACATTGGTCCCTTAAATAAAATACATCATTTTTATTTCATTCTGTATTAATGTATTACCATGTCCAATGTTTTTTGGCTTGTCTTTTTTCTTTTTTTCTTTTTTCTCCTCTGTACTTCTCTATATTTTTTTTTAAGAATACCTTTATAGGGTGGTTGCCTCAAATGAAGGAGGATCATTACCTAGTGCATGGACCCGTGTTCGTACAAGAGAATCAGGTAAATATAATTTTAAGGCTTACTTATTCCCATTTTTCATTAGTTATCTAGTATTATGTTGGAGAAAATTCCACCACAACAATTTTGAGTAAGTTGCATAGTGTTTCTGAAGGAGCAAAACTGCTTAATGCTTTAATAGGCACCAGATTACTATCTTCAGCTATAAAATGTTCAGGAAAGTATTTTCCACACAGAATTCAAGGTCTTTTCCAAGTATATATTAGATTATATAATTATCTGAGAGCAAAGAATATGAAAGGATTGAGCTACATTAATTAAGAACAGCCATGCATATAGGTATGTTCCTATGTGTACATATTAACCTTACGGTACATGAGACTGCAGGAGTAAGTAAATCTATGTTTTCCTATGTATAATTAGTGATACAAAATAAAATTTAAAGAAGAGAGATACTGCAGTTGCAGGCACAAGCTGTGGAAGATAAGAGGCCATATAGTTGCTAGGGAGAAGAAGATCTTGTGAAAGCTTTTCTTTACATTACCTGCACATGGGTATGCTCCTCAGTGCTGGTGAATGAGGGTTCTTTTAACACAATCTGTTCCATAGATTGTGTGTGAAAATGTGGCAATATGTACTACAAAAGCAGCATGTGACTTCTGGAGAAAGTTTCAGCATAAGAACATGATACCTGCTGAGCCTTAAATATATTTTATGAAGAAAATTTAAAAGACCTTTCCTCTTTTGTTCAGTGTTTTTGTAAACCTTGTTGAGCCAACAAGTTTTAGCAGATTTACAATTCTACGTATTTTATTTAACCAACTTCCCCTCTTCTGTAAAGCGAAGCCTAATTACATTCCATCAATGCAGAGAATTCTTATGATGCAAGATATTCAGTGTAAGATCTTAAAAAATGGTACAATACCTGCATAAATATTGAACTTGCAAATGCATTCTTATACAACTCACTGCCATTATTTCCTGCATTGTCCAGAAGAGAAAAAAAGTAATGCGTTATTTTCATATCAACTGTTTGACAACTGCAAGGTTTACCATAAATTTGTGTTTGCAAGCTGACCACAGCACTGAGCAGTCCATGTTCCCTGAGGTTGGAGAATAATTACGCTATTTAATTATTTTTGAGTTGGTTTTGTTATGTCCCTTATGAGAAGACCATCTGCTATACAGTACCTTACTTTGTGCTGTGATACACTTCAGAACTAATAAAATCAATAGACTACTGAAGCATTCCTGGAGTGTCACATTCTTACTTTATACAAAAATAACAATTTCCAGGTATTTTTGTACTTTCAATTCTGTTACCCTTATAAAAAACAAGACTGTACTCATACTTAATGAAACTAAACAATAGAAGTATCAAAAAAAGAGGTTATTGAGAAAAGCAAATGGTCAGCAGCAGGGCTAGGGATACCACATGGATTTACAGCAAACTCATCACCTATAGTGTTCCTTGGGCCTTTCCTCTGCATCCCGTGTGCATCATCTGTGATGAAGTTGTTACTGGCCAGACCCTTACTTGGTTTAGTAATATCTAATAAATAGTTAAAGGTTATTGGAAGTTAAATGATTTTTTTGCTTGTTTGGGGCTTTTTTTATTGGCAACTGTATGCACATATGGCAGGTGGTTGGAAATAGATGATCTTAAGGTCCTTTCCAACCCTAACTGTTCTATGATTCTATGAGCTTGGCTTTCCAGTTCTTTTAAATATCTTATTTTTCTTTCTTTTCTTTTTTTCTTTTTAATGAATGCAAATTCCTGTTTTGCTCTGAGGCAATTGTGTGGTATTGTGGAAGTATGAAGAGAAATGGAAAATCTTACATTTTTTTGTTAAGTACTTTTGTAAATGAGAATGCACATCTTTAGGAATTATTATTAGTTGTGGCATTCTGTGGCTTAGATAGCCAACAAGTAACTCAAACCCTTCTCTTTTGCAGTACAGTCTTGCTTCATTCAGTTGTATGATTATAATGCCTGAACTTGTTAGCTACATACAATTCACCCCCTCTCTTTGTGAGTGATGCTTAAATTTGTTTGATACATTAAATGTTTTTGGAAAATTGCAACAAGAGAAGTAGGAATGTTATGTAGATGGAGTTTTGATGGTTTTGAAATATAGCTTAAACTCAAGATGTGCAGTCATATTAAATCAATGCTGAAAAGTTACAACTCTAATAAATTGTATTTATGCTAATGGTTGAGTCTGATTTACTGCAGCCATTAAAAGTGAAGAATAGGGGCAATAGTCTCCTTAGAACTGCCTTTTTCTGTATTTTCTATTTTATCCTTCTGCAGTTCCACAGAATGTGCCAACTCCCTCAAGAGTTCACAGTATAAATGGTTACAGCATTGAGGTCACTTGGGACAAACCGGCTGGGGTCATAGGTGTAATTGAGAAGTACATTTTGAAAGCATATGAAGAAGATGGTCCCAATGTACCCATCACTAGTGCTGAGTTTGCTGACACTAGTATGCTTACAGGTAAATGTTAAGTACCATATTTTGGGCACATCTAGTAACACAGGATGCTTGTATCTCCTTTTGTTGACCTATAAATTATTACTTCTCTGGTTTTGTGTATACACAATATAGGTAACATATGGAAGAGTACTGTTTGTCTCATCATCCTCATACATAGCAGTGCACTGTCTTCAAAGAATAATAAAAGTTAAGATACAACACAAATAGTAAAAAGCAATTTTACTTGAGGTATGCCTTCCTAATCTATTGGGGGAAATGCTTTTCTGTTTGTTTGATTTTTTTTTTCTTCCTTCTTGTTACCTAAATTCACACACATAAATTCACAAATTACCAGTTCACCTAAATGAACTCTAAAAGTGGGTCACAAACTATTTGACCTGAAGTGTGAAAGCACTTGCCTGATTTTGATCATGTTAATCTAATTGATTTCAGTTGGAGCTAGCATGCATTTATGCTTTGGTTAATGCCACTGGGAGGTGGGTTATTACAGAATGAAGGAATCTGGGTCCTTGCGTTTATGGAGTTTGGTCACTGTTGAGCTGTGGGTTTTGAGCTATAGGAACCGTTGAACACAAGATGTTTCCTGAGGTCTAGTTCTCCTTACTCCTAGGAAGCAGGTGTTTTTAGGAAGAAATGTTGGACTCTCTGCTATGTAGAGAACATTTTGTGACCTCTCTGTCAGCTTAAAGTGAATCTGGCTTTCTGCTCTCTATATAGACTCAAATACAGACTGCATTTGCTGGCTGCTGCAAGTTTGCCTGGGAAGGAAATACATTACAGACAACAGTCTGTATTATGTTACGTGATGACTGAGTGAGGCAATAGTACAAAATTTGCCTTCCATTGGAACAAACTATGACCATTAGATTTGTTTATATGCTATCTAAAATTAATTGTGTCATCTTGACAATTTAAAAATTGTTAACAACTTAATGCTCAAAGATGATGCTTTCGTTTGGCTGGACAATGGAACAATCTTAGAAAGTGCCTTAACCCTCAGGCAAGATATTATTGCTGCTTTCCTGAAGCCCAGATAATATGTGCTTAGTTTTTGTTACGTAAGTTTATATGTTTTGTATTGTTTCTCTGCCATAATGTATGTATAAACTTTCAAGAGCAAAATGCACATACTCTGTTTTCTTCAGTTAGAAACCTCTTGACTGTAGTGTGCTTATAATAGCAAAAGTGCACAGAATTTCTATTCTTACTGTGATGTCTTTGATGAACTTGTTGATTTGAATACTGTCTATTCTGTAAAGCAATACAAATTGTATTAGTAGAAATTAAAGACCAAGCATATAGATTAGGTAGTTTATTAACAGATGATGGTCAGAACCAACCTTTTGTTTAACTTCTTTGGTATTGTGCCAAGATAGTGTGTGAGTGTTATGAAAACGTCTATACCAGGCTGGACAGGTAAGAGTTTATCTATATGGAGTTTTCAGGATGCAGAAGAATGTCAGATTCCCTTATGTTAAATGGAGATAGTTAATGGATCCTGGTTCTTTAGCCTATTATAGTAAGTAGCTGTTGAATACTGCAAAATAAAATTACTCTAAGAACTTAAGAATGGCTGTATTTAACCACTGATCTCTCTGACAATGTCAGATTGTAGATGCTTAGAAAGCAAATGTAAGAAATGTGCTAAGCCTAGAGTGAGTCTTCTTGTTAATACAAATTCATCTGGGAGTTTGTGAAACTTCTGAGCTGAAAGTTGCATCTGGACCATCATGCTTAATGGTCTGTGGTAGAATTGTCTTTTTTTTAAATACATTTATGCTTTTGGCTTCTGCAACTTGCTGTGTCAGTAAGTTTTCCAATTCAGTTTTGTGTGTGTGGAAGGAGTGCTTCCTTTTGTTATTTATAGCTGCTCTCCAACAGTTTAGTTATGTATTTTCCAGTTTTGGCATTGTAAGAAATATGTAATTTATGTCCTCATGTTGAGGTCAGAGCTGGGACAAGTGAAAAATTAAATCACTGCTCTTGAAATTATTTTGCCTTCAGCCCACTGATTTCAGTGAATCCTACACAGATAGGGTAGCCTCTGGACATAGAGAAATGGTTACCCACATATGTGAGGCTGCCAGGTAAAGGTGTGTCTTTTGCTGCTGAATTATCTTTCCTTATAAATCAAAAGTTAATGTAAAGACAAAACCCCACCAAAAGATCCGTCTTTGCTTTGGGTTTGCTGAGAAGGTATTTTTTTTCTTATTTTTCTCCCTAATTTGAAGGGAATTTCTTTAAAAATTCTTTTATTTAATTCCATGAGAAGATGCTACAGTAACCCCAACAGCCAGGCTTGATAATGCAACAGCAGGGGGGAAACACCATGGGCTGTCCTGTTTGTGTCAAATTCAGAAGAGCCTGATGTGCCTTTGTCAGGAAGAAAACCTGAACTAAATATTAAAAATAAAGTGAGTCTGTAAATAAGCATAATCTCACAGTCTCAAATGCCTATTTCTGACTCTTCAGAAACAAAAGTCCTTCAAAATGTGACCCTTGTAGTCTTCAAAATGTCTTCTTTCACTTTCATTCAGAAAAGAATATTCAGCAAATTTAAATCCTTAAAATCCTGACTGCTGAAACAGAAGTTTGTTGTATAAGGTAGTATACTTCAACATGGGGTTCATGATCTGTATTCTAGGATGAGAGTACAAAGTTAGAGTATAAATCTTTGGGATCCAAGGAATACTGTGTTAGCCCATCTTGCCTTCAGAGAAACATGTAACAACATTGATAGACTTTGGATATATCAGTTACACTCAGCAGAGCAATAAAAGAAATACAGGCTCATCACATCAAATAATTTTTCTTCCTAAAGGCTGGGCTGCTTTACTTTGCATTCCAGCACATTCCACATGCCATCAGAATTTGGAATAGAAATGAGAATCATAGAATCACAGAATAGTTAGGGTTGGAAAGGACCTTAAGATTATCTAGTTCCCATCCCCTGCCATGGGCAGGGACACCTCACACTAAACCATATCATCCAAGGCTTCATCCAACCTGGTCTTGAACACTGCCAGGGATGGAGCATTCACAACCCCCCAGGGCAACCCATTCCAGTACCTCACCACCCTAACAGTAAAGAATTTCTTCCTTATATCCAGTCTAAACCTCCTCTGTTTAAGTTTCAACCTGTTACCCCTTGTCCTATCACTACAGTCCCTAATGAATAGTCCCTCCCCAGCATCCCTGTGGGCCCCCTTCAGATACTGTAAGGCTGCTATGAGGTCTCTACGCAGCCTTCTCCAGGCTGAACAGCCCCAACTTTCTCAGCCTGTCTTCATATGGGAGGTGCTCCAGTCCCCTGATCATCCTTGTGGCCTCCTCCGGACTTGTTCAAACATTTCCATGTCCTTTTTATGTTGAGTGCACCAGAACTGCACACAATACTCCAAGTGAGGTCTCAATGAGAGCAGAGTAGAGGGGCAGGATCACCTCCTTTGACCTGCTGGTCACGCTCCTTTTGATGCGGCCCAGGATACGGTTGGCTTTCTGGGCTGTGAGTGCACACTGAAGCTGGCTCATGTACATTTTCTCATTGACCAACACCCCCCCAAGTCCTTCTCTGTGGGGCTGCTCTGAAATTCCTTTTTGCCCAACCTGTAGCTGTGCCTGGGATTGCTCTGACCCTGGTGTAGGACCCTGCACTTGTCATGGTTAAACTTCATGAGGTTGTCATCAGCCCACCTCAGAAGTGTGTCAGAGTCCGTCTGGATGGCATCCCTTCCCTCCAGCGTATCAACCGAACCAGACAGTATTTAAACAAATTAAAGGAGCATTAGAGCACACTGTTTCAGTGCAGTTTGTGAGCAGCTTTTGCTTCCCCTTTCCTTTGGAATCCAGAATACCAGAGACTCACTGGGATTGGTAGGGTTAGAAGGGACCTCTTGAGATCATTTAGTCCATCTCCATAGCTCAAGCAAGATCAGGTGGAGCAGGTTTCCCAGGACCATGTCCAGTTGAGTATCTCCACAGCCAGAGATATTTCTCTGTGGGAAGGCTCATTTTACTGTGTTTATTGTGTTCAGGTGGAATTTCATCTATTTCAGTTTCTGCCTACTGAGTCTTGTCTTTTCAGTGGATGCTACTGAGAAGAGTCTATCTGCTTCTTTGTTCCCACCATCAGGTACTTGTACAGATTGACAGATCACCCTGAGCCTTTTCTTTTCTGAGCTGATCAGTGCTAGCTTTCCCAGCCTCTCCTCATAAAAGACATGCTCCAGTCCCTTTATCATCTTAGTGGTCCTTTTGCATCTTCCACGAAGTTGCAGAGGGTGCACATTTCCACCATCAGTGAGGTCATTAATGAAGACATTGAACAGTTTTTTGCCATGGTTTCAATCATGGGGTACATCACGGCTGTCTTGCCTCTAACTGGATTTTGTGTTACTAATCACCATCCTCTGATGCTTCTCTTGTCAAGCTCATAAGAGAAAAACGCTTTATAAAGCAGAAAGAATTTCACTGTAGAATTCACAAGATCAATCAGCCTCTAAATTTTACCAATTCCTAATTATGAGCAGTGAAGAACACTTGTGGAACCTGTAAATTATATTTCGATAAGATATTCTGCAAAAGAATCCACAAACATTTGGTATTCCTCTTATGGATTTTTCTATCAGTTTTGTATGGGTTTTGCAGTGTGTCCTGCCTGTGTCATTGCTGCATTAGCCAAGTTGTGGCTGCACAAGTGATGACGAGAAAATTGTTGTCAGCATCTTCCCCTCTGAATGCCCACAGCCGCTGTTCCCTCCTTGCCTTGACACGTGTTTATAATTACTTTTCACCTTTTAGGCTTTTATGTTTGGCAGATGAATATCTCAGGCAAAGTTAATTTAGTGTGGTTAATCAAAGCGGCTCGGCTGTGTTTCGGCTTTGAAAGCGCTCTAGTCCAGCTAGGGAGCCTCTCAGAAGTGGAAATGAAGCATTCTGCCAAGTTGCTGCTAGTCCCAGGCTTGCCAGTGGGGCCATGGGTTGCTCGGGCGAGGGAAGCAAGGCCAGGAAGGGTGAGTCTAAAATGAGAGCTTGATGTCTGTGGTGGCCCTTGGAAAATGTTTTTTTCTGGGTACTTTGCTCTACATGGGGCTTGTAAGCCATTTCCTACAGCCAGGTAGCCAGATAGTTTGTCACATGCCCATAGTGACATGGTTTAGTGGTGGACTTAGTAGGCCTGGGGTAAAGGTTGGATTTGATAATCATAAAGGTCTTTTCCAATATAGTTGAATCTATGATTGTATGAAACTACTAATGAATTACTTGGATATCCTTTCGTACACCTGAAACTACTTGAAAGTTCTTGGTTTGTGCAAATATTTTATGCTCAAAACACTCCTATGCTGCAGTTAAAAAGATTCTTAGGAATTTGTAGAAAATAATTGCAAACCAACTAATGTAAATATATGTAGGGCCAGAGCACTAGGAGGGCTCCCAAATCCTTACTCAAGTTGAGACAAATTTCTACTGTTCTAAATCTTTTCTTGTAGGCACAAAGAGTCACAGAATACTAACCAGGTCTGGTATAGAATCATAGAATGTTTGAAAATTATCTTAAGATCATCTAGTTCCAACCCCTGCCATGGGCAGGGACGCATTTACTCACAAGTAAAACCTGACAAAATATTTAGAGTAATAAAAGCTGGAACTTTGTATTGAAAATATGGTTTTCAAGAGTTGCTTCATCAGCTTGAACCACTCTTAAATACAAGAGGTTGTCATTTTCAGGTAAGTTATTTCTATATGTCATCATTTAGTAGAAATAACCTTTGGTCAGAAGCAGAGATAAATGACAGAAAGCACCTAAATATTTCCCATAGCCAGAAGAACAAGAGTATATGCTTTACAGTGCCATGCCACTTTTTGAGAGACATGGAAGGCTGTATGCAGCCTTACCACATGAAAATGTATCAAGTACTGAGACCCATGTCATGATTAGGGTTGCTATGCTTGTTTGCCTGTTTTCTCCCTTTGCGTGTCTTAAGGAGATTTGGTCTCTCCATCTCTCTCACCCACATGTATGCACATCTCTCTTGGTGGGAGGAGCTGAAGGAATATGCCAAAAGCTGCACCTCAGCTGTTATTGCAACATAGGGCAGCCAATAGATCTATGCCCATTAGGTTTCTGTGAGTTCTCAGGTGGTGCTTGGGTTCCTAATGACCCTAAATCAGAATGGTAGAATGTAGGGTCTTCTTTCCTTTCAGTTAGTTGGCTTTAGCAGACTAGTAGTGTATTTTTCAATATATGCATTCTAAACCAAATTATATTAATATTCTACAATATTAAGGTTCTAACTTGATTGAGGTTAGGCCTAAATGAATGTTTACAGTCCAGTGCTATTGTATAAATTTATTACTATGAAATGTAAATTGTCTGACTAGATAAACCTGAACATTTTATCAAAATTACGTCAACTCTTAGCTGCATACCAAAACTTTTATTAATAAAAAGAAATCAACTTCTTTATGAGGGTAGAAAGGATTATTATTTTTTTAATAGATTTAAATTAATAAATCTCAAAAAAATTGCAAAAAAGTTATGAGTCTTTCTCTGCAAAATACTAAAATGAATCATCCTGTGGAACAATGACAAAGCTATCTGAAGAGATCAAGAGTAGCATAGTGTTAGATATTACAGAACCTATACTCTCTGTGATTAATTAACTCCTGGTGCAAAACTGGACTGTTGGGCTAAGCTTTTCTGCAAATTAAAGCAGCCACAGAGATGCCCCATGCTAAGGGGAGTGTAACATGTTCCTTTGAACCACTGTAACCCAAACTGTGCCTTCAAGGCCAGTGGTGCTTACCTTAGATGGTTTGGTGTCAAATCTTCCTATGGAGAAAAATAGGCTCTTACATGCCACAGAAATCCAGTAACTAAATTAAGTATTTTGCTTCTTTTCTCTTATAAGCCAGTGTTGGAAAAGGTGCCTTCTCATTCAATAATTCTTTAAATTTTTGCAACTCATTCTAAATTTAAGACAGAAAATGCTTTAAAAATGCAGATGTATGTGACAGCTTGAGGTACCCAGGCTTTCAGTCCAGAAATGCATATGCAGAAGATGTACTTAAACAGTTTTTGCTACAATCTGTCAAAACCACAAAGTCAGTTGAGGACTTCCTTTTCTGGTCAGTGGGCTGTGATTAAGTGTACTGTGGCAATGATGCATCTCGACACACAAGTGACTTTGTTAGACAGATGCTGTATGACCTCTGGCATTCAAGTTGGCTAAATAGTCTTTAGATCTGGGGAGGGGAGATTTGGTGAATTATTTCAGAGAGCTTAAACAAGAATTAAGGTAAATCGTTTCAATTGCAGTATGTGTATTTCAAAATAGGTCCTGATGAAGTAAAGTGTTAGGAAACAATGAAAATGTCTGGCAAGGAAAAGTCCCTTTGGCAAGACGTACACTCAGCCTGTGAAACAAATGGTATTTGTGGGGGTAAGCTGTGTGGTTGACTTTGGGAATCTTAAAATTCAGTAGCAGAGCTGAATTTTCAGGCTGTATATAAAGTCCTGTCTGGATCTGATGAGTATTGGCTTTCAAAATTGTCCACTTCCACTGTCTTAGGTGAGTGCATTTTCTGTTGAAGTGAGGAAAAGGACTTTAGTACTTGTGTTACCTATGTAAGTTTAAATAGCTTTTTTTGTGTGAGTTGTGTCTGTGAACGAGTAGGTTTAGTTTCTGTTTTTATGGAATAGCTCCTTCAGTAAACGTATTATAAAAAGCTCACCTCAACTTATATTATTTAATCAATTCATTATGCAGAGTGAAAGCTCTGTAAGTCACCGTAAGCAAGTGTGTCTTTTTGTCTCTGACAACTTGGTGGTGTTTTGAAGCAACTTTCTGACAACTCAGGATGACAGATTGGAGCAGTGAAGCAGCTGCTTTCATGAAAGTCTTTTAACTGGATGAGGAAATTGCTAAAATACTGTAATTGCATTTGAATCTAATTTTCAGTTCTTGTGAACAGAATATTTAGCCCTCATACCTTAGTGGTAAACCATGTTTCTTCCTTGATGAGAAGTGCTCCTTTTCACTCAAAATCTGCCAGAATACTGTAGAATCTGAGCTACCTAAATATAGGAGACCTCCCTTGTAGCTGTACTGAACAAAAGAAATGTCTATTTTATGGAGAAGGGAAAGGAAGAAGCTGAGTATTTCATCTCATACACTGTATGCATTAGAATGACGAATGGAGTGGATGTGAAGGCACAACTGACTTGTCCACATATCCATTTTCTCGTAAATTCATTGTTGACTCTTTTCTACTGTCCATGTCAATATTTTTATCCTTTACCTACAAGAATGAACCAGCATTTTCTCCCTGACACAACTCTAAACCTAACTTTAAGTACTGCAAATAATTAAAGATCATTTAAATATAGAAAATTAAATACTAGTTTTGCATATAAAGTGGGCTTAATGTTCTAGGTGTGATTCCAGATCACTGTTTTAGACTGTTAACTTTACATTCATATTTAACAAATGACATTATTCAGTTTCATGGGGTCACTGTGTCAAAATGTCTGTGTTAGAACTTGAATTTATTTTCAAAGGTTCTTGGAGTGGGCAGATAGGAGTGGTGTGTTAGAATGATTTACCATCTCTGATTCCCCATGTGGATTTGAAGGCTTGGAACATAGTCTATGATGTAAATTTTAAGTCTAGATGAATTCAACTTCTCTGTAGTGTCAGTGTGAATGAATGGGGCTCATATCCCAAATGTGGGAGGCTGACTCTCTTCTTAAATGTTGATGATGCCTCTAATTCTACCTCCTGATCAAAGTGACAATTTATGTATCTCTCTTGTGTTAACTCTAACAGAATATATGGAAGTATGGTTGTGACCAAATTTTGCTTTGCTAGCATCTCACCTTAGAAAGTCTGATGCAGTCTTCTCTGATCAGCAATTATTGGGTATAGACAAGAGATGCCAGTCTGAGTGTTATAATTGAGGATTTAAGTAAAGTTTTATAAAGCTGTCAACGAACTTAATTGAATCATAGGCCGTTTTTTACTGCAAAATTTATTTTGCTGTGCTGTAAACAAATTCATGTGTATTAGTGCAATCTTTGCTATGGGACTGCTGACTTTGTACTCCAAGACAGTCAGGCACCAAGTGTAAATTTCAGCGACTGACTAAAAGCGCAGAGGAAATGAGTGGGTAATGAGAGGAGAGCAGCCAGTTCTTTAATTGAATTAAAAGCTGGGTGACACCAATGCAGACACCTGTCCAATTACAGACAGGCCAAGGTGTTTACCATTGCTGTACAAGCGATTTGAAGATGACAGAAATCTTTCCGCCCACAGATTAACATAATGAAGGAGAACAGATTACAGTGGATGCTGGCCAAACAGATAGGTTGGCAGCTGAGGAAAAAGTAGTTTGCTGAAGTATGTAAATAAAATCTGTGCACTTTTCTTATAGCCTACCTATGCAGCACATCTGTTTCTTCATTGAAAGAAAATAGTGCAAAAGTACCTGTGAAGGAAAAAAACATTAATTGGGAAATCAGCAAATTATTTTTTTAAGTTGTTGTCTTTGAATAATTTTTTTTTAAACATAAACCTTGTGTTACAAAAGGATTTATTTGTTGCTTTGTTGGGGTTTTGTTGTTTCAAATTCTTACTGCCTTCCACAAACCTATAAAGCAGGTGCTTTATATAAAGCCCTTCTACTTTGTCAGAAGTAAACCAAACAGCCTAATCCAAACCTTCCACAGCTACGGGCATCTTTCTGGATATGTGCTACTGCAACTCTCAGTGCCTGAAGCCATGGGTGACCCCACGGAATATCTTCCATCAGGAAATGCAAGGAGCATTAATTCACTGCTTCATGAGAGTGAAGCTACAATTTTAAGTGCTAAATGTACAAATAAAACTGAATTGCTTCTTAAAGCACTGTAGAGTGAATAAAGAGATATTGCTTACACTATACCATGCTCCTCTCGACTGAGAACTTGCAAATGTCACAGGATTTGGTTTCTGCACGTGTTTTATTTGCTGAAGGTTATTACAGTAGTACCTCTTATACTTTTGCCTATTTAACCCTCTATGATCTGGAAATAAGTGTTTTGTACTAAGTCTTAGGCGATAAAGATGTTTTTTTGGTTGATGAAATTTCTGTGCTGAAGAATTTACTGTAGACTCCAATATCCCTTATGTGCAGAAAAAGACTTTTTTTAACAAAACCTAAGGTTATATTGCATTCTATATAGTAACTGAATGGAGAGTAGTAGAAAAGACTAAATACTTCTACCTGTTTGTGTACCCTTAATGCTGAAAGGGTTCGCAGTCTTGTACTATGGGCTGTTTGGTCAAGAATTATGGTTCTGTGAGGTACCATTGGTTTTGCTTTGTGAAATCCCAGCGCTGAACAGTTCTGAAATAACATGGTTTGCTATAAATTTTATTTTTCTTAGTAAACACTCCATTAATTTTACTAAAAGCTGTGGGAGTCAAGGTTAAAACATGGTTTGAAAGAAACTGACATTATTTGGCATCTTTTAGTTACTACTGCATTTTAATTCCATATTGCTTTAATGTTGGACCTGCTTTGAAATAGAAACTGCTGATGTTTCTGAAAATGACAGTTTTTTTCATGTAGACCTTCTATATATTTCAGTTCAAAATCTTGTGTAACTTCCTGAAGTAGTAAGAAGTGATTTGTTACATTTGCTACAACAGAGAGCTGATCAATTTGTGAGAATCCAGCAACTTCACTAACATAAGCAGGGCCTAAAAAAGCAAAATATTTTTCTTGTAAACCCTTGGGTCTTTGGGTATTCTGTCTCCTGAATTATGCTGCTGTAGTAGTATAGCAAATATATGGTTTATATGATGCCACTGAAGTAATGGAATACGAGTAGGATGTGTTGTACAAAAAGGAGACTTCAGTTTAGGGATGAAGAGGGGGTAACACTGGAGAGGAAGCATTAGAAAATATTTTGTTCTGGGAGACAGTGAATATTCCTTGGAGAAAAAAATGAATGAGTGAAAAAACTTTGTGAGACAGGGACTAGGGAAAGAAAAAATCCTCTATAGTCATTGTTATATTAAGATATACACCTCAGATTTGAAGTGATATCTGTTATAGTGAGCATAACTAAAGATATTAGCTGCATCATTAGTATTAAGAATAGAATAAAATGCTATTTACTTTTAACTTATTTTGCAAAATTTAAGTGGTGGCATAATAGGAATGAAAACTTACAATCTTTTCTCTCCTCTGTGTGTAACAGGAAACTTTATTTTTTACTTCTGTCTTTGTATTTATATAATCAGCCTGTACACGGTACATGCATAGCACCTTTCTTTCTTCTATTGCAGGCATATTGACAGGCTTGCATCCGTTCACAAACTATGCTGTAACCCTAACTGCTTGCACTTTGGGTGGCTGTACTGAGAGCTTGCATGCATTGAACATTTCCACTCCACAAGAAGGTAAAGTAATTTCAAAGGTCTTGACTTCCACATTTCAGTCATGAATAATAAAACAGGAGAAGAGCTAAATGCTGCAAAGCCATTTGCTGGAAAACCCCAACCTAATCTGATGACAAAGTGCATTGCCAGACCATAATTGTTCCTTTTTTTTTTTTTTTGGTGGGGTGGGGGGTGTGCAAAAATGAATCAAACTCCATACCCTTTAATGACATGCATCTTTAATAGCTGTAATGCAGATTAATGGGCTTTTTAATTGCTGTTACATTGTTCATGCAGGAGCCTTGTCATTAATATGAAGCATCTGAAAGATTAATGAAAGCTTCCTCATTTTACTATGGCTCAGAAGTAAATCTAGAGACAGTCTGACTAAAAAGAATTGATTGTATGGCACAGTATGAAATTGAGAATCAAATGGTTGATTTCCATGGTTTCTTTTAACTGCTAAACACCAGAAATAGGCAACAACTATTTCAGTGTGATGAAACGTCCAAATGCCAACTGAGTTGTTTATTAATCACTCTTCAGTTTTTCTTTTTTTTCTAAACCCTTTTAAATGTTGTGCTCAAACTTAAAGGTTGTAAGTGTAAATGAATGTTTTCCATGCTTACATGAAGAACTACAGCAGGAAGAAAAAGAAAATACATTACAGTTCTGACTTTAGAGACTAGGCTGATAAGTACCATGCATCAATTACTGGAGCAAATGCACCCAAAGTATCTATGACATATCTATCTCTGTTCTCAATTAAACATGAAGTACAAATCTCCTAGTTCTGTCATCCTAATGCAGTGTTTAATCTAGTTAAAATCGTCAGTTACTCCAAACTTATGCCAGTTAAATAATGAAGAATTTGATGTGCATTTATAGGATAATAGTTGATCTTCCATAATGTGAAGTAGTTTTCAAAATTCCCTCCCTTCCGCAGTACTTTGCTTTATCTTCTCCTGGAAACTAGGTCATAATGCAGTACCAATGAAACATATCAAATCTTAGCATGAAGTCATGTGCAATACAGCCACAATGAAGCAGTGTTGAACTGTTGCCAAAGCAGGCAGTCATGCAAGATGTTGTCCTGACGAGGACAGTCCTCAAGATTGCAGTCTAATAACATTGCCAGGACAGCATTTTGATGTGAACATGTTAGCAACTGCCAGCAGCACCAATCAAATGAAAACTAAATTATCACCTCTTGGAAGTTCTAGATAAACTGAGTTTGTCTAACAGCATTATGTATGAAAGGGTGTAGCCTCTGACAGACAAATAGTTAATAATGGATCCCCGTGAAATACATGAAATACATTATGGTGTATTATAGGAAGTTAAAAAGAAATTCTTTATGTCTTCTTTTCTCAGCTTAGTCAATGAAGCGGGAATTCTTGCAAGTGTTTGAGAAAAACACCCACTGTTTTCAGATGTGCTGTCACATTTGCAAGGTTTAGGCAAGAATAGATTTTTCTATTTTTTTTTTCCCCAAAGATCAAATAAAGCCATGGGGAACGTGTGTATTTTCCCTCAGAAGAATTGAACAAAAAGTTAATGTGTGGAGTTTCTATTTTTGGGTGCTGTTATTGCATGCTCTTCATAACAATAAATTGATGATACAGAAGACAGACACCATATCACACCCTCCAGCTATCCCTGTTTCCCTGTTGAAACATTCATTACTTTATATTGTTTTCACATTGCCAGCCACTGCTAGTTATTGTTTTAAATTGCTAGCACAGAGCTTGTAAATTACAAGAAATTCCTCCCAGAGTAAGGCCTGAGTTCTTCTCCCCTTGTGATATTCAGTAGGATTGCTTGTGCTTCTAGCATATAACTCATTGGAATGGTGAGAGAACTCAGCTTTTAAATTATTACCCATGGCCAATGTTCAGTATATTATATGCATAAAATTTATGCTAAACAAACATTACTAAGTGCATTGATTATGAAAAGTGTGAAATAAGGGGTAGTGCCTAAGAACATGGCACCTGCATTTGTGATTATAAAGAATGATCGCTTTGTAGTTAGGAATAAAAGCATGAAGGAAGAGGAAATAATTCATATTTAAAACAGGACATTACTAAAATCATCATGTACCCCTTCCCTTACTCAGTGTTACCAAGCTGGAAAGATAGAGCTATATGAGCATAATCATTCTCCTAAAAAGCAAAAGAGTATATCCTTATCTTTCACAGAAGCTTCTGTTTGGCTAGGAAACATTACATGTAATAGGAGGGTTCTCAAAATGCTGGCATGTAACAAACCTAAAATATCTTCTGAAATTTCAGCTTTACCAAAATCATTCTGGTAGTAGCTGATCACTGAAATTATTTATTATTTGTGGAAATATGATATAATATAATACAATGTTATACTTTTTTTTTCCCAGCCCCTGAAGATGTGCAACCACCCACAGCAATATCCTTTCCCACATCCCTGCTGATGAGTTGGAGTCCACCCAAAACACCAAATGGTATTATTACACAATATACTTTATATATGAATGGAGTACCAATTTACTTAGGAAATGGAACTAAATATGTTGTAAAAGGTGAGTTCTCTGGTGGGTAGCATGTCAGATGGGTATCTCATAGTTGCTATGAATAATTAGATGACTGACCCCTTCTTATTTCAGAGGAAAAGGAAAATACTTTTAAAATGGGTTGGACACACTTTAAACCCTGGTGGGTTCTGTTTTTTAAAGAATCCTTCATAGAACTCTCTGTTGGGACCCTCAGAAATTAATGTTGCAATGCTGTAGCTAAATCTTGTGCTGTATTGTCCCCTTTCACAGAACCTGAGTCATCTTTCTAGTGGTTTTACAGCTTCCTGATCTCGTACCATCTAGCTCTCGAAACAAGTAAACTGTAAGGTGTTGAAGGCAAGATATTATGTACACATTTAGCAGTTTTCCTACTGTCTTCCTTAAATGTTCTTACTTAGAGAGACACTGAATAGCCCATGTTTAATTAATTTGTTAAAAGCATAAGCTAATAATCCATTTTCTTCTAATAAGCTATGCAATGTGTCAATAACCAAGTTATACCAATACTTTTAAACTACTACATAGAAGCTAGATGTCTGTTATTTGGCAATGCAGTAAAGCACAGTAATCTGACTTCCTATTTTAATATAATTGGTGTAGTTTGATGGAGTATCTGTTTTTAATCAAACATTATTAAAACACCAAAAAACAAAATTAAAAAAAATCGGGCTAGAAGTATCATAGCATAAGCACTACTCTTGGACCCATCAGAATTGGATATGGTAGTAGGTACAAGTAAAAATAGTGTTTCATATCAGACAGCTGGGGTTGGGGGAAAAGGGGTACTGAGACCCTACTTTCTTTTTAATGTAAGGAGGCCTTAAAATTCAAAACCATTTCTGCACCTTGAGTTAGTATAAAACATTTAAAAATTCATATAATTCAAATTTCTTTGCCTTGCACAGGCCATAAGCTACTAGTGTGGTGGGTCAGTTTTGACACTGAAAAATGAATCCAGTTAGAGAACCTCCTGAAGGCTGTTGATGATTGCTGTAATAAATAGTGCACACTTTAAGTCAAACTTTTTCATTCTGTATTCAAAGGTAATGGATTTTTCGTAACCATAGTAACCTTAGTGTATTTCTGGATAAATACACAAGGTATATACATTCTGGTTTTGTTTTTGAATATAAACTACCACATTATGTATTACTAATAATATGAAAAATAGAATATAGGTTAACATAATGACAGCTCAAACTAGGGTGCATTTTTCTTCTGGAAAAAAATTAATATTTATCAAAAGTATAGGTTCAATTAATTTCTCCCATATCCCCAGTTTTCTGGTATTCCTGTAGTGCCATTTATCTTCTTTTGCAAGATCTCCATTAATCTGTTATTGCTATACCATAACACTGTTCTTAAGAATCTTGAAGTGTAAATAGTTGTGCTTCCAATCTTATTAAAATCATTACTGAAACTTCATCACAGATAGTTTTACTGATGTGTTCACCTGCAAAATGGTTAAAAACTGACCAAGCAATGTAAAGGATTTGAGATGTTCACCTTATTTTGTTGGTTCTAGATTCATGTCTGATTGCATTCTGACTGATGGCCAAAACTAATTGAGAGGAGTTGCATCAATTAACTTTCTGATTCTTCAAAAATACAGAAAAGGATAACTTAAAAAAGGGCAGGACTTGATTCCTTATATTCTACCTCTAAATCTTAAATGATAACAGAGAATCTTCCTTATTCGGAAGAGATGTCTAGCGGATCAGATTGTGTTGCTCTATTCAGTACAACAGAAGAGCCGCTCTTGCCTACCACTCTGAATAGATGTGGACACCAGTCTGTTTATTTTGAATCCATTTTATTCAGCTGCCAGTTTCTCACTCTGCCTGAAGGGGAAGGACAATGTGAGCCAGCAGGCTGGGTTTTGGGTCAGTAGAAATCTCAGTGATCCTGAATCGAGTTTATTTAAGATCTTGCTTAGATTTCCATCTATCTTTAATTTGTCATGGTTTTGTTTCATTTCGGAGCCCAAGATTTTCTTCTTTGTAGGCTAGAGG
The DNA here is from genome assembly GCF_012275295.1 of Melopsittacus undulatus. Lineage (NCBI taxonomy): Eukaryota > Metazoa > Chordata > Aves > Psittaciformes > Psittaculidae > Melopsittacus > Melopsittacus undulatus. The sequence continues at coordinate 103,563,123 of NC_047529.1, read as the reverse complement.
TAAAAAAAAAGAAAAGGTATAACATTTTTTTCAAGGGTTGTGGTTTTACAGTAAAATGTTAGAGTTTTTGGCTTTCCAGCATTATACATGTCTCTCTCCTACGGCTTTTCATTTCAGCATTTATGCTAGTGATGTTGGTGACTTATTGCCTCAACATAATATGCTATTGACCCTAAACAGAGAGACAAAGTTCATTGTCTCTGACATATGTTTCCTATTCATTCACCAAAATGATTTCCTAATTTAATAACTATACAACTGAGTTCCTGACCAGAAGTCTATACCAGAGAGTCATAGATTCTCTGTGGTTTTTGAAGTACTGTGTCTATTGAAATGGGGTTTTTCAAACCTTTTATGAAGGCATCAATTTTGTCTAAAAATTAATACTTCTTTGACTTTCACTTCAGACCATGGAAAGTAGGTTTAAGTCCATACTAATTAATCTGTAACTGGAGAAGGGTCATGTTTTCTCAACAACATAATTGCAAATATATTGTTAACTGACTTTCTGATCCTGACAGTTGAGGGCTTGAAATACTCATTGATTTTCATGGAAATTCGAGTATTTGTTTCCTCTGGGGGTTAAGCTGTAATTAAAAAAGAAAGCCCTTAAAAGCACATATGGCAAATGTACACTTTACCACATTGAAAAGGGGGCCCTATTAGACATCCGTCATCCATTAGTGCCTTTAAATATATTCCCCATATTGACAAACTCAGTTTCTGTGTTATAAGCAGTGGAGCACTGAAATGAAGCCATCTCCTGTACCACATCACCTTTGTTAACTGTCTCTTATTTTCTGCTTCCCACCTTTATGCATTTGCCTTATGTGGTACTACTTCCTTGTGCAACCTGGATGCTATTTCACATCCTGAATTCCAGTGGAAGCCTAGTGTCTCCAAGGAGTAGAGAAAAGCCAAGAGAAAATACTTAGTCCAGGATCACAGGTGGAATTTAGGCTGTGTGAATCCTAATATGAATATACTCCCAAATTCATACTTTCAGTTCCTCTATGCGGGAGTGCAGAAGCTCATGTAACCAATAGGTGCAGCTCAGGAAAGCAGTTGCAGGATGGTTCTACTCTCCAAACCTGCATACCTTACTTCTGTAGAGATGACTAGCAGCTGAGAGGAGGCAGAGAAGCTCCTACACTTACCTTCAAGAACTCTTAATGGAGACACACTGAGAGGCTTTTCATGTTAGGAAAGTTTGAAATGATTTTTGCTGGGTAGGTACAAATATGTTTCTCCCATCCAAACACTAGCAGGCAAAACTGAAGCTTATACTTTGAAATGTGGAGATTTCTTTTCAGTTTTTAACTTTAGGCAGTTATTTTTTCTTTTTTTTTCTTTAAATTAGTCTGAAAAAAAATCCCATCTGCTTTAGATGAAAGAGAAGAATGGGTGGGTTTTATACTGAAAACTACTACACTGCACTAGCCTGAGCTGGTGGTGTCAATACTGTCAGTGGGAAGGTGGCCTAATAAAGGCAAAGAGTACAGTAAAAGCAGAGACAGTAATGACTGAACGTGACTGAAGTACTGAGGTTTTTTTGGGTGGAAAACTTACTGTTGTGAAGAAACTTCAGAAAAAATATTCATCTATTCTTAAGTGCTAAGCATTTGATGGGAAGAGAAAAGGTGTTTGTTACTTAACATGTTTACAAAGACAAATAACTTCGTAGATATCTTCAGAAAACAAAAACTATGTAAGTTTATCTTTGCACTGAGCTTGGCATTGAGGATGTGTGTCTGCATTTTCTGCAGCACTAGGTACTTGACAATGTTAACAAATTGGGTTCGTATAATTTCCCTAGCAGAGTCTAATGGTTCTCATCATGAATCTTTAAAAGGAAGATATTCTTATTAAGCCTCACCTGTATGAAACTTTTATTTCCATGCCAACCTGAAAGAAGTGTTTCCAGTTTTTCAGGAAAGAGACCCTGTCAACTGTGTTGGAAGGGCAGATACTCAACTGAGTTAAACAAGTGTGCAGTTATCCTAAATTGCATGCCCGAGAGTTTAAAAAACCTGTGACATACTGCTTTGCACCAGGTTTCTGGGCAAAATATTAAGGAGAGCTTTGGAAAAGGTGAGAAAGAGATGTCCTCACTGTTTTGTCTAAAAGCATGAGCTAAGCTTCGGCTTAGTCAAATTATTATTTGACCTGAGCATAGGAAGGCTGATCCTCTGAAACCAGGATAAAATGGGAGCCTTGTGTTGTTGGGAGGAAGAGGCAGATGTTTGACATCTGTGCAAACAGGGCTTAGCATATCTGATCTTAAAAAATGGGAGAACTCTAAATTAGTACCTGTATTTTTTCTTTATGTTGCTCTAAACCAGCACACACTATGCACAGCCGTGAACAATTATTACATTTTAGTGAAAAATCAGCAAAGTTTTTATCCTTTTTATCCCTCTGACTACTACTGCTTGTAGTAAATGATAGATCATGACAATAAAATTCATTATCATATCTGTATAAATACTGATCGCCAAGTGAAACAACTTGAACAAGAAAATCCACAGAATTATATTACAGGGCAATTGTGATAACATGTATCACTTCAAGAACCTGAATCACTAAGAAGAAAATACTTGTTCTCTAAGGTTTAAGGTGTAGGTTTTGTGGTTACTTTTCATACAGTTTTTTTAGGTTTAGCTACATTTAAAAACATCAGTTTCCATCCCTAAGGATTTGCTTTCCTCTGGTTTAGTTCCTGCTCAAAGATGACAGACAGCTTTTGCCTTAAAGGAAAGAGAACAGAAAAATTGTGTAGATTTCTGGTATGAGTTTATTGCCCAGCTTCTGGGTTGCAGTGAATTACATGTAAATACCAAATGAACCAGTCTGTTCACTAGAGTCTTTCAAAAAGAGGTGTTTGCTATCCAATACAATGTTAGTGCTAGATTTATGTATATTGTAGCTCTGAATGTCAGAATTCCTTATCTTTTGTGAAACAGACACTTCTTTAACACCATTATGAGCATTCAGAAGTTAGTCTTCACCTCTTTGCAGATAGAATTGGTTATCCGAAACATCTTACATGTGACCCAAAAAGATATGCCCTGGTGTCTCTAATTTTAGAGTCTTGCAATACCATGATACAATTCCATGCCCACCCTTTATATTTGGCTTAGCGACATATTCAGCTGGTAATACGTATGGGAAACGACACGGTTCCCAGGGTGGCACATAAAGAGCGCCTGCTGCTTCAGGCTTTATTCTGGCCTGGGTATGCATTTAGGTAAAGATAAATTGGTGCACCTAGCACTAGGGGGCAGGGTACACCAGTCATAGAGGAGAAGCTGCCTTCCCCTACAAGTTGTAGGTGTATTAGAAAGCACATTTGATACACCTGAATAGGCAACACTGACATTGCCAGTGACCGGTACTATCGTAATTAATCCCACATATCCAGAATGCAGATTCAGCAGGCACAAAACCAAAGGGCAAATGGGCTGTCTGAGTCTGGCATTCCTGTATTTCAGCTTCAGACAGAAATATATGGTACACTCACTGACTTAATAATACAGATCTGGGGAATTTAGAAGGGTGGGGTGTTGGGGTAAGGGTAAAAGCATTATGTTTATTTGTAGCAGCTCTCTTGTATCATTTTCTGTTGCAGTGCATTAGGGCAGTGTTAAATAAAATCTGCTTATTTAAAATCCTTTTAAATAGTGTTTAAATATTTCCTGCTGATACAATCTGCTAAAGTAGTTATCCTTGCTGCAGATTTCAGTTAACCTTGTCGCAGATATTAAGCCTGAAGCTGCACAGACTTTTAGGGACCTTGATTATAGAGCAAAACCTAATGGTGTCATTATAAAACCACAGCTGGACAAGCTTCTGGAGTCCTTGTCCTTTGATCACATTTGGGTAACACAGCAAGCCAGGAGAGAACTCACGCTAACCCTGCTGGAATTGCTGAGCTCTCAGGTTGCTTAAGTACTCCTTTCTAAAAATTAAAATGGAACAGAAATTATGAGAGTGATTAGTGCTTTCCAATCTTCTCTATGTACCAACACAAACTGGAACAAACTGCTTCTCCAAAGCTTATAGCTGTAGAACAGGGAGAGTCCTTTTTTTTATGCCTTCTTTCCCTTCTGACAGCATAGGAAATATTTTGGCTCTCAGCTCTGTTTTTAAAACAAGAGAAGAAAACAAATTAATCTCCAGGCTTTATCTAAATTCCGTGACAAGAATTCAACCCACTAACAACTGTAAAACTCCCAGATTATTTTGTCCTGTGATCTTCAAACTTAGTTGTCAGAATCAGATATGTATGGCCTGTCGTTCTTTACTTGCTCCTCCACAGACATCTAGATTGGTGATCAGACTTAAAGATGCTGAGATCTCTTCAAAGGCAGCCTGTACTGTGGAGGACAGATTTAAATCAAGTATTTATTGAGTTCAGTTTGTAAAATTTAAATACAGCCTTTTTTTCTTTTTTTTTGTTCATGTTTTTTCACTGTCATGTGGATTTGCAGGTCTTCTCCAAGCAGCAAATTCTCATGTTACCACTTTCTGTGACTAGTTTGTTGTGATGTTGCTTGTATGGGCCAGTTTGACCAAGAAAGGTTCAATCGTGTGCATTTTGTCTACTTCAGCTTTCTGAAACGTGTCATCTGTTTCTCTGCATTTTGTCTTTTATCAGTTAGAACTTCATATAGGGCTCTACCAAGTGCTATAGTTTCTCTTTGTGAGCAGTTGTAACATGGTTGATCACTGTTTGCTATTAAACATTAAAAGGTCTCCTTAGCCTTATAGGTGGAGTATGTTTTCTTGACCATGTGCTCATAGCCTGCAATACTTTTTGTAGGATCTTATTTTCAATTGTATGTCTGGTAATTGTGGTTGCCTGAACCTAGAAATGCAAAGTGGTGGGGTCTGTTCTGATTTAAATTTTGCTGACAGAAGAGATGCATGAAATGTTTGGTAAATGATTTATGCTTAGTTTCAGGTAATGCTGGACTCGTGTATAAGTGCTTCTTGCACGGAAGGACTAAGGCTGTCTTCTGTGCTGCTTGTGCCCTGCTTCTCTTTGAATCTCTAGATATCCATTCATAGGGGTAAACCTCACTTAGCTCTAACTTAATAGGCTTTGAAGGAGTGTGGAGTCTTCTTGATATTGCAGGCTGCATAATGAAGCTTCTCTCTGAGATTTCTGCCCTGGAAAACACACTCATATTTCTCCGTGCTAGTTTAGGACCACTTGGTCTCCTGAACTACCAAACACTTGATGTGATATTTACTTTAAGATAGATATGTTCTTCCATGCTGCTATTATAAATTGTGTTGGTTTATCAGTTTAGTAATAACTGGTGACAATACACAGGCAAGTAACACCACAGTAATACTTCTTGAGGTTTCCCAAGCAGGGGTTCCCATTTTCCTTGATTTTACTAAATGTATGGCCAGGAGGGTGTTGAGTCATTAACTCTTACTTAAATATTTCCAGCATTTTATTTATTGAAAAATCAGAAAGCTATAATGACACAAACGTATGAAAAGGGGAATCCTTGATGTTTGCATATGTTTCAGACTTTTTATCTCAATAAATCTGAGCAGCTTCCTTACAATTTACATTTCTAAAAAGCTTCACCAGTTAATGTCTTTTTCTGTTACTTTAATCCAGACCTTCCTGAGTATTTTCCATCTTCCAGAAGTCTTTTCTTGAGTGTGAACAATACAAGCCTGAGTGTTAAAAGCCACAAAATATTTGGATATAAGTTTGTTTTGTTTTTTTTTAATTGATGGTTTGTATGATTGGAGGAGAATTCCCAAAATATGTTTCCCTGTCCTCCTAAGTTAGGTGAAAACAGTACAAGGCATAAATCATGTCACAAAAAGCATAGAAGGCATTCTAGGATACTTCCTTTCCTGTTGAAACACTGCCAGGAATCTAACCTAGGTTTCTACACTGGTTGCCTAAACTGTTTACATAAAGCTTAATAGCCTTTAGTTAATACTGAACTCCATCATGCTTTCCACTATCCTTCCATGCAATATTGTATTTTTATGGCAATCTATTTCTGATTGAAGCATTTTACATAAATTGTAGTTGGACTTTGAAAGCTGGTAGGGGTTTTCTTTTTTCTCTTTTCCATGATTTTTATTGTATGAATAGAGACACTTTAAAGTGACGTGTTGCTAAGAAATTACCTAGTGCATGGGAACAAATATTTAAATGAACATAAAACTGAATTTGTAAGAATAATATCAGATTAGTGTACTTTAAGTAAGGCTTAGACTCATGGTCTTTAAATGAATGGAAAGGTAGATAATAAATATTGTTATTGTTTCTCTAGTGGCTTTTTTGGATATGCCGTGGTCCTTTATTATAGAGGCACAAAAATGTGCTTTACAGTATGCATGTTTTGTTTTCTTTTTCTGCATGTCTGGGTATGTTTGTGGCTACATGCAAATAAGCATCTGTATTTCTAATGTAAAAGAATAGTGCTGTTAAATCATTTTGGTAAGGAGCAGTGATGCGCAAAGTCTGTACATGAAAGAGAATAAGTCATCAGGTGGGAAATAGTGAATTTTTACTCTGATAATATGTATGTTATATGAAAATATACTGCTTATTTTATTTATCTGGAAACATATCATTAGCAATTTCTAATTCTAATTTGTGATTTAATTAATTCAGTAAGTTCTATGTTTTTTCTGTGAGCATATGTAGTTTCCATCAGCAAAGGTGTAAAAATATATAAAATTTTATACAAATATCTTGGGGGAGACTTATATTTTAATTTTAAAGTTTTTCTATTTAGTATAAATCTAATTAGTATAAATAAAGATTCAGAGTTGGAATCGGTGCTGAATAGAGAGTAGGGGCAGCTAAATCAGCTCTGCCAGCAGCTGAATTCAGCATTTGTTTTAGAACAGTGAATAAATAGCTTTGCATCCCCTCTGTTAGTGGAGGTGACTACACAATCTGCCTTACTAAAAGCTTCTGGGTCCTCATTGCTTACCTCTCCAGGATAGTTCACTATGCTGGGTAAGTTCTTACAAAAAAATAAGGGAATTACAGGTAGTGGAAAGTAACCCATGTTGGTATAGTGTGTGAATAGCTTCCTCTTACTGAATTTTGTGCTGACTTCAACTTTGGAGCTATTTATGATCATTTAATTTTAATACTGTTAGTAATTTGCTTTCTGATTAAGGAATAATAATTTAATCCAATTCACATGAATGTTCACATGTTCTCATAAGCTGGCATGCTAACATTTGCATCAGCTCAAGGGTAAGAATCCTCTCCTACATATCAAATAATTGTGGAGACTTTTGCTATTCTTAAAAATTAGGGCAAAAGTATTATTTTCCTTTTAACTTATGTGTTTTGAATTTGTAAGCTATGGCTCTTGGGATTTCATAGCATTGTTGCAATGTCACAAAGCAATTTTTAAGGTGTTATATTAGATTGTATTGGGAATTAAAATGCATGCATAATTAAAGTCTTTTTCCTAAGTTTACAGTACATAGAAAGCTAGTTAAGGAAAACTTTCAGTTTTCCTTGATACACTTAAGAAACATTAAGATCAAATGCATAAATAAATAGATAAATAAGTGTTATCAGAAAAAGAGAGGTACAAGTCTCAGCTTAACTTAGAAAAGCAGTTACATGACAGAGACTGAGGAAAAATAAGTAATTGATGGTTAGGACTAGAACATAATTTAAAATATTTGCACACAAGTCAAAGAAAAATCCATGGAATTAAATTTGAACTAAGTCTAAACTAAGTTCAAAACAGTTGAGAGAAACTACAAGATTACTTTTTCCACCAAAGAGCCTGTCTCTAGTGATGCTTCTTTGGAGTTAACAGAAATCAATACTGTAGCGCTCCAGCCAGAGAACCAAAAAATACTAAAGCAACTTATACTAAGATCATTTCTTATTCCTAACATGTTATCACCAGGTAGCAGAGTTCTTCTTAGGGGTAGAACTGCTGTGGGGGAAAGACACAGGCTCTGCAAAATCTGTGGCCTTCATATGCTGTCATATAAATTGTGGTCACAACAGGTATTAGTTTACAGGCTTCAGCAGAGAAGCTGAGGACATGAATGGACATGGAGATTAGCCTACTCTTCCAGGAGATACAACTAGAGGAGCAGTACATCATGTTAACTCTGAAGTGTAATGAAGTTCTGGTTGCAAGTTCTGTGTTCACTCGATAAATTAGGTAGAGATCTTGAGTTTTCTCTGGCACCTTCTGAAAGCACTACCATTTAACATCTGCTTCTTCAGTCATGTCCCTGAATATAACAAGGAAATGCAGAAAGAGGACACCAATACTGTGACATAAAGCAGATACATTAGTAGACATTGTTGGGAATGTATAATGTCTTTTGCTTTTCTACAGGAAAGAAAAAGTATGATTATATAATCTAAACAGTCTAGCTGGAAAGGAAGGAAAAAGAATTGTGGAGCAGTGGGACTGAAAAATATACTGTGTTCTACATACATGAGAGTGGAGGAGGGGAGAGGGTTGGCATGAAATACGAAAGCCTCTTAAGGGTTTGCCACTTGTGAATTATGCATCTTGCTCTCACTAGTAGGTGTAAATGCATAATTCTAATCTGTTCTTATGACTTATTTATAACATGCAGTATAATGTAAATTCTGTGCCTCCTTTGTAGAAGCTTAACATGCCAGTTAAGGTATGAAGATATTTCAGGGAGCCTACACAGACAACTTTCTTTCCTCTGTTGCCAGTTAAAGAGCATAAACTTCAAGCAATAAATTAAACTAGCTATACCCCCTATTTACAGGAGGAATATAGACAGGATGCAAGAAAACAGGATCAACAGATAAAAAGAAAAGCATTCATCTTGGAATAAACTACTCTGCATTATTATTATTTATTATAGTTACTGTTATTAATAAAGTACATGTGGAATAGAGAAAAAGCCTGCAACACCCACTGAATTTATGAGACTGGGGACAGATGCATGCTCTTTCTTTTATATCACTGGCACTGATCGATCTGTATTTTTCCCTGATGATAGTTTATGCCATTATAACTGTTTGGTGGCTCCTTACTACTGAGTTATGGTTGCAAAGCACTTCACAAATGAGAACAAGCCTCCGAACATTACATCCTAATCTGCACATCCTATAGATGCGCCGTCATACAGGGCAGCTGACTGCACCACCTGTGATCTGTGTACCCACAAACATGATTTATTCTGGTAATCCCAGTTAAATGCATCACATCAGATTGCAGCAGTTATGTTAGCTGATGACATTACTGACACTACATGACATAAGTAGGTAGTACAACATGTCAGGTGGAAAAAAATTTGGGCTTTTCAGGGTTTTTTAAGTTTGGTTTGGGTTTTTTGTTGGTTGTTTTTTTTTGTTTGTTTTTATTTGTTTTTTGTTTTTCTTTTCTTTAGAGTAAAACATGTAAAAAGCACGTAAACTTTTTTCTTTTTAAAAAAGGGGAGAGAGGGATCTCAAATATTTTCCCCAACCACTTGTTGTCCGTATAAATGACTTAATATCTGTCTAATTGTTCTGGTAAGGACAGAGGAAAGTACATTAGAAGTACAGTCTGTTTCACTATGCTGCTAATTCTATGGGCAGCTGAAAACCAGCTCAGCTTTCAGAGTCTTGCAACAGATTTAACTTGCTATAAATTTTCTTGTTTAGGAACAGTGCTCAGAAGCTGAATCCTCCCATTATAGCTGTTCCAGCACCACAGTAATGTTTTAGCAAAACCCTTTATTATCTGACTATAATTCAGACATACAGAGCTGTTCTGGTCCTGGAAAAGTGATAGTATCTTTTCTTCAGAAACTCTTAAATCACATGATGCCTGGCCTGGATAGTGAGAGTTGCTCTCTAATAGTCTTGCATCCGTGGGTCTATACAGAATGGTGGAACAAGTTACCCATAATGGCTGTAAAAATACATATATAGCTAAATAAAGCTCATAACCTAGAAACCATTAATCTGTAGTCTCTACTTGATAGCAGTTCAAGCAACCATTGTCATATTTTTGTTTAGGTTCCAAATTCCAAATTAGATTAGTTATTCTGAAAATCCCACTTTTTAAATTTACTGGATGTCTTTTTTCCCCCTGTATTACTGAAAGGGAGCTCATGGGAAGACAGGGTCCTAATTGCTTTCCTATGTAGGACTTAGTATCTTATATACCTGCCTGGTGTGTCATTTTCTTTGTTTCCTTTATACAGGTTGCTTTTTTAGTCTCTCTTCCTAAAAGAATGTTTGTAAACCTGTGCTTTCTCACTGCCATTTTCCAGCCAGACTTTATTTCTGTACTCTCTAATATATGCTATTCCAGATGAGACTGCACTGTTGATTTATATAAAATGATAGTATTAGTTGCTGTATTGCATACCATATATTCTTATATAACTTAATATCCTACTGGCTTCTCTTACCACAGCTGCACATTTGCATGTGCATTCAGCAGCCTGTAAAAGTGGCAGTCAGGCACTTCTGACCTGAACTGTTAGCTCAGCACCACATGTAAAGTGGATCTGAATTCTGTTTCTCCCACTGAATACAGGATGTACTTCTGTTAGAGAGCCAAGGGATTCTTGGTCACACTAATGTGAATTCAGAGCAGTTCCATTTTTATAACAGCAGGTATCCGAGATTCAAATTTGCAATGTAGTTGCCTAGTGAAAATATATTTTTCCAGTTGTGAACATAAAGCTGAAGTAATACAGAGGTAAAAATGTTCAAAACATTCCCCTCTCTCCCCCCCCCCCCCCCCCCAGCTTTTTCACAGTTTTGGGCTTGACATTGACTGAGAGATCATGATTCTTATGATTTATACTAATAACTCCCCCCTATTTAAGCTGATAGCAATACAGTGGCTGGATTGGAAGCATTTATGAATGGAAATCTTCATTTAAATCTTAAAAGAGGGCTGTGTCATGCCATATTACATGCAAAGAAATGACAAAGAGAAAAATAAACTAAGATAGTGATATTGGTATGACCATAATTACTGCTCTTCAGGGCTCTGGTAAAAATTAATGTGATGTGTCCTCTTTCTGCTTTCTCCCCCTTTGACCTTCAAATTCACTTTATTTTTCCAGCTGTTATAGTTGAAGTTAACTAGGGAGACAATACATGGTTTTAATTCTAGCAAACAAAAATGTAACTTGGAAGATCATTAGATTCAGTTGATGCTGAATGTTTGCACTGGCTGCCTGTGTATTGTTTTGACTACAAGAGAAGCCTTTAGAAACATTCTTAGGACACCTCTATATTTTTCTGATGGTGACTAATGATGATGGGACAGTGTAGCAGATCAGGGATGTCAGGGGAAGGAAGGTTCCAAGGAGCTTTATCCATGTACCATGATTCTTCTATGGTCAGTGACATGGGATGTCTTTACACATGGAATCCAGTAGATTAGTTGGTGGTAAAGTATTAAGAGAAGTTTAAATGTCCTTCTGTGATGTTTCCCATAATTTTTTTTCTAAACAGTGTGGTGTGTGATACTCCACATGATTTGAGCTTTCTGCACTTGAGCACCTTTAGGACTTTAAGCTAGTGGAGGGCAAGAACACCCTGGAAAAGCATAGAATCATGTTATTGTTAACGTTGGAAGAGACTTTAAAGCTTATCCAGTTCCAACCCCCTGCCACAGGCAGGGACATCTTCCATTAGAACAGTTTGCTCCAAGCCCCAATCAACTTGGCTTGAACACTGCCAGAGAGGGGACAGCCACAGCTTCTCTGGGCACCATGTGCCAGTGCCTCTCCACCCTCACAGGGAAAGATCTCTTCTTAATATATAACCTAAATCTCCCCTCTGTCGGTTTAAAGCCATTCCCCCTTGTCCTGTCATTACAGGCCCTTGTCAAAAACCCCTCTTTCTTGTAGGCACCCTTTAGGTATTGGAAGACTGTTAGAAGGGCTCAGGGCTCAGCAGAGCCTTCTCCAGGCTGAACAAGCCCAACTCTCTAAATCTATATTCATAGCAGAGGTGCTCCAGCCCTCTGAACATCTTCATGTATTCATTCAAGTATTCATCTGTGGACTTATTTGGGCAGGTCCAGCTCCCTATTATGTAATGTACCTATAGTGGCTATCTCAGGGACATGTTTTAAAACAAAAGACTGGTATTGTCGTATTCCAACTTTTGCAATAGGAAAAGAATAATATGCATGTTTAATTAAAAAGATACGTACCTTGCTAGGGTAAGATTTAAACTAGTAGTTTTACCACCCCCCAGCAACAAATGAAACACAATAATCAGGAATAGATGCTTATTCAGCCTTGTGAATTGTTCAGGATGGAACATAACATTTGAGGGATGAATTTGTGCTCAAAGTAGTACAAGAGTTTGGGCTGATAAAATGTCAGAAAGAGTTTCTGTGCAACAGTTAATGGTTCTAAGAGCATTACCTAGACACTGTTATAAATGTGAAAATGAATAGACTTCATAATCTTTGCTGTTAAGACATAATTATAACTGAAAGCATTAAAGTACTTTGGAACTACTACTTTTCCAAAGTTGGAACTGTAGTTCTACCACATGCATATCATATCTTCATTAATTATTTGAAATAATGGCAAACTGAAGTTTTCAAAGAGCCTTTCTGTTGTGGTTTAAGCCCACCTGGTAACTCAGAACCACACAGCCACTGGCTCACTTCCTCCCTTCCACACCCCTATCCCCCACCCGCTCCCAGAGAGATAGGGGGAGAATGGAAAGAATGTAACTCCCACGTAATTACATAGTTACCTAGGGTTGAGATAAGAACAGTCCAGTAACTAAGGTATAACACAAAACCATTGCTGCTACCACCAATAATAATAATGATAAGGGAAATAACAAGGGAAGAGAATATAAAACTGGAAGGGGAAAAGGAAAGAAAACAATAAATACAAGTGATGCACAATACAATTGCTCAACACCTGCCAACCGATACCCAGCCCATCCTGAGCAGTGATCTGGGCCTTCCAGGTAAGTCCCCACATTTTCTATACTAGGCATGACGTGCTGTGGTATGGAATACCCCTTTGGCTAGTTTGGGTCAGGTGTCTTGTCTCTCCTTCCGCCTGGCTTCCCGTGCCCCTCCTCACTGGCAGAGTATGAGAGACTGAAAAGTCCTTGACTGGAGTAAACATTATTTAGCAACAACTAAAAACATTGGTGTTATCGGTGTTGTTCTCAGACTGAAGTTGGAAACACAGCACTGCACCAGCTGCTAAGAAGGAGAAAAATAACTGTCACAGCTGAACCTAGGACACTTTCATTACACCTTTGTGCCAAAGTTTTTTTATTCTTGAATATATATTTTTTACACAGTCCAATGTATGACTGTCATTTTTTTGATGCTCCTAGATGATACACAGCTATACTCTTTAATTCCTCAGATGGGGGCCTGGAAGTTACACCTTTCCTGAATTCTTCTGAAGCGTATAAATCTCAAATGAAATGAGGATTTACTGCTTTATGAGTAATTTGGAAAAATTTCAGCAATATTTACTGCTGAGGGAAGAGCTTATAAAACTCATCAGCATTTCTTGGGACAGCTAGAAGCAAAGTTGTTTTGTCCGTATGCCATTGTGTCAAAATCTTTGCTGGTTAGACAGCTTATGGTGCTTCCTGAAAATCATTATTTATGACCCTGAGTTTATTTATCTCTATTTCTTGCCCTTGTTTTTAGTACCTTCAAAAAAATTCTCTTAATTCTCATTTTGGAACATTCATAATTATTAATTAATACCCAGCAGAATTTGCTGTTTCTTCAACTGATTGGCTAGTTCCACATGTGAAAGGCTGTTCATTGCTTGTTGGTGCAATAAGGTATGTGAGCACACTGTTTCCTGTGGCTTGATTGAGTTGCCTGAAGTAGGCAAGTGGTGTCATTTGTGATGCCCTGGTTTTTCCTGAAATATTGAGTGATGAGTGGGATGGCATGGGATTCACAAGAAATCTATGAAAAAGATGGAGCATTAACATAATGCTTTCCAGAAAAGATTGTACATTAATGCTGGTTCTTCAAGACTCACTATAATTAAGTGATTGGTGCTTTATAAATACAGAAAGCAGCATATACTCTATTAAAAGTTATATATGAATTGTTGCTTGCTTTCAGAAAATGTTGTGAGGGAAAGAACTGCTAATGGTATTGGATGGAGTAAGCCTGATAATATGATCTTGGCACTTAGTTTATGAATTTGATTTTATTTTTTGATAGTGCATAAAGATCAGATAGAGACATTCTTGTATTCAGTGATGCAGATTTATGGTCCCAAAGGGTTTGCCTTCTAATTAAAAATTAAGTTACTCTGAGGTAATTTAGCAAACTATGAGAAAGAAGATGAAAGAACAGAATAAGGGTGTGAGTAATGAGCTGAAGTACTTGTACAGGCTACCTATGTTAACAATGTGGTGATTGGAATTCTTTGGAAGTGTTTCATCTTTATACTCTCTCAGCAGGTTTTCTTTGTTGTGCTGCTAACAATCCCTTGCTGCTGTATTATTTTCCTTTGAATATAGCAATGGGATAGCTATTGTCTCAATTATTTTCCTAAGAGAAACTTTGTGGGGTTCCTTACACAAGTCACGTTTCAGCTGAGTGCTCACCAAGACAGGACATTGCCATTTCTGGTCCTTACAATTGATGCCTGAAACTAGGGAGAGTGGAAATAGGGTGGAAGAGGAATGGGAAAGAAGGGTATGTGACTCTTTTGCTGTAAATGTGAATACAAAATGCTGCATGTTACAGAGAAATGAAAACATTATAGACATTAATACTATATTACTTTTTAACCGTGGTATGCTCTGACATCTTGACAGTAAAGTGAAGTTCCTAAATCTCTAATCTGGGGCTTGGGGTTTTTTTTTACTCTACTAACAATGTTTTTCTTCTCTATCTTAGTAATATCTCTCAAATTCCATGCTAAAAGTAGCACTGTAGTGTTGCATATTATCTTTCAATGACTACCCATTAAATTTGATCAAAGCAAAGTGAGTGTTCTTATTGACCATGCAAACAGGGTCATTCTTTATTCTTTCTGTCTCATGCATCGATTGTGCTATAAGACCTTATGCTGGTGGTTATTAGAAACTAGATATACACCAAGCACTATAGTTAGATTTATCATGACATTTAAGATAGTTGCTTTGGTTAGTGTGGCAAATTCTACATATACCGCATATATAATAAATGGAGTAGTATGAGAATGTTGATGTTAATGATAGGCACTCTAGTTAGAATTTCTCTTGCTGATATGTGAGTTAGAAAAGAATTTAGTTTGTTTGTATTGCCCCCGGGGTCAAAGAGATGAAAAGCCAGGTTGGGCCCTTCCCCTCCCCTGCCCTTCTTCCTCCCCTCCACCTCTTTCTCTGGGGAAAGTAAATAATTGGTTTTAAACAGATACCTTGTGTTTTAGTTTAGCTTTATTTTGTTCTGATTTTGATGTGAAAAATGTAGCTATTTTTTTCTGGCTACCTGCTACCTTATAGAATGTTTTGAGGTAATCTTGTGCCCCCAGGAAAGCCTCTTTTTTTTTGTTTGCTCTTTAGTGCTTTTTGCCCTTCTGAACCCAGAAATGAGTACAAGGCCAAATCCCGAATTTAGGCTTTTCTCATAATTTTTAACTTTAGATTTGGTTTGGTAAGAAGTGATTTAGAAGAGTAGTTATTGTAAAATTGCAACAAAAAACATTTGATATTATTTTAAAGTAATGCAGGAAACCAGAATTATGGAACACACAGGAATATAGCTTGATCAAGCAAATGTGTAAAAAAGCTTTCAGCTTTCGCTATGAGTTAGAAAGAAAATAACTGCTTATAAGGTTGATTCTGTAAATCGAGATCAATTAAATTCTTCTAGCAACAGCATGAAATCAATCTTAAAATAACATACAAACACCTAACGTAACTCATACCCTATATTGTAAATGATGGTTTGTTTGACACTAATCACTGGTTTTTCCATGCACTGGGGTGCATTTTCATGTAACACATTTCTGGATAATGCCTGTGGATCCATTTCTAATGTGTTTGAGAGGGATCTGTTTATCATGTCCACAATTGCTGTATTTGATCTTATGCAAATCATGCAATCAAGCAAATGGAAAGCAAGGCATTGTTGCTAGCGGACCTTGACAAATGGTGGCTTTGTAGTTTTAAGAACCTCCTCCCTTATTGTTCAGATTCGTGTTTGTATCTGTAGTTTTTGAATTCACTGATCCATTTTGAAACCCTTTGAACTTTAAACAGGAAAATATCTGCCAAATCAGATTGTGACAAATAACTGCAGTAATTATGATATAATATGATTTCTATTGTTCAGTTTGTCAGTTTCTGGTTCTAACATTTTAGAAATGCTACTTAAACTGTATTCATGGGCACATCTAAACCTTGATGAAGTCTATGGATTTTCCTTGGCTGCAAAGCTCATGCTTTGAGTGACATTGCTGTGTCTCTAATTACTGTGTTTACTTCTACTGCTCCCACTAACAGTTTTTCTTTTTAGATTTTATCCCACCTAAATCTTTAGATTCCATCGAATCATTCTATTCAACATTTATTTATCAAAATACATTAGCAGTATTAAAAATCAAGACACGGAATACACATCTTTATCCTGTTGCTTTTTCCATTCCAGGAACTGTGATGCACATAGTAACTTTCAGTCATTTATTTTTTTTCAGGGAGGGAAATAAAACATCTTCCATTTCTTCATCTTTGACAAAGTTCCTCCCTCTTCAAATTTAACTAGATATTTCCAGAAACCCTTATGCATGCAGGTAGTCTCAGCAGCTACTGTGTGCATCAACTCTGGGTTTCAGTACAAGCTACCTATTTTAAAAACCAGTTCCATAAAGTAGAGAAAAATACCCCTCCCCAATCACCATCACAAATCTGTGTACAAGGAAAACAGTGTTCACCACAAATAAATGGAAAAAGAGAGATCCACTTCTTTTTCTCTTCTCCCTTCTCCTGTGTTTTATTTGCCCTGCTAAGTGAAGCCACACAATATAGTTTAATTCCAGGGAAGAATGTGTGTTCATTATATACAAGGATATGAATTAAATAGATGCATGGATTGCTTTCAGCTGTTCCTTTTATGATTGCTAAAAGTAAAATCCTTCTCATCACTTGCTTGCCCACCTGGAACATGGAATATCTGATAGTTGTGTCACAGACTTCCATCTCCATTTGTACTTTCTGTGACTTCTCAGATGGCAGCTGCAAGGAAGAAGGGATGCAGGAAGGTGTACACTAATGAGGGCAATACCGTTGGTACCGTGTGTGGAGTTTACTTTCTCCGCTTGCTGAGCCAGCTTGAGCACCTGCTCTGGAGTGTGCTTTCCCCCTCTCACCCGCATAAGCACTGCTTAACCCTGGTAGAATCAGACCCATTATGTTGATTAAACATGTCACCGTGTTACAGGCATTCACTTGACGATTTTTTTTTTATGGCTTTTTTTTAACTCACACTTTGCCATGTGCTCTATAGTGCAACACCACTGAAAGATACTTCCTTTTCAATAGTACCAGTTCATTCTCTCCTCACACACAGTGGGGTAAATCAGAAGGAATTCCATTCCAGCAGGGACTGGGGACATTATATGAGGGGAAAACTAACAAGAAAGAACTTGAGTGTATAACATTTCTGCTTTAGAGATGTTTCTGTTATCGATCTTTTAGTTTGTGCTAATCAGTATATTTACACAAAATGATAACTTGGTATTATTTGGCCCTGAGATCGCCTGTATTTGTCGTGTCTTGCAAAAACCCACAACTTTTCTGGCATACTAAAATGTCTACCTATAACATCTGCATTTTTTTTGCATACCTTAATACTGTTGCCAAAAGCCCAATTAGAAATTCCTTCTTAAAGGATTTGCTCATTAAAATTCTGTGATTTATATTTTAATATAAAAAATAAAAGGTTAGACAATTATGTCTGCATTACTTTCCTACTATAATTTTTCTGACAAAGATTCCTTTATCAGTATAGGGAAGAATATATGAGGCTGAAGAGCATTTAGAATATTTATTCAGCAAAGTTGCTATGTTTTAGTCACCATTTTCAGCTGTAATTGGAATAGTTTCATAATAAATTACCATTTAATAGTTGTATTGCTATAGCATTAGACAGGCTGTCTTTAGTGAAATATATGTTACAAATGTTTGTCATTCATGCAGCTGAAGACAGGCAAAGAAAGCAGTGACCGTTATGAGTGGTGGCAACAATGAGTTTCCTTTGTGTTCATGCTTATAATGAAATCTGCATGAAGTGAATCCTTGTATGTATTGTTGCTTGACATTCATGTGCATACATCACATTTTTAAACAAAATACAACCTGGCTGTGTTAATGAATCTGTACTTGTTTTATCATTAATTTGATTTGATTTAATCATCTTAAAGGTGTTCATTTGCCACTGTAGAGAATTGATGTAGTACATAGCACCTGAGAGGCTAACATCTTTCTTTTTGTTTGGGTGATGTGTATTTAAGTGTAAATGTACTGTACAATGAGGTCATCTCAACCAATGCGTGTCCCATAGACCTGTTAATAGTTAAAATTTTTAGTTATTTGCTGTTAATCAGCAAATACTCATTCACTCCTCTGGGAAAAATGAGAAACATCTAAGACATACAAGTCCCTCTTCCTCTTGATTTTATGAATTCACTACCCTCTGATAGTTATAGAAAAACAAGGTAAAATTAATATACGAAGTAAACTAATATTCCTTTTTCCCCCCCTAGATTTAGCAGTTTTTACGCCACACCAGTTTCTTCTCACTGCATGCACACTCGCTGGCTGTACAAACAGTTCTCGGGTCACCTTGTTTACAGCACAGCTACCACCGTCTCATGTAGATGCCCCAGTCCTGACGGTTTTGGATCCTAGAACAATATATGTACAGTAAGTAATGGTTTCTTCTTTCCTGACAACACAATAGTGCATCAGTTTATTCAAGAATTCCTGTGAGTTCAATCAGGGGAAGGGTTTGTGACATAAAATTAAATTTATTATGATTAAATGCATAGAAGTGATTAGTTTAGTGGTTCTGTGAACCTTCTGATTATCACTTGCCAACTTAATTTCCATTTTGTCTTTACGCAATCAGTATAACCTACATATGGGCATAGCCTCTGAAAAACTTCAGTGCAGGATATGTTCTGGTGATATGCCTGTTTTGTAGCCCCTGCTTTGTGTGTTACTGTAATCATTTACCTATTGAATACAAATACTAGAGGTATGTCTTTGACTTATTTTCATGGTTACACAGCTATGTTTTCAAATTCTTATAAAAACCCCACAAAGTCCCCTAAACAAACATTACGTGTTTCAGTATGGTCTGAATCTTTGCTGGTCTTAATCATGTTTTGCTTTTATTTGCAGATGGAAAGAACCAGTAGCAGTAAATGGAATCCTAGATCGCTATATGATTTATATTGCCAAAAATGAGCAGAATTTTACAAAGTGGAATCTAATCTATAATAGCACAGAACTTTTTCTGGATTTTACTATTCATCAGCTTTTCCCGGGTACTGAATACCTCATAAAACTAGCTGTAAGTTTTAAAGATGTGTAGTAGAGGTGTAAAGTAGTGAAAATTACTCTGATGTGGTTAACATCTTGAATACTTAATGGTTTATGCATTCACTTTTCTTTAACATCTTTCTGAAACCAAGGTGGATGAGCCATCCTGAACAACAAGTGTTTTGTTTCAAAACTGGCCTCAACAAACATGTATATAATTTAAACACAGAGTTTTTTCAAGGATTAACTAACAGAGACTTTACCAGAACTATATGAAAGACTTAAAAACTTGTATTCAATAGTTTCTTGTATTTGATTAGTCTTTCACATTTTGTACCATGATAATTTGCTATTTCTTCATAAAATCTGTATGTAGAAGGAAATAGCAGAAAGGAAAAGTGTTCAGTATAAAACAGCAGTTTGTTCATTTAAAACAGTATAAAAGTGCTTCATGTTTTCATTACATATCTTTCTTACTAGTTTTATTTTATGATGAAATAGAAGAGCTTCAGCTCAGTAACAAACTTGAAAATATGTGTATAAAAGCATGGGATTGTCCCTTGTTTTAAGCACACTGTTCATTTTATAACAATACCTATATAAGGATATTTGCTTTGATAAATGCCATAGAAAAATATTCTGCTCTTGATTATGAATAAATTTACATTTATGTAGACTGGGTATGCATTCATTTTTTCTTAGCATGCTCTTGAATGTTCTAAATATTATACCACAAAAATAAGCTATCTTCAGGTGATGATAAGGAGCTGACTTGAACTTGAAAAAGCAAGGATATTCAGTCTAATTAAAGCTTAGATTCATGTTGAAATTAATTCATTTGTGCCTAGATATTTCAGCATAGTAAATTGTATAGCATATAAAATAGCACCAGGTCCAAAACTAGGGCAGTACTACAACGGGCATTTTATGCCTTTTACCATAAATATGGGACTATCAAAAGAATTTCTGCAGTCCTTCACTGTGCGACAGCTCTTCCATGCTCCTGCCCCGCTCCTGAGGGGTGGGGAGGGTGGTGGTGGTGCTGAGGGGCACAAGGAGAGAGGATCAAGGGAGAATTAACAGGTAGGATCTGGAGAGTAACTGGGACTGCTTCTTTTGGTGGCTCTGCCATGGAACATGGTTGAAACAGGTGTTGTGTTGACTTTGGTTTTACTTTATCTTGTACAGCTTTTCCATAAGTTACTGAATACATTTTTATGAATCTTTAATGTTTATATTTTTATTTCCTATTGATTGGTGGTTTTGATTTGTTTTTTAATATTTGCATTACATCAATGGTAACCAGAAAGTAAGAAAAGATAATGTCCTCTGGTGATGGAGATAACCATATTTACCTGGACAAGATGCAGTCATCTGTGATAGGAAAGTTAGAAGACCTAAATGTCCTTGCAGCTCTAAAATGGCAAGTCTAAAAGTACATGATTTGCCCATTGTCTCTGAGGTGTGATAGCTTTCTTAAAACATTTGGATCCAGTGAAATGTCATGTTACAGATTTCCAAGTTACAAAGTTTCAGTGTGTACAAATGTTAACATCAAATATAGCAAAACTATATCACACATGCACACCTGGAAAAAGTTGAAATATTTAGCATTTCACATGTAATTTATTAG
Organism: Melopsittacus undulatus; assembly: GCF_012275295.1. Lineage (NCBI taxonomy): Eukaryota > Metazoa > Chordata > Aves > Psittaciformes > Psittaculidae > Melopsittacus > Melopsittacus undulatus. The sequence continues at coordinate 103,541,977 of NC_047529.1, read as the reverse complement.
GAATTACAATAAAACTTTTAAAGTCAAGACAACAATAGAATACCTTCAGCACTGGGAATTAACGCTTGTTTGCTTTGTTTAGAATGAAATAGTTATATCAGCTTGAACCTTTTTCTTTCCCTTGTTTCACAGGTAATACTAGTTTTGTTTTGTATCCATTCAAAAACTGGCTTTGGTTTACATGAGACATTTTAAGTTGAGTCCTCAAAAGTTGCTGCTTTGAACACAGGAATCAGGATCCTCCTCAGCAGAACTGTCAGCACCTCACAGGCTGCTGGCTTTAGCTTTTGTATGACAGGTTAATATACGTACACTACGTTAACAAAATGTCTGTCTTTGTATGTTCTTACCAGTTTCTACAATTTATTCCTGCCATTAATATGTAGCAGTTGTATTCATAACTAGTGCAACCACTTTTATAAGCAACATGACTGCTTCTTTTTAAAAGTCAGCTGAAAAATCTTAAGTCATGTTTCCATGGATCAGTGAAAGGAACTTGCTTTTGCTCTGTTCATGCTTTAACATGGATGAGTGTGAGCCAGGCCAGTCTGGAAGCAAATGAAAAGCTGAAAGTAGCCGGGGTGGCACACCCATTTGTATGATTTGAGTGCTTTTGTGATTCAACTGTTAAGCTAGTATCTCCTCATGGCTGTGTTTTGTGTCTAAGCCAGCTCTGGTGCTAACAGGAGAATCCCTGTGTGGTGTCTTGTTATGTGGTTTGTATCTGTCTTTTGGCTATCTTGATGCCTAAGTATTTTTGCAAAATTTGCCTCAAATCTGTTTCTCGCTGAAGTTTAGTATGGCCAGTGTAGGACTTCATGGCATTTCTGGATGTGATTGTCTCAGCAATGCCCAGTCTGTTTGGATTCACTGACCTAAAAACCCACTGTTTAAAATGTAGATGAGTTTTCTTTTACTGATTTTTATTAGAAGAATCAGACGCTTCATTCCCCAGCAAGTTTCAGGGGTACACAAATTGAATTTCACGAAATTCAAACGATAAATAAATGGGAAGGCTGCTGTTACTGAGCCCCTGAATGAAAAAGCACTCCACTGCTGAGGAGAGCTCAGTGGAACTTGTTCAACAAGGTAATGAGAAATGTGCAAGGAAGAGATTTTCTAGAGCTGGTGTTTTCAGCTTCTTCATTAAGCCAATAGAAGTGAAATAATCTGAAGAATAGTTTGCATTTTCTGGAAGGATAACTGTCTTAAATATTTTCCTAAACAAAATGCTAACAATTATCTGAGCATTGTCTAAGCTGACTATTTCAAACACTATTTGTGTTTAAAGTAAATGCCATTTTCAGATGTTCCCAAACCTGAGGCTGCATTTTTTCATCGTTATTAGATAGCCCAGACTGAACACAATCTGTAGTTGTGTTGGGAGTGTAATTTCCAGTGACATCAGCAGAATCTTGGTATATCAAATAGCCTCTCATTTACAAACAGTTCTTACTTTTACCCATGGGTAAATCGTTAGCATACACTTGGAGCAGGGTAGGAAAGATGTAGACTGCTCTCTGATTTGAAACACACTGGAAAATGAGAAATTGAAGCTAATCTTTTCAAATAAAATATACTATCTTGAAAGAAACATTTTATTTCTGGAGATCTGGACAACGTTATATTTCCTTTATGTGCAGATGATCCAGAGCACACACTTCAGCGCATGAGCAACTCCTAAAAAAGAGATGATTCTAAAAGTTTTAATTAGAAGTATGTCTGAATCTGGATCTTTGTTGAGTTTGGGTTTTGATTTATTTTATTTCTAAGCAATAAAATTAAACAATAAACTAAGGAATCTTTAAATCTAGTACAGATTTTCTATATTCTTGTTCGGGTTTGACTTCTGTGAGAACTCCTGTCTCTTTTCACTCAGTGCAAGTAATTGGAAAACCAGTACATGTAAGGACCGTAGCTGTGGAGTCTTATATGTAAAAATGTAAAACTTTAAAAGCTTGTTGTCAGGCAATATTCACATTTATTTTTGCACATTGTATTGTTTCTTAATCAAGCAAAATATAAAAGTAGTGTAATCCATCTTTCTTGTATGGTAACTGAAATACAAATGATTTGACTATTATTCATAAACATGTAGTAATAACTGTTACATACTGATTTATAATAGTATTTTTTCACTCTTTTAATTACACCTGCACATCACTCTATGCTTTCAGGAAGTGCAGAACTGTCTGAATGGCATGTTTTTCTCAGTGACTGTTCATCGAGATAATTTCAGTGCATCGAGAGTTGGTCAGTGTATTGTGTCTGGAACTTGTGAGAGCTTTTCAGTCAATTCCAGCAGTTTTGCACTGTAAATGATACCTTTTGTATTCTTTTTGTTTGTTTGTTTGTTTTTTACTGCAGCTACAAAAGCAGTGGAAAACTAATTGTAATTATGACTCACACTTAAATGCAAAATACTGCAAGTCAGACATTAGTATAATGTTTAGCTACAGTCTACCTAAAAACTATGTATCATATGTAGCGCATCTTGTTGTTTAAGAAAAGAAATAAACAAATCCATGCTAAGAAAAGTATTTTCACAGACTTAGTTTAAATATGTAAAAATTCTAAAACTTCACAGAAAAGCATTGCTAAAATTACTGGCATTACATTAAAATATGTTTATTTGTTTCGATTCATATTTTAAGGCTTGCACTGCAGGTGGATGTTCAATAAGTGAAGCTAGCACAGCTATAACAGATGAGAGTACACCAGAAGGTGTTCCTGCTCCAAAAGCCCAGTCATATTCATCTGACTCTTTTAACATCTCATGGACTAAGCCTGAGTATCCGAATGGTAAGTGAACTCTTCTAGCCTCAAGTTAAAAAGATGATTAGTAAAGGTAAATTAATATTCTAAATGGCAGCTTATATGTGGTGCTTAATTTTTAATGATCATTTTAGCACATAAAATACCTGAGATAGTATCATTGTCTGCAGCTAGGAGATTGTGGGGTTTCAGCCTATCGCATGGTTTTAGTGGCTCAAAAGTGCTCCCTTTTGTTAGTTTGTGTGAACTGCATCTCATTGTTTAATGTTTTCCAGGATAACTGAGCTGAGAAATAGGCATTCTTTGAGAATATCAGTCTAGGATGCTGATTTCACCTTCCAATAAAATATTAATTTCTTTTACATGAATTGATAAGTAATATTAGATTTGTGTTCTCCACAGTCCTGTGTAAGCTAAATAATATACTTTCTTTAGTTTAGAAATGATTTCCACTGTGAAATATATGTGTGTATAAAACTTTAGGGAAGGTTTTACATTTCTAACACTACTGCACAGTATCATGTAGTGTTGGAATATACCTTGATTTTATTATCGTGCATGTAACAGTTTAAAGCACAACAGAAGATGTTATATAGATAGAAATCACTGAATTTAAACAACAGATTTTTTTTTTCATTGGCTTATCATATTCATATATAAAAATTATTTCTCACTGTGGTTTTACATGAATTTAATTTTTCCCCTGCAAGTTTTTCCCCACCTTCAGTTGTGTGGCACAGCACATCCTACTTGTAAAACTTCACTACAAGGCACTTTAAATAATCCCCCCAAAATTGGTAATTGTAAAAGCTACATATATGTAATATTCTGTAAGGTCTTACATTGCTTTTAGAGAGAAATAAGAGTGTGTCACCTGTTGTTAAATAATGTATTGGATAATTTGTGATCTTTATGTAGGAGTCATATTGGAAGTTTTTGCCTGCTAGCACTTTAGAAACCCTCTAACCCTGTATCCAAAATTCCATATGTGGCAAAATATTAGAGGAAGACAAAGAGGAAGGAGAAAGGGGAGGGGTAAAGGATGTGGCTGCAGGGAGTGAGAAAGAATGCAGAAAGATCTTATATGTGGCTTAGTGGCTAAAATCTGAATAATTTTACATGTAATAGTTCACGTCATGAACTGATTCTACTATCCCTTCTTCAGTGTGGGGAAAAAAATCCAACTGGTTTAGACAGTGGCTTAACTATTCAAATAAATATATATACATACATTTATTTATACATGCATTTCAACAACACAAAAGATAAAGACTCATAGTTTGATAACTGAATTTCCACAAGCTTCATTAAAACAACTAAAACTTGGGAATACATGCCCAAATTTGTACATTATTTCTTATTGTTAATACAATATTTACTATGTACAACTTAGCTCTCCTTTTAAATACAATAAATAGGTTATTAGGAAACAGCTGAGGGTGTTAGTACACCCTCACCAAAAAATAATTGGGCTGCAGTTTTGGTTGAATGTAAGGCTAATTTATATTATTTTGTGGGAAAAAAAAATATTTCATTTTATAGAAAACATGTAACAATACACTTAATTCTTTGTTAAAGGTTGCTTTAAAAATGTTATTTGTGTACCAGGTAGAGAAAAAAGACATTTGGAAGATGATATACTGAATGTGTTTGTAATATGCACATTTTCTTTTATCTTATTTTCAAACCAGCAATAAAATGGTTGATGGTGCATGGCACAGAGTTATGCCACTTCACAGCAGAGCCCCCTATTTCTGTCACATATATGTCCCATATGTGGATAGTGTAATATAAGTGATATTGACTATTTAGATGAGGGTAAGATATGGAAAGGCTTGTGAAATGGTTACTAGATGATCTTTAAGTTCCCTTCCAAACCTAACCATTCTATGATTCTGTGAAATGACATGTAGCATCAGATACTCTGTTTTGAGCCTCCACTATTCTAGTGGTCTCAATAAAGAATCATATATTCTTTATAACATATCTATTACAGTCTTACTGTATAGTCATAGATAATTAAAATTAAGTCTTGATCTGAACTGTATCTTCCAAGGCTATATGGAATTTGTATGGGAAATATTAGGTATAGTAATTAGTTATTCAGTGAACTAATCCAGTACTTGTTCCTGAAAATGCTTGTGCTTGTGAGAGAAGATCCGTGCTTGTAGTCAGTAAAATCTACATAAATAAAAGTATGTTGTCCTAAGATTTGACCTCTAGATTGTACCTGAAGAGTAAAATGGTTGTAGTACTTTAGATTCAAAGCCTCTTTTCATCTTCAGTGTTTGGAATATCATTGACAGATCATATAGTCTTACCCAGGGAAGGAAGAGGAGGAAGAAAAAGGGAAGAGTGCATAGCTTTTTTCAGTTTAAGCTTTATTTGCTTTGTTGATTTTCTTTAAGTGAAACGTAATTGTATTATAGTCAATAGAGATTTTGTTTTAAATGAAACCAAGATTTAATCTAGCTACCTAGACTTAATAATTATGAAGAAACTACATCTTTTCATGGTGACTATGTGTTGCTCATAAAGCCTTGTGCTTAACACAAAAATGTGCTATACTTTGCAATACTTCACAGATGATAAACTTCAGGCATATCTATAAAGTCTTTAAAAAGTAGGTAATATTTGGGGAGACTTTGAACTTTTTCTCAGTATGCTTTGGAAACATAGAGTGGTGAAATAGAGAGGCTAAGTTATTTATTCCTGGCTGAAAAGAATTATCAGCTAATTCAGAAAAATGGCTTCCCATCTCAAGTCAAAGTCAGACTATGAGCTCTTTTGTTCTGAAATGTACTTTGTTCTTTCTTTTCATTCTGTAATCTTTTCATTCAGAGAAAAAAAAGCTCACAGTGTTGACCAGCTGCTCCTCAGAGTGTGAATGCTGCAAGGTGCTGTGGCTTTAGGAAGACCTTAAAATACTTGTACAGTTAATGAACACTTAGTTACAATGGGGATCCCATAGAGGCACGTATGACACCCATGTTAATATCAAGTGATCACATTATGGTTCGTGCTGTTACCAGAAATATCAAAGGAATTAATAATGATTTGTAGGTTCCTGTAAAGGGTTATTGCTACTGAGATAGATACTAAAAGTACTTCAGGGGGTTTTGGTTGGTTGGTTGGTTTGTTTTTTCCTGTAAAATACATCTTTAATGTCAGTATTCGCATTTTTACTGTGAGATAAATATGTTGGTTAACATATATATATGTATATATATCTATGCACACACATATGTATGTACCATATATATGCAATATGTTCTGATGCAAATTATATATATATAATTTGTTTATTTGATGTAGGGCAAATATCAACCATTAATGCTCTTGCTTTACAAGCAACTAGACACAGAACCCCAAGGGACTTTTGCTTTAGGAAGCCTTTCAAACGTGGTAGGATTGATAATCCGAGATTTACCAGGACTTCCTCCCACATCCAGATCTCTGGTATCTGACTTGAGTTTAGCTTCTTGCTTTTCTAAAATTGAGGAATCTGTGAATCACTTCACCATATGCAGCTCTGCATTGTTTTGTTGTATATAATTTTTGAAGTATAACTCTTCAATAGCTCTTCAGCTGAAACAGTTGTGTATACATTTTTATTTACGAAACATTTCTCCATTCAGTAGAGGGGAAAATCTTTTCTCAGTTTCAAACAATATCTTCCTCAGTGTAGTTTCAAACAATTCAGTTTAAAGGGAAGAACAGGTGAACTGTGCCATATTTTTACAATACAAAGATGTTTTCTATAATGGGAAGATCAGAAGGCATCCTCTGAACTGAACTCACTTCTAATGCACCCTATAGCTTAGCGTATCTTGGCCTTAAGGTTTAAATATAGCTTTTTAAAAAAGAGAATATTCAGAAGGGAGAAAGATGGAGGAATAGATAAATAGGAATAAATAAAAATTTATTCTTTTGCAATCTCAACTTCCAAAATCTAAGCCAATCTATGAAATTTAGTCTTTAGTTTATTCAGTTCTAAACACTGTGTGTGTACAGTCTGTACAGGATTCATGCTATCCTGTCATGCACCTTCAGAAGAACAGATTTAAGTTTTCTTATAAGTGAGGTAAGCGGTCATCTGCAATTTTTGAGTTAGTATTAGCCCATTACACCAGGACCATTCTCTCATCTATCTAAAAGTCTTGCTAATACTTGTTTTGAGTTTGAAAATGTCTTTTCTTCCTTTAGTTTGAATATGTAAGTAATAGTTTACTTCAGGACTTTTTCTACAGCATACTTAGAAGGAAACAGCTATCAGTATTGGTTTATGTGTGGTTTTGTTTAGAAAAGTGTGTAAAGCTGTTTTCCAAACAGGACCCTTCCACACATCACTTCCTGATTTATCAAAGTTATAGCACTGGCCTAAATTGTCCTTCTGTGCTTCAGTTATAATGTAGATCACAATCTTTCTTTCTAAGCCCAAGGTCGTTAAGATTTGAGGTGGTTTTGTTTGTGTCTCTACTTCTTGTGTAGACAGGCATATGCAGAATAGGCTGTGAAACACAATTGCCTCAGTTTTCGTGATTCCAAGGTGATGTTAGGTGCTATTTAGAAACGAATTTCTTAAGGGATGGTCTTTGAAACAGTGCAGCTGTTTTCAAAAGGTGCAATCCACTTGCAAGTTTTTCAACAGTAAAAGATGGGAGGATGTGTTTCTTCTAAGTGTTGTAAACACAGTCCTGCTAAACACTTGCTTCACTATAAACTGTTTGACTGTACTGCTACTACTACCACTAATGTCTGTAGGGTTAGTTTTCTTCTAAGCTCTGTATCTGTTTGGATATTGAGTGCTATCACATTGTTTTATAGGTATTATTACTAGCTATGGATTGTATATGGATGGTGTTCTGATGCAAAATTCATCACAACTAAGTTGTTATGTTCATGGACTTGCTCCTTGGAGTCTGCATTCCTTCAGAGTCCAGGCATGTACTGGAAAAGGTTGTGCTTGGGGTCCACTGGTGAGTACCTTAATTTGCATTCTGGGTGCACAGTAAATGTCAGATGACAGTGAATATCGGAGTAAATGGTGATGATTCACTCTGGTCAGTACTAACCCATCTGGCAAAATGTGACATTTAAAAAAAAAACACCCTGTTTAAGAGCTGCTAAGGATTTGATAGGTCATCGTTAGGCACCATTCCAAAGCAGAACAGGAGTACAGTGAAAGAAAGACAAAATTTGAGACTGAAACACACATTATTGACATTAAAAAGAGTTGATATGTTTGAAAAGTGCAGATGTGCTTTACCCAGATTTATAAGGATGTATCTAAAGAAAGAGTTACTGTTCCAGTAATGGGCAAATTTCTAGCTGCCTGACTGAAAGGATGGAAGTTAATTTGAGAATTGCAGAAGCCAGAAGTGGCAACAGGAGCAAAGAATATATAGTTATTCATAAATATCTTTTGAATGCAAGTATGTGATCAGAATATTATACTGACATATTTTAACAGTCTTGTACAAAAACCTATTTTGTTCAGGATTTGAGAAAAAAGACGTATTAAATTTGACATGTGAAAAACAAGCCTTCTGAGACCTTTCTGTTTTTTTAAGGTTTTTAGACACGTATCTGAACTGATAAATCCATTATGATTTCATAGTACTGTAGCTGATGAATAGCTGAAATAATATCTACTATGCTTGATTTTGTTTTCAAGCATAACTAAGAAACCTGTGTTAATTCTTTTTTTCTTTAATTTAGCTTTATGTGTGTACTTTTCATTTTTTTAACAAGAAAAGGAAGAATAGGGGAAAAGCAGAAGATTATGGAGCTTTTTTCATGTTCTGTTTATTTTTCTGTCAGAATTTGTAATATAACTGTATTGTGCTCTGAAAGAACTTCCAGGTTTTATTTTTATGATATAATTTCTTAGTCACATTTCCAGTATTCTTTCCAAGATTTCTTGCTTTCAGATGCTGGTAACATCATCTATCTGTAAAAGAAGGCTAGACTTTATAGCCATTAAACATTTTATAGTTTCCTTTACTTTGAAGGATATTTACTCTTAAAAGCTTGAATGGCTTTCTGCCAGTTTTTGTTGTACATTTTATACAACTTCACATGTACCCCAAAACCAAGCCTTGTTTTAAGGTATTCAATGTGCAATAACCTAATCCATTTTGTTGGTAGCGATGTTTAAGACAAATAGTTACCAGACTTTGCATACAGATGAAATACATATGTTTTCAGTACTTCTGTCTTATCAAATAGACATCAAAAGGACAGAACATCAGTAGTTAAGGTTTTAAAAAGTATTTTTAGTAGACTTTTTTTATACCTCCACTGAAATACAGACTTGTAACTTGACTTCTCAAACAGTTCAAAGTAGGGGTCGCTTGTATCTGATACTCATCTGCATCCCATGATTAGTACGCAAAATGTTTTCCAACGCTAGTGATCCATCTCTAATGACAGGAATTAAAGTACAACATCTTTATTTAGGCTCACTTAAGTGTTGCATCTTCATTAGATTTCTTGAAAGATTTTTGTATCAAGTACAAAATAAATCCAACACTTAAAAAAACTGAATAAAAAGAAAACCCACACATTTTGTCTTTAAATAGTAAAGGAAACATCTTCCAGCAGTAAACTGATACGCTTCCAGCTATTTTTGTTGCTGATCCTGTGCTTAATGTGCCCTAATTGATGAATGAGTGCTATGTGACTATCCTAAATATGGGATTGCTCCATCTTATGTTTCTGAAGGTAGCTCTAAAGATCTTAAATCAGTTATGAGAGCATTAGCAGCTATTGTGTTTCAGTATTAGATAGTTTGTGTTTAGTTTATTTTTGTCAGTGATTGATTTCAGTGAGATGCGGGTTGGTAACATGTAAATAAAGAAATGATAATTTTTAATCTCTTTCTAGTAAAGTCAAGATAACATTTTTGTGTCTATTCTACTTGTTTTTTTTTTTTGCTTTTAGAAATGCAAATATAAACAGGGATTATGAAGAAACAGTGTAACCTCTAATAAATTGTTTTGAGGAATTCAGGAGATCTGAAAATCTGCTGGGTTTGAAATGTGTTAGCTCTTGAAAATACCTTGTAAATAGATGTAGATGGGCAACGCTGAATGTTTGTCACCTCAACCCACTGCTAATAGACCTAAATTTCAGGCCTTTAGCTTATATGAATGTTAGTACTTGTTTTTTAAATTCAGATGGATGACTGTGTTTTCCCAATATTATTAGTATTCCTAATGTGTTATTGTGTTATTTATATGATAGCAGAGTATTTTTTAAGTTGTTAATAAACACATCTGACAATATCACAGAATTGTGTATAAAGTAATGTTTAGAAAAAGAAATATGAAACAGCTTTTCTGTGCCTTGTGTTCACATACACAATGTGCATTTTAACACAAAAGAGTATTGTTAAAATACACTGAAGAGTTGTAGCTGTGGAGGATAATGCATTTAATTCTATTAATATTTCTTATACTAAAAAGAATAGCAGGTCATAAAGAAAAGGCTAGAGACACAATACAGCTGTTGCAGCTGTTTAGGATGTAGTACATATTGCTATAAGTTCATACTGTTTTAAGAATATTTTAATCCTTTTCAGTAGAAAAATTGCTTAGAATTCATTTCTCCATGTTTCTGTTGTGGTGAGATCAGAGTACCTGCATTTAGCAGCACAACTAACTTTACAGGAAATTATTTTAGCTTAGAAAGCACACTTTAGTGCAGCTCTTCCATAAGAATGTTTTTGACTGAAATATCCAAAGAATCAATGTAGCACTGATCCAATGAATATATGAATCAGTTGTTTATTTTAAGCATGTGCTCTACCCTGTTGCCTTTACTGCAGCTGCTCAGATTTCTAAAATATAATAGTTTGTGAATATAGAAGTACATGTAGAGATAGTGATGCACTTCAGCAATATAGCCTGGCACTTGTTAACAATAAGCTTTCAAAAGTGTACATGCTAAAAAGTAAAACATTTATGTTTCAAGGATAGAGCAAGTATGTTTGGTTGTTTTGATGGCAGGTGTGGCACATGAAAAATAACATTTATTATCACTCCCATGAACTTGTATTTGTGAGGAACTTAGAAAGGTGTGAAACCATCTTCTACCTTAGAAAATACCAGATAAATCATGTATGAAAAACAAACTTGTTGCCATAAATAAAGGATGAGGAAACTATTTTGTTCTATAGCACTGTTCACTATGAGTCATGAAATTTCAATGCTATATTTCTATAATATTGAATGAGTATTTATATTAAAAAGTTATAATATCTTATTCTCTCTTAAAGGCCTACTTTTTATTGCAAGATAAATCTGTTAAGTGAAATTTAAAGATAATTTAGGGAGCAGAAAATACTCTCCAAATAATATTTTTTCTCTATCAAATACCTGTAGTAATTTGCTACAGCATTTAAATGCATTTTCTTTACAGTTGTCTTTTAAAATATAGAAACTAAAAATACTCTGTGGTTTTCTATTTCTGCTTCCTCCACTATGCTAAGCTGAGATCATTCACTCACATGAGGTGCAATGGTGCTTTTAAGAAATGAGTTATTCTTTCCCAGTTTCATGTTCCCTGCTCCTTACAGGTGTCTCTGTATAAAGTATGTTAGTTGCTTGACAGCTTCAAGCAAATGCAGATGAAATGAAAGTAAAATGCTTCAAAATTAAGACGCAGTGTTTTTTTCCTGACAAATAACTTTTCTTTTTATCTTGCATTTCTCACTCCTTCTCTCTTTATAAACCATGGCAACAAACCGTGATCTTATGGCTGAACTTACAGGTAGAAGCTTGGACTATGGAAGCTTCCCCACAGGGAACAATTGATGTATTTGCTACTGTTGATGGGTCCAAAGAAGTTCAATTAAAATGGCTTTCCCCAAATAATCCTAATGGAAAATTGGCTTACACAGTCCTTGTCACTGGTCTCTTCTATGCTGATCAAGGTAATACTTTTTTCCTTTGTAATAAGTATAATAATTTCATTGATATTCCATTTAATATTTTCCTTAATTCCTTTATCACTATATATTTCCTGCTTGTTTTGTCGCTCCATTGATTATTTTAGAATTATCAATTTTATTCTTTAAGAACAGCTGCTTTGATTTATGGTGCTTTACATTTGTACAAGCACATAAATTGCCAAATAAAGATAAGCCTCCTGCACTCATTTGCTCTCTAGATATACACATAGAGCCTTATCTCACAACCTTAACTCCGATAAGGAAGCTAGACTCACCAGATTTCAGGTGGTTTGCTTATATAAGTGGGAGGCATTCATGAGAGTTGTTCATAATATAGTTGATCATGAGCATATTTGAAATTGATGTAAGCAGTCATAAAGAAGTAAGGCTTACAAACAGCCAGGTACCTAAAAAAATATTCAGTTAAATTAGACACATATTCCTAAAAAGAAGGAAGGAAAAGCGACTCTATTTCTGTATAACAAACAGACTCAACATCCAAATCAAAAGTTATTTGTTGAATCTTACTGTGGTCAGCTGTTTTATT